>NC_090941.1:164754589-165425438 GCF_040938575.1 Ambystoma mexicanum | reverse complement strand
TTGAATCTGTTTGGGCAGATACAAGTAGGCTGTCATTGGATGACATCAAGCTTCTGGATGGGGGCTATGTTTGAAAGATATTTGAGAGACGGCTCATTGTGACAATGCACGAGCTCATCATCAAGTAAAGTGAGGCCCTTCTCCGACTGGAAGGCAAAGAAGGCACTTCATTGTTGTTGTGTTGTTTCCTGCGAAAATTATCCAGACATCATAATTTTGTACTGTTTACAAATGTCATAGGGGTTCATTATGAGTTGGGCGGTAAGGGTTTACTGGCACCGTTAAGGATGCCGGCGCAGGTAAACCCTTACCGCCCTATCCCGAGGTCCCTTAGCGGGTCCCAGCAGGAACGGCTGGTCTGACCAGCCGTTCTTAGCGGGACCCGTTAAGGGACCTTGGGTCTATTAACGGGCCTGCAATTTGCGGGCCCGTTTTTAGCACCTTCCCCATTCCCACTGAGTCCTATGGGGGCTCGAAGGGGAATGGTATTTGGCATGGGGACTTACCGGTAAATCCCCATTCCGCCTACCCGGAACTGGGTATGGAGACAGCCATGGCGCTAATAGCACCATGGCTGCCTCCAAACTTGTAATGACCCCCATAGTCTTTTTTTTCAGAATCCCCTCATAGATCCCTTTGCGATAATGTAGGTTCGATATGATGCCCGCAAGGACTGTGAATTTTATGGGGATTTGCACTAGGCAAACATCCCTTTGAGCAGTGACAGGTGTGCAACTCTTCTTTACCAAAGTGTTGATTTGCAGTTTTGAGATCAGACCCTGGTGGGCTAGGACTCCACAATTGCATGCTTTCTGAAATGGCAAGGAGGGTGCATGGGACCAAATAGTAGAGCAAATTTAATGGGGAAGAGACGGATACAATACAATTGTTGTATGTCCACTAAGAATCCAAGATGTATAAAATAAGCACCAAGCCTCCTTATAACTTACACTGTGATACCCTAGGGTTTGGGCGTGTAACCAAATGCAATAAAAAAATAGATAAATAAAATAAATTAGCAGAAAAGCAACATTTTCACCCAATGTTGGCTATGTAAAAAATATCTTTATATTTATTCATGACTATGCCCCTCCTCCGATCTTTATTAAAGTATGAGGTGAAACTACAGGGAATCCTCATAATACATAAGCTAACTGATGTTAAGATTTTCTGGGATCTGAGCTACTGGGAGAATATAGAGTTCAAAGAGAAACTATGTGAAAGCTGAGCCTTATGGTACTCTGCAATAAATGAATGTGCTTTTGAAAATGTGTGATCCAATTTGATTTGATGGCAGTGTGTTATACGCAACCTGTGGTAGATGAAGAAGGCCGGGCAGTGACCAGGCAGAAATAATCAGGTACAAATTGATTCTTTAATATATATATATATATTTTCGTTCTTGTAGAGCGCACGTACACAAAAGGGCATTTTGGTGCTAGGATACTCAGAATGTCACAGAGATAGGCTAAAAAAGAAGAGTTTTCAGACAGCAACAAAAAAAATGGCAGTTGGTTCTCAACACTCCGGAGAGCCACCAGAAGATCATTCCACAGGGTGCCAGCAGCCATGAAAATGCCCTGCCACCAATACGTGCAGTCTGAACTTTGTGATGACCACCTGATGGGCTGACATGGAACAAAGAGTCCGGGCAGGGATGTAATGAGATAATTAACCTTGCAGATACTTAGCCTCCTGACGATAATAGGCCCAATGGACCAGACAGGGGGCCTTGAATTTGATCCGCTCTGCTACAGGTATCCAGTTGGTGAGATCGTCCAGCACCGATACCAGGACACTCTTGGTACCCCACCTGGGACGGAATACAAACTGAAAGGGATCCAAACCAGCAAAGAATTCTGGGAAGGAAGAAAGAAGAGGGGCAACCAAAGATTCCAGTAATTTCATAAAGAAACGAAGCAGAGAAATAGGCAGATAGAAAAAAACATAGGATCAAGAGAGGGCTTTTTCAACAAAGGAAGAACTACCACTTGTTTAAGGACAGTGGGAATACTGCCCTGTTTGTAGGATGCATTGAAGGCATCGGTTACCCAGGTAACCACTATGGGAAGAATACCCTTGAAAACTCTCACTGGAATGGGATTTAAGGGGGAAGGCGATTTCAATTTGACAATCGCGATAGCGATTTCTCTGTGGAAAACTCTGGGAAAACGGCCCAATAATGCAATTTATGCTGGCCTGCTTCGCCCATATGCATGTCACTGCCATTAGGCAGGCTAGCATAAGTACGATTCCTGATGCCTGCAACTTTGATAATGAAAAACTCAGCCAGTGAGGCACAGAAAGTTTGAGATGCAACAACACGATTCATGGAATGATTTACATGGAAAATCGGGGGTTTGTGTGGGAAATCGCGCACAAGGCCCGTTTGTCGATTCATGAAACACAATGCACTGGGCTTACCAGGGACTTGCCAGGAATCCGCGCTGGTCCAACACGTCCCTGCAACACCACAAATGCCTTGCGGGAGACTCCAAGCGAAGGCCTGCCTCTGTCTGCACAGTCATCTAAAAAGGGGGCGGAACACGTGGAATAACAAGTGAAAATATATGGGCGTAAAGAGGGAAGTACCAAAGTAAAATCCTCGCAACGTCCATACACACGTTAAAACCCCGTATTCATGGTTTTGGACAGGTCTCGCCATCGCGCAAAAAAACGCGCAAATCGGGAAACACGTCCTCCATGGAATAGCTGACGTAATCTTCAACACGCACAAAAAGAAATGCATATGAATACAGCGTGATCAAACAACACACGTATACAGCTCTGATGAATGTACCATTTGTCGCAGCAGTGATCGTGGGACACCGCAGCAGGAGGTGGATGGCCAGAGCCTGGATTTTCCTACCTAGGGCCAGCCTTTTTGGGATGCCTGATGACCAGGTCTGTGGCATGTAAAGGTTTCCACCTCATATCATATTAGACCTGCTCACGGAGTGGGAAGATGACCTTATATCACCCACCCTGTGCTCCCAAGCACTGAGCCCCTTGGAAAAGGTGCTCAGTGTACTTCATTTTTTGGCCACTGGGTCATTTCAGCAGACAACTGCCATAATTGGGGCCATTTCACAGCCCACAGAGTCACACTGCCTACACCAGGTGTTGGCAATAATGACTGCACGCCCCTCAGTCCGCAGACACATCTACATGGCCAGAACACCTGCAGAAAGGCAGGCCGTGGTCCAGGACTTTTATGGGGTGGCGTATTCCCCTAAAGTGCTTGATGCCATTGATTGCACCCATGTGGCTCTACGTCCACCTAGGGCTACAGAGCCCAAATATCACAATCCTAAGCACTGGCAGTCCATCAACGTGCAGGTTGTATGTGATGCCAAGGGCATCATTACTTCTGTATATGTAAACTATCCAGGGTCCACCCATGAAAGTTTCATATTCAGAATGTCACCCCTACACCTGGCCTTTGCAAGCTGAGAGGCATGGCAACACATGGCTCATTGGTGAGTATAAATGCCCCTGCACATGCATGCATGTCACACACAGACAAATACACACCACTGACAAACATCTCACCTCCACAGGGGACAGTACCTACGCTCTGAGCACCTACATGATAATGCCAATACGGAACCCTGCCACACCGAGGTAAGATACAACACAGCCCATATTGCAACTCGGCCCATAGTGGAGCGCACATTCGGAGTGCTCAAGTCATGTTTCCGCTCCCTTGACCACTCTGGTGGTGAGTTGCAATATGCACCACCACTAGTGTGCAGGATCATTGTGGCAGCATGTGTCCTGAACAATGTTGCAACACGGCATGGCGTACCTATTGACATGGTAGTGCCCCCACATCCCCAACCACATGCACGCCGCTTGTACATGGCAGGTCAAAAGACACATGGCGAGGCTGCCCATAACCCAGCTTGTGGCTAAAATGTTCACCTAAAATCCAACCTCTGTGGAGTGCACACAGCCCTGGCACATTCCAGGTGCCATTCAAAGATGACAAAGGGCCAATCATCTGTGTCCACCAAACCACTCTGAGAATGTGTCCCTGGAAGTGCAGCATTTTGTGCATCCCTTAGAACTAAAACTAATGTAATTTTGGGTTTCCAAAAGAAACACATAGAAGAGGGAGTATGCCACTACTACCATGCCAAACTAGACATCAAATCGCCTATGTGTCACATAAAACGTCCCATATGTCATGTGAAATCATCACCAGAGTGTGCTATGGTATGGTATGTAATGTCAAAGGAGATAGATAAATGGCCAATACATAATACACGTGTCTGAAAGCGCCCAAACATGTATGGAACAAATACAAAAATAAAACACCTGCTCATACAGATCCATAATATTCTGGACAGGAACAGTAAATGCATAATATACTATACAATCAACAGTGGACATAAACGTGAATCTGCCGGACAGTGAATCATCATATTTTCACAAGTGCATCAATATGCCATCATGCAGGGTCAGAGGACAGGGTGGAATAGACAGACAGCGTATCTGTATTGTGCAATCGGAAGAAGCAAGTGCACAGATGTTCAGAGGAGTGTGGTATTCGAAGGGTGGCAACACATTTAGGGGTGGTTCAAGTGCAACCAGTCAGTGGATGCCCGGGTAAGTTCTGGGAGCTGCTACCCTCTCGGGTCATTCCCCAAGTGTAGTGATGATGACACTAGTCCACGTTACGGAGGCAGCAGCCACACAAATTGCTGGGTTTCACAGGGGCTTGTGAGACCTTGAAGCACATCAAGCAGCTAGAACAAAAGGAATGGAGAGAGTGAGAGAGTAGAGGAATTGTTTATCAGGGAAGAGGGAGAGAGAAGGAAGAGTATAAGATGAACACATGGGTAGTTCATTGATAGTAAGGAAATTAGTCCCCAAAAAGAGGGCAGCAGGATGGGTATCCCAGAGGTTGGCCCCTGCTGACGATAAAGATCCCTTGGAAAAAAATGTCCATCAATAACTGAATCACCAGAAGAAGTTCAGAGTAACATGATGAAATGACTCTGGAAGGACAGCATTGAGGAATGAACATTAGCAGATAAGGAGTAAGCAGGCCTCAAAAATCCGGCGCCTGAGCAGGGAGTAAATCACTGGAATATTGCACTCATGCTAATAGCACCCTATTCTAATGAGAACCGCCTCGCTCCTGCATCCGAGCGGGGAGGTAATCATCTCAATAGGATGCTGATGCTTGTGCATCAGCACCTTATTGTTATTAAAAGATCCCCGCCGCCATGTGCATTTTTAATAAAAATAGGGCGCCTTTGTGCTTAATCCCACAACGCCAGTTCAGTGGAGCCCTTGAAAGACTGCCCCGAGCTGGCGTGGTGGGTTACTAATGGCACTGGGGGGCTAATGGCATCCCTAGGGGTTACCCGGACTACCCTGGCCTAAGGCCGGCCCTAACCCTAGCATTGTTTCGAGGCAGACAGGGGTTTACATTGATGGGAACAACTGAGTGTGACATTTTTTGTGATGAGAGAAAATACAAGTTGAGAAGAAAAATCCTTCGAATCCTTGGAGGCAGTGGGTGTTTATATTCCATGGCTAAAATCAATGTGTCCTGTTTCTGTGGCATAGGAGAGAAAATACTAGCTGCACACAACATCTTTGAGGATTCTTTGGAGGATGGAGGTAACTATATTCACTTACTGTAAATCAGTGCAGTATATTTTCATGAAGAGACATATTACATGTTGCAAAGAAAAAGTCTTGGAATTGTTGAGTGGTGGGTGAAAATATATTCAGTGAGTAGAGTTCACCAGTTTTTGAAATACTAGTTGCAAAGAAAAATCTTTGAATTCTTTGGAGGCAGGAGATTACATTCAGTGGTTGTAACTGAGTGAAGCATAGTTTTTTGAGAAAACTAAATATAGGTTGCACAGAAAGAGCCTTAAAACACCTTAGGAGCATGTTGGAATTAAATTCAGTGGCTATTATTGAGTTAGCCACCTTTTTGTGATAAACAAAATAAATAATTATTTGCAAAGAAAAAGACGTATAATGTTTTGCATGCATAGGGGGATTATGTTGAGTGGCTGTTACTAGTGGGGCACCTTTTGAGAAAACATATAATATGTGTTGTGAAGAAAGAATCTTAGAATGTGTTGGCTGCAGAGGACTTTATAGTTATGGGCAGCAACTCAGTGTACAATTTTCTGTGAAAAATGAAATAAAATACATGTTTTTAAGAAAAAGTCTTGGAACAGTTTGAAAGCAGGAGGAAAACATATTCACTCAGTGTAACTGATTGGGCCCTATTTTTGTGATGAGACAAAGCATTTCTTCAGTTCTTTGGAGCTAGATGGTAACTTTTCTTCAACCTGTTAGATAGATAATTATAATTATTATAATTGGTTGTTTATAACGCGCTTAATACCCAGAGGTTTCTAAGCGCGGACCCAGAGATCGAACCTGTATTGCTCTGCGTTGTCTTGCTCCCAAGGCAAGCGCGTCACCCCTGATCTATATTACTATAGTAATCTGAACCTAACATCAACTCTATTGGTACGGAATAGTCTATCTGGTGATAGAGTCTTCTTAACTTAATCTTACAATGCCTGTTGTCAAATGGTGTCAGTCTCTACTAGCCTTCTATGTGCTCAAGCTGTAGAGAAAAATGCCTCATGAATTCTCACAAAATGTCTACCAAAAGAGTCCTATTGCTCATAGTCGATAAAATCAATTGCTTAATAGCTCAGCTACATACCTCGACTTCCACATCTCAGGGTGTGAGTGTCCGGATGGATATGAAAAGGAGCAATGGCAACTGAGCTGAGTGAAGCAACTTTTGGCCTTTTACCAGCTTTTACGAGCTGCAAATCTAGACCAGGCTTGTTTTCAATGGTTTAATAAAAGTGAAATCAACCTTCTGATAGAGAAGTATCAATAATTGTCCACAGACCAACAAGATGCCACAGAAGTGCTTGATGTATTTTGCTGGGATGATATTACCATCATACGCTGACGGGCTAATAGAGCTGAGGGACACAAGGTATTTGATGTACCAAGATATTGGAAAGATTCCCATGAAGGGATTATGGCCCTCATTACGACTTAGGTGGAAATTCAGGGGTAAATCCACAAAAAAATAGCCCTGGGGAATTACTGTTACCGCCACTTGGTCACGCAAAATTTCTACCTGATTTCAAGTGGTGGTGGCAGTGCAATTCCCCATTTATTTTGGGTCCATTGGAACCAATGGGGCTTTTTTTGTGGAATTACCGCCGTCGTAATTGCACCAATTCTGACAAGTTTGCTGCATTGATTGTGAAGATTTTCCTCCAGGGTTTTCCTGGAGGTAAATCCTCCACTCAAAACCCAAACTCATAATTTGGCGGTAATTCAGTTACTGCATATTTTACCACTTACCACCTAACTCGTAATGAGGCTTTATGTAAGGTAGCAAAAGTGGAATATTGTTATGAAATAAATTAGACTTGAGCTTAAGCTAAATGTTTTACATCTTTTTAAAGAGAAATAATCTTCAGTACAAACTTCAGAAGAGAGGTGAGCTGCAAGCGCAGGAGAAAGTTTGCAACAAATATTTACTGTTTCCATAATTCCATTTTTACATACAAGAAAGCATTAATGTGATTAGATAGTTGTTTGATCGTTCTTTGCAGATAGCCAACCAATGATGTAGAGCTTTCTGAAGTTATATGAAAAGTCTGCATACACAACCATAGCTTTTTATTCCAGTTTTCGCATATGAAGATTATCTGAATTTAGTTTTTGAGTGTCACATACTTTAGTTGTTTTCCTTCTTTTTTTACACATTTTCTCATTGTGTGTGTTACATAGTCTAAGGCAAATGTGAACTGTGAGTTGGACACTGGCAATACATCTTTGTCTGTGCCTGTCTTCACACAGAAAGCAACTAGCGAGAAAAAAGGAATCAGACGATTACTGTTTTGAGAGTTGTAAAAGGTTTTGTTTCCCAAAATGGATTAGTCTAGGCTGCCCAAAATAGATGAGGCGTGAAGTTTGATTTTAAGTAGTATGAGAACATTGTCCATTAAGTGTAAAATTATTTTTTGATTGCAACTCATTTCAGGTGAAGACGTGATGACAAGATGCAGAATGCAGGGCCTTCTGAGAGTCCGAGAAACAAGAAGTTGATGAAAAGTAGAATTTGAAAAAAGATCCTGAAACTGTAGGGAGAGTGATACAAAGTTTACTTACATGGGTAGATTTACAACTACAAGACATTAGTTAATCAAATAAAACCCTGAGATAGAACAAGGAAATTAAGCACCCCCTGCGAATCCCTAAAAGACCCACGAGGGCAGACAATTTGCTTGAATGACTCCCAGTCTTCGAAGGAATAACCCAAAAGAGAAACTACTCTCCCTCAGCCTCATGTCTTTCACTTGTTTTAATAAGACATGAAAGAGGAAGCAATGCTAGATCTGGCAAAAACACCGAGAAGATATTACGCTATGCAGTGAGTGTTCCACAAATAAATAATGCAGATAAAGTGCATTGAGTTTCATTCTGTATAAAGTTGGCCATGTTTATCTTATCCTTTAAAAGGTGCCAGTTGACTGGTCATATATCACAAAGTTCAGTTTTATACATTTCACATTTATACATTTAAGTACACTTCACTTAAATGCTAGAGCGTGTAGACGCATACTTCCAATTAAAAAAACGCAGAACGACCTGTGAGTGCGTGCCCAATAGATTTGATGAAAATGCCAAGGTCAGCATTGGTAAAACCCTTACCTGCCACTGCGTGGAGAAAAGAGCCTGCGGCAGGAGGCTTTCTGGGGGTATTGCTCTGCCACTCTCTAGCCTCCCACGCATTAACACATGGAAAATTACCACAGAGGTTGGGAAATCTGTAGAACATTAGTAAAAGTGGAAGGTCCCTCCACTGCTCAGACCAAAGTAATTTGGCAATGCTGAGAGCGGTGCCAGTGTAAGCGAATGCATAGCAGTCCCCCTTTAGAGAGAGGTCCTCTCCCCACACTGGCGGAGTGGGTACACTTTGTAAGTGTGCCCATCCCTAGGACTGGGACACCAAAAAAACCTAGGGGGCCTGATTCATGGAACGTTTTCCTATGGGATTGCTCCATTATAAAACACTTCCATGAATTAGTACCAGGGACTCTCATGTCCACCTTGCCAATCTCCACCCTGCATGCGTGCCACACGTTGGTGTTGGGCATACAATGTGCCTGATTGTCTGTTTGCTTGCTTTAATGCAAAATTAATGCACTTAAAATACGTTTTGCAATTTAAGTAATTAAACCCAATATCATGTTCTTTCATAAGAATGTTTAACACTGGCTTTCTTAAACTTTAACAACAAAAATAAGTTATCAGTAATGAACTTGTTTCTTCAACTTAAAAAGGGACCTCTTTTTGCTTTAAGAGTTTTCACTTGTTCACATTTTAGTTTAGAGACCCAATCACCCTTTTTTAAGTCAAAGTAATAAAGTGCATTAAGAAGGCTATTGATGCAGAGCCAACCATGTAAGCAAGTGCCCTTTCTCTCACAATCTTGGCCCAACCTGTGTAAGCCCACGGTCTTCAGTGTTTATGTCGGCTGTAATAAACGCGCCAATTAAGGTGTTGGATAATACCCGCAGAGCTAAATGGAGTTTCTTTTTGCATAAAATACAGCCCACGCCACCTTCCATCTGATCATTCAGCAAATCCCTAAAGCAGCAAAGGCATGCATGAGAAGCGGAAGTACAAGAAGGTGCCTTTGTCCCCTATACATTGTCCTAATCCATTCTAATCAGCATCATGGCGGCGTGAGTGTAATCTAATTTATCAGGCTGGCAAGTGCCTTGGGTGATTTATTGCCCACCACTCTTTCAATCGCGAACGCCATTAAAGAGGCTGCTCTGCCAGAGCGCCCATGAGCCCTATACCAGCCTCTCAATGCTGTAAGACGTTACTTCTGCGAATGACAGGAATCGGAACTCTATTGCCCTCAGTGGCCTTGCATCATTCAGTAGTACCAACGGCTTCGCGTGCAGCACCGGGCACATCCAACCACTCACATGGCCTGTACGTGCAGAGTGAAGGAAAGGCCTCTGCGTTCGTGGGTGCTTCTTTATGGAGCCACGTGCTATCCGGCACAAGAGAAAGACATCTTACATTGCAGTTGTTCATCGACAAATTATTACGTTCGGCTGTTTCAGTATTGTTATTTTTCTTTTTATTGATTATTTCAACATAACCCCATTCCTTTCGAGAAGTGTTGTTGCAGCCAACGCGTTTTCTTTGCATTATTGGTCATGTAAGCATGAATTTATTAAGAGAAATGCAGGACTGCAAGTACCAGAATGCAAAGGAAAATAAAACCAGCACTGGATATCATTCATGTATTCGTTTATTTTGGATTTACAGACATAATCCATAAAACAGCAACGTTAAAAAGCACCAAAAGTCACATCCTGAGTCATATAAAAACATAATAAAATCTAAAGATCTCAGAACACATTTAATAAAAATCATAATGAATAATTCACGTCACAATAGATTGTAAGTAGCATGCAAGTTTGAAAGCACTTATTGCATCTAATGTACACAATAACAACATAAAAGTATGTTTCTAATAGTTTATGCCCCCAGAAGGGTTAAAAGGTGGCGACCCCGCACATCGATGTATCAGGGGAAAAGGGAACACAATGTGCCTGGATCTCTATGGCAGCACAGGAACAACAGGTGTCATTTGCATATTTTGTGGCTTACAGCTGCTAGTCTCTGCCCTTACCTGCAGAGCACTTAGTCTGACTCGAGTCAAGAGTGATCTATGATGACAATGTGTGACCAGATCAACATACAAAGTAGGTGGCGAAAGAGGGAGGTATTGTCTTACAGATGACGTCAAGCGATCGTATCCTCCCTATTACTACCCCCAAACCGTCAGGAACATACATTTTAGCACTTTCACATGCATTGTAGCAAAACTGGATGAGTTTGCAAAACCACCTTACAGACTCACAGTTCCGAAAGACTTTTTAATATATAACAGTCATTCAAATGTTGTGCAGTTACCCAAGGACAGTAGATGTTTGATCAAATCTTTGATTAGCGTGTCCACTTGCCCCACCACAGTGAGCATCAGTTTAACATGGTTATAAGCAGCAGAGTGTCAGAGATATGGGCAAGCCCTGTCTCAAGACGTGTAGTATATGATGGCAAAGTCAGAGGCACTCCCAAAACAGGAGAGAGAAAAAGGTTCTGCTCAGATTGGAGCCCATCCAGTTCGCCCATCCCCCTCAGGATAGCACCAACCACTCCCACTGCCACACTCTTTCCGCTGTAGGCTGTTAACATATTCTTCCTTTCCTCTTCCCCTCCCTGCTAATGACCCCACCTGCCTCAGTGGCTGGCTACCTGGTTCCCCCTGAGTTCTACAGGGCAACAGCCCCACCACCCACACAATCCAGCCCCTTCCTTGCACTTAGCATGTGGACTCTCACCCCCTGTACCACATGCAATCCACGGCACTTGCCCACCTGGCCCCTCCTTAGCATTCGCCTACCCCCTGTGGCCCTCTCCTCCCCTTGTCCTGCCCCCTTTCACTTGCTCTCTCGCCTCTTGCCTTACACTTCCCTTCCCATCCTAGCGCTTCGCATTTCACGCTGACCGGCACCCCATCTCTCTTGCACTGCGTGTTACTGCACTTGCATGATCCGAAAGTCACAAGGCCTAGTAGGACTGTTATTGGTATCTTCTCCCTTGGTCGACACCCTTTTTGGTCTTGTGGCACTTTAAACACTATTTCTTGTATAGGCGCCTTACAAATACCCAATAAAATAAATACAACATTAAATTAAAGACAATTGTTGCATAGTTTCTGCAAATCTGAAAATGTTGCCAGTTGCTTGTTTCCTTTTTAATCTTCTAAAAATCACATTTTCCTTCCAGGTTAACCGACTGTTAAAGATTATTAATAGGTACGCGAAACAGTGACATACATGTAGTATTTGGCCATCCAAAAAGTTTGACGGATCACAAAGTCATTAAGTGCCAAGGACGAGTATACTCGTCTTTTTTACATAGACTTCAATAATAGCCTGGCACTTAAGGGGACATTACAAAGCATTTGTTGATATTTACCTTCAGTGCCCTTTGCATCATAAAATGTGCATAGCCCTCGACAAGAGTTTGGAGGGACACTGGTCTCACCTCCTACACTACCCCCAGGCAGCCCCCTCAAGTTCAGACACCACCCACCAGCCCCCCTCACCTCCAACACTTCCCCAGCAATACCCTTCATGTTAATACATCCCCCACAAGCCCCCCTCACCTCCAACACCACCCCAGCCAGCCCCCTCAAGGCCAGACACTACCCACTAGTCCCCCTCACCTCCGACACTCCTGCCAGGTAGCCCCATCAAGTCCACACACCAGCCACCAACCCCCATCACCTCTGACAGTACCCTAGCCAGCCCCCTCAAGTCCAGACACTACCCAACAGCCCGCTGCACCTCTGACATACCCCTCAGTCAGCCCCCTCATGTCCAGACACCATCCACCAGCCCCCCTCACCTCTGACACTACCCCAGCCAGCCCCTTCCCAGTACACTCCCATCACCACACGGCCCTCACCTCCGACACTACTCCCAGGAAGCCCCCTCAAGTCCAGATACCACCCACCAGCCCCCTCACCTCCGGCACTACCCCAGCAAGCCCCCTGACAGTACACTCCCATTCCCACACTGCCACACTGCCCTTACCTCAGACACTACCACCGGGCAGCCCCCTGACAGTACACTCCCCTCCCCACACAACCCTCACCTTAAACACTAACCCCAGTCACCCCACTGAGAGTCCACCCCCTCACTTCCAACACTACCCACAGGCAGCCCGGGACAATAGACTCCCCTCCCCACACTGCCCTCACCTGAGACTACCATCATGCAGCCCCCTCAAGTCCAGACACCACCCACCAGCCCACCTCACCTCCAACATTACCCCCAGACAGCCACCTCAAGCCCAGACACCACCCACCAGCCCCCTTACCTCCAACACTCCCCCCAGACAGCCACCTCAAGTCCAGACACCACCCACCAGCCCCCCTCACCTCGGACACTACCACAGGAAGCTCCCTGAAGTCCACACACCATGCACCAGCCCCCCTAAATTACCACACTACCCCAGCCAGCCCCCTGACAGTACACTCCCATACTCACACTGGCCTCACCTCCGACACTGCTGCCAGGCAGCCCCATCAAGTCCAGACACCACCCACCAGCCCCCCCCACCTCCAACACTACCCCAGTCAGCACCCTTAAGTCCAGACACTACCCATCAGGCCCCCTTACGTCCGACACTCCCACCAGGCAGCCCCCTCAAGTCCAGACACCACTCACCAGCCCCCCTCACCCTGACACTACCCCAGCCAGCCCCCTCAAGTCTGTACATCACCCAGCAGCCCCACTCACCTCCAACACTCCCCCAGCCAGCCCCTTCAAGTCCAGACACTACCCGCCAGCCCCCCTCACCTCCGACTCCGACCCACCACAGGTAGCCCCATCAAGTCCAGACACCACTCACCAGGCCCCTCACCTCTGACACTATCCCAGCCAGCCCCCTCAAGTCCGTACACCACCCAGCAGCCCCACTCACCTCCAACACTACCCCAGACAGCCCCTTCAAGTCCAGACACTACCCACCAGCCCCCCTTACCTCCAACACTCCCCCCAGACAGCCACCTCAAGTCCAGACACCACCCACCAGCCCCCCTCACCTCGGACACTACCACAGGAAGCTCCCTGAAGTCCACACACCATGCACCAGCCCCCCTAAATTACCACACTACCCCAGCTAGCCCCCTGACAGTACACTCCCATACTCACACTGGCCTCACCTCCGACACTACTGCCAGGCAGCCCCATCAAGTCCAGACACCACCCACCAGCCCTCCCCACCTCCAACACTACCCCAGTCAGCACCCTTAAGTCCAGACACTACCCATCAGGCCCCCTTACGTCCGACACTCCCACCAGGCAGCCCCCTCAAGTCCAGACACCACTCACCAGCCCCCTCACCCTGACACTACCCCAGCCAGCCCCCTCAGGTCCGTACATCACCCAGCAGCCCCACTCACCTCCAACACTACCCCAGCCAGCCCCTTCAAGTCCAGACACTACCCGCCAGCCCCCCTCACCTCCGACCCACCCCAGGTAGCCCCATCAAGTCCAGCCACCACTCACCAGGCCCCTCACCTCTGACACTATCCCAGCCAGCCCCCTCAAGTCCGTACACCACCCAGCAGCCCCACTCACCTCCAACACTACCCCAGACAGCCCCTTCAAGTCCAGACACTACCCACCAGCCCCCTCACCTCCAACCCCCCATGCAGCCCCATCAAGTCCAGACACCACCCATCAACCCCCCTCACCTCCAGTACAACCCCAGGCAGCCCCCTGACAGGACACTCCAATCCCCACACTGCCCTTACCTCCGACACTACCTCCAGGCAGGCCCCTGACAGTACAGTCCCCTCCCCAAACTGCCCTCACCTCTGACACTACCGCCAAGCAGTCCCCTGACAGTACACTCCCCTAATCACACTGTCCTCACCTCTGACACTACCCCCAGGCAGCCCCAAGACTTTACACTCCCCTCCCCACACTGCCCTCACCTCCCACACTACCCCCAGGCATCCCCCTCAACTCTATACACCACCCACCAGCCCCCCTCACCTCTGACACAACCCCAGCCAGCCCCCTGACAGTACGCTCCCATCCCCACAATGTCCTCACCTCTGACACTACCCCAGGTAGCCCCCTGACAGTACACTCCCCAGCCCACACTGCCCTCACCTCTGACACTCTCCCCAGGCAGCCCCCTGACAGTCCCCCACACAAAAAGTACAGTTCATGGCTTTAACACACCTGAACCTCTGTGGTCTGCCTCCAACATGAAGCTGAGCCCCAACATGTCCACCGCCAACACGATCAACAGGAAGTACCGAACATAATTCTATGACTGAACCAGCTGCTGTCATTACCTTGCAGACCGGAATCTTCAGAATCCCTGCCAGACAGCACCATATTGTACCAACAATGCTGTGGCCACCTCATCTACATGTGACAAGAGAATGCAATGCAAAGAGGCATGTGCATGTTGGCCATGGGTCACTGCAAAGGCACCAAAGCACAGCAAATGAATCTGACCTCAGGACAGAAGTAAATCCATTTGAACATTTGCCAGATGAACAAATAATGATCTAGCACGTTACAGCCTGAGCATAAGTGAAACAGGTGGAAGGGGTGACAAAGTCCCTGTCAGGGACCACAACATCACTGGCCTGTGCATGGGTGATGTGAGGGCAGTCAGAGAGCACATGACTCATGACTCACTGAGACAGGAAATGTGTGCTGCCATACATATTTAGCAAATATGGATCACAACAGCATTCCAGGGGCAGAGGTGGAGCAAGACGTGAGAGCAGGCAGTGTGTGACTGCACATGCTGGTTGGCGTGTGCGCATGCCTTCGGAGTGAATCAGCAATGACAAACCAATGTGCAAGTGAATTGACCAGGTGTGATGCTGGAAATGCATCTGAGGGACAGGGCCTCTGAATCCTTGTCCTTTTTCTGTTTTTACTGTGTGTTCTGTTATGTTTTCTGCCCCGGAGTCCATGTGGGACTCCTGGCAGTGCAGCTCTCTCTTTTGGTTTGGTGAACAGACCCATGGGATACCCTTATGGCACCCATGGATAGGGGTACAACCCTGTGCCCCTAGTGTATGTTTTTGGGCACCTGTGGGTGACCCCAGAGCAGGGTATGGGCTGGTGGCAGCTCCGTGCTGAATTTGACAGGTGCTCTGGGTGTCCTCCATTTTGGGACACCCTGGCCCTGCCATTGGGATCTGTTGATTCCTGATAGGAAACAAGATGGCCCCTGTGGCCTCTTGCTTTCTATGGCCTGTTATCTTGTTTTTCCCAAAGTCCTGGGAAGCCCTGTCTCTGTCCCTTCCCCCTGACTGGCTGTTGGGTGGAAGTTCCATGTATGGTATTGTTGTGAAGGCCCAGCTAGACTGGCTGGAGCCTTCCCAGTGACTGTATGTTGTGGGTACCTCCTGTGGGTGGGACCTGGGTGAATGGAGTGTGTGACCAATATACACTTCTTGGTGTGGTTGTCTGGTTTCTGGCATGGGAGACAAAGACTGAGACAGCCCTGCCCGAAACTGGCCTGAATGCAGTGTGTAGTGTTGAATGGCTGGGTACTTGTCCCAATCCACATTCCTTGTTGTGAGTGTCTGGAAGGGAGGAGTGTGGCCTGAATGCACTGTGTGCCTGATTGGCTGACTGACTGCATGAATGCCCCTGCAGTATGATTGGCTTCTGAGTGTGTGCCAGCAGCGTGGATGAGAGAGAGGATAGTATATCTGGGGACCTCTCACCACTGGAAAAGTGTTCAGAAGGGACCTTTGGTTGAGAAGCGACCATTGTGCTCCTAAAGCAGCCAGGGAGCTGAGTCTCCACTCTACGAGTAACTGGAACTGCTGATCCTCGACATCCAGCTGGAAGAAGAAGACTTGCTGTGGCATTTGCTTCGACCGATCCGAAGGCTGACGAATTCGCCGAGGGCTGACCCGAGAGAGGACCTGGTAAGGCGCCCTCTTCCCGTGCTTCGAGGGACCATCGAGCACCGCTCCATCTTCGCCGAAGCACCCTGGAAGACAGACCCTCGAAAGGCTGTCGACCCGAGACGGGACCGCCGAGGAGATCGAAGTGAAGCACCCGGACATCGACGCCGTCGAAGTCCATTGCCGTCGACCAGGGTTCGCAGGTTTGTGGAACCGCTGGAGGCCCGTCGAAGTTGTGTTGCCCAGCCGTGGGAACCACTTGACGCCGTGCCGCCGACGACTGGAGCCGTCCGCTCCTTTGCCTAAGAACATTCAATCGAAGGACTCTCTCGACCGCATCGTCGACCTCCTATCCTGCCGGAGAAAGTCGAGGACGACCAACGCGCCGAGGAGAAACCTGCCGGTGGGTTTCCCGCCACCCGACGACCTCAAAGACTCGGACGACTCGACGCCCTTGCTGGGCTCCCGTCTCTACAATCTTTGCGGTCCAGAACTATTGTCATCGAGGTGCCCCGCACACCTCCGCCTTGAAGGACGCCGACGCCCCGACGCCGACAAGCACCGCTCGGACGAAGCTGCCGCCTCTTCGACATCGTTCTACCTCGTTTGTCGACGGACGTTCGACGCCCCGTGCCTCCCGCTTGAAAGGGAAGGCATTCAAGAAGGGCCGTCGATTCCCCGTCGCCGAAAAGCGAGTCCCTCGACGTTTGTCGACGCCTTTTCGAGGAACTCGACTCCACCAGGTACATTGGGGGGGTAAAAACATTATAGGAGAAAATAAGACTTGCAGAGCAATATATGGACTGGGCTTGTGCTATATCTTTCTTTACAGGTTGCCCAGGTGGGGGGATCTCCACACAGAACTGTGCCTAGTGGTAGGGGTCAGTATTCTGCCTATTGCTCAACCATCTTATTTTCTCTCCTCTCTCTATTGCTGGTTTCACTCTATTGGTCTGTGTGACATTGTACAGTATTGTTCATGCACTTCAATGAGATCTAGGGTGGTACCACTTTAGGATTGTAAATATTTGTCATTGTAGATTTTGCCGGAGTACAAAGTGAGTTATCATGATGAATGTACATAACCTTAACTATTGATTATATAAAGACTGTGTTCTAACCAATACAGAGTGTGGATATTCCTTTGTGGGGGCTTGGGGATACACTGTACTTAAGAACCAGCCTGCATCACCTCCTGAGAAGCTAGGCCTTGATTGCTCGACCATTGCTACCGAATAGAGAATCTTGGCTGGGGTCTCCTGTGCCTCTCCTCCACCATATAGGGAGTGGGAGTACAGACACCCCCCACCGGTCGTTGAGGCCCGTTCTCTCACACCAGGCCACCCATCCACATTGATAACAGCACCCATTGCAGCAACCACAATGCGAAATACACAATGCAGTGAACAGAGCATGGTCACATACACAATTCCAAGTATGTGCAAAGTGCACACATGAAAAACATTGGGCTGAAATGAAAACAATGTGAAATTGTGCAAACACAGGAACACGTGGCATTACAACTACAATCAGAGTCAAATAAAAAATAAGAAACACATCCACACATCAATGCAACCATACCTGGATGTACATCATCTCACACACACCAGAACCCCCATGCCCAACCACATTCAGGCCAAACACACAGTTAAGCTGCACATGTACATGTAATTCAAAACACCCAGTTCAACCCCCAGTTGTCTGATGGACCCACCCCCACATGTCAGGCACATGTGCAAGCCTCCACCCACAAACATCACAGCAACAACATGAAACACAGACACGCAACAATACCAATGACCTGCAATGGTTAGATGCACTGTGTGAAATGTCAACAATGAAAGTTTCAGACACACAAATGAACTGCATGAAGCGTGGAATGGAACCAAATAAAACCTGTATTAAACATAAATATATGCAACTTAATCAGGGAAGGAAGGTACAAGAAGTCTGTGACAAATGATGTAAAATGAAAAGAATCCCATACCTAAAAAACTATATACATGAAAAACTGGGATGGAAAGTCACCAAAGTCCAAAGCAAAAGATAAATAATAATAAATGAAACCTATACCTAAATAACTATATACAAAGGCAGCAGTCTAGTCATCATCCCCAATATTAACCAAGCTGTTGACCAGGGCTGAGTCACATGCCCCGTCCTCCTCCATCAGGTCGGCCTCTGTTGATTCCTGGAAGGCTTGCAGGGTGGAAAGCATATGCAGTTAGGCATCCCGTGCTGCCCTGCAAGTGTCTGCCAGGATGGCAGCATGTCTCCTCGCTTGAGGCAGCGCAACCTCTGCCCTGGCCACCATCACCATTGACTCACCTGCCCACTGCCTCTCATGCCCACTGCCTCTATAGCAGCAGCTGCCTCTCGTAATCACGGAACACGGAAGACATAGCGTTGACCACTGCCACATGGTCCTCCTTCCTTGAAGTAGCCGTTTGCCTCCTTGTGGTGGACTACCCTGCAACACTCCACCTCCTCCTACTTGCCACCTGCTGCCGCTGAGCCCTTTGCAAGCTCTGGTGGTACCCCACTGACCTGATGATCTTGGTCGGGCGTACAGAACCTTCACTGCTCTGCGTTTCCTGCTGTTCCTCAATTGCCTGTGCCCCTGTCGGTGCCTAGGTAGGCAAAGTGACCACCTCAGCTGCCGTACACATCAGTCGGCAATGGGATGCTGGTCTGGGTGTAGGTATGCCAAAAGGCGTGCAGTGCTGCACAGAATGTCCCAGCAACAGGATTAAGCACAGGCACCTCCACGGTGTCCTGCAAAGCCTCATGCCCCTGGGACAGGGTTGCAGCATGCACTCCCTCCTCGACACCTCTACCTGATCCGATGGGCTTTGCTGCCATGGCCACCTCCTCTTCCTTCCCCCTCCATCCACCTGGATACCTCCAGTGTGTCTTCCACCGCAGATGGCCCCTGTGTGCCATTATCCTGCCCCACCACTGCTGAGGAGTCCCTTACCACCTTCACCTCCATGGATTTACCCCCAGCAGCTACGCCGATGTTATAGGCGCTACCTCAGCCACATCGCACCACGAAGAAACCATGCGCCTTTGTCTGGTGGAAGGTTCCCCGCAGTCATGCTCCACAGCGCCGCTTCCGCCCTCTTCATCACTTGCAGCAACTGTGGTAAAGGCGACACAGAACAGCGACATCAGTGTACTGCATTAAAGCTGGTGTGGTAGCAACAACATTCACAGGGACATGATTTGTCAAAGGCCCAACCAACAACATCCATAACCCCACACAAGGACATGCAATCGACACTTAAACAGACACAACAACAGAGGCGCGAAATGTGGGCATTGCATAGGCACAAACCAAGATCAATGACATGTACCAATTGGAAAGTTAATGTGACACAACTACAACATGATGCATATCCATAGAAGACTTGCCACAGGGGCACCGGGTTGGTCAGGGAGTTAAATGGTAGGATGCACACACAACAAATGCATGAAAGCATTGATGTGCTGCCCACTGCCATGGACACATTGTGGACAAGATACACAGTGGAATGCTGACCACTAGTAGCCAACCATAATTGCACTGCACCCAGACTGGCCGTGCAAACACATGTATGGGCACCTCTCCACACAATCACAACAAACAACATGCTTCCATCACAACCCATCTGGTGCGATTGCAAGACACACAAACCACAATAGCACAGCCACACAATGGCCATAGCCCCAGGCACATAAACATGTCATGCACACACATTAATTCAGAGTTTACAAGCAGCCCCATGACCAATCACATCAGAGTCCCGGCAAAAACAATGCTGCGACTTAACAATGGAAAACATCCAAATGCACGTGTCACCTCCATACATGGGGGATGCATAGTCATATCATGCCTATGTCGGCACAACACCATGGACATCATGCATGCTCATGACATGGCCATCACATACTCATCTGGCACAATTGACATCCAAGCACATCTCATCCACTAGTGACATGGCATGCGCATGGTTGGCTCAACTGTATGACACACACTGCAAATAGCAGCACATGTCCATTCCACATACGTCACACCTCACACATAGGGTGCATTGTCCAGGGACAACATGCTGATGTTATGTTATGTTATGTTAAAGGTACTTATATAGCGCACCGTCACCAATGGAATTGGTCCCCAGGCACTCTGGAGGATCTGCAAAGGAGAAGATGGGATGGGTTAGTATGGTGAAGAGGGAGTAGGATAGTTAGAGGAGTGGTGTATTGTTGGCAGCTTCAACTCGGTAGACACCGGGTTCTGAGCTTCGGTGCGAGTATTGGATCGGTGTCAGTCTGCGTGTGCTGTTGGTGCGGCTTATGTGTTGTTGCAGTGTGGTGAAGTGCGTGCAGCTTGTTGTGCGAGAAATGGTTGTGTGAGTTTTTTTGAGTGAGATAAGTATGCAGAAAGTTTGAGCTTATATTGGTTAGTGGGTTATATGACATTCAACATGCTAACATTCACAGTTCTGTCCAAGTGTAGTACTTGCTGGTCTACATAATTCCGTCTAAGTGTGGCACTCGCTAACCCTCACAGTAATTATCTAGATATGGGGCAGGCCAATGTTCTCAACTCTGAGTGTGGCATATGCTAACATTCAAGTTCAATCTAGTTGTGGCATATGCTAACATTTACAATCCTTTGTAGATTCGGCGCAGGCTAATGTTCTCATTTCTAAGTGTGGCACACGCAACGCTGATGTTGAACGCTGATACACATGCAGCCAACACAAGGGTTACAACACAAACATGCGTGCACATACACAACACACATGCCCCAGCTGGCATTGCAGCACATGCCTACTCACTAGCAGACTCCAACGTGGTTGCCGCTCGCAGACCTGGACATGCAGCGCCGGGTACAACCTGCCTAGGACCCGCAAGTTGTTTGTCGAGAGCCTGCACCGGTGCGCATGGTGCACCTCCAAGGTTGCACTGTGCTTAATAGCGTGCAGGGCCTTGGTGTGGGTCCTGAGTTTGAAGTCCTGCCGGTGCTCGTGGTGGACTTGAAGCAGTGGACTGCTGCCCCCTCCACATTGATGGCAGCCGTTATGTTCTGGAGACGTCCTTCCTTGCAGCGTTGCTTTGCTGGGTCGAAGAGGGCTTCATAGTTCTCCAGGACCATTCCCACCAAGATGCCAACTTCCTTGAAGCTAAAGTTGACAGCCCTCTGCTTCGGTGCCATGGGGTTGCCAGACTGGACTGAGGAAGATGGTGTGGACATGGAAACCCCTGAGGCATGTGTGGGTTGGTAAACTGTTCCTAGATATGGGCCGTGGAGCATTGGTAGTGGTATGCTAAGGTGGGAGTCTGGAACAGCAGCTGAGGTTGTCACAGGGCCGGAGACAGGAGCATGGGCAATGGCAGTATGACAGGCACTCACAGCGCAGTGCAAGAGAGCAGCAGAAACATTCACATGACTTGCAGCATCAGATGGCAACATGGGAGGCAGCACAGGGCAGGAGGAAGCAGGAAAAATGTCAAGGAGGCAGGAGAGTGGCTTGTCCGTGTGGCACTATGAAGGCAGCTGAAAAAAGATTAAAGGCCCTCAGCGCGTAAGTTACGTGACATGCGCTGCACCAGCGTGCCCACATGGCTCACAGCATTGACGGGGATGCATAAAGACATGGGAATGTATCACTGGCTGTGCGTGCGAAGGAACAAGATGGAGTTGTGTCATTTACATGTATTTTGGGGTGTCACACAATCGATTTCCTTCAGGTAGCGTACCTTTTTTTTCTTTGGAGGGGGGTTATACCTCTGCACTTATGTGCATATTTTTTATCCCCATTTTAAGGCCTGCAGTCTGTCGCATATACAATTTTTGTGTTTTTGGATGTCCCTGTATATCGCATACCACAGTTATTTCCACTTTGGGGTACATTTCAGCCTTGCTGGACCACACATCTACAGTGCACTTCATGTAGACTGTTCCCTTACTCATTTTCCCAGGACAATAACTTGGTGTGACTTCCATTCATCCTTTACACCTGTGACATGAGTGGAAAGGCCCCAAGAGGGAAAGGGGCAGATGGGGTTGGGGTGGGGGACGTGGTGATGAAACATCTGCCCTATCCCTAGGTGTTTGGGGATGTGGTGTGGAGACATCTGTCCCAACCCCATGCGGACATGGCAGGCCCAAGTCCACAGGTGGCCAGGCACCTGGATGCCAACGCAGTTCTAGCCAGACAGGTGCAGCTCCAACACCCCATGCCACCCCAACACACGGCATAGGACACTAGCCCGCATAGGAAGAAGAACTTCACTGATGAGGAGCTCCATATCCTCATCGACTATATGACCGAAAACCATTGTGACATGTTCCTGTATGCGTCGAGTACACATACACATGCACAATGTATTGTGCATTGGCATCATGTCACAGAACAGATTAACGTCTTAGGGGTGGAGATGCGCACAGCGCAACAAGTTGTGAAGCACTGGAATGATCTCACCTGTCGCACCAAGTGCGTTGGAGGCGTAGAGAAATTATGCCCGTGTGACTGCCATTTGTGGCACATGTCTGCGTGACAGGACACATCCCCCACAGGGTACTCCCCCGGCACATGTGCACCATGTGCCACCTACATGTACTGTTGAGTGCTACATTCTCGCTGTGTTTCACTCTGCACTGCTAGACAGGTGCATGTAGACAAAGTTTAACTTTCACGCCATGTCATGCAGAGTTGGATGTTGCATTTTTCACCTGGTCCTATGGGTTCCTTGTCACAATGCATATCTGAGCTGTCTGTCAACTCACTGTGTTGTGTTCCCAGAGTTTAGTTGCATAAGTGTCCACAGACAACATACACATTGACTCAATTCCAGTGACACAGAAAGCCTACTCATAGTGACGCATGCTCCCTCCTATGCTCCCACACTCTGGGCCCATGGGCCCACTCAATGGGCCACTCCCCTCACCCTCTTGTGGATAGTGGACCTTGTTTACATCACCCAATCCACTCTCTGTCTCTACACTTCACAGACCTTGACTAGAAGGCACACTTTTGGGTGTACCTACTCATGGGCTTCTTCCCTTTCCATGCCTTCCTGCAGGTTCTCCATGCCTCCAGTTCCCTGTCCCAGACCAGATTGGGTGTGTCATGTGTTGACCATGGTGTTGTCTGTGAATATGGATATCTGGCTGATCCCATTTGATGTCATTGAACATTACTTTTCGCCTGGTGTGTGTGGCAATTTGACAGTGAAATGGCCCCTCAATGGGCATTTCCACCATTGTTGAATGTTAATGTGTCCGCTGCTGGCATTGACATGACGGGTAGGGGGGGTCATTTGTCAGCAAATGCCATGCATCTGTTGCTTATTTGAGCAAGTGTCTTGCCATTTCCTGATAGCGTGCCCTTGAAGCACATGTGCATTGTTGTCTCTTTGAACATGGATCAATATGTCTTTCTCTGTTCATGTGCAGGTGAATATGCACCAGATGCAAAGGAGGAGGAGGAAGAGTTAATGGTGCATCATACCACCCGTGGGGGACGTGGTGTGATAGGCCATGAGAACCCACTGGTGCTCCAGACCATCCTGAGTCGTGCTGCAGACTCTTCAGACTCTTCTGACTCAGTCGGCTTTGATTCTAAAACTGATGTGTATACCTCAAAGAGGGCAAAGGTGAGTGGCCCAATGGCTGGATCAGGTGGTAGCTCATGAGTCTATGGTGGGGCAGCTAGCTTCTCAATGCCAGTCCGTGGCCGTCCCCCCGTCTGCGGCGGTTATGGCTGTGAGGCTACCCTCCCATGATTTGGCTTCAAGTCTTGGGGCTGATGTCCAAGGAAGGGTTGCAGACCTGCAGCCAACAACAGGAGCACCACAGCAACATGGATGAAACCTTACATCTGGCCGCTGTGACCCCTCCAAACGTGGGGGATGTTTGCAGGCTGGGGCCACAGAGGGGGAGCAGCAGATGTTGCATGCCACCCTCTGAGATGGGAATGTGTTAGACAAGATATCTGATGGATACGATGGCCAAGACAGCTGAGGGTCATGCAGTGCTCATGCCGCTCCCACAGACTGTGAATGGGGGCGAACATTAAGGGCAGATGGGCTGATCTTCAGGCATACAGTGATGCCCTGAGGCGTGAAATGTTCGCCATGAGGACTTCTATCCATGAAGAACTCTCAGCCACTGTTAAGATGGATTTCTGAACTCTGACCTGGTGGGCAGAGGTTCAGAAGGCCAGCCTAGTTTCTTTTAACAAGGTAACCTTCTGGATGAGCCAGACCAATCAAGGTAGCATTGGCGGTGGTCAAGACTAGGTCCCAGGAGGGGTGAGGGTGACTGAAAGACCTCAAGGAGCACACAGAGTAAAGGACACTTACAAATCACTCCCAGTCAGGTGTTTACATATTAAAAATACAAATACATTTATTTCAAGGCCATTGAGATTCAACACACAATAATAAAATCACAGTAATACTACTAAGCCAACACAATCCTATCAATATACATATATAAAAGACCAAAGGGGCCTAAAGGGTTAATGCGCAAAATGGGTCCACAACCTAAACAGGGAAGGAAGCAAGCAGTGCAAATAGTCTTTAGGTAGTTCTGCATCAAACACAATCCTAACTGAAAGGCAGTCCAATCCCTAAGGTGAGGGGAGTCTAGTGCTCAAATGTACTTGTGATGCTGGAACACGCGGTAGTGCAGTTGGGTGAAACAGGGTCTTTTGTAGGGGCTATAGCAGCTCAGGAAGGCAGGTGAGGTGATGCAGCCTAGGTTCCCACTATTTGAGGAGGGTCTCTCCTTGAGGGCAGAGCAGGTTCCAAGAGTTGGTTATAGTTTGCTAGTTCGCACTAGCAGTGGAGAAGAGAGGAGCCCTCAGTGGCCACTTGTGCATAAAAATGGATGGATGCGCTAGGGGCCAAAGGTAAGGTTTACAATTACTCACGACCCCAGGTGTACTCCAGACCAAACTTCAGCAGTCAAGTCCACTTCAGTTGCAGGTTCAAATGCGGCAATCTCGGAGCTCTGCGGCTTTCAGTGACAAAGTTACAGCGATGATTCCCAAACAGGACAGTGGTGATTTCTCCACTCCTGGTGAATGGATCAGGCCAGTTTCACTGTAGAAGGCTTCAGGGCACAGAGGAGCACAGCTGCAATGAACTTGCGAAGTTCGTCACCACCGCTGGACGACACGGTAACAGCGTATACTCCGGTTCGGGCACTCTCTCTTTACTCCAGACCTGGGAATGCCCAGTGTACAAAATTCGGTCTGAGATTTCCATGAACACAGAGCTTGCGATGTACTAAGTTTCAAGGTCCTCCTCAAAATGTTGGCGGTAGCAGGGCAAAGGTCTGGCGCAAACTGGTCAGCCCACTGGTTGGCTCAGGGACACTTACGAAAAGGCTTACCTGCAGGGTTTTATAAAGGTGAAGAGAATAGTTGGTCCTACTATTCCAATGGGTCGAAGCGTCTTCGCAGACCTTCTAGGATGACCAGATGCAGAGGGGTCCAGCGGGACAACAGCAGGCTCAGGGTGCCAAACCTTCCAGCGGGTCACCAGCGGTTCCTCGACTCAGCTTTTTAGTTTCAGAATACTTGGATCCTATCTTTCTTTCAGTGAGAACTCCAGAGATCGACATGGTATGGGTGTTTGGCGCCTTGTCTTATCCAAAATCTCCTTTGCAGCAAAAAAAGGAAGAGGACCAAATGGGAGATCTGCTCACATACAGGCATACCATACGTGGACCAATCATGGACCACGGTGGTCCTAGGCATTCACAGCACACCAGACTCTCTGGCACCCAGGATGTGTTCTGGAACAAGACAGCCCACACACACAAGGAATGCAGATGCTCGAGAAAGCTTGGCATTTCGTGGGCAAATGCCTACCCAAATAAGGACAGACCTGGGTTGGCTCGACCTAGGGAAGGTGAAGGCGCAAGATGACCAAAGGAGAGGACAAAGAACCTTGTGGCATGGCCATTTCGAAGCCAGGCCACCTATTTGTGCCAAACGCGGTAATCGCGGTTTACCTGGCAGGAAAGGTTAAAAATATATGAAAAGATAAGCTGCCACCAGCCCTGTCCAAGGCACACCTGCACTTCTACTAAAAAATCCTTCGAGAGTATCTAGGGCCTTTAGAAATGCAGGAAGATGCAAGTGCACTATACTGGAAGGTACATTGCGCACTTGCAACATGTTGCAGGAAAGTTGTAACATTGACAAGGACTAAGGGAAACAAAGTCTCCCAGTACTGACTGTCTTTAAGGGCATGTCAGTTTCACCATAACAAAGTGAGCGAAAAGCCCAGGGGAGTGCAGCAGAAGGCTGTGCTCCTCTGGTAAAGACAGACTATGGTGTTTAGGGGTAAACAACTTAAGGGAAAATTACACATGAAATGGAAATCTTTTCCAACAGTCACTAGGACACTGATCTATGAGGACATGGATGCCTTTAAGCAGACACTCTCTGAGCAACTCAATGCATCACAGGTGAGCGTGCATACAAACTCTGCAGCCATCAGTGAGGAAATGCATGCAGACCTCACCAACCTCATTGTGCTGGTGCATTCAACTGTGTCACAGCTGGTCACGGCCAGTGAAGACCATCCTCCTGCAGATCAACCGCAGGACGGGGTTCTCAGCACATATCAACCTCCTTGTCCACCATTGCTGTGAGGTCCATGAGCCTAGAGGGTTTGTTTTTCTTTTCTTTTAGTAAAATGTTTGGTCCACTCATGCACCCTACCCCTTCCCCCTCCAGGGTGGACTCCCCCAATCCCAGTCCATGATAGAACTTTTTTGTTGTTGTTGTCCATGGCCAGAGTTTATTTTAATATTTCTTGTTCCCCTTGACTCTGCATGGACACTTTCTGGTGGTTTTGTTACATTCTCCTGGCTCGGATGCGGGCTTATAATTTGTTTTCACTTTCCAATGTGGATTTTATTCATTTTGCTTTTTATGGGTCCCTTGACATGGGCAGTTGTGCTCTCAGGAGCATCCATGCACAGTGACATCAACTTCCATGGTTGAATCATGTAAAACAGGAGGGCATGTGCAAATAACATTGGGTTAAGTGAATCTTATCACATTTGTGCTTTATGCATGATTGTGAAATACAGCTGTTGTAATTCATTGTGCCGTGTTTTTGCAGTGCTGCAGAATCATGCAGTGACTGCACCCCATGGGAGGTCCACCATACACACTTTTTCTTCTCTAGTACCCATGCCCTCTGCCAGGTACTAGCCTTCCTCTCACGGACTTGGAGGCACTGTTCCTGGAGGGGGTGATTAGAAAATCACATCATTCCAACTCAGTCAGCAGGTACATATTTGCTATGTCTCGCATGTTGTGTCAGTGTTATTGGTCACCATGGTATGTGCATGCAGTACACATCTTGACATACTGGTGGCTTATCCTTGTGTCTTGGGGAATGTCTGGGAAGAAGTGTGTCTGTACATAAGCATGTGTGTGTATGTGCAGTTACACTTCTATGCATGTGCATTGTTTGTGTGGATGCACTTAGATCTTTGACGCCATAATTAGAAATGAATGGACGGCACTATATACACTTTACCCATTGGCAATGTTTAATTGAGTCTGGATGAATGGAATGATTGATGGCAGGCCTTCACTGTGCATCTGCATGACCGACTGTGATGATGTGGCCTCACTGCCACCCTTCGACTCCCCTGTCCACATGTTTCCTACAATGCCCTGCAGGGGTACTCCATTTACACACTTCCCTTTGACCTGTGCCACTTCACAATCCACTCCCATCTACACTTCCATGGCCTGCTCAGACATGCCACTGTATAACATGTGCCACACACATTGATTCTCATGTATCATCATCCTCCGCTGCAGCACTTCATGATATAGAATATGGATAATCATTCTGGCCTCTTGTGTGTATTGACTCCACAGGACATGTTTGTCACACTTAATGCATGTTGGGTTAGACAATTATATGCATGTGTTCAAGTGACTGACTGGTTCTGTGTTACACAATGAGGACACTTTTATTACAGTATTTGATTTTGTTGGTTATCTGCACTAGGCTGTGTAATATGTTGGTTTTGGTTTTGATTCCTTCGCCATATCATTTGCCACTGTCATGAGGAAACATTGCGTGCCCACATTGGAGAAGCATGCATGTGTATGATTATCCCCTGCCCACAGCTTCCCTTCATCTGTTCCCCTTGTGTGACTTGCAAGTGCTCCCTGGAATCCATTCACACTTCCGGGGACAGTGTTAATCAGGGTGAGTCCTGTGTTGGGGAGTGTAGGAACAGTTGCATGTTGTTCATAGATCCATTTGCAGTGTTGTAGTGGTTGGTGTTGGGTTTGGGTATATGTTATGCCATCTGTCCTACATACCCCACAGGCGGGCACCCACAGGTCTAATGCCACCACCCTCACTGGTCCCGGTCCACTCCCCACACATAGATCCCTACTCACTCATGCAGGGCGACAGCAACAGCAACATGACAGGCAGCGTGCATGGAAACAGCCTGTTGGATATGGGCGTGTGAACTTTTTGCATCCATTTCGCCAGTGGCAACTACCTTGGCGTCTCGCAACTGGTCGGCGGAACCGCCTGCCCCTCCTGCTGCATCATCACGTGACCCGTAAGGCCCAGCCGACTGTTGTTACTTTGGATCACGTGACAAGGAAGCGTGTGGGACTGCGCGTCATGTGACGCGGTCACCTGACGATCCTCCATCCATTCAAATACTGTCAGGGAACACTCGTTCAAATGTTTCACAGCTGACTTGTTTCGGCACTGTTTGGCGTTCCTGTTACTACGATCACGGTATTGAATCACGGACTGTTTTTTTTTGGACTTCTTCTTGTCAAGCCCTTGGTTATCGTTCTGCTCTGCTGGTTACCAGACTTTTTGACTGCTTCTGGCTTCCTTTGGATCACCCTTGGATTTGGCATACTCATCTGGTCTAGTCCTTGGAACTTCTTTCGGATTGCCTACGGATCTCCCCACGCTCTGCAACACCTGTCATTCCGGTTCACGCAGGTATTCTGGTGCAAGTCCATCCGGATTGCCATCCAGTGTGCTACCTCACCTGTTGCTGCCAGTTACACCCTGTCTCTGCACAGAACACCTCCCATCCTGTCTGTACTACTTAGGGCTTGGGCCCCGCACCACCTTGGTAAGCCCTTTAGTATTAAGTTACATTGTGAACCGCGCCAGTTTTCCTTGTCATGGTACTTACCCATTGCTTGCTTTACAGCGGTCGGGGGGTTTCCGGTGTTCCTGGTTCCTGGCATTTCCGGCACTCAATACCTGTGGCCTCAAGGATCGATCAGGGAGTTATTGTGTATCTCTCTGTACAATACTTGGGGACAGAGGCCCCATAATCTTCACGACCATCAAGATATAACAGACTGTGAAGCCTATTTGGTCGTCCGGGTTATGGAGGCATCAGCCAGGCACCCCGTGACCGCTCTAGTGCAAGCTGTCACGGTCTTGAGAGCAGACATGGCCGCAGCCACAATGGCAATACATCATCGCCTTGACTCCCTCCAAAGTTCCCGTCATCCCCTGCCAGCTGACCCCCAATTCGGGAATACCACACCCCCAACCCCCGGTTCTTCTACTGCTCCCTCCGTCATCACACCGGTGGTAGCTCACACCCCTTTTCCATTGGCACCACCTGAGAGGTTTCAAGGGGACCCTAGAAAGTTTAGTACATTCTTGAACCAATGCAAACTCCACTTTCTCTGCAGACCCCTAGCGTTCCCCGATTCAACCACCAAAGCCGCATTCATGCTGTCCAATCTATCCGGCATTGCCGCCACCTGGGCGAACCCACTACTTGAAAACGATCATCCGGCCCTTTACGACTTTGACCTCCTGGTAACCGAAATGTCCAAGGTATTTGACACAAGGCACAAGTCCCAATCAAGGACCTGGAGCTACTCGATCTCTCTCAAGGAAAACACACCCTTATAGAGTACATAACGCGCTTCAACCAGTTAGTGGCGGAAACATCCTGGCCAGAAAACAAGAAAGCCGTGGTTTTCTATAGGGAGTAAGGTGGCTCCATAAAAGACGCCCTGTCAGTGGTACCATCACTTCCTGCTTTGTATCCTGATCTGGTCGACCTGACGCTTCAGGTAGACACTCGACGAACCGAGCGAAGGGCAGAAGCCGGATTTGCTGGTGCACAGGTTCCAGCGCTGTCTGAACCATCTAGCGAGCCCATGGAGGTAGGCAGAATATGCAGCCCCATCACTATGACAGAACGGGAACGCCGGAGAACAGACAATGGCCCTCATTACGACCCTTGCGGAAAGCGACTGACCGGAGCGCCACAGCGTAAATAGCGTTTCCGCCATTGCACGAAGGAGCAAAGTGCGGCCCATTCCGACCCATCGGGCACGAGCACCACGCCACGGCGGAAGTGCAAAGTCCGCGATGGCGGAAATGACCCCAAAACGGCCCACACCGCCGCCGTACGGCGCCCTAGGTGCAATACCGCCACCCCTCTTAGCGGTCACCGCAGTGTGCGCCTACCGGAAAGTACGGTGACCGGAAATATACGGAAACGGAAGTTAAAACATGGGCCCGGAACGGGAAACATCCCGGCGTACACCTATAAAACCACTAAAACCACACAACCACTAAAATCACTACCCTGAAACACACCCCAACCCGTCACCCACCCTAGCGAAACCAAGACAAATGGGAAAAGTAGCGAAGAAAGCGTGCGACCGCAAGCGGCAGGTCCACTTCTCCCGCGAGGAACTCACCGTGCTAACAGAGACCCTCCAGGAGAATGCTGCCGTCGTCTTCTCCACGCAAATGACCAGAACGGCACTTGCAAACAAGAAGACCATATGGGCTCTGGTGGCACAGCGGGTAAGTGCGGTGGGGACCGCACCCCGCACCCCACAGCAATGCCGCAAGCGATGGGATGACCTGCGGATACGCGTCCGCAGCATACTCTCTGCCAACCGCAACATTGCCACAGCCAACGGGGGAGGTCCTGAATCACCCATCAAGTTGACCCCCTGGGAAGAAATCTGTGCCTCCACCATCGGAATGGAGAGCATAGAGGGAGTCGGAGGGATGGAGAAAGGAGTGCAGACATCCGAAGATTCAGGTAGGTGTACCAGATAAAACAATGCCAAATCCACACAGTCCATCCATGTGAAGTACCATGCGTCCACATAGTGCAACAGAAACACATGTCCAGGAGAACGGCCACACACATCGGCCTGATAGCACACGTTAAAACCCACAATAAATACATAAATAATTAAAAACCCCTAATACACGCACTACACGTGCAGCAGGCACACCCTAACTGCAGGCTGCCAAACAACTGCACCCTCACTCCACACACAAATCAAAGCACCTCCAAGGACCCGACCCAAATCACCCTCAGGTACCACCCCAGAGCATGTGATACAATGCCATTCCAATTCCCACAGACCCATCATTAACCCTCGCCCTCCTTTACTCCACCACAGGGTCCGATCCAAACGACGAGCTACAGGACACCCCTACCAGCACACCTGCAAAGAGGGCCAAGACCAACGGCCAGAGACCCTCCACCTCAGCTGCACGCATCAAGACACGGCAGCAGCACAAATCAGGTGGCAGCACAGAGGAGGGAACATCAACAGGCACCCCAGCAGCCAGCATGCCCACAACACCACCACCACAGGTCCCCCCAATGGATGCCACAGAAGGCACTGCCTCTGGTGGCAGCAGCACCATAGGTGACACCCCATTGATGGCAGCATGCTCCGACACAGAAAACGGGGATGTCGAAGTCAGATCCATCCATGACCTGTCCCAATCCCCCTGTCTGTCCCATCCCGTACAACATGAGGATACCACGCAGGGGCACCCACAAGACAACGACTGGCCATCCCCCACAAGCCCTGTGGCAAGGCAACATGAGGACAACAGCCCCTCTGTGACACCCCCGCAAATGGGCATGGCCCAGCAGAGGCAACAGTCCCTCGACAAGTTAATCGTGCAACAGCAGCAAATGGCCACGCTCCTCAAGGACCATGCCGATGAATGTGGGGGCACTAAGGCAGACATAGAAACATCAACTGAGACACTTAGGGCAGAAATGGAGAGAGGCACAGAGACGCTAAGGGCACAAATGGAGAGTAGCACCGAGAGCCTGAGAGTCCAAATGGAGAGAAGCACCGAGAGCCTGAGGGGGGAACTGCATGCGACGTCCAAAGACGTATGTGCCGAACTTGCCGCAGTGCGCCGTGTGCTCACTGAGCTCTCGCAAACCCTTAGGGACATGCATGGACGTGAGCAGGCAGACACATCATCCGTTGCAAGTTCCGTCCAGGGCAGCCCCCAACGTAGATCTGGAAGGAACCTGCGCTCCACAGGCAGGGGTGCCCCTGATACCCGCAGAGGGGGCTTGCAATAGCGACAGCCCACTGACAATGAGCATCTTTGGACACTGGGGTTCGGGGGGGAGGTAGGAGGGTGGAGGGGGTGTGTTGGGCTCACTTGGGTGGCGGGTCGATAGGGTGTTCAACATGACATCACATATGCCATATAAAGTGCACGATCAACCAATGAGATGTGTGGACATTGATTTTTGTGTACTAGGCCATCATAGGCGTACAGTCCATATTGTGCATGTCCCAGACACGCACAGTGCCACGAGTCCCGTGTCCATGTATCAGCCACCAGGCGTGAGTGCTAGAAGCATACATCAATGAGATGCTGACGAATGTCACGGGCCTCCGGTGCCTCGCAGACTCCATGAGGTGCTGCCACATCCCCACCCTCATCATGACCATCATCAGGTGCTTGCAGTTCTGCGTCAGGGGGCATGGGCACATTTCTACGTACGCACATGTTGTGGAGCATGACACATGCCATCACCATCTTTGCAACCTTCTCATGGCGGTACAGGAGTGCCCCGCCAGACCTGCTGAGGCAGCGGAAACGAGTCTTCAGTAGGCCGAATGCCTGTTCAATGACTACACGGGTACGTGAGTGGGCATGGTTGTAGTCCTCCTCATGCTGGTCCCGTGGGTTCCGGACTGGTGTGAGGAGCCATCTCTTCAGTGGATATCCAGCATCACCTGTATGTGGACGAGAAACGTATGATGTGGAATGCCATTGCTACGTACGCACACCCCCCCCCTTCCTGCCAGGTCATTGCCAAATCACATTCCCCACATAATCATGCATGTAATGAGACTCACCGAGTAGCCAGGATCTGTTCCCTGCGTGTCGCTCCATGTAGCGTGGTATTGTAGAGTTCCTCAAGACCATAGAATCATGGGTAGATCCAGGGAATCGGGCACAACAATGTGTAATGATCCTGTTGGAGTCACACACCATTTGTACATTCAGGGAATGAAATTGTTTTCTGTTGCGGTACTGGGCCTCCATTGCATGTGGGACGACCAATTCCACATGGGTGCAGTCGATGGCACCAATGCAACCCGGTATGCCGGCAAGTGCATGGAATCCCACTTTTGTGTTGGTAATTTCCTGCTCCGAGCGTGGTAGAGAGATGTAGTCGTCTGCGTGCTGCAGGAGGGCATCGAGCACTTGCAATAGTGTCCGTGAGAACAGTGGCTGAGAAATGCCATGCAACTGTCCGACTGTGTGCTGGTAGGTGCCTGTGGCCAGGAAGTGGAGTACAGACACCACCTTCAGTAGGGGTGGGATGGCGGTTGGGCTATCTATCATGCTGACAAGGTCAGCCTGTGTCATGTCCACAATGGCGGCTATGGTGTCCCGGTCCAGACGGTAGAGGGTGTGGATCTGCTCATCAGTGAGGTTGAACGGATGTGCTCGGAGGCGTGGGATTGCGGGCTGCCTGCGTGGTGGTAGTGGCTGTGCTGGCGGCCCTTGCTGGCCCTGCCTTGCCCTCCTCCTCCTCCTGCGTCTCCTTCGTGCGGCCGGTTGTAGTTGGTGTTCGTCTTCTTCTTGGAGTTGGAGTACTTGCAGTGCTATCAGGTCCCCCAGGGCCAACATCGCGAGTCCTGCCGGTAGCATTTCGGTGTGGTTGTGGGAGGAGACTGGCTGTGCAATTTATGTGTTTTCAGGCTGTATGGCCTCCACCTGTGGTGATTAATTCCACCTGTGCAAGCTGCTCTCCCCTTTGGCCGAGCACGTCCCGCGCACAACGCCGCAAATCTGGGAATGGCATCTTGCTATTGCAATCATGTATTTGTACCCGATGGCCGTGTAACATTGGTTGACATGTTCATTCTGCTGTGGTCCCATTGTTGCACATACTATCTGTGCAGTCGCGAACAGACTTGTGAAGGGTCAGTGGAACGTAGTACTCGAGTAACGGTGGGCCCTCATGCATCACTTTACCGAGTTGCAATGACGGGCGGGGCGTCCCATTTGTGGGTGAAGGCAGTTGCCATTTTCACACACAGCCGCACTCGATGGAATAATTAGTGATTTCAAACGGCCACAGATGCCTTTTCGGCGTGATGTTGCAAATGTGGAATTCCAAGGGCGGCGCTTTCGGTTTCCAGCTAGCGGCGAGGAGATGCCCACAGGTCTGACTGCAAATATAACGTTCTATTGTTCAATGTCCTTGAGACAGAGGCCATGGCGAGGAAGCAATGATTGATATGAATAGTTTGGGATGCGCAATTGCTACGTGGGCGATGAGGCCGGCCGTTCCCAGATACATGTTACTTCACAACACTGGAATTACGGGCTGGGGCACTGTGGATTTTGCAGGCTGCATAACGCACAGACTCAATGGATGTTTCTAATGTTATGTGAGTAATTATTCAGGCGTTTTGATTCCGGGATGAGGGAATGATGAATGGATGCATGGGCAGGTGATTTGATGCAGAGTTTGCCATGTACAGGGCTTCTTGGGATCTATCCGCCTCCCCTACGCTATGTGATGCAGGGCTGCCATGGTGGGACCATCGTCTATCTGGCCTTGTTGAGCCCTCCCTGTCTCGACACGCCCTCAGACACTTGTGTCCATGCACATTAACATTCCCATCTGATGGATTCTGTTTTGACAGACGCATGCACAGGTACACTCGTTTGTGATGGTGTTTGCACCTCGATATAGATGGTTAGGAGTCGCAAGTGGTTTTGGGGTGGTGATGATCCTTTGGAGTGGGCTAGCATGCATATGGCTGTGGATTTCGTGTGATCATTGAAGTGAGTTGTTGGAATGTAGTTCTGATGGCCATTCTGTTCTTTTTCTTTTCTTTTGGTTGACAGGTATCTCCTCCCCTTTTGCCACTGCCATCTGTATGCCACTCCTGCAGATGGGTTTTACTCCCGACACCTGCTGCTTCGTGTTAATCAGTGGAGCAGCATTACGATCTTATGGGACGATCGCCAATGGCCCACATGCCCTTACGCTGTACTGGTGGCTCGGAGCAACATTTCGGCCTTTCGGCTGGACTAGTGCCTCCCCATTGGGACGGCCCTGCGGTTCTGTGCGCTTCCATGTTGCCTTTTCGTACGTGAATGTGGCTCTGTGTACCATGAGGGAACAGGACGACACACAAGTAGTGGCTGGTCATTTCTTGCGGATGCAGCCCACAATGGTGATTGGTGTTTAGGAGTTCATGGCCTGATGGCTGTATGGGCTTGGTGACTTTGATGTGCATTAAATTTCTATTCTGATTTGGCCCGTGTAGCGTTTTTCTTTGCAAGTGATGTGGCATATGCCTATTTGGGGGGCGATGTATTGTGAGGAGATCTGCATTGGGTTCCAGCTTCGGAGTTTAGTTGCGTGGTACTGTACTGGGCGCGTTTGCCTACTAAGCCCGTGAGGTCAGGGATGGGGGCTGCCAATATGACAGTTTGAATGTTGTCATGCTCAGGGGCGGGGGATTGGGTTTTGTGTAACAGATGCCGGTCAGCCAGGTGGACTGGTGGAATGATGTGATTCTCGGAATATGGCTGGACACAGGTGCCTGTGTTTGCGTGCGTTTCTTGGTGGGGGACTGTGGTCATGTCCATTGGGATGGCTTCTGTGTTCGTGCCATCTGTGCCCTGCAGCTCCCATTGGCCCCTCTTGTGTTTCTTTTGTTCGTTGCCATGCATGGGTGACTTGTACATTTCAATGGTTGCATTGTGGCTTCATTGCACCTACGGGGAGTTGTACTTTGTGGGCAGGGAGCGGTGTACAGGCACTCAGTGGGGCCGTTTACGGTTGATTCGCGATGCCGTACTTCTCACCATGGCGGAATGGTACATTACGCCATGCCTGATGGCGTTAGGTACATGTCCGCTAGGGTCGGAATTGGCGTACCGTTGCGCCATGGTGGTGTTTGCGGTTTCGCATGGCGCGCGCGCGCGTGTTTGGTGCAGTTAGCGTTGGCGTTCACTACGGTGTCGCTAATGGCTTCGTACTTTGCGGTGACGGGTCATAGTCGCACCGAGCGCTATTCGATGGCGGTATTGCATTTCCGCCATCGTTTTCCGATTTCCGCAAGGGTCGTAATGAGGGCCAATGCCTGTTTTATTGTGGTTTTAATGGACACTATGTTAAAGACTGTCCACGCCGCCCAAAACACAAGAGCCAGGGTTTTCCGACTGCTCGTCCCTGAATACGGGGGCCAGGACGAGTACTCTTCAGTCCCCCTCCAGTTCTCCTCCTGCCTTCGGGTCCATTAGACCAGTCATAGTCCACGCTATGCTAAAACCGACTCCAGGTGTCATACATCCTGTCCAGATAGTCATTGACTCCGGAGCCACGGGCTGTTTTATTGACATTCAAATGGCCAATGTGTTGAATCTCCCATTAGTTACCAAGGAATGCCCGGAGCCCGTGCAGGCTGTAGATGGGAACTCCCTTGCTTCTGGCCTTATCTGGCAACAGACAGCCCCCCTAGAAATGGTCGTTCAGGATACACATAGGGAAACGCTTACTTTTGACCTCATAACCACTCCTCAGTTTGGTGTCATTCTGGGTATCCACTGGTTAAAACAGCATAATCCACTAATCAACTGGGGAACTGGCCAAGTCCATTTCGAATCCGAGGTATGCCAGCACTTTTGTCTTGTTGAGAGGGAGGAATCGTTTACGCTAGCTCGGGCGTTAGGTGCAGTAGCACGCTTGACCATAGCTGCGGAAGACGAAACCCAGACATCCGTCTCACACATGATCGGTGCTGTACTCGCCAACATACCCACAGTCTACCATGATTTCCAAACAGTCTTTGGTAAGGGTACTGCAGAGGGATTACCCCCGCACAGACCGTACGACTGTCTCATAGATCTGGTCCCTGATGCCCTGATCCCGAAGGGCCGAGTCTACTCTCTCTCACCTTCCGAAGACCAGGTCTTGAAAGACTATGTACAAGAGGCACTACGTTTGGGCCACATACGGCCCTCCACATCACCCGCGGCATGCCCCATCTTTTTTGTTCCAAAAAAAGAGTGTGATCTTCGCCCTTGTGTGGACTACAGGTGCTTAAACGCCATCACAGTTAAAAACCGATATCCAATAACACTCATATCTCCACTTTTGGATCGGTTAACACACGCATCCACCTACTCCAAACTCGACCTCTGGGGGGCCTACAACCTGATCCGTATCCGCAAAGGCGATGAGTGGAAGACGGCGTTTGCACCCGACAGGGTTTGTAGAAGTACACAGTAATGCCCTTCGGGCTGTGCAACGCCCCAGCCACATTCCAGCGGTTTATGGATGATGTCTTCGCGGACATCCTGGACACTTATGGTGTAGTCTACTTGGACGACATCCTTGTCTTTTCCTCCTCCATGGAGGAGCACATCTTCCACGTCCGAGAAGTCTTGTCCCGACTGCGCAAAAACGCGCTATTTGCTAAACCAGAGAAATGCCAATTCCCCACCAAAGAGGTGGAGTTTCTAGGCTTCCACATTTCGCCAGGTGGGTTGGCCATGAACCAGTCCAAGGTGCGTGCCGTCTTGGAATGGCCGGTTCCGACATGCTTGAAGTCCTTGCAGTCCTTCCTTGGATTTGCTAATTTTTATCGGTGTTTCATCCCAGGTTTCTCCTCTATCATGGCCCCACTGACAGCACTAACCAGCCCACGTGTTTCGTTTGTCTGGTCTCCCGAGCATGAAGCGGCTTTTGATTTACTTAAATCCGCCTTCACTTCAGCTCCTGTCCTTCAACACCCGGACCCGGAGTTGCCCTTTGGGGTGGAAGCGGACGCCTCGTCTTTTGCATTGGGAGCCGTGCTTTCGCAACCCTGCCCGACTTCTGGCCGTCTACACCAGGTGGCATATCACTCACGCAAGTTTACCTCTACTGAGTCCCACTATACTGTAACGAGAAGGAACTCCTAGCTATTAAGGACGCATTCCAGGTCTGGAGACACCATTTGCTAGGGGCCAGGCATCAAATCATTGTCTATACCGATCACCGAAACTTGCAGGACCTTGCATCCCTCAAATGCGTCAACAGCCGGCAGGTGTGCTGGCACTTGTTCTTTGTGGGCTATGATTTCTTGGTTAAACATCGACCTGGCGTATCCCATGGCAAAGCGGATGCTTTGTCTCGTTCTCCTGGGGGGGTGTCGCTTCCGGTCTTTCTGGATACGGTACCCGATAATGGCCATATAGTCTGCATATGCACACCCTCACAGCCCTTATTGTCAGCCATACGCCTCTGGGTTTCCCAACACCCACATCGATTATCGGAGTGGGATCCTGTTTATCATGACGGTTTGCCTTTTGTACAGGAAAATCTGTTCTTACCCATGAGTGATACCGAAACCTGGCCATGGAGTGGTCTCACGACGCTGCCATCAATGGCCATCCTGGGCAACAGCGTACCCTGGACTTACTCAAACGCTGGTGCTGGTGGCCATCAATGAGGCGTGACGTAGAAAACTATGTTAACACATGCACAGTATGCGCCCAATGTAAGCCATGTAGGGGTCGTCCTTTGGGACTACTTCAGCACCTTCCTGTGCCTCCGAGACCCTGGCATACCCTCACGATGGACTTTGTGACCGATCTGCCCTGGATTCAAGGCTATGGCACGGTTTGGGTAGTGGTGGATGCATACACAAAGATGGCCCACTTTATACCCTGTTCCTGTATCCCCTCTGCACCTATATTAGCAAGTCTATTTTTCAAGTCCGTTTTTTGTTTGTTTGGCCTCTCTATGGTCCTAGTTTCCGACAGGGGCTCGCAATTCACGTCCCGTTTCTGGCAAGGTCTCACCAAACTGCTGGGTATTGATGCCTGGTTCTCATCTGCTTATCATCCAGAAACCGATGACCAGACAGAGAGGGTGAACCAGGCCATGGAGCAATACTTACGCTGTATGTCATTGCAATACCAGCAGTCATGGCTCAATTTGTTACACCTCGCCAAGTTTGCACATAACAACGCATTGCATTCCTCCACTGGCTTCTCCCAGTTTTACTTTCTCTATGGCCAGCACCCCGTACACTGCCCTTCCCCGATCTCGCACTGTCTTGCACCCCTGCTGCCACTACCTGTGTTTGTGACCTAGCCGCTGTCCATGCCCAGACTCTTGCCCATCTACGAGAGGCTCAGGTTTCATGAAGGCATCGGCCGACAGGAAGTGGGTTGCGGCACCCGGTTATCGTGTGGGAGACCGCGTTTGGTTGTCTTCTCGTCACCTGCACATACCTGGTTGTCGCAAGCACCTCCCTCGGTTTGTTGGGCTGTTTCGGGTGTTTGGGGTCCTGAATCCGGTTGCCTACCACCTGTCTATTCCATCTGCTTGGCGCATCCACCCGGTGTTTCACACCTCCCTGCTCAAGCCGTGCCCTGACCCTACCGCCTTGTTTCCCCCCCCTGCTCCTGTGACTGTAGTCGGCCCTGATGAGTATGAGGTTAGTGGCATTTTGAGTTTTCGCTTTTTCAGGGGGAGGTTACAGTATCTGGTAGATTAAGGACCGCTCATGGGTTTCTGCCCGGGATGTCCATGCTCCCCGTCTGGTGGCCCAGTTCCACCGGGATTCGCCTTCCAGTCCATGGGGTCGTGGGCCTTTGTGAGGGGGCTCTGTTATGCCATCTGTCCTACATACCCCAGAGGTGGGCACCCACAGGTCTAATGCCACCGCCTTCTCTAGTCCCGGTCCACTCCCCACACATAGATCCCCACTCACTCATGCAGGGCGACAGCAGCAGCAACATGACAGGCAGCGCGCATGGAAACAGCCTGTTGGATATGGGCGTGTGAACTTTTTGCATCCATTTTGCCAGTGGCAACTACCTTGGTGTCTCGCAAATGGTCGGCGGAACTGCCGGCCCCTCCTGCTGCATCATCACGTGACCCGGAGGCCAGGCCGACTGTTGTTACTTCGGATCATGTGACAAGGAAGCATGTGGGACCACACGTCATGTTACGCGGTCACCTGACGATCCTCCATTCATTCAAATACTGTGAGGGAATGCTCGTTCAGTGCTCCACAGCGGACTTGTTTCGGCACTGTTTGGCGTTCCTGTTACTACGATCACGGTATTGAATCACAGACTGTTTTTTTTGGTCTTCTTCTTGTCAAGCCCTTGGTTATCGTTCTGCTCTGCTGGTTACCGGACTTTTGGACTGCATCTGGCTTCCTTTGGATCGCCCTTGGATTTGGAGTACTCATCTGGTCTAGACCTCAGAATTTCTTTTGGATTGCCTACTGATCTCCCCACGCTCTGCAACACCTGAACTTGTCATTCCGGTTCACGCAGGTATTCTGGTGCAAGTCCATCCGGATTGCCTTCCAGTGTGCTACCTCACCTGTTGCTGCCAGTTACACCCTGTCTCTGCACAGAACACCTCCCATCCTGTCTGTACTACTTAGGGCTTGGGCACCTCCACCTTGGTAAGCCCTTTAGTATTAAGTTACATTGTGAACCTCGCCAGTTTTCCTTGTCATTGTACTTACCCATTGCTTGCTTTACAGCGGTCAGGGGGTTTCCGGTATTCCTGGTTCCTGGCATTTCCGGCACTCAATACCTGTGGCCTCAAGGATCGATGAGGGAGTTATTGTGTATCTCCCTGTATGGTACTTGGGAACAGAGGCCCCATAATTTTCACGACCATCAATATATTACAGTATATGGTTGGCGTGTCTTCTTTGCAGGGGTGTAGTGTACATGGATATGAGTGATTTGCATGCCATGGTGGGTGTTGCCAATGTTTTTCCTGATTTAGAGCTGATGATTGACATTTCACATGTGTCCATTCTTTGGCAGTCTGCCCTTCACTGTCATCCACATTTGTCCTTCATGTACCACTAGATGTGGTTTTTGTCCATCTATGTTCCTTCTGTGCTCTCCGACCAGGATGCAACTTAAAAAGGTGTTCATGTCTCCATCCTCTTCCCTAGGGCAGACTGTCTAGGCCCTCACAAACTGTGATGTCAGTCAGGACTGTCTTCATCTCCTCTCCAGACATTCCCCTCCTTGCAATGTTTTTTCCTGTCCCTCTCTCTCACTCTATCCTTCTCCACTCCACTGCTCGTCAATTGTCCCTCTGTGTCCTGTCTCCCTCTTGCAGTCTGTGATCCTTGTACACTGGGTGGTGCATGCCTACTTTTTCTGTTCCCTACATGAGTAGTCATGGATGGCCATTATCTTGAAGGTGTTGCAATGCATGTCTTTGCGATTTTCAAATGTATTTGCAGCTGGGATGCAGCGGACGCAAGCCAGGTGGATAACACATGCGGGTAAGTGAAGTGCTGTCGAGACTTGCCGCGTAGTGAAGTGTATTGAGCCTCTGTCCACAAACCACCCACAGGGAGAGAAAGATAAACACTCCCTGTGCGAGCTTTGAGGCCACAGGTGGTTTGTTGGTTGTAGAATCAGGTGGCGCCGAGGACTCCAGAGGCTGTTGGAAGGAAGTCGGGGTTAATACAGGCAAAGACAGTGCTGCAGTAAAGAGTGAAGAAAGGATACTTTCTTACCTATGTTCAATGGAAGGGAGCCTGAGGAATTGGTGCAAGGGAGCGCCGATGATTCAAACCGGCAAGTACCTGGAGGTAGGTACGAGCTGACCACCAGTAATCCGTAATGATTTCCAAGACTGAACAGAAGGAAGGTCTGAAACCTTCCAAGGGTCGAAATCCAGGTTGTAGCAAGTGAACAGATAGGGAATATCCAAAGCAGTCCGTTAAGCGCAAAAAGGGTCCAAAGTACCAGTATCCGTGCAGAGTATCGGCAACCGTATCCAAGGAGCAAGAGTTAATCAAATCCGTGAGGGTAAGCCTGAGGTCGAAATCCGATGAGTTCAATAAACGAGAGTCAAGAACGCCGAACAGTGTTAGAGAACAGCTGTGAAGCGGCGAGTGTTTCAAAGCTCCCGGCTTTTATGCAAGCCGCCTCCCGATCACGTGAGTGGGGCTCCGTGCACGTGATCGGGAAGTTGATGTGCAACCAGGAAGCGATCGCGATCGGCTGTTCCAGCCCGATCGCAATATCCATGGCAGTTGCCATTGGAGACGAGGAAACAGACCACACCGTCCTCTTCGTGTGATCCGCAACCATCGGTGATGGCGACTCCCCTGCACCCTAGGTGATGGGACATGAGGAGGGTTGGGCGGTGAACCGGGGAGCCTGACAGTATATTGTATCGGAGTGTCATGCAGGGTGTTGTGTGGGTGTGTGACAGACCTATCGTGCATAACAGAGCCCCCCCTCAACGGCCCACGACCGCGTGGGCAGGTGGGATGGTCCAAATGAAAACGGGAGACAAGCCTCGGAGCATGGACGTCAATCGCGGGGACCCAACACCGCTCCTCCGGACCATAACCCGCCCAGTCCACCAGATACTGGAGACAACCACGAACCATACGAGAACCCAGTATACCCGATACCTCATATTCCACAGAGTCACCCACAGACACAGGGCCAGGCGTAGACCTAAGGCGAGTAGGAGCAGGACAAGGCTTTAGCAGAGATGTATGGAATACAGGGTGAAGACGCCAGGAGGCGGGAACTGAAAGGCGATAAGCCACAGGGTTGATCACAGCAGATATCCTGTACGGACCCACAAAACGGGGTAGCAATTTGCGACAACCGGGCAGCCGGAGGTGACGAGAGGAAAGCCACACCCAGTCCCCCACAACATAGGAAGGTGCAACGGCCCTCCGCCGGTCAGCCGCAGATTTAGCAGAGACTTGGGACTCACGAAGGTGAGCGAGAGTCCGGGCATGAACGGCCGATAGGTCACGTGCACAGGAAACAGCAGCAGGGTTAATGGAATGTGTAAGGTCCGGAACAGGTAAGGTGCGGGGGTGTTGGCCATATAAGACAAAAAAGGGAGAAAAGCCAGTAGAAGAATGCAGAGCATTATTATACGAGAATTCAGCGAGATGTAGCACACTCAGCCAGGACTGTTGGTGCTGTAGAATGAGGCAACGTAAATATTGCTCCATGGCTTGGTTCACCCTCTCCGTCTGGCCGTCTGTCTCTGGGTGATATGCGGAGGAAAAACGGGAATCAATGCCCAAGAGGCCCGTGAGCGCCCGCCAGAACCGAGAAGTGAACTGGGGTCCCCTGTCCGAGATTATGATAGTGGGTAACCCGAAAAGACAGAAGATTGATCTAAAGAAAAGGTCGGCCAGAGCCGGAGCTGATGGGATGCCAGAACAGGGAACAAAACGGGCCATTTTAGAGAAAGAATCGACCACTACCCAAATGGTGTCGAAGCCCTTGGTTCGAGGTAGGTCTGTCACAAAATCCATCGACACTGTGTGCCAGGGCCTAGGAGGTATAGGCAAGGGAAGTAAGAGCCCCACCGGACGACCCCGGCGATGTTTACATTGGGCACACACGGCGCACGTGTTGACATACCCTTCAACATCGCGCTTCATGGAGGGCCACCAACACCATCGCCTGAGGAGGTCCAGCGTGCGCTTCTGTCCAGGATGACCATTAATGGCGCTGTCGTGGGACCATTCTAGTGCAAGATTACGAGTGTCGGATGTCGGTAACCATAATTTGTTTTGTATGAACGGCAGCCCATCATGTAACACCGGATCCCACTCAGAGATCTGTTCGGGATGTAACGAAACCCATGCGCGAATGGACTCTAGAAGCGGTAAAGGAGGAGTACAGAGGCAAATGACATGCTGATTCAATAGTTTTTCAGGGAAAACAGGCAAGGATACCCCACCAGGAGAACGTGATAAAGCGTCCGCCTTCCCGTGGGACAGACCCGACCGGTGTTTTATCTGGAAGTCAAAGGCTGCAAAGAATAAATGCCACCGCACCTGTCGACTATTGACACACTTGAGTGAGGCTAAATCTTGAATGTTACGATGGTCCGTGTACACCGTGACCGCATGTCTTGCTCCCAACAGGTGATGCCGCCAGACCTGAAAGGCATCTTTGACGGCCAACAATTCCTTCTCCGTGACCGTATAGTGCGTTTCTGTAGGGGTAAACTTTCGAGAGTGAAACGCCACCGGGTGTAGCCGACCGGAACAAGGACAATGTTGGGATAATACCGCTCCAAGAGCAAAGGAGGATGCATCCGCCTCTACAATGAAGGGGAGTTCCGGGTCGGGATGCTTTAGTACAGGAGCGGTAGTAAATGCAGCTTTTAGCGCATCAAAAGCCTTTTGGTGTTGTTCCAACGAGATAAAAGGCAACTTGGGGCTGGTCAAGGCAGTAAGAGGTGATACAAGAGACGAGAAATCCTGGATAAAGTGCCTGTAAAAATTCGAAAACCCAAGGAATGATTGTAATGCCTTAATGTTACAGGGTTTTGGCCAGTCCAAAACTGCACGAACCTTGGATTGATTCATTGCTAAACCCCCAGGGGTAATGTGGAATCCCAAGAATTCCATACTTCCAGTATGGAACTGACATTTTTCTGGTTTTGCATAGAGTGAAAAACGGCGAAGCCGAGATAATACCTCGCGGACATGTAGTACATGTTCTTTCAGGTCCTGTGAAAATATTAGGATGTCATCGAGATATACCGCTACACAGATGTCCAACAAATCATGAAAAATCTCATTCATGAAACGCTGGAACGTGGCAGGGGCGTTACAAAGCCCGAAGGGCATGACTACGTACTCAAACAGTCCGTAACGAGTGCAAAAAGCCGTTTTCCACTCGTCTCCGGGGCGGATTCTGATTAAATTATAGGCTCCGCGGAGATCGAGTTTCGTGAAGATGTTGGCGTGACTCAATCTGTCCAACAATGGTGTAATCAGGGGAATAGGATACCGGTTCTTTATGGTGATAGCATTCAAGCGTCGGTAGTCCACACAAGGACGTAAGTCGCCCTCCTTCTTGGGGACAAAAAAAATAGGGCTAGCTGCCGGAGAGGTGGAAGGACGTATATGGCCAATCTTTAGAGCCACTTGAATGTATTCCTTCAATGCCTGTTCCTCTGAGGGGGACAGGGAGTAAATACGTCCTGAGGGAATGCTGGAATCAGGGATGAAATCAATAGGGCAATCGTAAGAACGGTGTGGCGGTAGTACCTCCGAAGAACCCTTGTCAAAGACCTCATGAAAGTCCTTATATTCCATAGGGATATTTGTCGCCACCACCCCCACTACGTGAGACTCCAAGGACGTGGACGCTTCCTCGTGTAGGGTAAGTTGTGCAACGGCCCCCAAGGCACGTGAAGGAGATTCGGTGTCGTCAGGTGCGGTGAGGCAAAAATTCTGGCAGATTTCCGATTCAAAGTGAACCTGCCCAGACTTCCAGTCGATTAAAGGGTTGTGTTGATGTAACCATGGGAGCCCTAGTATAATCCCGAATTGGGGCATCGTAATCAAATCAAAGGATATGACTTCCTGATGTATTTTCTGTATAGTTAGGGAGATCGGGGCAGTTTGTTGTCGAATTGGGCCAGAAATCAGTGCTGTGCCATCCACCGCCTGTACTGGTTCCGGACGTTGTTTGGTAATCAGGGGCAGATTCAATGACCCGGCCAGGTTTATATCGACATAATTGCCAGTGGCACCAGAATCGATATAGATCGAAACAACATGAACGATGTCGGGTGTGGGTTTTAACGTAGCCTTTACCATCACCGGCCTGATCCTGCCAAATGTGGGGAACCTGTCCGAGGGAGTTGAAGGATTGCTCGATCCGGCCCCCGGATCTAGGGTCGAGCATTCCGAAAAACCGGATTTTTTAACTTGGGGCGTCTGGGACAGGACTTTATGAAATGCCCACTCAGGCCACAGTAGAAGCAGGCATGGTCGGTTCTTCTGCGGTCCCTTTCTAGTTGTGTGATCGGGCTACGAATACCGCCTATTTGCATAGGTTCACCACCGGTATCAGAGGCGGGGGAGGATAAACTAGGAGTAGGGAACCCTGTTTCGAACCTGCGTTCGGAACGCCTCGCATCGATCTGTAGGGCGAGATCCACTAAGTCAGTATGAGATGTGGGCAAAGAAGGAACGACGGACATGGCATCCTTCATGGTACTATTAAGCCCCCGGTAAAACACAACTGCCCTTTTGGGTTCAGGCCAAGATGTTTCAGCAGCCAATTGGTTAAATCGGGCAATGTACTCTATGAGTGAACCCTTTCCTTGAGTTAGATCCAACAATTCAAGATCCCGGGATTGGGCTTTGTGACGTGTGTCGAATACATGAGACATTTCTGTGACCAACAACTCGAAATCATATAGGACAGGGCTATTGTTTTCCAGTAGGGGATTGGCCCATGCTGCCGCAGTGCCGGCCAGATGGGACAAGGTGAAAGCTGCCTTTGTGGTGGAGTCGGGAAAGGCCTGAGGTCTACAAAGAAAATGTAGCTTGCATTGATTCACAAAAGTGCGGAACTTTCTGGGGTCTCCGTGGAATCTTTCTGGAGCGGCCAAGGGAAAAGGCGAAGGCATGAGTACAGGAATATGTGGCGCTACAGGGGGAGTAATAGGTTGGACAACCGGGGGTTGGGCAGCGGCTTCCCCAAACTCTACATCAGCGGGTAATGGGTGTTGTACACTTTGGATTAAATCTAACCTCTGATGTATAGCCGCGTTGGCGGCTGTCATGTCTGCCCTCAAAACTGTGAGTGCCTGTATCAATGCAGCCACGGGGTCCTCGGCTACAGGCTCCATACTCAACACAACGCGCGGCTTCACAGTCTGTCGAGACTTGCCGCGTAGTGAAGTGTATTGAGCCTCTGTCCACAAACCACCCACAGGGAGAGAAAGATAAACACTCCCTGTGCGAGCTTTGAGGCCAAAGGTGGTTTGTTGGTTGTAGAATCAGGTGGCGCCGAGGACTCCAGAGGCTGTTGGAAGGAAGTCGGGGTTAATACAGGCAAAGACAGTGCTGCAGTAAAGAGTGAAGAAAGGATACTTTCTTACCTATGTTCAATGGAAGGGAGCCTGAGGAATTGGTGCAAGGGAGCGCCGATGATTCAAACCGGCAAGTACCTGGAGGTGGGTACGAGCTGACCACCAGTAATCCGTAATGATTTCCAAGACTGAACAGAAGGAAGGTCTGAAACCTTCCAAGGGTCGAAATCCAGGTTGTAGCAAGTGAACAGATAGGGAATATCCAAAGCAGTCCGTTAAGCGCAAAAAGGGTCCAAAGTACCAGTATCCGTGCAGAGTATCGGCAACCGTATCCAAGGAGCAAGAGTTAATCAAATCCGTGAGGGTAAGCCTGAGGTCGAAATCCGATGAGTTCAATAAACGAGAGTCAAGAACGCCGAACAGTGTTAGAGAACAGCTGTGAAGCGGCGAGTGTTTCAAAGCTCCCGGCTTTTATGCGAGCCGCCTCCCGATCACGTGAGTGGGGCTCCGTGCACGTGATCGGGAAGTTGATGTGCAACCAGGAAGCGATCGCGATCGGCTGTTCCAGCCCGATCGCAATCTCCATGGCAGTTGCCATTGGAGACGAGGAAACAGACCACACCGTCCTCTTCGTGTGATCCGCAACCATCGGTGATGGCGACTCCCCTGCACCCTAGGTGATGGGACATGAGGAGGGTTGGGCGGTGAACCGGGGAGCCTGACAGTATATTGTATCGGAGTGTCATGCAGGGTGTTGTGTGGGTGTGTGACAGACCTATCGTGCATAACAAGTGCACTAAGGGTGTGACTTGTGTTGTGTTTTGTGGCATGGAGTCTGGCACTCTGTGGAGTGGCTTTTATTTTACTTGTTTGGGGGGGGAACAGGTCCAGCTTCGAGGGTGCATGTGACATATGCTGTTACCATGGTTTGTGTAGGCATGCAGTTTTTTCCAGATAATCTTGGTGGCACTGGTTGCGGGATCCTAGTTGGGGGTGGGTATCACTGTAGGTCCTTAGTTGATGAGTTGCCCCGGCTGTTTGTGTGTCGTGACACATCTGTAAGGTGGTGGTGGTGAGTGTTTCCTGCACTTTACCCATGTGTCTTGGCTGTCACATGTCTTGCCATTGGAAGATGTTTTAATAGTAATTCCTATGCACACAGGCAGGCCAATGTTAGTGCTTCTTCCCCTTCTGGGGTTGCTGTGCCAAGACCAATCCACACACATACCAGCATTGCTGCACATTGTTTGTGATGCAATGTACTCCACAGACACCAGGCACACATGATTGTCCATTCTTTGCTGGTTGTCATGGTGATCATGTGCCATGCCAGGTGCACCTTCACTTATTATGAGGCATATTGACAGCTGCTGCATGCATTTCAATGCTAACTTCAGTTCAATGCACATTTCGACAAATTCAATCCATTACCGGCGAATTCTGACTTCCCTTGCACTTTCCTTTTGCATGCTCCCTTTTGTGTGGGTTTGTCCTTAGCCTCTGTTCATAATTGATTTCTCATGTCTGCTTGTGAGTTTCATGCCAGTTGCCTCAGTGACCTGCCTTCCAGTCTAACAACTGCCTCTGTGAAGTGCTGTGTTCTGCAAGATCCTGTTTTCTGTGCAATTGATGAGATTTTTGGTTCACTTCTTCTTGAGCTTAGCGTCATCGTCTCGACTGCCAGTGTTTACTGTATTGCCACAATGCCATGTTGATGAGAGGATGGCATATCATGGCATTGATAATACTACGAAGGTGCACCTGTGTTTCCATCCTCTCAATGTTCTCTCTTTGGGGGTTGTCTCAGTGTCATGCCTACTGTGGCCAGTTGCATGTGTTGGGAAGGTACCATCAGCATGATGATGGGTAAGTGTAAAATGGTCATTCACGACATGTCATTCGGGGGTGCGGGCAGTGTAGGGGTTGTGGGTGGCTACTGTGTAACTGTGTGGGTTGTTCATGTTGCATTGGCATGAGGTGGGCGGAGGTGGCTGCATGTGTGCCAGGAAACACGGTGATGGCTGGCGTGTCAGTTGGTCAATGCATTTGTAGCATGTCACTCAGGGGAGCACATGTTGGTGTATGTCTGGGTGCATGGATGTGTTGCCGGAACTCACATTGAATTGTTTTTTTCTACAGATGATTTTGGCTTGGAATGATGGATGCAGGATTTGTGAAGGAAGTAGAAGCTCTATGCATGCACAGGAAACAGCATAAGGGTTTGGTGGTTTTGAGGCCGACAGAGGGGGACTTTGGTGGATTGCAAGGTCCAGATGATGCAGGCTCACATGGGATGAAGTCAGATGTGCATTCCTCTTGCAGTGCACTTTTTTTTCTTCCGGTTTCAACATGAATGCTTTGATGGGACTGTGTATTGTGGGCATAGTGGTTGTTGGGGAGTGGATTGGCCACTGAACCAGTTTATTGTTCTGTGACACGCATTGTGGGTGCAGGGCTGTCTTTGCATGAGTTTTTCTAGCATCAAATGTGTAGTATGCCTTCCTACTTGTGGTCTTATTTGTGTGGTTTGGTGGTTGCATGCAGTCCAGTTGTAGCTGTACATGCAACTGCGCTCTGGGACTTTGTTCCTTGTGCTGTGTGTTTTTGGGTGTACTACATGAACATTGTTGTGTCAAGTTGATATTCCTGTTTGGTTCAGTTGTGCTCTGCCATGCAGATTAGGGGCATGAGTTACAGACTGTTTTCATGTGTGATTGCACCATTATTTGACGGTCCTGTGATTGTGGCCCTTGGGGTGTGTCAAACACTTTTGCTCTATTACAAATTGGCTCTTATTCTGTTGTTTTGATATGGATTCAGAGTATATCTATTCCCAATATGTATGTCCCACGTTTAATCTTGCACCCCTACTTTCAAACTCACAGCAACATGGATAGGTTTCTCTCTGTAGTGCACATGGTCCCACAGGTCTTTAATCAAATTTTAGTTTGCTTCTTGGAATTGTGGTGAAATTGTTGATTTTGGTGTCCATGAATGGCTAGGTACTAAGATTTGACTTTTGCCTAGTTCATTCATTTTTTCGTAGCGTTAATTTTTGCCATTCCTACAGTTGTTGATACTCAAGATTGATTTCCCTACATACTTCAAAAAGTGGTATTGGTATACTGTCACAAGTCTTTTCAGGGGCCTCTGCTTGGCCATGTTGTTTTATATGTAATGGACACACACAAATTTGCACTCCCAGTGGCACATTCTCAGACGATAGGCCACAATTGAATGGCACCTTGGAGGTGGTTATACTGTGTGTACTCCACAGGAGCTGGCATTTATGTGACGTACGATTACACCAGCTGTGTAGGTGCAGCCTCCCCACCTGTCCTTTGACCTGCATGTCCGCTGGTACACCGTGCTGTGTGGTGACATTATGCAGGACACATGCAGCTACAATTATTCTACAGACTACTGGTGGTGCATACAGCAACACCCCACCAGAGTAGTCAAGGGAGTGGAACCGTGACTTTAGAACTCCGAATGTGCGCTCCACTATGCACAGAGTGGCTATATGTGCAATATTGTACCTCACCTCAGCTGGTGTTTTGGGATTCCTGATGGGTGTCATCATGAAGGTAATCAGCTGGTAAGCACTGTCCCCTGTAAATGTTGACATGGTTGTTATTATCATTTTTTGGCAGGTTCTATTATTCAGTGTGTGAAGTGCATGCATGTGCATGAGTGTTCATACTCACCAATGAGCCATGTGCTGCCATGTTTTCCAGATACCAGGGCCCGGGCCAGTGGTGACATGCCAAAGATGTAGCTGTGATGTGTGCTGCTCGTGAAATTAGTATAGACTTCCATGATGATTCCCTTGGCATCACATACTACCTGCACATAAATCGAGTGCCAGTGCTTTATTTTATTTATTGTTCACTTGTTAGCTACTCATACAGGAAGCACATACTGTTTCAAAGTGCCCACAGGGCAACAGGTAGAGGACAGGGGATGATAGAAAATGTAATTACAACAATAATATATAATTAAGTTAATTAAGGAAATCAAAAGAAGATAGTGGGAGGGGAAGACAAAGCTCCTATGCCTTGTGAGTGTTCAGAATATGCAAGTGCAGAGGGGAGTGGGGTGTGGGATAGGTGCGGTAGTGCTCATGGTGAGCATCAGGTGAAGTGCTATGAAGAAGGGTAAGTGCAACCTCCAAGGGGAGGGTGAGCCGACGCAAGTGCAGAGGATGGACAGCAGCTGAGATGATAAGAAGTGGGAGGTCAGGGCCCTGAGGATGCATGAGGGCCCTGCAATTTAGTCACGCTACTGTGCGATTAGCAGGGGAGAGAGGTCCTGTACATCCTGTAGATGTGCTCTGTTAATATACATGTGTGCAGTCTATGGCATCTAGTACTTGGGGGAAGAGTGCCACTGCATAGAAATCCTGCATGACTGGCTGCCTTTCCGCTGGTGTTCGGGGCATATAGATCGGCCTGTGCCCACGTGCATGTGCTGTTATGCAGCACAGCACCTGGTATAGACAGCATGACTGGGTGGTCTGTAATATCCTGCCAACTACTGCAGTGGTCCACTGGAAGGATCCAGTGGAAAGGAAATGGAGTGCATTCAGCACTTTTTCAAGCGGCGTAAAGGCCTGGGAGCAGATGGTGGGTAATGTTAGGCCATCTTCCCACTCCTTGACAAGGTCTAGGATTATATGGAGGAGGACATGAACCTGCCATAGATCTGATAATCTTGCATCCCAAAAAGTGTGGTGCGTGTTGTGAAGATCCGGGCACCTGGCATCCTCCTCCTCCTGCATTGTCTGTGCACAATGTCTTTGACTATTGCTGGATTCATTGTGGCTGTAGATGTTCACTTGGTGTGTAGTGCGTGCTTTACACGCATTTGTTCCTATGCACTTTGAATGCGCATTGACGTTTATGTCTGCTATCATGTGGTGTATAGGTTCCAGGATTTACATGTTCTTTTTTGCAACCCGATGTTTCCAGTTCAAATCCATGAATATGGTTGTATTTGCACGGCGATGGGCGTCTTATTGCTTGGCTGTGTACCGTCCCTCAACACGCCCACATTTTTGCATTTTCTTTCCTCATTCTGCATGTTTCGCTGCCTATTTTGGTTGAAGCGCAGACCCGGCCCACACTCTTTGTAGAGTTTCACACAAGGCGCTCATCGACTCACACAGATGTGCCGGGCAAGCGTGAACTCCACACAATTCACCAAGAAAGTCCTGCGCAGTCGGTTCCATGAATCAATGAATACAGATTTGCGTGTAGTTTGGTGTGCAAGTTCCCTATTTTCAGTGCAAATAATTCCATGAATCGTGCCCTCGTGGTTTCTGGCTAAGAGTGCTGCTTCATGTGCGTAACTGAAGTCAGGCAGCCTTCTGCCTTCACACTGTGGTACTTCAGCTCATAGGCTCTCTAAAAAGGATGGCTGTTGATTGATAATACTATTATTAAAGGAGAGGTCTGAGCACACACCCCTGCTGGACCCCCCTTTTCACATGTATACTACTACTAAATTCTCCCCTGTTACTGCTTCGAAAACGGACCATATTGCTGTGTAAAGACTCAAACACTCACAAAAGTGTTCGCGGGAAACCCATATGACCAAGGGTGCTCCACAGGCAACCCCTCTCTATATAGTCAAAAGGTGAACTAAGATCCATGAATGCCATGTTGTAAGTGATTTCAATCCGGCACACACCCAAGTCAACGCCTAGCATGTAGTGCACAACTGAAATCCTTATTTATTTTTGTCTAAAAATTCTTTATTCTAAATGATATACCACACATATCATGCCTTCCTCCTGGAACCCCCCCTGTCACACTGAACCAGGAATCAGGCTGGTTTGTAAAGGCAAATATTTATTTATTTAGGTATTTAAAATGTAATCAGAATATGTCTTAATAGGTACACAACAATCACCAATGGGGTGATGTAACACTGAATAATCTCTTTAATACACAAGGAGTAATGAGTGAACAAAACAATTCAGCACAGAAAATAATACTTTTGTGTGGTTCAGATTAGATAGCCCTGTGGTTAGAGGTTCCCCCTGCACACCCCTCAACCCCCAATAGGTAATGTAAAGAGATAGGAGGAGAGAGCAGGTATTCAGGAATGGCAGAATTCCAACAGAATATCAATCCCACTTTCCTCTAGCAACACCAGAGAAAAACGGAATCGACTGTCAAGCTGTCAGAATGGCTTTTAGAGTTATCTTTAAAATGGATTGGGCAAAAACACCAAATTTTATCAAAATTGCTGAAATTGTTATAAATTCTTATGAGAGCCATTTTGGATAGTTGCACACAAACCCTAGCAATGATTTAATACAAAGAAAACATTTGAAATCCTAAAATTCAATACATGTGTAAAAGTTTCCCGAAACGAAATTTCGTTGCAAACTTTTCACTGCACGATAATTGTGATCACGGGAGAATCGCATTGATTTGGAATGCGCTTTTGGGTGCGATGGATAGATATGAATGTTAGCTACAAGCAGAATAGCGGCCTACCTGTACCTCCACATAGGAATAATACAGGAAAAGTATGCAGACAATATAGTTCTGGCAAGGAAGCAAGGGGAAACACTACTGAAAATCCAAACTAATCTGGACTCTGCAGAGCAAAGGCTCCAGAAAAGCCAAGAATCAGAAACAGAGGTTAGGCAGTATATCACCAAACTAAGGGGCCAATTCATAGAATTCGGCGCACAAGTGGCGCACGCGGCTGGCGCACAGTGTGCGCGTGCGGTAGGCTGCGCCAGCCGCGTGCGCCGAAACACATTCAGGCGCACAGCGTATTCATGGATTCCAACATCCACAACCAGCCGTGGCGCAGAGTGGCGCAGCGACCCTGCAGCAGCGTCAGTTACGCCCCCAAGAACGCCCCTAGCGCAGGGAAAAGCCATCAAAATCCCCAATCCAGCGCAAAGGGCAGCAGCAAACGCAGTGCGGGGAGCGTGTATTTCAGGGGTGTGCGGGTGTCCCCACACGCGATAGGCCTGGGTACGTGTATTACAGGGGTGCGCGAGAAAATCTACACGCGATTGGCCTGGGTACGTGGATTTCAGGGGTGCGCGAGAAATTCTACACGCGATTAGCCTGGGTACGTGTATTACAGGGGTGCGCGAGAAATTCTACACGCGATTGTGCTGGGTACGTGGATTTCAGGGGTGCGCGAGAAATTCTACACGCGATTGGCCTGGGTACGTGGATTTCAGGGGTGCGCGAGAAATTCTACACGCGATTGGCCTGGGTACGTGGATTTCAGGGGTGCGCGAGAAATTCTACACGCGATTGTGCTGGGTACGTGGATTTCAGGGGTGCGCGAGAAATTCTACACGCGATTGGCCTGGGTACGTGGATTTCAGGGGTTCGCGAGAAATTCTACACGCGATTGGCCTGGGTACGTGGATTTCAGGGGTGCGCGAGAAAATCTACACGCGATTGGCCTGGGTACGTGGATTTCAGGGGTGCGCGAGAAATTCTACACGCGATTGGCCTGGGTACGTGGATTTCAGGGGTGCGCGAGAAATTCTACACGCGATTGGCCTGGGTACGTGGATTTCAGGGGTGCGCGAGAAATTCTACACGCGATTGGCCTGGGTACGTGGATTTCAGGGGTGCGCGAGAAAATCTACACGCGATTGGGCTGGGTACGTGGATTTCAGGGGTGCGCGAGAAATTCTACACGCGATTGGGCCTGTGCGAGTGGGGCAGTGTATTACGTAGGTGTGCGGGAAGTTGAAGAGGTGAATTGCCAGTGTGGGTCCTCCCAGGTCTCCCCTCTACCCCCTCCACGACCTCTGCAGGCAGCCCACACCACAGGGGACTACCCTGCACCCCTGGTCATGTCCCGCAGGCAGCCCATCCACCATGGGCATGCCCCCCAGCCAAGCCACATGTCCCCTTGCACCCCCACCCTCCACCAGGCCCCCACCCATGTCTCCCAGCACACCCACCCCCCAGCCACCAGGGGCAGCCTCCACCAGGCCCCCACCCATGTCCGACTCATGTCTCCCAGCACCCCCACCCCCCCAGCCACCAGGGGCAGCCTCCACCAGGCCCCCACCCATGTCTCCCAGCACCCCCACCCCCCAGCCCCCAGGGGCAGCCTCCACCAGGCACCCACCCATGTCTCCCAGCACCACCACCCCCCAGCCACCAGGGGCTGCCTCCACCAGGCCCCCACCCATGTCTCCAAGCACCCCCACCCCCCCAGCCACCAGGGGCACCCTCCACCAGGCCCCCACACATATGTCCCCCTGCACCCCCACCCCCTAGCATCCAGGGGCACCCTCCACCTGGCACCCACACATGTCTCCCACCACCCCCACCCCCCAGCCACCAGGGGCAGCCTCCACCAGGCCCCCACCCATGTCTCCAAGCACCCCCACCCCCCAGCCACCAGGGGCACCCTCCACCAGGCCCCCACCCATGTCTCCCAGCACCACCACCCCCCAGCCACCAGGGGCACCCTCCACCAGGCCCCCACACATGTCTCCCAGCACCACCCCCCCCCAGCCACCAGGGGCAGCCTCCACCAGGCCCCCACACATGTCCGACTCATGTCTCCCAGCACCCCCACCCCCCCAGCCACCAGGGGCAGCCTCCACCAGGCCCCCACCCATGTCTCCCACCACCCCCACCCCCCAGCCACCAGGGGCAGCCTCCACCAGGCCCCCACCCATGTCTCCAAGCACCCCCACCCCCCCAGCCACCAGGGGCACCCTCCACCAGGCCCCCACACATATGTCCCCCTGCACCCCCACCCCCTAGCATCCACGGGCACCCTCCACCTGGCACCCACACATGTCTCCCACCACCCCCACCCCCCAGCCACCAGGGGCAGCCTCCACCAGGCCCCCACCCATGTCTCCAAGCACCCCCACCCCCCCAGCCACCAGGGGCAGCCTCCACCAGGCCCCCACCCATGTCTCCAAGCACCCCCACCCCCCCAGCCACCAGGGGCACCCTCCACCAGGCCCCCACACATATGTCCCCCTGCACCCCCACCCCCTAGCATCCAGGGGCACCCTCCACCTGGCACCCACACATGTCTCCCACCACCCCCACCCCCCAGCCACCAGGGGCAGCCTCCACCAGGCCCCCACCCATGTCCAGGAACAGAGACTTCCATGCTGTCATGTGTGCAATCTGCACAGGGCTCCCCATGTCACATTCAAACACATGCAACAACCATGCGGTTCACACATTACAGGTCGCACATGCATTACCATGATGTCCCTGCACACATACATGCGTACATGGCCTATGTCACACATACAGGCAGGTATCAGACAACCAGCACACTGCAACATGCCCTGTCTCACACAGCAATGCTTGGCCACTTACCGCTCAACTCCAGACGGGTCTCCCTCTCAAGGACCTGGGCGTGGAGCGCTGGGTGTATGCGTTCCAGGACCCTCAACTGGATGGAACTCATGCGGCCCCGGCCCCCCTCCACAAGGCGCCGGGCCTTCATGAGGGTCCTTGACCTCAAGTCCTCCCAGCGCTTCTTGACCTTCTGGATGTTGCGGGTTGCCACCCCCTCCGCCTCCTCTCCCGTCCTTCCCTCTTGGCGCGGGACGATCCGAAGAGGGCATCATACTGCCCCAGGACTTGCTCCACCAGGACACCAACTTCGGTGGCAGTGAAGCTGGTGCCCCTCTGCCCCTCTGCCCCTCTGGCCGGGGGTTGCAACTGGTGTCAGATGTGGATGTGCTCCACATGGCAACCCCAGGGGCAGGAGTGGCTGACCAACTGGGTCCTGGGGCTGGGCTGTGGAGCGATGTCATTTGAGTCGGGACTCTTCTGTACCAGCAGGGGTGGACACAGCAACTGGACCCCTGCAGATGGCTGATGTGCAGGCACCAAATGGCAGGGCACGGTGGCAGCAGGCAGGCAGGCAGGCAGCAGCAGATGGCATGTGGGAGGCTGCTTGGGGCACTGGGGGCCAGTGAAGTGTCCTTCTGGGCAGGAGCGCGGTCTTCCGTGCGTTTTCGCGTGGCCAGCTTCATACGGAGTGATTAGGCACGTGAAAAATCTGCACGCTGCGTGTAATGCGCGTAAGCGCGCGTGAAAAACTGCACGTCCGCGTGTAATAGGAGGAAAGGGCCCATGCATAAGCGTGCGCGCGTGAAAAACTGCACGTCCGCGTGTAATGCGCGTAATCAAACGTGAAAAAGTGCACGTCCGCATGTGACTTGACGCGCGCGTGCGTTTTCCCTCAGCACGGGTTAAAGGTGAGCGGGCCCAGCAGTTCGCTGTACGTGCCTTTCGTGGAGACCGACGTGTGTTGCTGCTTCCAGTTGTTTCGCGCGCCATCTACTTCACAGCTCTCAAGGACGTATCTCTTCTTTTGGCGGGGGTATTGGCTACGCGTGTTTTTCTGCATCGCGCTAGTCAGACGGTGAGTCGCAAACGCTCCTTTTCCCACTGCGGGTGCCCCTGTGTATCGCACCCATTTTCGATGTCATCGTAGACTGCGTGTCCCACGCGTACGCGTTATACGTGTTACTGGGTGCCACCGCGTACTGCGGGAGGTTTAATCCACGCACGTAGGCTGCAGGGTTGCGTGCACGGTTTTACTGCAGTTTTGGGGTGCCTGAGCGTTGCGTGACCCGTCAACACATCACCGGGGTCACATACAGCCTTGCAGGTGCAGGGGGGCTGTTAACATCTTGCTTCCCACCCCCTTCACCCCAATTGCCCAGGTCAATTGTGCTGTACACCTCCCATTGGCACCACTCCATCTGTGCCAGCACTATAACATCTGTGCCATGGTAGGGAGGCTACCAAAGGTGAGGGGCGCCTCAGCTGGGCGTCCTCCTCGTGGCGGGCGTGGTCGGGGACGTGGCCGTGGTGACCAGGGAGTAGGGGGACTCCAGGGTGTCCAGGGCAGCCACAGAGGGGGAAGAGGCAGGGGTGCGCCACTTGAGCACAATGTTGTGCCATGTGTCGGTGCAGCCATGCCACCACCCCCTGTGGTTCAGGGGGATGCAGCTCCTGCATCTGGCACTGGCACCCATATGACCCGGCAGTCCGTTCCATCGACTGCCACGGGCCCAAGGGTAGCGGTAGCTGCAGGTGCAGTTGTGGACACCGCCACCCAGGCTCAGGGTCTGCCAGCGCAGGCTGCGTTGGCACTTGAAGAGCCCTTGGTAGATCTCCAACAGGCCAGGGGGGAAACCATTGGGGCAGGCCGGGCTGCTCAGACCAAGACACGTGTCCCTGGGGCAGTCATGTCATCTGCTGCCCCGAACAGCCGGGTGTTGGCAAGTGCAGGGGCAGATGCACCCAACAGCACCCCGGTTGTGAGTCTGCCAACCAGGACCGTTGCGGTCAATGACCCTGCCACAGCTGATGTTGCTGCGCAGGGTCCATTAGTGGGCACCCAGCTGCCACTGACACAAGTCAGGCCTTTGGTCATCCCTCCACCTGCCACTCCCTCGGCTCAATCCACCCAACCCACTGGCCATACTGGTCAGGGCGGCATTAGCCAGCCAGGGTCTGCGCCACAGTCCAAGAGGAGGAAGGTTGCATCTGCAGCACAGGCTGGGACCCCACACACAGCCACGACCTCCTGCACGTCGAGGAAGAAGCCTTTCTGTAAGCAGGAACTGGACTTCCTCGTGGACTACGTGCGGGGACACAGCCGTGACATGCTAGTGGGTGCCAATAGTCAGACTACGGCTGCCCAACGTGACACCCACTGGAAGCATGTGGCGGAACATGTCAGTTCATTCGGCCATGAGGTGCGCACGGCGCAGGAGTGCAAAAAGCGCTGGAATGACATCAAGCGCAGCACTAAGGCCAAGCGTGCCTCAAATTACAACTTGACTCTGGTGACTGGCGGTGGGCCTGCACCAGAGGAGGAAGAACTCACTCCGCATGAGGCTCTCGTTGCAGAGTTCATACCACCAGAATTGGTCGAAGGTGTGGGAGAGATGCTGGACTTTGATGCCCAGTCCAGTGAGTGTTGATGCGTAGTTGTTGAGGACGTGTGTGTTTCACATGTGGGATGTGTTGTGCATGATTGCTGCTACATGTGACCTGTACATGGTTCTGATGTGTAAGTAATGCAATGCCACCGTCATGCATGTCTCCTCTGCCTGCATGCGGGACTCCATGTGGCCATGCTCCCTTGCCCCTCCTCCGCCACTCAGCACCCCAGTTCCACCTTTGCACTGGTCTGCTACATTCTTGCCAATGTGTAGTTTCATGTTCATGTGTCCTGTGTAGATGCTAACTTCCAGCTTAGAAACTGCCAGACATATGCCGTGTGGTACAGCCTTAGTACTCGATGCAGGGCATCCCACTTGTACTGTGCATGGGTCAGATGTCCCGCAGGGACATGAGTGCCCATTCATGCTCCATGTGCATTGCACACATGCCCCTATGTGTCCTTGACTGGATGATCACTGTAATATGAGTCCTTGGTTACATACATTGCCTGCCATATTATCGGCCTCCCCATGTCAACTGTGGCTCAGTCCTGCGTTGCACACATGTTTAGGCTCTGACAATCTGTGTGGCTCACAGGCCTCAGCCTGTTCAATGGCCAATGACTCTGTCCAACTCCTGTCGTGTCTTCTACACACGTGGCCGGCCTCCGGATCTTCCATCATGTGTCCTGCCCACTGTCCCAGCATCATTTGCAGTGTTGTAATTGAAATCACATTAAGCTGTTGATGCCAGTCAACACTGCTTGTCAATACACAGGTGTATGGTCAGCCTTTTGATACCATGCTAGGCATCCCTGCTTTGGTACTGGGGTGGAGGGGTGCTTGCCTTCTAGACATGGTACACATTGAATACACAATGCACGTGATGTCTGATTTTGACATTGCACTGCCTTCACATTTCCTGGCACACACCATGGAGTGCTTGTACATGTAGGTAGTGAGTGGCGTACACATTTTCTGCACTGCATAGACCCACTTCCATGCAAACTGCCACCTTTCAACAGGTCTGATCACAGAAGCTATTCTAAGTAGACCCAGCATGCATGCAAGGTCATATGTTGTGTGTCACATGTCTGCCAGATGCCTTTGCTGTCGGTGTGTGTGTGTGTGTTGTGTGCTTCTGACATGTGTACTGACCCTTTCCTCTCTATTTTTCAGGTGATGACGCAATGGATGCAGAGGATGGTGTTGTCATGCCAGACACAGGGTTGGTAAGACCACATCAACCCGGCACTAGTGGGGGTCGTGGGGTGGTAGGCCACGAAAACCCCCAAGTGCTGCAGTCCATCCTGTCTCTGGCTGTCTATGAGTCCAGCCTTGATGACGACTCTGACGTCCATGTTGAGTTGGATGACCATCAAGTCCATGTGTCAGGGGTGAGTGATTCTGATGTGGACACTCCTCTGTCTGCGACCCCTGCACTGAGGGATCAGACAGTCTTGGTTCCTCCGCCCGTGGTGGATCGGGACGCAGGGTCACCCTCCACACCAGTCACTGATGTGCCTGGGACATCACGTCGACGGGGGCATGTAGTCGTGCAGCCGCAGGCGGTGCCAACACAGCGAGGACCCCCGGTCCTTGGGTCCCGCAGGGGTCAAGCCCGGCAACGCGGTCGCCGCGCGCAACCGCTGTATACTGAGTGGGAGCAAGACATGACTGCCAATTCAGAACGGCAGGGGGCAGCAATGGAGAACATCGCTGACAGCATGGAGCGTGTGGCCCGATCTGTGCTCCCCCCTGCTAGGCAGGTGCTACTCCAGCAGCAGGCGGCACGGTCCACGGCCCGCTCACTCAGGCTGGGCATGGCGGCCTCAGACAGGGCACGCCAGGCTGAAATGTCGTCTCTGCGTCAAGCAATTGCTGCTCACGCAGAGGCGCACATGGATGCCCTGAGGGAGGAGTATGCCTCCCTCAGATCCACTCTGGGTGTCCTTATGATGTCCCAGAGGCAGCAGGCAGAGGAGAGGTTTGCACAGCTTGAGCGCACCATCTCGGCTGAGCTACAGGCTTGCCGGGAGGTGCAGCGGTTGTCCAGCCAGGCCTTGCAGGAGGAACTCCGTGTTACACGTGCTACCTTGCAAGAGGAAGCACGTGTATCACGTGAGGTCCTGCATGCAGACCTATGTAACATCGCCACACAGAACCAGGCTCACCTGTCCGGCAGACTTGCTGCCGACGAGGGGCAAGCTGCGGCTAGGCGTGGCCAGGCTACTGTGCCACGTCCTCCTTCCCAGGATGAGCCAGACTCGGACGACCATCTATCTCCCACATAGGTCGTGCTGTGAAGGCGTTGAGCCCATGGAGGTATTTTTTTTTGGCTCAGCATCATCGCATGTGGATGTTGAGCAGCACCCTGTACCTCCCCCCTCCTGGGTGCCTCCCCTCCCCCCCGGGTCGTATGTGGCCATTTTTGATTTTTCTTTTAGTTTAGTTAGTTAAGTTTCTGTTTGATAGTTAGTTTAAATAGGTAATGTAGGTTTTCCTTAGTTAGTGTAATTAGTTAATAGTTGAGTTAGTTTAAAATTTGTAGTCTATTGTGCTTACATGTGACAGTGCGGTGCCTTGTGGTTTTTGAAGGCATCCACTGTCTGTTCCAGCTGGGCCCTTCATGGTTGTCTTGTGTATGTGTTTGCTGCTTGGGTTCCTTGACTCACATATGCCACTCCTGCCTCCCTTATCCATGGGCTCGCAAGGATGGTTCGGTGTAACAGATTTTTACACAAGGGCTTTGGACTGTCATATCTGTGGCATGTCTGGTGCTTTTTGACTTGTGTTGACACCCCTAGTGGGGATGATTTAGGTGTAATTGTCCACTGTTCAGCTTTTGCTAGATGGGGCGTGTCATGATTAATGTGGACATTGATTGCTATGCATTGTGTATTATGTTTCATATCTTTCCTGTACACGTGCTTGTTGCAAATCATGCTGTAGATAGTGTTCCACACTTTGGAGGTGAAAGACGGACTGATGGTGTGATTTGTGATGTGACTCTCTGACATGGGGCCTCATTACGACCCTGGCGGAAATGGAAAAATGATGGCGGAAATGCAATACCGCCATCGAACACCGCTCGTTGCGATTATGACCCGTCACCGTAAAGTACGATGCCATTAGCGACACCGCAGTGAACGGCAACGCTAACTGCACCAAGTACGCGCACGCGCGCCTTGCAAAACCGGAATCACCGCCATGGCGCAACGGTACGCGAATTCTGACCCTAGCGGACATGTACTGAACGCCATCAAGCACGTCGTAAAGTACCATTCCGCCATGGCGAGAAATACGGCATCGTGAACCAACCGTAAATGGCCCACTGAGTGCCTGTACTCCACTCCCTGGCCACATTGCACAACTCCTGGCAGGCGCAATGTACTCACACTATGCAACCAGTGAAATCTACAATTCACCCATGCATGCCAACGTAGAAATGCATGCAGGGGCTCAAAGCGCCCCGTGAGTGGGCATCCATGTACGGCATGTCACCATAGCCGTACTGATGCAGCACAGGCATGTGAAGGTACAATACATCAAAATGAAAATCAAGAACACATGACACAAAACAACAGTAGTCCCCCATCGCTTGCCACCAGCGCAAGGCAACATCCAAAACAGCATCCTGAGGGGGATTGCACCAGCCCTGTACTCTTGCCAGTAAACAAACCAACCATCAGCAGAAGCATGTACCACACAAGTTGGCAGAGTGACTGAGCAGCCAGGCTCATCCCAAGAGGGGCCGATGGGAGCTGCAGGGCACAGATGGCATGAATACAGAAGCTATTCCAATGGACATGACCCCAGTCCCCCTCCAACAAACGCACGCAAACACAGGCACCTGTGACCAGCCACATTCTGAACATCCCATCATTCCACCAATCGACCTGGCTGACAGGCACCAGTCGGCCAAAAGCCAATCCCCCGCCCCTGAACAGCACATCATGTAAACAGTCACAATGGCAGCCCCTATCCGTGACCATACTGTGCTACGTAGGCAAACGCGGCCAGTACTGTACCACACAACTCAACTCAGAAGGCGGAACACAATGCAGATCATCTCGCAATACATACCGCCACAAATCGAAAATCGCCACATCACCTGCAAAGAATAACGCAACACGACAAATATCGGAATACAATTTAAATGCACATCCAAATGACAAAGGCCCCACAGCAATTTGCAAAATAACACCAAAACATCCATCATCACCGAGGGCTGCATCTGCAATAATTGACCAGCTTCCACTTGTGTGACGCCCTGTACCATCATGGCACACAGGGCCTACATCAACGTTCCAAAAGGCAACATGGAAGCGGCAAGAACCGCAGGTCCGTCCCATGAGGCAGGCACTAGTCGAGCTGAAAGGCCGAAATGTTGCACCTAGCCACCAGTACAGCGTAAGGGCATGTGGCCCATTGGCGATCGTCCCATAAGATCGAAATGGTGCTCCACTGATTCACCCGAAGCTGCAGGTGTCGAGAGTAAAACCCATCTGGAGGAGTGGCGTAGAGATGGCATCTGCAATAGGGCAGGAGATACCTGTCACCCAAATGAAACACAAATTAACCGATTGCATTACGGGACTCATGATGCATTACAATCTTCATTCAACACACCAAATCCACACCCATATGCATGCTAGCCCACTCCAAAGGAATATACACACCCCTAAATCAGTATCGATTCATAACGAAATCAATCGAGGTAAATACACCATTGGCAACGTCGGTTACTGTGCATGCGTCCGTCAAGATAGAACCCATGACATGGGATTAGTAACGTGCCTAGACACAAGTGTATGAAGGCGCGTCGAGACAGGGAGGATCCGACAAGGGCAGATAGACGTAAGTCCCACTATGGCAGCCTTGCATCACATAGCGCAGGGGAAGGGGAGTGATTCAAAAAACCCATGTACATGGCAGACCCTAAACGGAATCATCTGTCCATGCATCCATTCATCATTCCCTCATCCCGCAATGAAAACGCATGAATATTCACTCACATAATATGTGAAACTTCCATCGCGTCTGTGCGTAATGCAGTCTGCAAAAACCACTGTGCTCCTGGCCGGATCTGTAGTGTTGTGAAGCAAGATGGATTTGGGAACGTCCTGCCTTATCGTCCACTACGCTATTGCGCATCCCATTCAATTCATATCATTCATTGCTTGCTCGTTATGGGCCATGTCCCAAGGACATTCTACAATAGAACGTTACATTTCCAGCCAGACCTGTGGGCGTATCCTCGCCGCTACTTCAAAACCAAAAATGCTGGCCTTCGAATTCCTCACTTGCAACATTACGTCGAAAAGGCTTCTGTGAACGCTTGCATTCACAATTACATCAATGTAGTGCGGCTGTGTGTCATAATGCTAACTGGCTGCAATCACAAATGGGACGCCACGCCCGTCGGTGAAGTACGTTACTGTGCTGCATGAGGGTCGGCCATCGATCGAGCCCTACATACCACTGACTCTTCACAGGTATGTAAGCGGCTGCAATCATAGCATGTGTAACAATGGGAGCATAGCATGAAAATCAGTCAAAGTACATCACACTGCCATCGGGATTTGATACATGATTCCAATCCCAAGATGCCATGCGGCCAAATGCAGCCTTACGTGCGGGACGTGCTCGGCCAGAAGGGATTGCATCTGCCACAGATTCATTCAATCAGCACAGGTGGAGGCCATACAGGCCGACAGCACATATATAGCAGACCCAAACCCCTCCCACAACCACTCCCACTCCAAAATGCTACCGGCAGGACTAGCGATGTTGGGCCTGGGGGACCAGATAGCACTGCAAGTGCTACAACTACAAGAAGACGACGAACAACAACAGGTACAACAACCGGGCGCACAGGGGAGACGGAGGAGAAGGAGGAGGAGGAGGGCAAGGCAGGGTCAGCAAGGCCCACAAGCACTGCCACTACCACCACGCAGGCGGCCCGCAATCCCACGCCTCCGAGCTGATCCGTTCAACCTCACTGCTGAGCAGATCCACACCCTCTACCGTTTGGACCGGGACACCATAATCGCCATTGTGGACATGACACATGCTGACCTCGTGAGCATGATAGATAGCCCAACCGCCATCCCACCCCTACTGAAGGTGGTGTCTGTACTCCACTTCCTGGCCACAGGCACCTACCAGCACACAGTGGGACAGTTGCATGGCATTTCACAGCCACTGTTCTCACGGACACTCTTCCAAGTGCACGATGCCCTCCTGAAGCACGCCGACGACCACATCACACTACCACGCACGTACCAGGAGATTACCAACGCAAAAGTGGGATTCCATGCACTTGGCGGCATCCCGGGTTGCATTGGTGCCATCGACTGCACCCATGTTGAATTGGTTGTCCCACATGCCATGGAGGTCCAGTACCGCAACCGGAAACAATTTCATTCAATCAATGTGCAAATGGTGTGTGACTCCAACAAGATCTTTACGCATTGTTGTGCCAGATTTCCAGGATCTACCCATGATTCTATGGTCCTGAGGAACACAAGAATACCACGCTACATGGAGCGACACGCAGGGCACAGATCCTGGCTACTCGGTGAGTCTCATTCCATGCATGACATCGTGGCCCATTTGATGCGTCAATGACCTTGCAGGAGGGGGGGGGGGCTACTTAGCACTATCATTCCACTGACACCCTTTATTCGTCTCATACAGGTGATGCCGGGTATCCACTGAAGAGATGGCTCCTTACACCAATCCGGAACCCACAGAACGAGCATGAGGAGGACTACAACCATGCCCACTCACGTACCCGTGTGGTCATTGAACAGGCATTCGGCCTACTGAAGGCTCGTTTCCGCAGCCTCAGCAGGTCTGGCGGGGCACTCATGTACAGCCATGAGAAGGTTTCTAAGATGGTCATGGCATGTGTCATGCTGCACAACATGTGCATACGTAGGAATGTGCCCATGCCCCCTGACGCTGTACTGCATGCACCTGAAGATGATGATGATGATGAGGGTGGGGATGTGGAGGCACCTCAAGGAGTCCATGAGGCACAGGATGCACGTGCAATCCGACAGAGCATCATAGATGCATGCTTCTAGCAACCACGCATGGTGCCTATTACACGGAAAGGGGACCTGTGGCACTGTGTGTGTGTAGTACAGGCACATTGTGGACTGTACGCCTATGAAGGCCTCGTACGCAAATATCAATGTCCACACATGTCATTGGATGATAATGAGGTGCTGTATTGTTAATGTGATTTGATTTATACACCCTATGGACCCGCCACCCAGTGAAGCCCAACACACCCCCTCCACCCTACTACCTCCCCCCCCAACACCAGTGTCCAAATATGCATGCTGTCCGTGGGTAGACGCTATTGCAAGCCCCCTCTACGGGTATCAGGGGCACCCCTGCCCGTGGAGCGCAGGTTCCTGCCAGATCTGCGTTGGGGGCTGCCCTGGACGGAACTTGCCACGGATGATGTCTCTGCCTGCTCGCGTCCATGCATGTCTCTGAGGGTTTGTGAGAGCTCCGAGAGCACACGGCGCACAGCAGCAAGTTCAGCACAAACGTCTTTGGACGTCGCATGCAGTTCCCCCCTCAGGCTCTCGGTGCTTTTCTCCATTTGTGCTCTCAGGCTCTCGGTGCTTCTCTCCATTTCTCCCCTGAGGCTCTCACTACTTTTCTCTATTTGTGCCCTGAGTGTCTCGGTGGATGTTTCCATGGCTGCCCTGGAACCCCCGCATTCATTTGCATGGTCCTTGAGTAGCGTGGACACTTCCTGCTGTTGCTCGATCAGCAGGTCGAGGGACTGTTGCCTCTGCTGGGCCATGGACATTTGCGGTGGTGTGACAGGGGGGCTGCTCAACACATGTTGCCTTGGCACAGGACTTGTGGGGGTTGGCCAGTCGTCATCTTCAGGGTGCCCCTGCGTGGTTTCGTCATGGTGTAGGGGATGGAACATGCAGGGGGATTGGGAAAGGTCATGGATGGTACCTACGTCGCCAGCACTGTTTTCCGTGTCGGAGCATGCTGGCATGACAGCTGTGTCACCTATGGTGCTGCTACCACCAGAGGCAGTGCCATCAGATACGTTCTTTGGGGGGACCTGTGGTGCTGGGGTTGTGGACTTGCTGGCTGCTGGGGTGCCTGTTGCAGTCCCCTCCAGTGTGCTGCCACTTGATTCCTGCTGCTGCCGTGTCTTGATCCTTGCACCTGAGGTGGAGGCTCTTGGGACGTTGGTCCTGGCCCTCTTTGCAGGCGTGCTGGTAGGGGTGTCCTGCAGCTCGTCGTTGGTATCGGACCCTGTGGTGGAGTAAAGAGGGGCGAGCGTTAGTTATGGGTCTGTCGGATTTGGAATGGCAACGTATCAAATGCATTGGGGTGGTACATGAGGCTGATTTGGGACTGGGCCTTGGAGGTGGTCTCATTTTCGTGTGGATTGAGGATGCATTCATTTGGCTGCCTGCAGTTAGGGGGTGCATGCTGCACATGTAGGGGTTGTTTATGGCATCTTGATTGATTTGTTTATTCATTCTGACTTTTAGAGGGCGCTGTCAGGGCAAAGTATGTATTGCACTATGGGGTCACATGGTACTGCACATGTTCGTGTTTTGTGGATTTCGCATTGTTTCTCTTGGCCAACCTACCTGATTCTCCGGATGTCGGCACTCCTTTCTCCATCCCTCCGACTCCCTCTATGCTCTCCATTCCTATGGTGGAGGCGCAGATATCCTCCCAGGGGGTCAACTTGATGGGCGACTCTGAACCCCCCCCGGTAGCTGTGGCGATGTTCCTGTTCGCAGAAAGTATGCTGCGTACGCGGATCCGCAGGTCGTCCCACCGCTTGCGACATTGCTGTGGCGTGCGGGGTGTTGTCCCCACCGCACTTACGCGCTGTGCCACCAGGGCCCATATGGCCTTCTTGTTGGCAAGGGCCGTCCTGGTCATTTGACTGGAGAAGACGACGGCGGCATTTTCCTGGAGGGTCTCGGTGAGCACGGTCAGTTCCTCTCGGGAGAAGTGTACCTGCCGCTTGCGATCACACGCTTTCTTGGCTACCTTTCCCATATTTATTTTTTTAACTGGGGTTGCTAACGGGTTGGGATGTGTGTCAGGGTCGGATTTTTAATGGTTGTGTTGGGATTCGGATTTTATAGTTGTGCGGCGTGCTGTTTCCCGTTCCGGCCACATGCTTTTACTTCCGTTTCCGTATATTTACGGTGCCCGTAATTTGCGGTGCCCGCTCGTTACGGTGACCGCTCATTACGGTGACCGCTAAGATGGGTGGCGGTATTGCACCTGGTGCAGCGTACGGCGGCGGTAAGGGCCGTTTTGGGGTCATTTCCGCCATCGCAGCCTTTCGGATTCCGCCATGGCGTAATGCTCGTGCCCGATGGGTCGTAATTAGCCGCACTTTGCTCCTTCGTGCAATGGCGGAAACGCTATTTACGCTGTTGCGGTCCGGTCAGTCACTTTCCGCCAGGGTCGTAATGAGGCCCATGGTCAAGTAATGAGATGCCTGATGAGACACACACAGATCACTTTGATGCATTAATCATGTGTTTCATGCACTTTCTGCAGGGGGATGAGGCATCAGAGCACCTTTGCCAGCAGACATGGCCCATTGGACGACCTAATTCCTGACCCGTTTGTTGGTGCCCACATGCACATGTGTGCACAAGCAGAGCCACAGTGATTGCAGACCCACATCCTAGAACTGCTGACATGTTCCAAGCAACTCCAGGCAAGGTGAGCATCACAGGGGGGCCACGAGACAGCAAAGCTTGCACCAGGCGAGTTGCACGTGCAGGCTTAGTCACAGCACTGAGGGTGAGCTTAGACAAATATTGGTGTTGAAGCACAGAATGCAGCTCAGATGTGTTTGTGGACTGATGGCTGTTGATAGTAGGGTTGTCTGGGACACATGCGGGGGCAGTGGCACATACCCTGCGGTACACCAAGGTTCATTGAGGCACTTGTATCAACCATGTAGCCTTCCAAGACATGGAAAGGGGCAGCTCACAGGGACATACAGCAAGGGACATACTCGGGTGCAGTGCATGTCTATTCCACGTACTTCATGATAAATGCACTGGCAACTTTGTTTTGGTCATGGTGGTACGCAACTTGATCTGTAGTCATGGCTTGCCATATGGGTCTGTCTGCTTACCCAGGGAACATTGCATGTTGTGTGAATTGTGACACATTGGTGTTCCATTTGCCACGCACCCACCAGCGGCTGACTTACTGCATTGACTGTGAATGACCCGTCACAGGGTTGATGTTATATATGGGTACGAAGCATGGAGCACAGATTTTCTGTTTGTAGAGGTGTATGTTGTTATGGGGCATGTTTTGTGTTGTGTTTTTGGGCAATTGGCATGTACTGGTTGCTGACTGTGTCTCTCTTTGCAGCATTGCAGTGCTCCTGTAACCGGACCTGAGAGTGCGCAGGCAGGAGGCCAGCACTCAAAACCAGAGCTAAGTGTCTTGTTGTATTTTCTTACAAACTGCCCTGCATAGGCTTGCTGGGGAGTGTACTGATGCATGGATGTATGTGTGGTCCTATTTGGTATGTTTTTTACCCTAATCACCCTTGATCCTATGCAATTTCGAAACCTGTACCCTCTACCCGGTGTTCCTGCTTCCCATGCCTATCCAAGCAATGTTCCCTGACCCTCTTTCCCCACTGGGGTTGCGGATGCCTGTGTAAGCCCCGAACTTGCAGGCGCCAAAACCCTAGAGGGGGTGGTTGGTTCGTACCACTCCTGAGCCTGGACTACAGAAGGCCATGACAATGATGTCCAAGTTTGTTTGGATTGTGCATGTGTTCATGCAGGTTGTACATTTTCGTGCATTCCCTGGTTTCATGTGTCATTCCTGCTCCCCTCACCTGCCACGCATTCCAGTCATCCAGTGTGTCTACACCTGTCCAGACTGCATATCCCTGAACCTCTTTCCCCACCAGGATCTCAGGGGCCTGTGTGAGTTTGACCTTGCAGGCACCCGGGACATGGTGTGGGTGGTTGTTTCATGAGACTCCAGCGCCTGTACAGGGGATCTGTGACAGTACACATCCATTCATGGTGCATCATCCTATGTCATGTACCACACATGTCTCACATCCAGTCGTGACATTGTTTTGCTGTGCTACCTTGGTTGTTGCATCATTGTGGTAGTACTTGGCCTTTGAGACGTACTGCTATGTCAAGTCATCTACTGGAGGGTGTTTGGGTTCCTTTTCATGGCTTGGATTATGTGAATTTGGAAATGAGTGTGGATTCTGAGGGTTCAGGCATCTCTTTACACACAAGGTGGGAGATGGACACGAAGGGTAAAGGTGATCCTGTGGCCAGGTGGGAATGAGGGTTGGAGGCTCCATGACCCAGGTGCAGTTGTTCAGTGGGTCATGGTCATTTGCGAGGGGGGGGGGGTTGTTGTTGATAGTTGCGTTGCCCTGCAGTGTGATGGGAACTCTGACATTGTAATGTTGTTGTCCTATGTACATGTTGTGTTCTGCTGATCAATGCCTGTTCATGTGTTGTGTTTTCCTTTCAGGTGCGAGGGGATAGTAGTGGTTTGACATGCTGGGGTGTACACATGGTGGATGTTCACATGTGATGTGTAGGGAACACTGATGGTCACTTGAGTGCACATGCATATGTGGAGTGCATGTCCTTGCAGAACCACACACTTGCACTCGGATGCACTCCATGTACTCCCACCCTTGCATATCCACGTGTACACTGTTTGCCTACTGGTGGCCACTGTGTCCCGCCAGCACATGTTCTGTGACCGATTATGGTTCGAGTACATGCCTAATTTGATGTTTGATGTAGTCTGTCACTTAGATGTGATGCTCAGGGTGTGCATCACACGCAATGGCTGTTCACTGTGCTGTGCGCTGAGCAGTGTGATGCAGGAGTAGGACATTGCACACATGAGCTGCAGTGTTCATTTTGCAATGCATCATGTGCATATAGCCAGGCATTCATTGTGATGTTACGTCTACGACAGTTGTAATGCATTAGGAATCGACTTATTTTTGGTGGGACATTTTGTTGGTCTGTCATTTCATCGGATTCCGGGTCAGGCATCATTGTCCGATGCCACTGTACATTTAGGACATGGAAATGTGTACCTTATCGTTACTGGGTCGGTGTATGGGTATTGCTTGCCATGTCATGTTGATGTTTGGGAGGGTTTGACTGTCATGACAGTGATGGCCATGGCCTGTTTTGCAGGTGTGTGTGATGCACACCTTGCATGTCCAGGTCATCCGCTTCTCAGAGCAACTAGCTGGGGGTAGGTTTCTCTCCGCAGCAGGGCCCTCCCCCTCAAACCGACTTCCTGACTTGACCTTGAGGGGAACCATCTCCAGTTCAGGAAGCACCTCAAGACCTTCCTCTTTGCTTCTGCTTACTCTCTGCCTCTCCCTTGCAGAATTCTTCACTGGAACTGCACAGGAGCTGCAACTGGGCCACTCTCACCAACCTCGGTCCCTGGCCCAGCCACTGTCCACTTGCACTGCCACCCTGGCAACCCCTGCACTGCAGTACTGTCTCTCTATCCCTACAGCCCTCCCTTCCCAGCACTCGTCTGCACTTACCTTAGCAGTTGCCACCAGGCGACCTATGTATTATTGTTTGGCCTACTTCCCCTGTACTGGACTCCCCCCCCCCCCTTGCACTTTTCCCTTCCCCCTACCCCTGCACTTGCACAATCACAATGACACCTGGCCTAGTAGTACCATTCTCTGTGTTCCCTTGTTCCCCCCCCTGCCTCATTGTGCCTTGTAATACTTGTGTATGGCTCATGTCATGTCACATGTCATATGTGTGCATTTTGGTTGCACAGGATAGCTTGTGTTTAAGTAGCTAGGGATGCAGACAATGTGGCACTTCCATGGCAACTATCTCAGGGTGGTAGGGTTGTGACAGTTGACTGTCACTTTGTCATCATCGATTGTCACCTGGTATGTGCCAGGCCTGTGTGCACTCCGCAGGGGTGGGAGTTTAGGTGAAAAATGTGGCCACAAGCTGGGTCCGGGCTACCTCGCCACGTGCCCTGTCCCCTCCCATGGGCAGCGCCTGTGCCTGTGGTTGGGGATGTGGGGGCACCACCATGTCCACCGGGACGCCCTGCCGTGTTGCAACATTGTGCAGGACACATGCTGCCACAATGATCCTGCACACAACTGCTGGTGCATAGAGTAGTTGCCCACCAGAGCGGTCAAGGGAGCGGAAACGTGACTTGAGCACTCCGAATGTGCGCTCCACTATGCCCCTGGTTGCAATATGGGCAGCGTTGTATCTTACCTGGGGTGGTGTGGTGGGGTTCCGGATTGGCGTCATCATGTGGTTGCTCAGAGGGTAGGCACTGTCCCCTGGGGAGGTGATAATTGTTCAGATTAATGGGGTTGGTATATTTGTCTGTGTGTGACTTGCATGCATGTGCAAGGGCATTTGTACTCACCTAGGAGCCATGTGTCACCATGCTGCCCAGCTTCCAGGGCCCGGCTCAGGGCGGACATTCTGTATATGAAACTGTCATGGGTGGAGCCAGGGTAGTTTGCATACACAGAGGTGATGATTCCCTTTGCATCGCATACCACCTGTACATTGATGGAATGCCAGTGCTTGCGGTTTCGGTAGATGTGCTCAGTGGCCCTAGGTGGACGTAGGGCCACATGGGTGCAATCTATGGCACCGAGCACTTTGGGGAAGTGTGCCACCCTGAAAAAATCCAGGACAACGGCCTGCCTTTCTGCGGGTGTTCTGGGCATGTATATGTGCCTGCGGACTGAGGGGCGCGCTGTCATGATTGCCAGTACCTGGTGTAGGCAGCGTGACTGCGTGGCCTGTGAGACCCCCCCCACTATGGCAGTGGTCCGCTGAAACGACCCAGTGGCCAAGAAATGCAAGACATTGAGCAGCTTCTCCAAGGGGCTCAATGCTTGGGAGCAAAGGGTGGGGGATGTGAGGTCATCTTCCCACTCCCTGACCAGGTCTAGGATGATATGGGGTGGAAACCTATACCTGCCGTAGACCTGGTCGTCAGGCATCCCAAAAAGGCCTGTCCGTGGTGCAAAAATGCGTGCCCTGGCTATTCTCCTCCTCCTGCGGTGTCCCACAATCACTGCAGCAACAAATGGGGCATTCATCGTCGCTGTATATACGCGTTTGTTGTTTGCGCGCACTTTTATGCTGGGCGCGGGCGCGGGACGCCTCCGTGTGGGCGGACTCGTTGGTTTCCCGTATTCTGGTGTCATCGCGTGTGATCGGAGGGCAGCGAGCGTACATGCGATTGGCCTGGGTACGTGTGTTTCGGGGTGCGCGGGAAGTTCCACACGCGATTGGCCTGGGTACGTGTGTTTCGGGGTGCGCGGGAAGTTCCACACGCGATTGGCCTGGGTACGTGTGTTTCGGGGTGCGCGGGAAGTTCCACACGCGATTGGTTGGGATCCACGTGTGTACTGTCATCACGTGCAATGAGGGATACTCCCTCGCACGTCACGTCACAGACGCGCTCACGCGCTGAGGGCCTTTGGTCCAATGAAAATGCGTATGCGTGCAGACGCGCTTACGCGCTAAGGGCCTTTCCTCGAATTACACGCTGACGTGCAGAATTTTCACGTGCCTAATCACTCCGTATCAAGCTGGCCACGCGTAAGCACACGGAAGACCACGCTCCTGCCCAGAAGGCCGAACTACTGCCCCCCAGAGCCCCGAGCACGCTCCCACCTGCCATCTGCTGCTGCCTGACTGCCTGCTGCCCACGTGCCCTGCCATTTGCTGCCTGCACATCAGCCAGGGGTGCTGTTGGTGTGACCACCCCTGCTGGAACCAAAGACTCCCGACTGGGATTCCATCGCTCCACAGCCCAGCCCCAGGACCCAGTTGCCCACCCACTCCTGCCTCTGGGGTTGTCATGTCGGGGCCAACTCCATCTGTGACCACTGACAACCCCCGGCCAGAGAGGCAGAGGGGCACCAGCTTCAGTGCCACCGAAGTTGGTGTCCTGGTGGGGCAAGTCCTGGGCCAGTATGATGCCCTCTTCGGAAGTTGCCGCGCCGACAAGGAAGGACGGACTCGGATCTGGACTGACATCGTGACTGCCATCAACGCGGAGGGGGTGGCAGTCCGCGACTTCCAACATGTCAAGAAGCGCTGGGAGGACTTCAGGTCCAGGACCCTGACCAAGGCCCGGCGCCTCTTGAAGGCAGCGGATGCCAAGGGGCGCCGGGGCCACTTGTCGGAAGAACAGATGAGGGTCCTGGAACACATATCCCCAGCGCTCCACGTCCAGGTCCTTGAGAGGCAGACCCGTCTGGAGTCGAGCGGTGAGTGTACATGCATCCTGATTGTGAGCAGTGCGTGTGGTGATTGTTCAGTAGTGTGCAGGTTGCACATCTGTTTGTATGGGGTCGAGTATGGGTGCGGGTGTACAGGGCCGTGGGGCTGACACATGCGAGGGCTGTAATGTGTGAGACATGGATGGTGCCTGTGTGTGTGGGCTTGCATGCCAAATGCAGTTGTGTGGGCACACAAGTCTGTATGAATGTGTATGTGAGTAGACATGTCCGTGATGTCACGCATGTATGTTGTTTTCAGCTGATTGTATCAGCGCTGTGTACATGTGCATGTGTGTGTATTTGACAAGGGTGCAACAGTGATGCAACATGGATGCATGTGACAGCGGTATGTGGAAGCCTGATTGGCAGATGTGACATGGATGCCCGTCTGAACACTGCGACACTTAGCAGAGGTGTACACATGCATGCAAGTGTGGTGGTGTGTGTACATGTGTGGTGCACTTCCTGTGTTGCATGTGATGTCTGGCTCACCTTTGCCTGCTGATGCTGTTGTATGTGTATGGATGGTGTTGGCAGTTGCAACATGGCTGTGGTATGGCTCGTGTGTGCAAGTTGTAATGACATGTGTGTTGGGGATTGTGATGACATGTCAGAGGTTTGCCAATGCCACTCATGTACAACTGTCATGTGTGTATGTGTACATTGTACAGTGCCCTGATGCCTGTGTTTTGTTTCTCCCTGTCTGCAGCGTCAACTGATGAAGAGGGCGGAGAAGGTGCTGTGGAGCACAGCGGCGGGGATCCCACCGCCAGCCGGAGACGCAAGGCCCGGCTCCCCTCCCAGGTTGTCATCTCGTCGGGGAGTGAGGAGTCCGGTGCCGCGTCCCAGGCCGCAGCTGCCGGGGGGAGGTCCAAGAGGCGGAGGTTGCAGTTGGACTCCTCGGCAGCAGAAGGGGCAGCTGGGACCCCACAGGGCCCAACGGGGGAAGATGGCACAGAGTCATCCAGGTTGGTGGGGGGTTTGGTGGAGGAGGAGGCCGTGCAAGCACCGGAGACGGGGTCTGGGGGTGGGGATCCCACTGGTGCTAGTGGTGCAGTGCAGGACCAGGGACAGGAGGCAGCACAGGCCGCCGCGGAGGTGCCTGTGTGCAATCCTGTCCCTGATCCTGTCCCTGCATCATCTTGCACCAGCAGGGATGCCCATGTCCAGACCAGTTTTCAGGCAGGGGATGAGCTGACGTCAACTGGCCTTCCCCTGCCTGCGGACGTGGCTATCCAGGCCCGGGTTGAGCCTGTCCTGGCTGGAGTGGCGTTGCGTCAACGGGCCATGCGAGGCGACCTGCAGTCTTTTCATGAAGAGACTGCAGGTCATCTCGAATGGCTCGTTGACCACGTCAGCCTGCTGGGACAGGTCACCCAGGCCGGATTCCTCCGTCTGATGGGGCTTGCCACGACCCCCTCCTCAGCTGGACCCCCTACGCGCCAGTCGTCCTCTGTGCCATCTTCCCACCCATCAGTCACCTGGGTGCCCTGTGGAGCTGCCTCTGACGGTGCGGCCAGGCTGGTGGAGGAGGCATCCCTGCCACAGTCGGGAGTCGGACGTCCAGCAGGGGTGGCCACGTCAACGACTGCACCCCAGCCGGCGGAGGATGTGCAGGCAGCAGGAGGCAGTGCAGGGGCAGAGGCACAGCAGCAGCAGCTCCATGGTGGGAGCCATGAAGGCTCGGGGCCTTCGACATCGGAGGGGCAGGCATCGGCCGGAGGGCAGGAGGACCCAGGACAAAAAGTGTCTTCCGTGTGGCAGCGGTTGGGCCACGCCATAGATGCGGAGCGGCAGCGGGCGGAAGAGGCACGGCTCTCAATGGTCAGGGCGGAGAACTCCATGCAGAGGGCCCTGAGGCGGGTCGAGTGCCTCGAGGCAATCCGCAGGGCTTTGGAGGTGGACACGTCGACGGCCCTGCGGACCCTCGGGGCCATGGAGGAGGACCGCCTCCGGGACATAGAGGAGGAGTTCGATGATGCCCTGGCCCGGCACATCCAGAAGTGAGCCGTGGAACTAGCCCGCTGCCCTTGTACATAGTTATGTAGGTAGTGTTAAGTTTCATTTTTGTTTTTATTTCATTTGGACCTTTTGGACATTGGCCACATTTTTGTATATAGTTTTTTTTATTGGTTAGTGTAGTTAGTTAGGTTTCCTTTATTTTGTTGGGATGATGGACCCTGGCTTCTTGCTTTGTACATAGTTGTGGACTTGTACATACTTTATTTTTTAACATTATCCATGGATCAATGGCTTATGTTTTTTTTTCACATTGGATTTTGTTTGGTGGACATTGACTTTGTAGTACATTACTTTGGATTTCTATATTCTTTGATTTTTTCTTTTTTTTGGACGGACATGCTTCTTTTCATTTTTTCCATTCACATTTCAGTTTCTTCATTTTTGTTTCTATTCATCTTTCCTTTAATACATTATTTATTTGTTGCACTTCAATGTGTGGTGTCTCATTGTTTTCATGCATTTCATGTTATGTGTTTTGAGATTCACTGACACCCATTGGGTGTATGTGAGGGACATGTGTTTGTTTTGGAACTTGCAATTGGTGTTCTGTGATGTAATTGCAGAATATGAGTGGGTGGATGCAATACTCGGGTGGGTGTTTTGCATTTGGGGGCTGACCATAGAGACCAGGGATCTGGACTGTGATGACATGTTGGGTGGGGAACATGAGTTGGACATGGGTGGGGGCCTGCTGGCAGGTGCCCCACAGTGCTGGGGGGTGGGAGACATGAGTGGGGGCCTGGTGGAGGGTGCCCCTGGATGCTGGGGGGTGGGGGTGGTGGGAGACATGTGTGGGGGCCTGCTGGCAGGTGCCCCACAGTGCTGGGGGATGGGAGACATGGGTGGGGGCCTGGTGGAGGGTGCCCCTGGATGCTGGGGGGTGGGGGTGGTGGGAGACATGTGTGGGGGCCTGGTGGAGGGTGCCCCTGGATGCTGGGGGGGTGGGGGTGGTGGGAGACATGGGTGGGGGCCTGCTGGCAGGTGCCCCACAGTGCTGGGGAGTGGGAGACATGAGTGGGGGCCTGGTGGAGGGTGCCCCTGGATGCTAGGGGGTGGGGGTGCAGGGGGACATGAGTGGGGGCCTGGTGGAGGGTGCCCCTGGATGCTAGGGGGTGGGGGTGCTGGGAGACATGTGTGGGGGCCTGGTGGAGGGTGCCCCTGGATGCTGGGGGGGTGGGGGTGGTGGGAGACATGAGTGGGGGCCTGGTGGAGGGTGCCCCTGGTGGCTGGGGGGTGGGGGTGGTGGGAGACATGAGTGGGGGCCTGGTGGAGGGTGCCCCTGGATGCTAGGGGGTGGGGGTGCTGGGAGACATGTGTGGGGGCCTGGTGGAGGGTGCCCCTGGATGCTGGGGGGGTGGGGGTGGTGGGAGACATGGGTGGGGGCCTGCTGGCAGGTGCCCCACAGTGCTGGGGGGTGGGAGACATGAGTGGGGGCCTGGTGGAGGGTGCCCCTGGATGCTAGGGGGTGGGGGTGCAGGGGGACATGAGTGGGGGCCTGTTTGAGGCTGACCCTGCACTGCTGGGGGGTGGGGGTGCAGGGGGACATGCGTTGGTGGGCAGTAGTGCTAGTTGATATGTGGGTTGGCTGGTGGGCATGGCCATGGTGGATGGGGTGCCTGCAGGACATGTGCTGGGTAGGCCCCTGTGGTGTGAGCCACCTGCAGGGGCCGTGGAGGGTGTAGAGGATACACCTGGGAGGACCCACACGTGCAATTCACGTGTGCTGCTCCCCACGCACCCCCGAAATACACGTACCCCGCTCAATCGCGTGTGGAACTTCCCGCGCACCCCTGATATCCACGTACCAGGCCGAATCGCGTGTGGAACTTCCCGCGCACCCCCGAAATACACGTACCCCGCTCAATCGCGTGTGGAACTTCCCGCGCACCCCTGATATCCACGTACCAGGCCGAATCGCGTGTGGTACTTCCCGCGCACCCCCGAAATACACGTACCCCGCTCAATCGCGTGTGGAACTTCCCGCGCACCCCTGAAATCCACGTACCCGGCCAAATCGCGTGTGGAACTTCCCGCGCACCCCTGATATCCAAGTACCAGGCCGAATCGCGTGTGGAACTTCCCGCGCACCCCCGAAATACACGTACCCCGCTAAATCGCGTGTGGAACTTCCCGCGCACCCCTGAAATCCACGTACCCGGCCAAATCGCGTGTGGAACTTCCCGCGCACCCCTGATATCCACGTACCAGGCCGAATCGCGTGTGGAACTTCCCGCGCACCCCCGAAATACACGTACCCCGCTCAATCGCGTGTGGAACTTCCCGCGCACCCCTGATATCCACGTACCAGGCCGAATCGCGTGTGGTACTTCCCGCGCACCCCCGAAATACACGTACCCCGCTCAATCGCGTGTGGAACTTCCCGCACACCCCTGATATCCACGTACCATGCCGAATCGCGTGTGGTACTTCCCGCGCACCCCCGAAATACACGTAGCCCGCTCAATCGCGTGTGGAACTTCCCACGCACCCCTGATATCCACGTACCCGGCCAAATCGCGTGTGGAACTTCCCGCGCACCCCCGGAATACACGTACCCCGCTCATTCGCGTGTGGAACTTCCCGCGCACCCCTGATATCCACGTACCAGGCCGAATCGCGTGTGGTACTTCCCGCGCACCCCCGAAATACACGTACCCCGCTCAATCGCGTGTGGAACTTCCCGCGCACCCCTGATATCCACGTACCAGGCCGAATCGCGTGTGGTACTTCCCGCGCACCCCCGAAATACACGTACCCCGCTCAATCGCGTGTGGAACTTCCCGCGCACCCCTGAAATCCACGTACCCGGCCAAATCGCGTGTGGAACTTCCCGCGCACCCCTGATATCCACGTACCAGGCCGAATCGCGTGTGGAACTTCCCGCGCACCCCCGAAATACACGTACCCCGCTCAATCGCGTGTGGAACTTCCCGCGCACCCCTGAAATCCACGTACCCGGCCAAATCGCGTGTGGAACTTCCCGCGCACCCCTGATATCCACGTACCAGGCCGAATCGCGTGTGGAACTTCCCGCGCACCCCCGAAATACACGTACCCCGCTCAATCGCGTGTGGAACTTCCCGCGCACCCCTGATATCCACGTACCAGGCCGAATCGCGTGTGGTACTTCCCGCGCACCCCCGAAATACACGTACCCCGCTCAATCGCGTGTGGAACTTCCCGCGCACCCCTGATATCCACGTACCAGGCCGAATCGCGTGTGGTACTTCCCGCGCACCCCCGAAATACACGTAGCCCGCTCAATCGCGTGTGGAACTTCCCGCGCACCCCTGATATCCACGTACCCGGCCAAATCGCGTGTGGAACTTCCCGCGCACCCCCGGAATACACGTACCCCGCTCATTCGCGTGTGGAACTTCCCGCGCACCCCTGATATCCACGTACCAGGCCGAATCGCGTGTGGTACTTCCCGCGCACCCCCGAAATACACGTACCCCGCTCATTCGCGTGTGTAACTTCCCGCGCACCCCGGAATGCACGTACCCCGCTCAATCGCGTGTGTCACTTCCCGCGCACCCCCGGAATACACGTAGCCCGCTCATTCGCGTGTGTAACTTCCCGCGCACCCCCGGAATACAAGTACCCCGCTCAATCGCGTATTTTACTTCCCGCGGCGCCACTTTTTTGATGCGCTGGGACTCTACCGCCTGCCTTCGTGTGGCGGACGTGTTTCAGCTTGTGCGCGGCTTTGGCTGTGCGTGGGTTTGCCCTATTCCATTCCATGGATACGTGTGGTTCGTGTGCGTGTGGGCGTTACCTCTGCTTCCGTGCAGTGCATCCCCAGTTACGCCCTTATTTTCGCGTGTTGTTCCCCATTCCGCGCGTTACGCCCCATGTCCCGCCCACTTTCTGCTGTGTGCGCTGAGGTTGTGCGCTTTCACTGTGCGCGTCGCGCACCGTCGCGCACGCCTTTCGCGATGTTGCAGTGACTTGTGCGCCATGCACGGGTTTGGCGCACATCGCGCGGTGAACACGCGCAGGGACTTCCATGAATCGCACGCGTGCGCGTGCGCCTGTTTTTTTCCGCTTGCGCCTGCTTGCGCCTACTTGCGCGTAGATTTTCGGCGCACGTTTGTTCCATGAATCGGCCCCTAAATGAAGATCTGGATCTCTTAAAGCAAGAGAAGGTAGAGCAAAATACCCAAGTACAGACACTGCAAAAAGAATGTCAGGAAAGGCTTGACTCTTTAAAACAGAGTCAACAGAAACTGGCGCAACAATTAACTTTTAATAGAGTCTGTGCAGAACAGATGGTCGTTTTACAAGACCAGATAGACCAATTAAAAGAGGAAAATAATAAATGAATTATTAAAGACATCCACTCTCAAGAGGAAGTTGATGAGGAGTGCCAGAAATCTTGTGCATTTAAGAAACAGAGGGACAACCTGGCTGAACAGAGGGGCACTCTAAGTCAAGAGAGGGACGCCTTAGGCCAGGAAGTCAGCCAATTAAAAACTAAGTTAGTGGAAAGAAAGCTGGGGGCCCTAAAAATATTCCTGTGCAAAATCCTCTTAAACAAAGACCCAGAAGGCCCTCAGGCCAATCCCAAACAGGTAGTCAGGGAGGTAATCCCACAAATGGGACCCCTAACTCCCCCAACAATATCAGCCCCCGTTACAAGGGCAAAAGACCCATCCTTGGCTATGTGTGGACTCCCCCAGGCAAAGGGGGGGTCCAACCAGGCAGCAGCCAACCCAGGACACTTCCCTCCTAACCACCTCCAGGAGGGCAGTAGTCCCCCAAATGCTGGGTTGAGTTTCTTTCCCCGGTACCCGCCAAACATCAATCCCCAAAACAACCCTTCTTTCTTTCCCCACTTTCCTGAGCCCAGACAACCCATTCCGGGAGAGGGGAGGCCACGGGTGGAGGGGTACCAGAACTATCCCAACCAAGGGTATTATGGGAGAAGGGACAGTTACCCTTTCCGTGATCCACCTAGGATGGACCAGAGACCCCCATACCAGCCAGAGCGGGTGTCCCAACTGGAGCTCCAGGTCCAGAACTTGTCACAGGATCTGGGTCGCATGTTGAGGGCTCAGCAGAACCCTCAGATGAGCATGGTGACTCAGAACCCCTCAAACCAAGGGTCTGGTACTCCAGAGCAATGACGGGGAGAGCACCCAGAGAATCCACCGGTTCCAGGGGAGGTGGCACAGAGGGAAAGGGGATGTAAAGCCTTAGAGGAAGCTTCCCTGCCCACTTGTGAAAAGCCCCTGGAAACCCAGGAACCGTAACCAAAATCTCCTGCCGCCGAAAGTCTGCAACCTAAGGAACAGAGGGCGGGTAGGAGAAATAAAGGGCCTAAAAAGACCCATTTTGTGGAGGAGGTTAGAGTCTTCCAATTTGAAGGAGAGGGGTCCTCAGAGGACTCTGAGAAAAGGATCTTCTCCTTCAGGGATTGGGAACTCCTTCCAAAGAAAAGTGGGTCCCGAGAGATCCGAATCAAGACTGGATACATGTGGGGAGTAAAACCGGCCATCATTGATCCCCAGAATGACCAGCCAGAAAATCACCTTGCCAAAACCAATTCTGGTGACTGCCTCCAAAAAGGGGGGGGCAGCCCAGAGTCAGAACCAGGGGAGCCCAAAACTCCCCCATAACCAACTGTCACCTTTTTCTTACAGATTCCCAAGCTCCCAAACAGAATCCTGCCCAAACTACACCTCTGTCAGAATCCAGAGTAAATAAATGAACCCACCAATTGGTCCAAAATGCGCATTATCTTTGCCCCCTTGAGGAGAAGGAGGGAAGATTTTATGCCCCGGTCCAAATACAGGGGCAATGTCCATTTTTGTCACTGTGGACACTGGATCCCAAGCCACCCTTCTGTCATAAAGGGAGCTGAATTCAGGAAGGGGGAGCGATACCAGATCTCTTCCTGGACAACTTCAGAACTTCGATGGGAATGAAATTCCTGTCGAGGGGACTGCAGATTTAGATATTAAAATTGGGCAACACAAGGTGAAACACCTGGTCATAGTTGTGACTCCAGAGGGTACACCATGTTTACTAGGGAATGACATCCTGCGTAGATTGTCTCCCCTAATAGATTAGACCTAAACTAACCGACCAATCACAAACAACCAAATCCCTGACGTGACAGTAATTGCAGTAGAACAGCAAACTGGTGATGGGAAGTCCTCTCTATTTCTGAAAATCAAACTTCCTTCCAGTCTCAAGTGGCATTCCACAATGGAAGGAAATGCTCTGAAATTCTATACCAATTCACAATCAGAAAATGCCACGTCTATAGTCCAAAATGATGAGAAACCAGCTCAAAGCTTGGCTGACATTCAGAAAATTGGACAAAATTTGTTCATCCCTGTTCAGTTAAATGAGAGGAAGGAACCTGTTCTTGCCCGAGAGTGCGTGAACAACGGTAAGAGCATCATCAGCGAAGTCATGTTCCGAAAACTCCCAAAAGATCCAGCCATTCCCACATTTAAATTGATAGACAAATGGGAAATGGACCTGGAAACTCCCAATTCCAAAGATCTCCTGCCTAGCAGGTGTCTGCTCAAAATTTCTATTGGAAACAAGAGCATAGTCCAAATTGTTGGGTCATGCGAGATGTCCCTGCCGCATTTTATTTAGGAAGTGACATTCTCAATCGCTTTGCCATTAGTTTGGACCTAATAAACTTCAAAACCTGGTCCCGATTAGCGGGTGATCCCATGGACTTTGATGATCCAGAGAAAGCATTTCGGTCAGCTCAACTGCTTCTATATGATATGATATGGCATTAATAACGCACCTATACACACGTGTTTCAAGGCGCGACAAGGCAAGGGAGGAGGAACAAGGGAAGACAGACAAGGATCCTACTAGGCCAGGTGTCATTCAGATCGCGCAAGTGCATGGGAAGGGGGAAAGGGAAAAGTGTGATTGGGAAGGGAGAGGGGAAAGTGCAGTACATGGGATAGTAGAATAAATAAAATAGTAAAAATGACAAGAAAGGTGGCAGGTGTGGTGTAAGTACAAACATAAGTGCTTGTGGGGGGGACTGTAAGGGATGCAGAAAACAGTCCCTAGATGCAGGGGTTGCCAGGGAGGCAGTGCAGGTATGCAACTGGTGGGGCCTGGGCTCAAGATCAGGAGGGTGGCCAGGTATCCAATGCAGTATCAGCCAGGAATTCAGCAGGGGAGAGGGGGAGAGAAGGCAGAAGCAAATAGGAAGGTTTTTAGGTGCTTCCGGAACTGGAGATGGTTCTCCTCAAGTTTCAGGGAGGCAGGAAGGCTGTTCCAGAGGGAGGCCCCTGCCGAAGAGAGAGATCACCACCATCTTGTTTCTCGGAGAAACAATTGACCCTAAGGGAGTTGGAGGCAGATGAGTGAAGAGCTCGAGAAGGAAGATATTTAGGAAGAGAGAGTTGGAGGTATTGCGGCCCCAAGGCCCAGAAGGCCTTGTGGACAATGCAGAGGGCTTTGAACTTAATTCTCGCAGCCACTGGGAGCCAGTGCAGAGATTTCAGTCCTGGAGAGATACGATCCCTGGGCTTGAGGCCTAGGACAAGTCTCGCAGTCCTGTTCTGGATGAGTTGCAGAGGGCGTAGGGTAGAGGGAGGCAGATTTAGATAGAGGCTGTTACAATAGTCCAGCCTAGAGAGAACCAGGGCTCTGGAGACAGTGAGCTTCTGGGGGAAGGAGAGGAAAGGAAGAATACCTCTTAGGAGGTGCAGCTGGTAGTGTGACTTCTTAGAGACGTCAGAGATGTGAGGAGAGAAGGAGAGTGTGGAGTCGAAACTGATGAACTCAAGGTTTTTAGCCTTGCAGGTGGGAGCAGGAAGAGGGCCAAGAGAGGCCAGCCAGAGAGCAGCAGGGAAGGAGGGGTTGGGTGTGCCGATGAGTAGAATCTCACTCTTACTGGCATTAAGACAGAGGTCATTGGCGGCACATCACTCCTGGATAGCAGACAGACAGTCAGAGATGAGGGATGGAGAGGAGGAGGCCGAGGGTAGCCGGAAGATGAGCTGGGTATCATCTGCATAGCACTGAAAATTGGGGCAGAGAGCGACATTGCGGTGGGCAAGGAGTGCCAGGTAGTTGAAGTTCAGATTGGAGAGAAAGTCACCATCCCAGCACGGACCCGAAAATTCTCACTTAAAGTAAAAATTAAAAGAGGACAGAAACTGCAAAATCTTGATGCATATGTTCACCTCAATGCCCATTTCCAACAGCAATGGTTGGGGGTTAAACCCAACACGACTAGTCAATACAGAAAACAACAGCTTTCCAATAGTGGTGGATAACAGCGACCTTAGGATTTTCACTCTGGGCGCAGGCACCATTATTGGAATGGTGGTTGATGACCAACATTTTTCCATAGATTTAGGTAATGAACTGGTATGACCAATACCCAATGACTGTTTTGACAGTGATAGTGACAATGACACAACACCAGACAGGATCTTCACCCGGCATGGGGGGAATTTCCTGGTGTACTCTTCCTGCCCTTAGGGTAAGGAAGAGGTGACCTGTGACTTCAGGAGGGATGAGGTGATCTTTAAAGTCCACAAGGACTGCCTTCCCCACCTGAAGCCATCAGTCCAAGTCAGTACCTTAACCAGGGACTTCTCCACCCAGCTGGAGGAGGCCGCTGAGATAGCCAAACCAGAAGTCTTTCCGGGATTCATGTAAATGGTTGAAGAGAGAGTCAACCTAGCTGATGCCTGTGAGACTCTGGAGCAGAAGCAAAAATTTAAACAAGTTTTCTTACATTTTCAGGATCTTTGGGGTGGACTCATATGACTGTGGTCGCACCGAAATTCATACAAAAACAATTCCCACAGACCCTGGTATGACTGCAGTGTTTGTGAAGCAATACCACTTGCCTCTCACTTCAATGGAGTCCCTTACAGAAATAATTAACCACCTTGAGTCCCGTGGGATAATTTGTCCAGTCCACAGCACCTCTAATAATCCAGTGCTGGGAATTTTGAAACCAAACGGCCAGTGGAGACTGTGTGCTGACCTAAGGGAGCTGAAAAAACAGGTCCACACTTCCCGATGGCCTCTTCCCAACATTGACCAAGGGCTAGCCCCGATCCAGGGGTCAAATGTATACACTGCCATTTACCTGACCAATGGGTACTGGACTGTGCCTGTCAGTAGAGAGGACCAATACAAGCTGGCCTTTACCTTCGGGGGCAGCAATACACTTGGACCCGGACTCCCTTCGGATACATCAACTCTGGCAATTAATCTAATATCTTTTTGAATAAGGCCATGCCTGACTTGGGTGAACGGGGTAACCTGGCCTATATAGATGATGTTCTAATCAAAAGCGCAACCATGGAGGAACACATAGCGGCGATCCGTTATGTTCTGACACAGTTGAGGGCTGCCAGAGCAAAACTCTCTTTCTAAAAGGCACAGTGGTGCAGGACCCGTGTCAACTTCTTGGGGCATGAGATAACTCCTGAGGGTCTCTGTCCCCAGGAACAGAAACTAGAAGCACTGCATAAACCAAAAGACCCCACAACTCTGCGTGAGCTAAGGAGCCTCCTTGGACTGACTAATTACAGCAGAAAGTTCATTGAGGATTACGCAGATCTCACAAGACCCCTGATCCACCTGTTGAAGGGGTAGGTCAAGTGGGAGTGGGGTCCAGAACAAGCCAAGGCAGTAAGACAACTCAAAAGAAGCCTCTCACAATCGCCTTGCCTAGCTTACCCTGTCAAAAACAAGGAGTTCTTCTTGGAGACTGGGTTCTCAAATACATGCTTGACTGCAGTGTTATACCAAAAGCATGACAAGGTCAATGAAGTAATCTCCTATGGAAGTAAGACTTTATCCACTGTGGAGGAAAAATTCAATGATTGTGAGAAGGCACTCCTGGCAATGGTGTGGGCATTGAAGAATTACCGCCCGTTCATCCAGGGGTAACACATCATAGTGGAGACTCCACACCGGCCTCTGCAATATCTTCAAAGTGACAGAATCCGGGCCGGAAATGTGAGTAATTCCCGAATTACTTCCTGGATTCTGTCAATGCAAGGCATTCCTGTAGAGGTCAGATATGGCTAAAACAAGAAGAGTTCCCTCACGCAAGGTCTGTCTGACTTGCATGATTGTGCCAGAGAAAACTGTCTCGAGGACAAAAGTCTTAAAATCAAGGACAACATGGAGGCGTACCTTAATTCCCCACACAAAGTCTATGAAGAAGACAAGTGTGAGGGAATGACCACTGTCTATGTGAATGGGTGCTCCTACCATGTTGACACCAACGGGGAAAAGGAACTTGTGGCCGGCATGGGAATGCATAGGTGAATGATGCCCAGAACCCTCCACTGGGTACAAAATTGGTCCCCGCAGTAGTCAAGTGGCAGAGTTGATGGCTGCACATCAAGCCATTCTCACTGCTGTCCAACACCAACTTCACGAATTGGTCATAATCACTGATTCAGATTATGTATGGAACGGGTTCGTGGAGCACCTGGTTAATTGGAAAACCAGAGGCATGCTATGTGCTAACAATAAACCACTAAAACATGGAAAATGAATACAGAATATTGATGATCTGGTCACCTCGAATGGGATGACCATCTACTGGAAAAAGATTAAGGCCCATTCTAAAGTAGAGGGACCAGGCAAAACTGGAAATGACTTAGCTGATCAGCAGGCCAAAACCGGAGCCATCCAAGGGGATCTAATTGAGATTGAGTCCCTGTTGGGGGAAATCCAGGTCACTGCTATAACTAGGTCCCAGACAAATTCTCACAATGAACCCTCAACTGCCCAGTGGAGGAAGGAGACCCCAGATGCTGATTTGATGATGGCTAAAAAAGGGGATCTAATAATTGGCAAGTTTTATCAACACATTGAGGACCCTGAGAGCTTTCCCCTGACGGATACCGATTGTATTGGGAAAGAGGACCTCAGAGTGAAATGTCCAAAAATGTTCCGAATCCAAGACGGTTTGTTAGTGAGGAGATCCATATCTGGCCATGACCAGTGGGGCGGTCCCTACCTCATTCCGAAGCCTGATGCTAAGTCACGCCCATGATGCGGCCACATCCGGTCATCGGGGGTTTCATACGACATTAGAAATCTTACGAGTGGTTACATACTGGCCACACATGGGGCAGGACCTCGACCAATACTTGAAGGGGTGTCTTGTGTGTGCACAATTTCAGCCAACATCACTCACACACCGTGCTCCCCACCAAAAGAGGGGGAGGACACTGCCATGGTCAGATTTTCAAGTCGATTTTATCGGGCCCATGATTCGCTCCTCTAGGGGGACCAAGTACATGTTGACCGTAACATGCTTGTTTACTAAATGGGTGGAATGTCTCCCGGCCCCAAATTGCAAGGCAGAAACAGCAGCTGCCCTGATGATCAATCACATCTTCTCGCGTTTTGGACTACCCCAAAGGATTGAGTCAGACCGAGGTAGTCACTTCACTAGTGAAGTGAATCACAAAGATTTGGGAGATACTTGGTATAAAAAGGAAACTACACATTGCTTACCGTTGTTCTCTAGTGGTGGAGTTGAGAGGTACAATAAAACTATTGTGAGCATATTAAAAAAGTTTGTGGCAGATTCTGGGCCAAGTTAGGATATTCGATTACCCCTGTCCTGATGGCCATCAGATCTACCCCTTCTTCTGCAACAACAATGTCTCCATTTGAGCTGATGACTGGACGAGGGATGGTGCTACCCCAGCATCTGCTATACGGAACCCAAGAGCAGACCTTGATAAATACCTCCACAACTCATGAGTATGTTGAGAATGTGAGAAAACACCTTCAACATGCTTTTGCGTATGCTCTGCAAAATCTAGAAAGATCTGCAGACAGTATGAAGACCCACTACGACCTTAAGACAACTAAAAAGGAATATCATGTAGGAGACCGGGTCTACTTTTACAATTTCCAAAGGAACCAAGCCAAAGAGCGCAAATTCCTCCCAATGTCACAGGTTTCCCCTTTTCTCACCTGTTTTCTCTGTTTTGCGGATTGTACAAGCCCGTTCGGCTGTCTTTGGATTCCAGGTTTCGTTTAGCTTCTTCGTCCGGGATCTTATGGAAACTCCAAGAAGCTTGGAATGAAGGCAGCACACGGAGGCGGTCTGCGCGGAATGCGGAAGAAACAGGATCAAGGAAGGTAGAAGGAAAGGAGAAGGAGAAAGATCCGGGAACCAGGAAGCAACACAGTTCAGGAGAACGAACTACAGAGCACGTCAGGCCACAGCTATCAGTAGCGTTGAGACTTGCGGAACCGCAGGGGAGTGGCTAATTTATAGAACATGCTGCATAGGACGTAAAGGACGATAGACCGCGTTCCGTGTATACGGCCATGTTGGGTGTACTACAGCGAGTAATCCCCGATGTGTCAGGGACCAGGAAGACCAGAAAGGGCGTGATCGACGGATCATGACAGCATGCCCCCTTCTAAAACCCGTTCCACCGGGTTTACCTGGATGAATTCGGTGGAACCTTCTGAGCAATCTGGGGGAGTTCAAATTTGAGACTGGTTCCCAGGTACGTTCGCTGGGTGGATAACCTTTCCATTCCACCAGGTAATGAAGTTTGCCTCGTCTATATCGGGAATCACAAATACGAGAAACTTCATATTCCAGCTGGTAATTGACAAGCACAGGACTAGGTCTAAGAGTAGTCCGGGTAGTTTGGATGAAAGGCTTCAACAGGGATTTGTGAAAAACTGGATGTATCTTCTTCCAGGAGTCTGGGAGTTGGAGTCGAAAGGCCACAGGATTGATGATTTCTTTTATAGAGAAGGGTCCATAATACCGGGGCACCAACTGATTCGGTCTGAGATGTCAGGGTAGAAGTTTCGAGGATAGCCATACTTTATCCCCAATGAAGTATGATGGCCCTGGTCTTCTCCTTGAATCTGCATAGTGTTTCGTTTGGATTTGCGCTCTTTCGAGATGTTCCTTGGCTTCTCTCTGAACATTTATGAGTGTTTCAATCCAGGAATTGACAGTAGGAACAGGTGTAGGGTGTGGAAGAACAGAAGGTAAGACCGAAGGATGAAATCCTTGGCTGCAGAAAAAAGGGCTGGTCTTAACAGCCGAATGGTCCGAATTATTGTAAGTGAATTTGGCTACTGGTAATAAAAGTGACCAATCATCCTGGACTTTGGTAGAGAAACAACGAAGATATTGTTCAAGGGTTTGATTTACTCATTCTGTGACACCGTTGGTTTGGGGATGATATCCCGAGGAGAGAGCTCGTTGAATCCCTAGTATCCTGCAGAGGTGTTTCCAGAATTGAGATATATACTGGGGTCCTCTGTCCGATATGATCTTGGAAGGAAGTCCATGCAGTCGGAAGACGTGTTCCAGGAAAATACCAGCAAGTTCTGAGGAGGATGGTAATTTATACAGAGGAGTAAAGTTAGCCATATGAGTGAATAGATCAATGGTGACCATGACAGTGGTATAACCTCTAGAAGGCAGCAATTCCACAATGAAGCCTGTAGCAATGATTTCCCAAGGTCTGGTTGGTGGTGTAGGCTGTAATAAGAGACCTGCTGGTTTCTGGTTATCATGTTTGTTCTGATTAAAGACGGAGCAAGATTGAATATACAGTTGTACATCAGTCTTCATCTTGGGCCACCAAAATTGTCTTTGTATTAGACAGAGGGTATTGGAAATACCACGATGACCGGAATGAAGAGTATCATGGCAGAGATTTATTATTCTTTGTTGTAATTTTTGTGTAGGAATGACCAGATTGGTATCTTTGAACAAGTATCCATCCTTAACTCTCAAGTTCCATTGATTCCTTTCTGAAATTCCTTTAAAAAGTTCCGAAGTCTGAGATTGCATACGAATCTCTTCCAGGAGGTTGTTTGCTTGAGCTACGAATATGGTATGAGGAAACATCTTGGGATACGTCCGATCTTCTGGAGGTTCATAGTCTGGAGGACGAGAAAGTGCATCAGCTATTACATTTTGGGTTCCAGGGACGTGGTGAATCTAAAACTGATATTGGGCAAAAAAGAAGGCCCACCGAGCTTCGCGACTATTCCTACATTCCAGGGCTTGCAACACTTGTAGGTTTCGATGATCCGTGTGGACATGGACCGGAAATTCGGCTCCTAGAAGTAAATGATGCCATTCTGTGAAGGCTTGACGGATGGCTAGCAGCTCTTTCTCTAGGACAGAGTAATGGGTTTCACTAGGAGTTAATGTCCGAGAAAGGTAGGCGATGGGATGTTCCAAGCTATCCTCGAATTGCTGTTTTAAGACGGCTCCAATGGCGTAATTGGAGGCGTCTGTCTCCACTATGAATGGTCGATTAACATCAGGCTGAGCAAGAATGGGAGCTTGTGTAAATTCAGACTTTAACTGTTGGAAGGCTTTCTCTTGGGCCATGGTCCAATGGAAGGTAACATCTTTTTTCAATAAGGCAATTATTGGTTGTACAATCTTGGAAAAGGAAGGTATGAATTTCCTATAGACATTAGCCAAGCCCAGGAAGGATTGTATCTGTTTCACCGAGGCGGGGCTAGGCCAGGATAAAATACCCTTAACCTTGGATTGATCCATACCGATTCCATCGGGAGTAAGGACAAACCCTAGGTAGTGAACAGTAGAAGTATGGAAGATACATTTCTTGGGCTTCGCCATGAGTTTATTTTTGCGTAAGTGTTGTAATATTGCTTCCACATGTTCTTCGTGCTTGAGAGGGTCCTTCAAAAATATTAGAATATCGTTCAGATAGACAATCACAAAAAGGAACAGCATGTACGAGAACACTTGATCCATGAAACGTTGGAACACCGCTGGGCCATTAGCAAGTCCAAACGGCATGACTAAGTATTCAAAATGCCCAAAGGGTGTTCTAAAGGCTGTCTTCCACTCGTCACCTGCCCTGATACGAATCAAATGATAGGCGCCCCTGAGATCCAGCTTGGTGAACACAACTGCGCCTCTTACTGCCTCCAGGATGTCAAAGATCAAGGGCAACGGATAGCGGTCCTTGAGAGTACATTGATTTAGACCTCGATAATCCAGATACGGTCTGAGTTCTTTAGTGTCTTTTTTAGGAACGAAGAACAGGGAGGCCCCTGATGGAGATTTAGATGGTCGTATGGTGCCATTTGCAAGATTTGTATCCAGGTATTCACGAAGGGCTTTCTTTTCAGGTTCTGATAGGATGAACATCCTTCCAAAAGGAATCACTGCGGAAGGTTCAGTTTCAATAGGACAATCTTCAGGTCTGTGGGGGGTAAGGTCTGAACAATGGCAGAGGAGAAAACATCGGAATATTCCTGGTAAGCCTCCGGAACCCAGATGATGTTTGAGACTGAGATTTTGTTCTGATGAGTTGTAGGAAATCCCTTCGATGGTGTAGTATCAAGGTCTGGATGTAAGCAGTGGGACATACAAAACTCAGAACCCAGGAACAAGGATCCTGCTGCCCAATTGATATAGGGGTTGTGTCTTTGAAGCCAGAGCATTCCCAAAACCATGGGGTAATGGGCTGACTTGATGATGTCAAATCTTATCCTTTCTCGGTGTTGATTTATAGCAAGCTCGATCTCCTTGGTCTGCAGGGTTATAGGTCCAGAAGAAAGGGGTCTTCCATCAATTGCTTCTACAGGTTGCATGATAGTCCGGGATTCATAAGGAATATGGTGTTTTAGGACCCATTCATGATCTATGAATACCCCCATAGCTCCACAGTCGACCAGTGCCAGGATGGGGTATATTTCTTTCTTGGATGTTGTCAAGAAAGCCTGTAAGATTACCAAGGAATTTTGTCCAGGAGAGTTCAAGGATGGAATAGAGGTGGAGCAGACATCTCTCTCCCGAACCTGCGCTCCGTTTAGGATCGGGAGCTGGCGTTTCCAGAGCGCCGTGGGGGGGCAATCGGACATTCTCTTACTAAATGTTTGTCAGATGCACAATACATACATAATCCAGTATGAATCCTTTGCATCCTCTCTTGGGGGGTAATGGGTCCACGAATGGCCCCTAATTGCATAGGTTCAGGCTCATTGCTTGGAGTAGAAATGCCTTCTGGGCTCGAAGGGGTTCCAATGGGGTTTTTCTGGAGTGGTAACTTGGTTTTCTTTTTTTCTGCCTTTCTCTCCTGAATGCAGAAGTCAATCTGTAGAGCGAGATACATTAGGGCTTGAAAGGAACCTGGGCATGCCACTCTGGCTAGTTCGTCCTTGATCTCTTCGTTTAGCCCTCTTCAAAATAAAGTAAAACAAGCTTCAGAGGACCAATCCCCTTCCTTAGCCAGCTCTTTGAAGCGTGTGACATACGAATGCAAATCCTGGGTACCCTGATGAAAGTCGAGTAAACATTCCTGGGCACTGTAAACTTGTTCCGGGCAGTCGAACATGGTCTTGAGGGCCTCTGTAAAGCCGTCGTAGTCATCCAGGAGAGCATCACCAGAGTTAACCAATGGGGTGGCCCAGGTCAAGGCATTCCCGGAAAGATGCGAAATAATAAAGCCCACTTTAGCCCTGGGCGTAGAAAAATGATAAGGCTTAAGTGTAAAGTGGACCAAACAGGAATCTAGGACTCCACGAAGGCTCTTTGCTGAACCATCGTACTTGTCAACGACGCCGCCCAGAATTACACTCTCCTTCACGGCAGAATCACGGGATAACACCAATTGTTTTAACACAGCGTTTTCTGCCCTTAAGTTTTGCACTTCGGTCATCAGCTCTTGCATGCCACGCATAAGATCCTGGACAGCGGCTTCCATGTCTGTATCGAGATCGGTCAGGTGTCATCTCAATCTGTCACAGGTTTCCCCTTTTCTCGCCTGTTTTCTCTGTTTTGGGGAGTCCTTTGTCAGGGTTTTCTTCCGAGCAGTTCGGGTCTTGTACAAGCCCGCTCGGCCGTCTTCGGATTCCAGGATTCGTTCAGCTTCTTCGTCCGGGATCTTATGGAAACTCCAGGAAGCTTGGAATGGAGGCAGCACACGGAGGCGGTCTGCGCAGAACACGGAAGAAACAGGATCAAGGAAGGTAGAAGGAAAGGAAAAAGAGAGGTCCGGGAACTAGGAAGCAACACAGTTCAGGAGAGCGAACTACGGAGCACATCAGGCCACAGCTATCAGTAGCGTTGAGACGCGCAGAACCGCAGGGGAGTGGCTAATTTATAGAACATGCTGCATAGGACGTAAAGGTCGATAGACCGCGTTCCGTGTATATGGCCATGTTGGGTGCACTACAGCGAGTAAACCCTGATGTGCCAGGGACCAGGAAGACCAGAAAGGGCGTGATTGACGGATCAAGACACCCAAGTTGGCGGGGTCATTTTGAAATTGTGGACAGAATCTCACCAGTCACCTACAGAATCCATATCCCAAGGGCAGTTTGACAGAAGGTGAAGACAAGTGGGTCCACATAAACAAGCTAAAGAGTTGCCATCCCAGGCATACTTTGCGGCAAATAGAGGAGCCGACAGGGAACGCAGTTGGGGAAAATCAGGAGACAAAAGGAATTATTAAATCTTCATTGTGTATGCGCGATAAGAGTGTTAAGACCATGATTAAACATAGTTGAGGAATATAGTAAATTGTCTTCCATGCATGCATCTGCCCCACTACATCCCTCAGAGTAGTAGTGGGGACATTTCCATAACCATGCTATGTTTGGTTTTCTAACACTGGAACTAACAACCACCCAAACACCAAGGAGGACTCCTCGGGGACTGGAAAAAAAAAAGAACCAAGAGCCCGGAGTGTCGCTCCACACTCCCAACCAGAACCAGCAAGGAGAGCGTGTCGCATCCATTGCTGATGGGAGAAACAACCGAATTTCTTCACATGGACCGAAAGAAAAAATAACCCCACTTGCCCAACTCCCCCAGGTCTGGACATTATGCTGGAGTCGGGGGGGGGATATATGTGGAATATTTGTATCCACACCAATGCGCCACACTGCACCCCTTTGCCAATGGGGAAAGAAAACTGTCAAAAATTGAGGAAATAACCCTGTGCATGCCAAATCTGCAAAATTGTGCACGGTGCATAAACCACCAAAAGAGCAGCACACCCTGCCACATACACAGGCAAAGTTGGTGTAAAAACAGGAATCACTGCTGTCATCTGTCACCTGTTACTGGAAACAAGGCCACAGAAGGGCTAAAATCCGAAAATGCCCTTGAATACAGTTTCCTAATCAATGGAAACCTTCAAAGTGCTGTTTTGGCACTAAATTCAGTTATTTTCCCCAGTGAATTATTAAAAAGATAGTGTGCTGAAATCATGGATTCTCCAGGCAGTTAGAGGAATCCAGGCCTCACTGACTGAAAGCTACATCAGAAAATTAGCTATGAAACCAAGTTTAAAAGTGTTTGTTTCCTCATTAAAATGGCAAAAATTGCCTATGTTTGTGAAGAGCTAATTCTTTTCAAATGTCCAAATGCCTTATAAACTGTGCTTGTATTTTATATGTGAATTGAAAAGGCTTTAATGTAAAGTAACCCAGTCTGAAGCCAATCCACTATGTAATTCTCATCTGACAGCCTGCCCTCGGAAAACTGACATCTCCACTTGACACTTCCTTGGGAACAGGAAGGCTAATGGCTGTTAATGGTTCCCGCATAATGCCAATAAGCCACAAAATGGGGCCACATTAGACATTCGTCTGCTGGCTGACCAAAGAACAAAGGACATGCGAAGTATTGACCTCTGCAAGGATGGGCAGGATGTGGAGGAGGTTTCTCAATTAATTTCAAAGTACTGGCCATTTGCTCACTTTGGAAGTAAGAAAAAAACCTGGACTGGATTTTGAATGGAAATTACTTGTTTTTGCCTCAGAACTTTATGACATTTAATATGACCGCCAAAATAAATAGACAAGTGAAAAATATAAACTTATAAATCTGAACTTATGCTAGACATTTGAAGAGGTGGTTGGAGTTCTTACTACATAAGGAACCAAAGATACACTAAAACACTGATTGTGGCAAACTATTAATGTTGCAAGCTTAAAATTGTGTGTACATGATCCACTGATCAGCGCCCAGAGAATTTAGAAATGATTAATTCAAACCATTATGGTGAAAATTGATAAAAATCCATAGGATGAGAAAGACAGCTCGCACAAAGACGGGGTTTGAATGTGAATGTAGACAATCAAATATGAAAAATATGTGTCCGATTGTATTAGAGGGCATAATTGTAAAAGTGTGTATTTATGTGAAAGCTAAATTGTGGTCAAAATCAAGGTGGGAGTTGCTAAATCCTGTCATAAAATGACAGCTCTGCTTAGACTGCCAACCAAGACAAAACACATGTCTGTAGCCACTCACAGACATGGGGGTGTCTTTTTGAAGTTCAGACCATGCCATAAATTCTGTAATGGATAAATATAGGTGTTTCCCTACACATAGAAACTTCTTCCAGAACACACTGCTTCCAGAACACACCGCTTCCAGAACCCATCCAGATGTCCGCGCAGCACCTTATTGCAGAACTTGTTATCTTGTAGCTGACTCCAGAATTTTTTTAAAGATCCAGATTTCTTTGCAGAATCCAGACTTAGCATTGCAAAATTATTGCTAGCCTGACCCAATTGCAAACATTCCAAACTTGAAGGGATTTAATTCTGATTCAGCTTGGCTTGCTACCATTGAAGGTTGACCGCTGACAACTTGCATCCTGCTATCTACCGTGTCCAGTAACCAGAAGGGGCCCTTCCAAATTCAGGCTGAGGTGCAGTCCAAATTGATCAGAACCGCCTTGCTGATCCAATCCCGCTAGAGGTGCCCTGCTGCCGGTAGACCAGATCCAATTCATTGACCAGAGCTGACGGTCCAATTTAATAACTTCTTCTGTAAGTATTAACAGGAAGAACAGTGACCCATATTATATCTGCATTGTATTATCCCTATCTTAACCCATCCCATCCTTAAGTCAGAATTAAAGTATTGTTAGAATCTTTCTTGCACTGATTGTCTCACCTGTGTTCCAAAACCATAACTCCCTAGTGATTTTGAATAACTAAGGTAAATCCCAGGAAGAAGTAGAGTATCCACAACGGACCAGGTTACGCTGATCATGTGACTGTAAGATCCATATGTGGCATTCTCTTTTTCATAGTCATAATATAGTGTAATCAAACCCATTTGTCATTTTCAAAAGCGCATTCCTGCTTTCATTTTCGCGTCTATTTTGAAAAAATGCCTCTCACTAAAACCTCTAACTCCTTCAATTTTAAGATAGAAACAAAATTTCAACTTTATCTGATACCTAACATCCTTAGCTACATCCACATCTAAAACAGCATCAGTGTATGTCACCCGTTTTTCTGCAATATCGCATAGTAATGGTTTGCCGCAAATTTGCAAAATTCACATGTTTACACGTTTCATTTCCCCGTTTCAAAGTGCTTTTTCCATCCTATCCTGATATCAAGTGTGTATTGTTGTTTATGTTATAGCTTATGTATGTTAGGACCTGATTAGTGTTGATTTCTTTAGAACTTGTCCCCATTTGAGCATTTTTGCAACCTTATGCAGTATTTCACAAAGCCGTTTTCACCTGTCATTTTCAAAGTGTCATTTGCCAAAATAAGGTTTTCTCTCTTGTTTAGGGAGGGAAGATTGCCTATAACTCTAGACATTGTATTTCATTCCTGAAAACCTGCTGATTGCTCACACTGGTGTTGGACTGCTCATTTGTATTTAAACAAAAGTTTGCAGGGGGAACATTAACCAAAATGCTATCTGTGTGCAAACAAACTGTTCTTTTTCCCTGTAGTTTCTATTTGGCCTCCTTATAAATGAATTCAATTGCTTTGCTTATTTCTGAATTGTATTGCCACCCTTTGAGTGATTGCTGCCCCATATATATGTCTATAGTAAACCTATGTGTGATTTGAACATTAAAATAAATAAATAAATATTTACCTTAACAAACTAGCCTGATTCCTGGTTCAGTGTGTCCTGGGGGTTATTTTAAGAAGGGTGTGATATGAGTGGTATATCATTCAGAATATTGAACTTATAGACAAAAATAAAATAAGGGTTTCATTTGCACAATACATGCTAGGCGAGACTTGGGTGTGTGCCTTATTGAAATCCCTTACAGCCTTTCTAAGACACAGAGAGCAAGGGGTCCACATCTGGATTACCCTATGTTACTTAGGACGAAACCCCACATTTGAAAAGTTACAAAGGAGTGTGGGAGCCCCTTGACTGAGAACGAACATGGCTCAAATACCCTGTTCTATGGAATTTCTTCCACTCAGGAGGGTCTACAACCACGTTTTAGCTCACTGCACCATTCACAGAGGAAACATACTGTTAGGAAGAATTCTCTGTTTAGGCTGAATTTCCTAGCCTAGTGAGTCCCCCAGCAGCTTTGCTGGATTTTTTGGGGTTTTTGCCAAGAGTGAGACTCTTTTACCCTCACTCTTGGACATGACCTGAGAGTGTTTCTGTGACTTGCTATGTGCTTATGGGCTAGGCGGTAATTTTCCCCATAGGCCATCATTGGTTTTTGAATGTGTGTTACACAGCACCCTCAGTGCAGTAGCACAGGGGTGTCCTAGAGACCCCCAAACATAGACTCCACACCCTGGGACTGACTACTGTCTCCCTGGGTCTGTAAAGTTACCATTGACTTTACTAGTCTTAACTTAGGAACTTAACCAGTACAAACCATCTTACTGTGGAAGTACTGGTAGGGGCAATTAGATTGCCCCTGGGTCTGTTGTCGAGGGGGTACTGTCCCGTCCCCCCTCGCCGAGTTCTGGCTGGTGGCAGTGGATACCACGGAAATATTCCACCAGAATATTTCCCAATGGGATTTCCCATTGTTTTTAATGCACCACTTTTTGGTGCAATGTTAAAGATACCGCCGGGTTATTTATTTAATATAAATTCACCGGTTGGGATTTTTTGCCAGAACTCGCCACCAAAATGGCGTCTAGGTTCACTTCAGTAACCCTGAACCCGAGTCGAGCCTTTGTTCCACTTTTGGCGGGCTTCTGTCTGGGTACCACAGGGGGTGTGGGAGGGGGTTTAGGCACCCTGGACTGAGTTGCCTTGCCAACTCATGTCGCACTCTAGTGTGATTGGCCCAAGTGGTGAGCCACCCCGCTCACCACTTAGCATGTTTGAGTGACAGCTAGGCTGTATGAATGGGGGTTTGCTGCATAAAAGCAGGGTTTTTGGGACTGGTTCTTCAGAAGTCGCCACAGGACCTAAGAAGCCAAAGAGGGAGAAGCCGAGCCGACCTGCCGAGACGACACCACCGGTGAAGCACTGCAGAACCGTCTCACCACTTTTCCCGACGACAGAGGAGATCTCTGTCTCTAGGATGTATGTCATCGACTAGAGGTATGAGGTTCATCCAGGCGTGGATTAAATCCTCCTGTCCCTTAGTCTGGGGGGGGGGCGAGTGTTAGGAAGAATTCTCTGTTTAGGCTGAATTTCCTAACCTAGTGAGTCCCCCAGCAGCTTTGCTGGATTTTTTGGGGTTTTTGCCAAGAGTGAGACTCTTTTACCCTCACTCTTGGACATGACCTGAGAGTTTTTCTGTGACTTGCTATGTGCTTATGGGCTAGGGGGTAATTTTCCCCATAGGCCATCATTGGTTTTTGAATGTGTGTTACACAGCACCCTCAGTGCAGTAGCACAGGGGTGTCCTAGAGACCCCCAAACATAGAATCCACACCCTGGGACTGACTACTGTCTCCCTGGGTCTGTAAAGTTACCATTGACTTTACTAGTCTTAACTTAGGAACTTAACCAGTACAAACCATCTTACTGTGGAAGTACTGGTAGGGGCAATTAGATTGCCCCTGGGTCTGTTGTCGAGGGGGTACTGTCCCGTCCCCCCTCGCCGAGTTCTGGCTGGTGGCAGTGGATACCACAGAAATATTCCACCAGAATATTTCCCAATGGGATTTCCCATTGTTTTTAATGCACCACTTTTTGGTGCAATGTTAAAGATACCGCCGGGTTATTTATTTAATATAAATTCACCGGTTGGGATTTCTTGCCAGAACTCGCCGCCAAAATGGCATCTAGGTTCACTTCAGTAACCCTGAACCCGAGTCGAGCCTTTGTTCCACTTTTGGCGGGCTTCTGCACAGAAGCCCTCCAAAGTGGTGCCATTCTGTCTGGGTACCACAGGGGGTGCGGGAGGGGGTTTAGGCACCCTGAACTGAGTTGCCTTGCCAACTCATGTTGCACTCTAGTGTGATTGGCCCAAGTGGTGAGCTACCCCGCTCACCACTTAGCATGTTTGAGTGACAGCTAGGCTGTATGAATGGGGGTTTGCTGCATAAAAGCAGGGTTTTTGCGACTGGTTCTTCAGAAGTCGCCACAGGACCTAAGAAGCCGAAGAGGGAGAAGCCGAGCCAACCTGCCGAGACGACACCACCGGTGAAGCCCTGCAGAACCGTCTCACCACTTTTCCCGACGACAGAGGAGATCTCCCGCCGGAGAGTCTTCTTCCCTTAACTGGTGTGGACAACCAGTTGCTGCCTTCTTTTCGCCGTCCCGAGGCATCTCGTGGCCGCCTTGCCTGTGCCAAGCACCCTGGCAACCGGGATACCACTTTTTACCTCAACCGCGAAAGAGGGGTAAAAATCCTTTGTGACCGGAAAACTCCACGGCTGGTCTCTTCCCTGGTAGTGCAACGATCTGCAGCTTTCCTCCACGCCGGGATCACCTCTTCCCCTGGACGACGCCGCGACTTACACCCACTACCAGGAACAACTACCACCGCTGTAGGATCCTTTCCACTTTTAAAGGTACTGTGTTCCGCCCGGCCTCCCTTGCCACCGATTGTACGGGGTAGATTTAGCCCTCGGCTCTCGAACCTGGGTAGGTCTGGGACACCCTAACTAAACTTTCCAGAACCGTAGTAAAACCTTTTTCCCTCACCTGCAAAGACTGATGACATTGTGTGATCTTGGGCATATTTTTCGCCTGGCTCCCTCTAAAGCGGGCCCCGAACTAATTCTCCTTGTGCCACCATTGACTGTCTTTGCTAACCTTATGTGAAAAGTGTTTTACCTTGCTGCTCTCTTTATTTCTGCCTTTTCCCTCCCTTTTGGTAATACTTGTTGGAGTGTCATCTAACGTTAAGCGCTCACCTCTGTTTGGAAATAAGTGGGGGTTAGCTTAGAATTGTCCAACAAATGATTAGGGATGTACATATGAGTAATAGTAACTGTGTTTGACTTTCTTATCTTTTCTATTGTGCTAGTGTAATTTATGAGTGTACCTTTAATAAATAAGTCTATACTTTTACACCTAGCTCTGGTCAGTGTTTGCTTGTGCTACTGTGCCTCTGTACCTATTATGTATCCTTTGTATACTGCCTAACTCTTCTTGAGGGAAGTCTGACTGCTCAGCCACAGCTACCACAGTGAATCTGTGTGGTACAGACTGCTACCAAGTGGGTTTACTGCCAACACCTGTAGACTTAAATCTTTTGCAGTGGTCCCAGAGGGAACTGCACAGGTTTCTGCCTAACACATACCTATTTGCATATCAGTCTTTGTCGCACCCACAGGGCCAGGCTGCCACCAAAATGCTATGCAAATCTCCTCTGAACAAGAGTACCATCAGCAACCCCAGACACGTGTTTCAGCCTGGTCGGGCCTCATCAGTGAGGTGAAGCTGAGCCTTTCTAAGACACAGTGAGCAAGGGGTCCATATCTGGATTATCCTATGTTACTTAGGGTGAAACCCCACATTTTAAAAGGTTACAAAGGAATGTGTGAACCCCTTGACCGAGAACAAACATGGGCCATATACCCTGTTCTATGGAAATTCTTCTACTCAGGAGGGTCTACAACCATGTTTTAGCTCACTGCACCCTTCACAGAGAGAAATATCCATTTGCATATCAGTCAGTGTCCCACCCACAAGGGCAGCCCAGCACCAAAATGCTAGGCAATTCTCCTCTGAACAAGAGTACCATCAGCAACCCCAGACACGTGTTTCAGCCTAGTTGGGCCTCATCAGTGAGGTGAAGCTGGCCCTCTCTAAGACAGAGTGAGCAAGGGGTCCATGTCTGGATTACCCTGGGTTATTTAGGGTGAAATGCCAAGTTGTAAAATGTTACAAAGGCGTGTGGGAGCCCCTCTACTGAGAACGAACATGAGTCAAATACCCTGTTCTATGGAATTTCTACCACTTTGGAGGGTCTACAACCACGTTTTAGCTCACTGCACCCTTCACAGGGGAGAAATATTCATTTGCATATCAATCTTTGTCCCATTGAAAGGTACAGTGAGCTAAAAGGTGGTTGTAGAACCTCCCAAATGGGCACCTTCCCATAGAACAGGTCATTTGGCAGTGTTCGTTCTCAGTAGAGGGGCTCTACTTTTTGTGAAAAGTTCCGGAAGATGTTCCTAAGAATTTGCAAGAAATATGGAGACCTAGAATTGGATTTATTTGAAACATCAGAAAGGTTTCTTCTGTACCAGTTCTTTACTAATTACTACTGCAGAGAGCCTTGGATGTAGATGGTCTGCTAGCTCCATGGTCTGTTTATTGTCTTGATGCTTTCATACTCTTTCCTTTTCTCCAATTAATATCTGGAGAACATTGATCCGCAAAATAGCATCTGAGTCATGCTTGGTTTATCTACAGATGAAAGCTCATAATTCCATATTGTTGACTGACTCTGTGTCTCTGTGTGCTCCTTCTGTATACCTGTCTGGATACTGACTCTCCCTCACACTTTAACTCCATTGCCAATTCTACTAACTGGCACTTCCATCCCTCAACACCTCCTTTCCTCTTGCCAGGTCACTCTCCTGCAGCTCCCCACTCTTTCTCGTCCAACCGCTGCAACTCACTCCAGCCTATGATGCCCCTGGAAACATGTGGAGTCAGTGTAATGCAAGCAAAATAATTCTGACATAGAAATGGAATGCCAGTAGAGTATGTGTATAGCAAAAGACACAGACCTATCCAGAAGGTGCATGCCTGGAGGCCACTTACCCCCAGGGGAAGTCCAGCTTGAAACTGCCGCTACATCACTTCTAGGATCATTGCTGATTTGTTAGTAGTGTGGAGCTGAGAAGGAGTTTAATTCACTATGCATCACTCTATGACTGAAAAGTAGAAGTCATTTCATCACACTGACGACCACTGGTTGTAATCTAGCAGAGACTGGGCTGACAGGTTAGTCAATCAAAATAAAAGGACTGTACAGGCAATATCAGAAAAACTGTCAGGTGATTTGCTCGCAAGATAAAATAGAACATGGATTCTTCGAAGGGCTCAACATTCAGTGTCCTTTGTGATCTGTGTCAGAAAAGGCTACTCTGGCACTTCAGTAAGGTTAGAAACTCCAAAATGGTAGCACTATCATGACTGAGGTGACCATAGGGGTGCGTTGTGATCTTGAGCCCCAAAGTCAGGTACCCATTCCAGTGGGGGGGCATGGTATTGGATGATGCCAGCAACAGTGGTAGCTATTCTCTCCCTTCTAACCAACAGCTACATGGTTTCCCAAATATCCTGCATTTCAGCTAGATCCCAAGGTTCAGTTATTTCTGAGTCTCAGCCAGGTCCAGGGTAGCATCACTGGGGACATATTTCTTATAGAAAGGTCCTAGAAAAGTAGAAAAAGAGGTAACAGATGATGGTAGAACTTTGCATGGTTGAGCTTGAGAATACGAGTGACAACTGCAGACATGCTGCTGAGAGGTCAGGAAGTGTTTCAAGAAATGTCCTCAACGGAAAGTCGAGGTCCACTTCCCCATGGACTTAGTCCATATGCATAAGGTGGGAAAATAAATATTTGACTGGAATGAAGCACTGGAGTTAACCTTCCAGACTAAGTAGTTTGAAGAAGGATTGTGGTGTGAAACACTGATGAGACCCTTGCCGGCAAAGGGCAGCAATGTTATCATTCTGTTGGCTCCTAATGAGTGGCCTATTTATTCAAACATGAAAGTGACCATTCTCAGGATGTTTTCAAAGACCCCAGCCAGTGAAATACCTGAATAGGCAATCACATTTTTGAGGCATTTGCACATTTGTCTCTGAAGTATTTGGGTGGAAATGTATAACTTGATCACATGAAAGCCTATTACTAATTGTTTTGAGGCAGATATACACCAGCATCTAGTAAGCAAGACTATCACAGGACCGAGGCAAATTTTAAAGGCTGCTGTCAGGTATGTCAGTCCTCACATCATGCACAATGCTCAGTAGAGTCCAGCCAAAGTAAAAGAGAAGGCTTCTGGCAAAAGGAAACACAAAGAGGCTCAGGACAAACATTCTAGCCCTTTTTTCAAGAACAGCCCCCCAAAAATCTGATTAAAAATCCAAGCCATATGGCTTGTCAGCTTGTACACATTATAAGAGTGTTTCTACCTCTTACAGTGGGGCACCAGCACCCTAAATTCCCAAAGTATGTTTTTGTGTGCAATCCAGAGTGTAAGGGCATACCCAAAGAGGTGACAGTCAATTCTACCCCCATGGAAGAGAACATCCTAGTGGATTAATTCCCCCTAGGCCAGGGACTGAATGCTCCCTAGTGACCGTGTGGTAAAGGTACAAGGTCCTCACAAGAGACCCAGATTCCTGCAACCACATAAGTCTTTTTGGAACACATTTTCATCAATGGTAACAAAGCTACCTTTGTGAGACACAATAGCTAGTTGCACCACTGTGAGGCAATAGTGGGTGCAAAATGGTCTGTATTTCCCAGGCCTTGATTGCATTGCCAGAGGTTTGATGGCCCCACCCTATTTCACTGACAATGGTAGGGCTTAGGATGAAATGAAAACCTTCATACACTGCATAGCAGCAAAAGACTCAATTCTAGTAGATTTTAATTGAGGTAACTACCTTCCTGGAAAACATGAAGTAATCATGGCAGTCACTATATCTAAGGCAAAGTAAGCAGCCAAGTAAGAAGTGCCCGAGGCCATGGGACCCAAAGTTCTTCCTGCTCGAGAGTCCAAGAGACTGCTCTCCCAGTCCAGTTGCCAAATCCACTGAGACTCCTGATTCTGTGGATGAGAATCCAGAGGCCATGGATTTTTTCAACCATGGTAGCACATGATTCAGTGATCACAAGATGTCCTACTGATATAGTAAAGGAAACTGATATGGAGGTCACAGTAACTTCAGACCTCAAGATCCTACCAGAAATGAGTGAGTTGTCCTCAACCGAAGGCACATGGTGGGCTGATTTTTGTCAAGAACAGATAGACTATACCACTCTGGCAGGTCTGCAAAAGCAGATCGATGAATATACTCAGGGTGAAGCCTTTGGGTTGTTCAATATATATTAGGAGAATGGTCTCTTGTACAGTTAGCACAACGATTCTGATGCAGGGGCCCATTTTTACTACATCCGGATGGACACTCCTAGAAGACCTGCCAAGGCTCAGGTATGACACGAGGGATGTTAAATGCTCCCATAATTTCAGTATCAGTAGTTAGGCATCCTTTTCAGAGAATGGGGATGACTATTGTGGGTCTTTGGAACCCCAAACCATCTCACTGGTACTTTTTGGTAGTGGTAGACCATGCCATTCGGTACCTTGGGCAGGCCCATAGATGAGTGTCAAACATACTGTGGTGGTGAAGGTTCTGATGTAGAGATGCTCACATTTTGGGTTTCCCAATGTATTAATTTCTGATAGGGGTTTCAACTTCATATCTGCATATTTGCATACTATGCAGGAGGCACGCAGCATATTTTAAGTTCTCTGCAGCTTTTTCACCCAAAACCAGTGTGCTTTTTGAGACCTTTAACAGCACCCTGAAAGCCATGATAGATTGCTTGGAAGATCACCCGAGGAGAAAATGTGATGTTCTCCTGCCTTGCCTGGTTTTCGTCTACAGGGAAGTCCCACAGAAGAGAGAAGAGTCTAGTCCCTTTCGGCTTCTGTGTGAAAATTATTTTAGGAGTCTGTTAAGTCTGATGAGAGAACAGTGGAAGGGTAACCCCCAGGTCCTTCCCACAAAAGAGTACATTATGTCCTTGGGTCAAGAGCAAGAATGGCACAGTACCTGGGATGGTCTACAAAGACACTACATTATAGCAAGGGGTTAATGAAGCACTGACATGACCAGAATGCCACTGTGACAGGGTTCACTCAAGGACAGTTGGTCTGCATAATGGAGCCTGTCAAACCCAATGCACATCCGGATAAGTGAGATAGACCCTACGTTGTTCTGGAAAAGATCAACGAGGTTATCTACTTCCTTGATAAACAACTACCTAGGCAGACACTTTTTTCCTTTCAAATCAACCGCAGAAAGCACATTACAGAGGGATGACCTGGTGTTGCTCTGGTGACTGATGCTGAGTCAGTATTGGAGACTGATACCACCCCTGAATTTGTAACATTAAGAAGCCACAGATGGTTCCATATAGGGGTGCAAATCTCCTTGGAACTGCCAGAACAGCAATGACAAGATTTCTAGAAGCTGCTGAGCCATTGCGCGGGTCTATTGTCATGGTCTGTAGGTCACCCAGACTGATGTTTCCAGAATATTGACACAGGATACAGTATCCAGTGAAAAGAGGAATCCATCCCATATCTGACAAGATGAGGAACACTATCAAGGAGGAAGTCTCCTAGAGGCATTGAGCCACCCCATAGCCCATGCCATGGCTAGAGCTATGGGACTGGTACCCAGAAAAGCCAGCAATGGCTCAATTCTATGACCAAGACAGGTGCATGCTTCATACCCTGCACAAATCGGCTAATTTAAAAGTTAGGCATTACCAAATATATGGCTAAATTTGATCTCATGACTTGGCACTGATAGTGTGGCCTGACTGACAAAGAAGAGATGAGAATGTTCCACTCAAATTAGGTGCTGCCAGTTTGTCATGCCCTTGTCATGCCCTTGGAGTTACACAAGTGTCACTGCAAACTTTCACAGTATGAGGAACCAAGTCCTATCTGTCTTAGATGAATTCACAATTGCCTATTTAGATGATGTCACAATCTGCAGTAGCACCCGGGAAGACTATGGGTCTTATTACGAGTGTTGTTGTCCGGAATTAAGGGTGCCGGCAGGCTGACTTGTCACAGAAGCACCAGCACCATTAGCAATGGTGTTGGTGCTTCCGTCTCCCCACTCCCATGGAGCCCTATAGGGCTCCATGTGAATGGGGAACAACATTTCCTGGCGCCTGACTGCCCGATCCGCTGGGAATTGCAATGTGTCACGAGTCCGGTGGCAATCCGCCGGAAGCACCGGCAAGGTTACTGAAGGACTCGTAATGAGGCCCTATGTATTAAGCTGTGCAAATTTTGGCTTCATTATCAATGCTTGAATGTGCCAAATAGTACAGTGTACTGTGACTTACCTAGGAGACCATGTGGGTGGTGGAAGGAAGCAGCCTCTTCAGGCAAAAGTGCAAGTGGTCTAGGATTGACTAAATCCTATTTCTCAGATTTAAGTGGTAGCATTCATTGGCCTCACTGGGTACTCCTGGACCATTGCCGTACCCTTGACTAATTTGACATCCATCCAAGAAAATGCCAGGGAAAGGCACTTGAACGCCTGTATGGCAAACACCTTTTCAAAACCTAAACATTGGTTTGTGTTTGGCATCAGTTCAAAAGATCTCAGATTATGAACAGAAATGTATTGTCCTGTGAGACACCTGTGGACTTGCACGTATAGACGTTTTAGCACAGTTAAACTCAGAAGATGCTCAACAGCCAAATGCAGGGGACTGATCAATTAAGAGAAATTGGCCACAACTAAAAGAGGTGTTTATAGTGGATTGGGCCATGCACAATTTAAAACTCTACATTTAGTGTCTAATTTTAGTGTTCACGCGGATCACTGCCTCTCAGGTGGTTAAGGGCAATGCAGAAAAATAATCCAAAGTTGTACTGTTGGGCCATATCCTTACAAAGATTGAATATGGTTTTCCAGCAAAAGCCTGGATCTTAGCACTCCATTATCAGGATGGGTTAGACCCTAAGTAGGGTGGTGCTCCATCATTTTTGGGTGGTTTGTATGTGTGACACAATGCCATCTGTGAGGGGGGAATAGTCTGAGGTGTCTTGATTTTTTTTTACCGCAAATTTAGCTGTCTCTGAATGTTTACTCTGCTCCAGGCTGAAAAGTATAGTGCAACCATGTAACTCTGCCAAGCCTCTCTACTGAAACCCCTCAGAAGCTGCCTCATAGTTTGACAACATCACAGTTACAGAGTAGCTGTTGTATTTCTGCAAATATCCTGATGGGACCCAATCATGGGCAGCCCTAATCCACATCATATAATTGTGTGCTCCCAGTGCCTGGTGGCATATTCATCAATTCATAGATGTCCAGTCATTGACTAGTGTTGACATGGTGGCTTCTGGGCCTTCTGTGTAATAACTATCTGAGGTTGTGTTTCATCCAAAATTGGTTATTTGAGCTCAAGAACATGAAAGACTTGTTTCTCTCTGGGAGGGCCTTCCACCTTCCAGGAGAACTGGATCTGCCCACAGGAGGCAGGACCCATGTTTCAAAGGGCAAGCTCTGCCAGCAGGGAACGCCACTCCAGGGCAGTAATTATTGCATCTTTGATCAGGGCAGTCAGAAGAGATTGCTGAGCTAGAGTAGTGATGAGAGAAGTTACAGTACATAGATGGGTCCCACTATCTTAGAATCTTAGGCCGCTCAGTTTGTTTAGGATTCTAATGGGGCGACAGACGCCAGAACAGGACTCTTGATACTGGCCTCGGTTGCAGCGCACAATTACTGCACTCTTACTTTATTTACTAAGAATTCAGATTGAGATGGCACACAACCCGTCTCACACCACCTTTTATAAATACCCTGGGCCACAATGGACCATGAACCAGGCCAGTGGGTGGTAATACAATATTTATTGATTTTAAAATACCAAAGAAATCAGACAATATAATATAGGGCAGCAATCACCAGTGTGGTGATAATTACACTGTACAATGATAGAACACACTTAGTTTGACCTTGTTACATGAGATATAAAATGCACAATTGAATACAGGTAAGGTTACTTTTTCAGGTGGATAGCAGCATAGTTAATAGTCCCCTCAAACCACCATTAACTGAATTTTGAGTGGATAGAAAGGTGTAGCCAGGAGAAAGAAATACTGGGCAGCTAACAGAATTAAAATCCGACCCCCCCCCTCGAAATGGGAGGCAAAACCTTTGCAATTGAACCAAATAGCGCTCCGAATTTTATGTGTTTTACATGTGCGGTTGAATGAATGAGGTAGTGATGAGTACGACAGTATCAGAGATGCAAGAACATGAGCAAACTACAAAGCAATGTCATAAACAACGGCATACACTTCAGAAAATCTACTTGGGAAAGAAAAACACAGTGCAGCCAAATCACACATGGAGAAATTGCATTTTCTTACGAAGTTTAAATTGCTCTTTTCACGGGTTTAAATGTCAAAATGGTTTAAAAACCGGAATGCGTTTTTTATGCTAAGGGACAGATACACGTCACAGGGATAATAAGAAAAAGTGAAAGGGTAACTCTAAATGAATGCCAGGATGAGATGCTTAATAGGAAGCGAAATTTGGTTTTAACATGAAAGCATGGGCAAGGAAAATCGGTTTGGAAAGGAAATGCCAAGTTTCACTTAAACTAGATTTTAGTGTCTAGATTGTTAAAGAAAAACAGTACGCTCGAAGGTTAATTTGCAAGGTTAACCTATTCACGCCACGTTCAGCTCTATATGGGAATTAATTACATTATTCAAAATATGACTAAGGATTTATGCAATGGACTATAAGTATGGGGAAAAATGACGCTAACACCTAGAAACCAAGGAACAGAATTTACAGAGGATTCAGACTATTTTAACAAGTTACTAGGGTATTGGTGTGATTGCTCATAGGGTGGAACAAATGAAAGGCATAAAAATGGGGTATGATATGTTTTGCTATGGGATGGGTGATACTTACAATCAGCACATGAGTTTGGGACTGCCAACCGGGGTTCTGGACAGCAGGGCAAGGATCTGGTCACGGCACAGTGGCGGGCTGTCCTGGAAGGGACAGCTGGAACTGGGGTCTGGTCTCAATAGATAGCGAGGTGCATCAGCTGGATAAAGCAGGTAGCAGGGCAAGCATGTAGCGCTGGATAATCCCAATGAGGATTCAGCCACCTTTCCCCTTTTTCCTTGAGTTAGTGGTATTTTTGTGGGGTTTAAGTTTGAAGGGTGGTTTTGCCTGGTTAGGGAGGTCTAGATCAACTATCCCTTTCTTGGCATTGGAATCTGGAATCTGCAGGGTGATTATGAAAGGTCTTGATCTCTGGAGATGTTGAAGTGGGAAATCAGGAGAGTCAGTCAGGAGTGTCAGTCAGGAGAGTCATCCAGTCCTTTACCTCTCTGATCCTCCATCTTTTATAAGGCGGATGACATCACATGATTAACTATGGGGCAGACCTTTGGCTTGACATGCCTCTAACAACTGAATGGTCAGGGGTGACTGTCACCAACTTCCTGTCAGACGGTTGGACTTCAGGGACATGACATCAGTTTTATTGTGTGTGCTTACAATGCCCATGGCCCTCCCACGGTTATTTTTGCCAAAATCAGTAATGTCATAAATTGCACATTTTTAAAGTTGTGGTCGCTTTTTCAAATCACATACGCAAATTACATATTTTACACTGAACCTGTCATTCCAATACCCAAGTTTGTACGAGGTTGTTTAGCCGTTCTAATAATCTTTCACAATTTCTAGTGGGAACCGCTTCACCTAAAATTCTACAATTTTATGTATGTGTACCTATAATCACAGAGCATGTTTGCATTAAATTTCAAAAGTTGCACCATGTATACTTTTCCCATGATTTACATTTTCCTGCCGTTTGCGTCCCCTACATGCTAGGGAAAGCTACAATGTCTTGTTTTAATGACACAAAAACCACATTTAAACTGTTAAACTTTTACATTACTGCGTTTTCCGGTTGCAGAAATAAAAGTCTTAAAGTTTATTAAATAAGAACAGTCTTTTGCCCCAGATGGGCCAGCTTTGTCTTCCAAATAAGGGCATTTTTCCCAACCCACAGCCAAATATCAGGCTCTAGTCAGCCTGAGTCCAGTGTTGTTATGGAGTTGACTTTGAAGCTCTTCAGTTTGAGTGTAGGGGAGGTGCTACCAGAAAGTCACACCTATGTGTCCTGGAAATCCCTTGTCCCAGACTGGAGCACTGCTACATTGACTGATGAGGGTGTGAGGTCCTCCACCCTTGCCTATTCATATGCCTCGGGGGGCTGGTCCACTTGACGGGAGGTAGATCCTAGTCCCATGAAGCAAAATTCTTTGAAGCCAGGGCCTGCAAATGTTGTTCTGCTGGCCCCACATCAAATTTATTTATTTATTTTTCTTTCCTGAACCAGAAAGCAAGTCTGTTGGAAATATATATCCTATATATGTATAGAAAACAAACTCCCATCACCTTTCTATGCAAGGACAGGGCCTTAATTCAACATTTCACTTTTAAACAGCTATTTTCTTGTTTGTAAAAAGCACAATTTTACACGTGCTTAATTTTCCTTGGCTGTCACTTTACAATGCGGCCTTCTTCTCATCCATTTTCTGAACCTTTCCAAAGCCCCAGTCATGTTTCTAATGCACAGGCATCTGTCCAAATAAAAGGTCCTTTGAAACTGACATGAGCTAGGAGAGGGAGAGAGGGCTTTTTGTGAAGAGTTTAGCTGTGATATTTAATTGCAAAAGTTAAGCATTTTTGCGTATGGCTTGGAGTGAAGTTCTTTGTTATTTCACAGATCTTGCCTGACACAGCCTGTTATTCAATGAGAAATGCCCCCTTTTTGCTGGAGCACAACCTGAATATAGATGGACCTAGCTGGGTCTCACTGGATCAGAACTGTGTACTGTTGAACAGATGAAAAAGAGCGCCAGGGCACAGTCATTTTAAAATCAGAATAGTTTCTGAAAGGTTTTGAGCTGGCAGCATAGCAGCGCTGCCTTTGACTTCTTTTCTCTGGTGCAAATTAAGAAAATACTGGCAGCAATTTTCGGGTGTTCTGTGTTTCATCTTGCCCCATGTGTGGCTGGTAAAACAGCGCAGCCATTATTTTGGTGACTACAATCACAGTTTTAATGCATGGCGATAGTGCTCAACAGCGCCAGCTCAGCCATTCTGCTGCGGACTGCTGAGATGTGGTTTGGTGATGTAGTGGAGTTCTGCTGGGCAGATAAATGTACCCCACAAGTTCCTCTACCTTCTCCCACTCCCCTGGAGACAAGACACTTTAGGACTGTCATCACCAGGATAAGACTCTGATCACAGCAGGTAGGTTTGACCCTTACAGAAGGTTTGAAATTTACCAAACTGCTGTGACAGTTTTACTATATAAGGGGATGTGACCCTCTTGAATTTGATCAGCCTTGTACATCAGAAGAACAATGTTTTTGTCTGAACCTCTATCAAAGAATAGTCTGCCCCAAGTCCACTGTTATAGAGTTTACAATAAAGGCTCAATACAAGGAGAAAGACCCTTCCTGAACCCATTCCGGTGAAACATTTGAGATGAACGGTTATGTGGACAAGGCTTATCTGATGCCTGAACTTTGGAACAACAATCCTGCTCACGGGAGCTGACCACCCCTGTAATTACTTTCTTGCAACATTCCTAACTGAGAAGGGAAAAACAAGGCCTACCCTTATCCCTGGAGACCCAGAACCTTGTCCCTCTGTAACGCAGAAGTCAAGTATTTGCTCTGGGCTCTGTTTTCCACCTCAATCTGCATTCAAGCAACTTGACTGTTTTTAAGCGATTTTCAAGATGATTCAGCTTCCAGAGAGTTGCTTGGACGCTCACCAGTCTTCAATCTGATTCAAGAAATTGCCTCGACCATTACCTGCCTTTGCTCCAGCCATCTTCGAATCGATTGCCACTGAAGAACTACATTGCATAGTTGGACCTCGTCAAACCTAATCAACTGCTTCGAGATGCTGATTCAATCTTCTCCTGCATGCGCCTTGTCTAATTTGAGCCTATTACCTCTGCAGACCACATTGTATCTCTGGACAGTTCCAACTCAATGATCTTGATTTACTCGACTCATTGCGAACCACTGACTCGAAAGTCTCAATACCAACCTGACCTATTGGAAACCATCAAGAATCCTATCTTGATGTGTTTGAGCCACAAGAACAAACCTAAAGGGTATTTGTACTGTAATAGTTCTGCCCCACTGGCTTTTATTCAAGTGCATTAGAAGCATTTAAGGCCTCAACACTTACCTTTTTAAAGACATTGGTAATCATTCCGAGGTTGGTGCTAGTCATGGCGCTTTTAGCGCCATGACTAGCACCATTACCGGTACCGTGTCCGCCCTCGTTCAATGGGGACTTACCGGTCTAGTCGGACCTTTGCGGGACCCGTAAGTCCCCATTGAGAATGTCAATCCCCATTCCCATTGAGCCCCTATAGGGCTCAATGGGAATGGGGAGGGTGCTAATAACGGTACCGTAAATTACGGTACCGTTATTAGCTCTGAAGTCCCTTTGCGGATCCCGTCCATAACGCCTGGTAAAAGCAGGAGTTAAGGACGGGGCCGCAAAGGGACCTCGTTGTAGGGAGCAAAGGGTTTACCGGCACTGATGTCCTTAACGGTGCCCGGTATCCCTTTGCGCCCTACTCGGAATGACCCCCATTGTCATTGAACTTGAGCATTTCTCATAAAACATTGTCTCCAACTATCTTCAGACCCAGAATGCCACTTGTATCTTTAAGTGTGCAAATTGTCTTCTCGGAGGTGCGTTACAGTATTTTGTATTAGTTTATCTGTTTTTTTAGTTTAATATTAAGTTTCTTTTTTATGTAGAACCTTGGTTCGAAGTTCTTTTATTTTGGTACCACAGTACCATTGTTTGAATGCTTCTTTGCCAGCTCACATAACTACTTAAGAGTATAGCCTGTCCTCAACCCATGTTACCACAAGAAGCAAAAGAGGTGTACCTGTCAGTCTGTGTCTGTTTCACATTTATAATTTCGAACACTGCTGATTTAATAGTAGTGAGGGGCAGAGTTTGAGTTTCTTTCACTTTTCACTCCTGTATCCCTACAGAGCACAAGTGATTGTCATAGAAATAGAGTTACCATTTAAAATCATTAGAGACAATAACCTGCTGACAATTGAGATGTCTGGTGCAATAGCACCTTGTTCATCATCCAAGAACTTTGCAGGAATTAACTCGGTTCCAACCCCCGGCCCATGCAGCCCCTGCGGCTAAGGGCCTTGAAGCAAAGGGCGGTTCCTACATTGTCGGGTCCAAGATGTGTCTGCAGGTGTCAGTAGGGGAAACCAGTGAAGGTAGTGGCCAGCCATCAACCAACAGCAACCAAAAAGTAGGTGTGGCATGGGTGGGGAGTAGAGCAATCACTACTCTGGAAAGCCCTGACACTCTACATTACCCTACTTAAGAACGTTATGATGTCCTTTCATCGCAGGATGTTTTTTCACTGGATTTTTTACCTCAAATTTATGTTCGAAAAAACCCATAGAATTTTTTATGGTGGGTTAGTAAATTATATATATTGGGTGTGGGTGATTGGGAATAAATACAAATTAAAGAAAATGAAAAGATAAAAGATTACTGTTTTTTTTGTAAAGAAAATCACGGTAAAACAACCCTGCGAAAAAACATCCTGCGATTAAATGACATGGAACCCTAAGAACATGGCTTGCCAGGCGAACATCACTTACATCACTCAAACTTAGATAGAATTGTGAACAGTAACCTGCTCTGGACACAAATAGAATTGTGAATGTTAGAAAATGCCACACTTAAAATTTAAACATTAGCCCGCGTTGCATCCAGACAGAACTGTGCATGTTATCAAGTGCCATACTTAGCTAGAATTGGGAACGGTAACCTGCGCCAGACAAAAATAGAACTGTGAATATTAGCAAATGCCAAACTTAGCCTGAATGGTGAATGTTAGCAAATGGTACACTTAGATGGAACTGTGAATTTTAGCAAGTGCCACATTTGGATAGATCTACAGATGCCAGCAAATGCCACACTTAGATAGAACTGTGAATATTAGCAAGTGCCACATTTGGATAGATCTGTGGATGTTAGCAAATGCCACACTTAGAATTTAACCATTAGCCAGCGTCACATCCAGACAGACATGTGAATGTTAGCAAGTGCTACGCCTGGATAGAGTTCTGAACATTAGCCTGCGCAGGACGCAATTGGAACAGTGAATGATAACAATGGCCACACTACACAGAATTTATGATCACTGGCCTGCGTTGCATCTAGACAGGACTTTGAATGTTGCCTTGCTTCGCATCTGGATAGATCTGTGAATGATAGCAAGTATTACATTTGGCTAGAATTGTGAACTTTAGCCTGTGTCACATCTTCTCTAAAGGACTCTCAAATCTTGGTATAGCCTCCCCCTCTGTCTATTGTATGGTGAAACATAATGTGTTAGGATATTAGGATACTCAGGCCGCCCCTCCACTCCACAAGACTCTCGGATCTAGGTGTAGCCTCCTTCTCTCTCTATTATAGGTTGAAAACCACCTATTGTGGACCTGGACCTTTCTCCCACTATGCAGAGCACTCACATCTAGGTATAGCCCCCATCTTTGCCCACCATATGGTGAACTAGGCCTCTTCACGACTTTGCAGGACACTCAAATCTAGGTGTGGCCTACATCTTTGTCTATTGTATGGTGAAACATAGTATATGGTGAGACCTGGGCCTCTAACCCACCATACAGGATTGTGAAAATTTTAGGCATCTAGCCATACTGTGAAGGCTAGCTGCGAGACATATGACCCAATAACCAAAAAGCTCAAAATGTCTGCATAGTCAACTCACACAAACTCACACAACCACCTCTCACACAGCAAACCACACCCAATTCACCACACCACAACACAACAACAAACAACACATAAGCCGCACCAACAGCACACGAGGACTGACATTGACCCGATACTCGCAAAAAAGCTCTGCACGCGGTGTATACCGAACTGAAGCTGCCAACAGAACTCCACTTCTCTCACTATACTACTCCCTCTCCACCATACTTACCCATCCCTCCTTATCGCTTGCAGATCTGCCTGAGCGCCATGGGTCCAATTCCGTTAGTGACGGTGCACAGTACAAATACCTTTAACATTTAACATTTATTATTCTGCCCCATCCCAGCAATACGTTTGTTTCTTTTATGTGGTTTCCAAAAAATCAAATGGGAATGCAAAATTATGGCAGAAATTGAAAGGAGGTAATGTGAATGGGAGGGCATTGAACCAATTAACCTGCAAGGTGGTTTAGGCAACACAGGCAAAAAGACAATGTAAATTAAGGGTTTTTTATTTAATTAGCGTTCTGGATTCATTGCACCACATTGGTAAATATTGAGCGATAGGAAGCCAAGTACTAGCAGGTATGTGACAAGACTTTATTTGTGGAGGAATTGTAAGCCCTCAGTGAAAGAGTGAGCTGCTACTGTTGTGCGTGGTTGGCGGAGTGGGCGGATCCAGAGTTTGGTCTCCATTATGTGCCCTCTTGCCTAGCATTGCTGTGTAGTGAAGGCCAAGGAAATGAGTCGCTGACTTGAAACGACTGCCGCCTGCATGTTGAAACTCTTAAAAACACGAGCCCAACTGAAGAAATGGAGCCCATCTGAAGAACCACGTGATGTCTCGGAAGCTTCATCAATGTATCATGAAGCTGTGTCAGACCAAGTAAGCCACTTAAACACTGTCTAGTCAGTAAATATAGAGCCCTTAGCACTTGGTACAGACGTTGATGTTACACACGGGGGACAATGTGCGGACTTGACCTACATCGGTCAAAACAAAAGTACAAAGGCAATGTAACGCTCACCTGATTCTCGCAGAGGCGCCGGTCTTGACTGGGCGACTACCGTATCTTCAAAGGTGATGTGCAGCACCCGATTGGCTCTTTGGGCTGGACCTCTGTGCCCTGTATGCCTGACGTGCAGAGTAAGATTTCTGCAGATAGAAAATACGGGGTTAATGAACTGGGGTTATTGGGGTGTCCCTATCTCTTTCCTCTTCTCCTCTCCTGTAGACCCCCACAGGTTAACGCTCTCACCTTAGGTAAGTGAATGCCGAGCTCTCCATCTGCCTCGGGGCAGGGTGCTGTAGCCAGGTTCTTCACTGGATAGGTAGCGCAGGCCTCTTGACTTCAGAGGACTGCTGTCCGTCGTTTACTGCACGAACGGTAGTTTCGAGTAACTCAAATGTCTTTAAAGTCTTTAATAATGATGTCTCTTGTTTTGCAGGGTTCCGGCGATGGCGGATGACGGGCTGAAGTGAGTTGAAGATGGAGCCCGTGTGATGAATAGAAGCGCATGGAAGCACGTAAGTAAGCGCTTGTTGCCAGCTTCACAAAGCGCTCTAACTGTCTTTTTATTTTGCAGGTACAAGTTCGGAGCGGCTGCAGGGTGCCGGGATACCCACTGGGTTAGATGTGGAAAGGAGTAATGGCACGTGAGTATTAAAGTTCCCCAATGTCTTTAAACGCACCTTGTTTTGCCTTTCAGATGCGAGATGCAGCGCCGACGGCCTCCGGAGCGTGCAAAGAGTTGGTAAGCTTTTGTCTTTCAGATGCCGGAATGCAGTGTGAAGACCTCCGGAGCGCACGAAGAGTAGGTAAGCCTTTGCCTTTCAGATGCCGGAATGCTAACCTGTTCTTTCTTGTCTTTATAGGTGTTGCTGAAGACTGGATTCAGGATGGTAAGCCTTTTTCCTTAGGCCCAGGACCGGATGCAGAAGACACAATGAGCGTTCTGCTGCAGAGGGTACAGAATAACGCAAAGCAAGATTCATCCATCGGGTGTGGTTTAAATAGCCTCCTGTAGTGCTTAGGTCCCTCCTTCCACAGCCACGCCTAAGTAAGAAAAGAGTTCCTGGTAAAAAAGAGTTCCTGCCTTCCAGAAGAGTTCCAGTGTTCTGAATCTAGGGAGTGGCTCCAGCCCCACCCAACAGGAAAAGTAGTTCCAAACAGAAGAGGATCAAAGGCTCAACTGGCAGGCAAGTAAGCAGCATGGTCTGCTGCAGGTAAGACCACCCAAGCATTATGAGCCCGGCGCTTCAAGCGCTGGGACTGGGCATATTTATGAGCCTGGTGCCACTGGCGCCAGGACTGGGTCCAAAAGGTCCCAATTGGGACTGGTTGGCACTCGGAACCTGGGTTATGGATCTGCTTCCAAGGGAGTTGGGAAAACCCTGACCTTTTGGAAGCAGAGATCATGACAGTACCCCCCCTCAAGGCCCCTCCCAAACCGGGCTTCTCCGGGGGTTTTGGCTTGTCAGGAAATGTTCGGTGAAATCTTTTGATGAGGCGAGGAGCGTGGACATATTCAGCAGGTTCCCAGGATCTCTCTTGGGGGCCGTAGCCTTTCCAGTCAATTAGATAGAATAGTTTAGATTTGGAGATCTTGGAGTCCAGAATGCTTTTGACTTCAAACTCGAGTTCTCCATCAACTAGGATAGGTTTTGGAGATTTGGTTAGTCGGGTTTGAGGTTGCACGGGTTTTAATAGAGAGACGTGGAAGACCGGATGTATCTTCATGTGCGGGGGCAAGTCCAACTTGACCGCTACTGGGTTTACTATGGTAGTGATGGAATAGGGACCAAGGTATCTTGGGTTGAATGTGCGTGGCCCTTTTAGAGATAGATATCTGGTGGATAACCAGACTTGATCCCCTACTTGATAGTGAGGGGCTTCCTTCCGATGTTGATCTGCTCCTTTCTTGTATTGTTCTTTAGCCCTTTGAAGGTGAGAAACAGCTTCCTTAAAGGCTTGGGTGATTGTAGAATGCAGGTAGTCTACTGCTGGTGTTTCAAGATCTTGGAGGGGATCCAACTCCGAGGTTCGAGGGTGACTGCCGTACAAAAGAAAAAACGGGGTTTTCCCAGTTCCCGAATGGACAGAGTTATTGTAGGCATACTCGGCTATCCAAAGGATATCTTTCCAAGTTTTTTCAGTTTGTTGCAGCATGCAGCGTAAATACTGTTCCAGAGTTTGATTGGTCCTCTCGGTTTGTCCGTCGGTCTGAGGGTGGTGACTGGTCGATAGTCTCACATCAATTTGAGCCGACCGACAGCAACTTCGCCAAAAATGAGAAATAAATTGACTACCTCGATCCGAAATTAGAACCGAAGGAAAACCGTGCAGTCGGACGATGTTTTTTGAGAAATTCTCGGGCCAGAGTTGCTGCTGTTGGCAAGCCTTTGAGCGGAATGAAATGCGCCATCTTGGAGAATAAGTCCACGATTACTAGAATCGTATTGTATCCGGAGCATGGAGGTAGATCGGTGATGAAGTCCATAGAAAGCGTATGCCAAGGGCGAGGTGGGATGTCAATAGGGCGTAAGAGGCCTGCTGGTCTTTCCTTTTGACTCTTGTTTTGGGCGCATACTCCACAGGACATTATAAAGTCTCTGATATCTTTTTTCCAAGACGGCCACCAGAAGTAGCGCTTGATCTTTTCTCAGGTCTTGGCTATACCGGGATGACCTTCCATTAAAGAGTCGTGATAACAAGAGATTACTTTTTTCTGTAAATCTGTGCTGGGTAGGTATAATCGTTCTTGGAAATACAATAAGTTGTCCTTTACTGCAAAGTCCTTTCCCTGCAGATGCCAATTCTGTATGTCTGCTGGAGTTACAAGTTGCCTGGCTTTATCCTTAACTTCCTCTATGGATTCTGTGGTGATTACACCCAGAATTCTTTGTTCGGGAATGATTGGTACAGGTTTAGGGTTGATCAAGTGTTCTTCCACTCCCATCCGAGAAAGGGCGTCGGCTTTACCGTTCTTGGTACCAGGTCGATAGGTAATTATGAAGTCAAACTCGGCAAAGAATAATGCCCAACGGAGTTGTCTAGAGGATTGGGCTTTTGCGGTTTTCAAATATTGCAGGTTTCGGTGATCCGTAATCACAGTAACGGTGTGTCGGGCCCCCAGCAGATAATGACGCCAAGCCTTAAAGGCAGACTTGATAGCCAGAAGTTCCTTGTCAGTAATCGTGTAATTGACTTCAGGAGGCGAGAATTTGCGGGACCAAAATGCCACGGGATGCAACTGATTGGTTACTGGGTCCTTTTGTGATAGAACTGCCCCCATGGCAAGGCTTGAAGCATCAGTTTCCACGATATAGGGGAGTTCGGGGCGAGGGTGTTTTAAGATTGGTGCAGAGATAAATTTAGTCTTCAAATCCTGGAAAGCTTGTTCCGCCTCGGTAGACCATTCAAAACGTTTGTTTTTCTTTAACAAGGCAGTGATGGGCTGGACTATTCGAGAGAACTCGGGGATAAACCTGCGGTAAAAGTTAGCGAAGCCTAACATGCTTTGCACACCTTTTACGGAGGATGGTGATGGCCATTTGAGAACTGCATCGACCTTCTTTGAATCCATACGCACTCCGCCAGGTGATAATATGAATCCCAAGAATTCAACTTCAGTCACGTTGAAAACACATTTTTCCAACTTAGCGAAAAGTTTGTGTTGACGCAATCTTTTGAGGACCATTTTCACGTGTTTCCGATGTTCAGATTCCGATGAAGAATAAACAAGAATGTCGTCGATGTAAACAACAACACACACATCTATGAGCTCTCTGAGGACATCGTTCATAAAATATTGAAAGGCGGCCGGGGCATTGCAAAGTCCGAAGGGCATGACCTGATATTCAAATAGCCCATACTTGGTGCGGAAGGCCGTCTTCCATTCATCGCCCTCTTTTACTCGTACCAAGTGGTAAGCTCCTCTAAGATCCAGCTTTGTATATATGCATGCTTTTCTGACTTGGTCCAGGAGTTCAGGGATCAAAGGTAACGGATATCTATTCTTAACGGTGATCTGGTTCAGGGAGCGATAATCGATACAAGTTCTAAGGTCTCCTTCCTTTTTTGGAACGAAGAACAAAGCTGAAGAGGCAGGGGACTTGGAGGGACGAATAAACCCATTTGCCAGGTATTGATCCAGGTATTGTCGAAGGTGAAGGTTCTCAGGCTCGGTGAGGGCATAAATTCTACTACAAGGAGGAGTAGATCCAGGTATCAGGTCTATCTGGCAGTCATAAGACCTATGAGGAGGTAGAGAGTTAGCCTGCTCTTTCCGGAAAACATCTTGGTATTCTAGGTATTCGGGAGGTAACTGGGGAGTCTCTGAAGAAATTGCTGCCAGTGCAACACCAGGTGGAGGGTGACAGGTAGAGACACATTCTGGAAACTGGACCGTTCTTGCTCGCCAATCGATCAGAGGATTGTGTTTCTCTAACCAAGGTATTCCTAGAATAATCTGGAACTGAGGGGCCTTGATCACATCGAACACGATCTTCTCATGGTGTCCATCTTGACTTACTAGCGTCACCTCTTGAGTGGTGTGCGTTACTGGCCCGGAGGCTATCTCCGTACCATCCACCGTAGTAATGACGTCCTTTACAGCCTTGGGACAAAGAGTTAGATTCATCCTCAAAACCATTTCATGATCCACATAATTGCCGATGGCACCGCTGTCGACGTAAGCTTCAATTGCATGTAATCGACCCGGATTATCAGGGCTAATGAGGACCATAGGTATCACGAAATGCGAGGTCACAGAACTGGTTTTCACGCTCGGCAAGAGGACCTCTATTCTTGTCGGGCGAGGTTGTTTCCCTGCTCAGAGTTTGTAACTGTGGTAACTGCAGCTCCTACTGCCTTCTTGGCAGGTTTCACCGGACAGTCTCGAAGAAAGTGCCCTGAGTTTCCGCAATATAGGCATAATTGCAACTGTTTTCTCCTTTCCCGCTCCCTTTGTGTTAGAGGACCTTTTAGACCCCCTATTTGCATGGGTTCCCCGGAGTCTACTCCTTTGGAAGGAGTTGGCGGTTTGGAAAATACTCGAGCATCAAACTTGGAACGATCGGCCTTCCTGTTCTGCAGTCTGTGATCTATTTGAACGACCAAGTCTATATAATCCGAACAGTCTTGTGGGGGATTCACTACTTGGGCTAAAACGTCTTTGAGCTCTCCACGTAGACCTCTATAAAACAGCGTAATCCTTTTGTCCTCAGGCCATTGAGTTTCCACTATTAGTCTATTGAAAGATGCAATATAAGCCAAAAGGTCTTGATTACCCTGTCGCAACGAAAGAAGCTCATTGTCCAAGGCCTGCCCCTGTGCAGGTCTTGCGAACAGTTTTTCCATACTAAGCTGAAAGGCTTGAAAATCATGGAGAACCGGATCATCTTGATTAACTAGAGGGATCGACCAGTCTGCCGCATTTCCACTAAGGTACGAAAGTACAAAAGCTACTTTAGCTTGATCAGTTGGAAAGGCTGCTGGCCGGCATAAGAAGTGCAACCGGCACTGATTGATAAATACCGCAAACCTCTTTGGGTCACCAGAAAATCGTTCGGGCGGAGCCAGAGGTACATTCCCAGGTAGGTTGATCTGCACTGGATTCATAGAGGATGTTGAAGGAAGATTTGCCCCTGATGCGGGTAGCGGGGTCTGTCCGGCTTGTGACTGTAGCAATTGTCTAGCAAGATCATCTGTTCTCTCCTTGGAAATAATTAGTTCCCTTCTTAGAGCGTTTGTTTCCTGACGAGCTGCATGCACTTCTGCCCTTAGTTCTCCAAGTAACCGGGCTAGGTGGTCAGTATCAGAGGTTTCCATAGCGCCTGGGCGAGAGTTTTGCGGTAGGCTTTGCGTTCTGTAACGCTCACCTGATTCTCGCAGAGGCGCCGGTCTTGACTGGGCGACTACCGTATCTTCAAAGGTGATGTGCAGCACCCGATTGGCTCTTTGGGCTGGACCTCTGTGCCCTGTATGCCTGACGTGCAGAGTAAGATGTCTGCAGATAGAAAATACGGGGTTAATGAACTGGGGTTATTGGGGTGTTCCTATCTCTTTCCTCTTCTCCTCTCCTGTAGACCCCCACAGGTTAACGCTCTCACCTTAGGTAAGTGAATGCCGAGCTCTCCATCTGCCTCGGGGCAGGGTGCTGTAGCCAGGTTCTTCACTGGATAGGTAGCGCAGGCCTCTTGACTTCAGAGGACTGCTGTCCGTCGTTTACTGCACGAACGGTAGTTTCGAGTAACTCAAATGTCTTTAAAGTCTTTAATAATGATGTCTCTTGTTTTGCAGGGTTCCGGCGATGGCGGATGACGGGCTGAAGTGAGTTGAAGATGGAGCCCGTGTGATGAATAGAAGCGCATGGAAGCACGTAAGTAAGCGCTTGTTGCCAGCTTCACAAAGCGCTCTAACTGTCTTTTTATTTTGCAGGTACAAGTTCGGAGCGGCTGCAGGGTGCCGGGATACCCACTGGGTTAGATGTGGAAAGGAGTAATGGCACGTGAGTATTAAAGTTCCCCAATGTCTTTAAACGCACCTTGTTTTGCCTTTCAGATGCGAGATGCAGCGCCGACGGCCTCCGGAGCGTGCAAAGAGTTGGTAAGCTTTTGTCTTTCAGATGCCGGAATGCAGTGTGAAGACCTCCGGAGCGCACGAAGAGTAGGTAAGCCTTTGCCTTTCAGATGCCGGAATGCTAACCTGTTCTTTCTTGTCTTTATAGGTGTTGCTGAAGACTGGATGCAGGATGGTAAGCCTTTTTCCTTAGGCCCAGGACCGGATGCAGAAGACACGATGAGCGTTCTGCTGCAGAGGGTGCAGAATAAAGCAAAGCAAGATTCATCCACCGGGTGTGGTTTAAATAGTCTCCTGTAGTGCTTAGGTGTCTCCTTCCACAGCCACGCCTAAGTAAGAAAAGAGTTCCTGGTAAAAAAGAGTTCCTGCCTTCCAGAAGAGTTCCAGTGTTCTGAATCTAGGGAGTGGCTCCAGCCCCACCCAACAGGAAAAGTAGTTCCAAACAGAAGAGGATCAAAGGCTCAACTGGCAGGCAAGTAAGCAGCATGGTCTGCTGCAGGTAAGTCCACCCAAGCATTATGAGCCCGGCGCTTCAAGCGCTGGGACTGGGCATATTTATGAGCCTGGTGCCACTGGCGCCAGGACTGGGTCCAAAAGGTCCCAATTGGGACTGGTTGGCACTCGGAACCTGGGTTATGGATCTGCTTCCAAGGGAGTTGGGAAAACCCTGACCTTTTGGAAGCAGAGATCATGACAGGCAAATGAGAAACTAGCACTGCTTGCCGAGGATATTGGCCTTTTATCCAGTATAGATAAACCTCTGCAAAGAGCGGTTGGCGGGCTGAATCGGGGTGTGGAAAGACAGACCCTAACGGGCGAGTCAGCACAAGATGCGGTTTTGTCACCCGCTCCACTGATGTGCTCTCGACCACAGCCTGACGCCTGTGCGGCTGCGGTTTTGTACAATGAAGCACTATCTGTGGTAGCTGCCGTGCACGGTTCGAAAAACGTCAGAGGGAGCCCTCACACTGCTAACGATGGCCATAACAGACATGAGACTGGCGCAATGACGTGCCCGGGGCAACGCCAGGTTCCACTGTTACAGGAATTAGCCTGGTCCTGCTTTAAAACCTTAGCGGGCAAGAGCGGTGTTCAACGCAACGACCTCGCCACTCAGTCCCGGCGACGTTATGAAGAATTGCTTAAGCAGGGGCTCTGTTCCAGTCCCTCTTCCGCCTTTCTGCCTTCAGGCACTGTGGGGAAGAGATCTACTTATTACAGTGCAACCGAGGTCCCGAATGGAAATGTTGCAATGAATGGGGGGCCCAGCTCTTGTTCACTAACTTCTTTAGATGAGGTGGTGTTCTGACCGTCCTCTAATGTGCTATGCAAACATGTATCATTACTGAATAAGTCAACAGATGTCCCATTAAACATTCCTAAGGACTTTGATGAAAACCACTGTTTAACTGCAAACTGTCGCAATTCCCTTGATGTGGTAAACAAGCTACTGTCTGATCTAACTTGGATTAACAAAGATCGAGCCTCGACGCTTGACACAAACGCGGCTTTGCTAACTAACGCACGGTCCACAAATAAGAAATGCGACGATGATTCTACACGTGAGGAATGTCCACTATTCAACACGATCAAACAAATGGCTCTCATAAAACGGTGAAGAATGGACGCAAGTAGTTCATGCAGTCCACGATGCTCACAAAGAAAAAAAAACAAATGGGACTGTATCTCAAAATCGTCCGTTCTCATAAAGGAGAAGATTATGGAAAGCTCGAAACACAGCAAGAATCTCAATATTCAAGATTCAATGTCTTCCTTGTCATCTACTGACTACTCCTCAGATGAGTCCTCGCTAATGGAGCGGCCATAGCCAAAGGTCCGCAAAGTTCAAAAGCCTATGCGTGAAAGGATGGCTCGGGGCTACAAAGGCCACACCCCTGCCAATAATTTTAATTGGCTAAAAGAGATTCAATCAACCATAATATCGTCTATGGCTATCACTTTGGCCCAATTCACGAAGTTGTACGAATACTTAAATGAGAACCCCAAAGACCTTTCCACACTGGTAGCCATACTGAGCAGAAAATGTGTAGACCTTGAAAAAAATTGTAATCTACTCAAAGATGCCCAACAGGTCTTATCTCTCAAGCATGATTGCATGGTGAACACAATAACTACTCAGCTAAAAAACAATATGAACAAACTCCTGGCGGAAGTGGCAAGGGAGGCGCCGAGTATTTTTAAACAAAAAAACACCAACGAGGAAGTGATGCAAATGCCCCCTACAATCAGTACGGGCTGCCAAGTGGAGACAGTGGTGACGAAGACTTTAAGCAAACCCTACGTTAATCTATCTAAGGTGAACAATGCTACTCTCGTCCCAGAACACAGTCAAGTTAGTACTGCGAGCCTAAAAAAAGCAGGTGGTGAGAGTTGGTGAATGGGAGAGAAAATCTTCGGCCAGCGAAGGTACGTTTGACTGTAGCGAGGAAACCACACACCAAAAGAACACTGAACCTAGCTCGTTTGCTGAAGCTTTGAAAAACAGCTTGGTGACTGCAAACTTGGCTCTTACCAACCCCCAGACAGCCACATCCTCAGTCAACATAGAAGAGGGGCCTCAACCTCTCGACGGGAGCAGTGAATTGGCGAACAATGTGGGTGTTCCCAAATTGGTTGCTCCTACTTTTTCAGCTGACTCAAATGTGACGCCCCTGAATGTAACCAGCCTGCTACAAGCCGTGCCCAAGGCTAGTGTAGAGCATTCTATTCTATTTGACATCTTTAATAGTGCTCCTGGACATGCAAGTAACAAATCAGTGAAACCTGCCTCAAATAGTTTGACGACTAAAAAATCCAAAAATCAACCACTGAAAAAAACGAGACAAGGAAACAACTCGAGAAAATGTTTCCGCATCTTCAAAAATGTAAATGTAACGGTGAACGCAAACAACTGGAAAGGGCAAGCTCAAGCGTCAACACAAAAAAACCTCCTCTAGTAATAATGTTCCCGAAGAAGAAGTGTGGGACGAGTTGACTGACTTAACAAATTTATCTACTTACGATGACGAGGAACTAACAGATGAAATGGCGGAAGAAGAGTTTCCAAAAAAGAATGGAACTGACTTTCCTGAGGCAGTGAAAACGTCCAATGGCCAACGTATATGTATGCTGATTAAAAATGTGGCTACTATTACGGTAAAAGATGGGCCATGTTCTCCTATATTTCTGACGATGGAGGACAAACGGAAGCAGTTACTCAAGACTTATACAACGACAAATTCCATTTAAACATCAAAGGGAACTTCCCCACTTACATCCCTGAGTGACCCGAATTGCAGAGAGAATGCTCAACACACAGTAAACATAAGAAAGCCAGCAGAACTGATGCAAGCGAAAACGCAGATCCCAGTAACGACCCTTCAAAAGACACTGAGTTGTAATATGAAGAGTCCCTTGCGAACTTCAAAGAATGCCTATAGGTCATTCACTGACGAATCAAAGATGCGAACCTTCATAAGGTGACTCTAGAAAGAATTGACAACGCAGATAATCTGATCTTAAATCGTTATAATGTGGTGCGTCTGTTCCAACTAATTCCGAGTTTAAGAACGATTGTATCTGATCTGAGAATTGTGGAATTTTGTGATGAAAAAAGACAACAAAGTGAACTTGCACACGCACTCGAAAATAATATTCGATATCCTATTAGAAGCGAGTCCAGTTCTGTTATCCCTTGGGTTTTACATTTACAAGAGCGTTGACAGGCGCTTGGAAGAGAAGCTCCACCTGCATCTGATCGACCCCAAGTTGGTGCGCAACAGTCTTACTTCTGAACCATGCAGCCTAACCGACGATCCGGAACATGTTCCGATAGAAGCCCTTCCCGTAAATGAGAAGGAAGACCCTTCACCTAAATTTGGCGACCAAATAAAAATAACTATTGATGGGCCGTCCTCTTTACCAAGTGCCTCGGTAGTTGAACTCGAAAATTCCAATTAGAGGAATGATTGGGCTTGGATTGCCTTTGCGCTGAGTGGTAACTCGACTCAATAATGCCAGGTGCCTGGAAATAGATCCTCACTTAAACTGGGCTCGTGGAACACAAGAGGTTTTGGCCATCTCTATCAAACACCTTGGCTGCAAGACATGGACCTGGTTTGCCTACAGGAAACCTGGTTATCGGGAAGCCCTATTCTGCAAGACTTTGAAACAGCCCTAAATCCTGCCATAAAACAACCCAAAGGAAGACCAATGGCAGGCTTGATGATCGCGGCAAGGAAATCTACTGGCCTCAGAATTGATTCATCCACTAATGTTTCCCCATTCATTCAGACAGCAAGGGTTCTGATTTCAAATGAAATAAATGGGGATTTTGATGTTTTGAACATCATTAATGTCTACTGGAATCCCTCAGCGACAGGAACAACACCCTCCATCGACCAAATAACCACACTAATAGACGCACTTTTAGAGGATGGTGAATCTCCAAATTTGATCATCTGTGGAGATCTTAATACAGACTGTACGAAGTACATTTGAAAGCTGAGCGGAAAGCAGCAACCCTTGCTTGCAAAGAAGCAGCCTCTAAATGGTGTCAGGAAATGGAAGCCAGAAGTATGTGTATGCTAAATGACAATGTGACAGGGGATATCCCTGCAAAGAAGAATGAATCAACACTCCGTCTTAGATTACATGTTTGTGTCAGACGTGGTACATAGATGAGCAAATCGGTTTGAGGTTAGACCAATGGCTCACAGCGACCACGATATGGTGATAATGAGCCTAAACATATCAAGTTCGACAGCTCCTCCATCCTGGCCTCACGCTGCGTCTGTCCGTTCGAGCAGAATACGTCTCGAACTTGGAGATGCAGATGTAAACACAATTGTTGCCAATTTAAATCAAGCACACAACGCGGTCGAATATTGTCATCTACTGACTGAGTTTACAGAGCAAAAACAAGGGATGAAACATAAAAAATGTGTTCACAAACAGTTTCGACCTACAAATGCAACAGCGCAAAAGACTGATGCGACAAGAACTGAAAAATCTAAGGAGGGTAAAGATGCTTTTGTTTCAAAGAAAAAAAACTATCAAACAAGCATTTAGGAACTGGTGTAAGTCCCACAAAGCCATTATGTTGCAGAATGATTTGGAGGTAATGATGTCCAAATTACGGAACAAATATTCCGCTGATTTTTGGAGAATTATCAACAACAAATTTGCTCCGCAAGACTCCTTACAGGCAAACCAAATTTCCAAAGCGACATGGACTGCCTTCTACACTAACATGTTTAGTGCGGAGGTGTGTGTAGAGGACCACTACTCTTCGAAATTGGCCAAATGGGACTTAAAGTTTGATCGACAGAACATCCTAAGTGCAATACAAAGAGCTAATGCATCTACAGCCCCGTGTACAGACAGACTTACAAATTACACATCCAGACGCTTGGACTGACTTCTGTATGACACTCTTTGAAAGAATATCAGACAAAAGAGTGTCCCCAATATCCTGGAAGGTGCCATTGTAGTCCCGATCTTCAAGAAGGGCAATAGGGCGAATCCGGGAGACTATAGACCTATTGCAGGGTGCGGACTCAACCTTCTACTACTGAATCTCTTCAAGATGGAAGCCATAAGACGAAACACAAAAATACATCTGGTACTTATAGACTTCTCTCATGCTTTTGACAGCGTTGACCGGGGAATTCTCTGGAAAAAATTAAGAGCATGGAACTGTCCCACAAGTCTTGTGGAAGCTATTAGGGAACATCACTCTAACACAAACATCAGAATTCGGCTTCACCGAAACGGGACTCTCTCAAAGCCTATAGAAACATTTAAGGGTGTGAAACAGGGCTGCCCACTGGCTGCTATCATTTTTAATTTGTTCCTATCCGATTGTCGGTGAAGCCTTCAGTGAATTTTCCTCTTTTCCACCTAAGATGAATGGCACCCACGTAAGTTGGCTTGTCTATGCGGACAAACTCATACTTCTAGACATGACATCTATCAGCATTCAACGCAAACTTGATGCTCTAGAAGTTTATGTGTGTCGAAATGGCCTGCAGATTAACAAACAAAGGTGTGAGACACAAACACTTGAAAATCTACGCTCTGTGAAGAAAAATCAGAAGAAACAAGTGTGGTTCCTTGAAAGGACAAAGCTAAACACTGTATGCAACACAAGATACTTGGGCATGAGAATAAGCTCAAATATAGACGATGCACCATGGGCAGAATTAGCGAAATCCAAATGTCGACAAGTGGAGTGCCAAGCAGCGATTATCAACAGGCAGTATGGGAAATTCTTGTTAAAACCCACAATTGCATTCTACCAACAAAAAGCTGTTCCAGCCATAATCTATGGGGCCGAAAATGCACTGGGATGATCCCACGAGCTTTGGAACACTCTTGAAAATATCTTTTGGGTAAGAGTGCTACATCTGCCACGCGGAACGGCAACTGTCTGCATCAGATATGAACTGGGGCTAATCTCAATGCATGCTAGAGTGAGCTGGAATGTACTATGTCACTTTAGGAATAGCAACTTACTAACTCCTGTCTTGCAGTATGAGATACTAAAATCCAAGAAGGAATCTGCTTGTACTACCCTATGAATGTGGAATAAGTACTGTATTGAGGTCTTGGAACTGTACGATATTAAGCTATCAATGCTGCTAGAAAATCCAGACCTAGCAAAGAAAAAACTGTGGAGCACGGATTGGCACCTAACATGCGAACAAAGACGCAACACAAGACTGATGGCTGACGTACCAGGAGAGGCTAGAGCATATGGGATTCTTCAAGCCTATTTGACCCAATTTCCAGATCCACTATCAAGTCCCTATACTTGAGGTTTAGACTGAATCTAATGGACACTAAAGAACGTCGAGGCTTATATAATCCAAACACAGTTATCCTTCCGATTTTGCAAATCCTGCAAAGAGACTCTTAAACATCTAACTCTTTTTTGTCCAAAACTACGTTCATTGAGATCTCATACTCTTTGCCCTGTAATTGTGAAACAGCAGACACTGTGTGCTGCTGACTGGTGGGAACAGATGTTTGACGGATCAAACCGTAAACTTATGTTCGCTTTAGTAATATTCCTTGACGAAGTAAAAAAATGTCTGAAAGAAAGTGAAATAGATAAGAAAATAGCACCTACTGAACCTTGCATCTAAAGACTCTTTGGCTTGGCACACACTATGGATCTTTGAGGAATGATGTGACTTTATAGCAGTGAGAAAGACCATCCTTAAGAAAGGGCGAACATTAAGATGTGGAGGGGGGGCTATCACTGTGTTTTTTTTTCTTTAAAAGGTTTGCATAAACCGTATTAAAAAAAAAATTTAAATACCCATTTGCCATTTTGTTTGTGAGAACTACATCAGGTTAATGTTAAATTTGGAGTAGTTTTAAGGGGAAAGGCGGATTTGGCGTTTTTAAAAGGACTGTATTAGACGACACAAATATTTCCCAGTGTAAGCTATACTGAAGCTAAATTGCTTAGGAAAAAGGGTAATGTTTGAAAGAAACTAAACTAAAGCGGGTACAGAAACCCCCGCGAGCGAGGGGCGGGGCTTCAGGCCAGAGCAAAATATATAAAAAAGATCCAAAATGGCGGCCATGATTCCAACGGGGATCACGGCCACGAGGGCATCTGCGCTTCAACTAATTTGGTGAGTTTAATATGGCAATGGGGATGGTACGCACTTGTGGAGGTATTTGAAAATGGAACATTGGTATTTTAGGGGAGCACTTTCAGGCGCCATTGTTCTCATAGTCTGCGGTACCTGAACAGCATAGTGAGTTTTCTTGGGAGCACTGAGCTGTTTCTCTAAGATAGCAAACCAGTGTTACTCGAGCGAGCTGTAGCCCAACCAGGTGAATTCTGTGGTCACAGGTCCCTACAGTATTAACCGCATAACAATACCTTTAAGTGGGGAGAATGTTTATTCTGTTAGTAATGAATATGTATGTTTTCTCAATTGAAGCTAAATATATGTAATTTGACACTTGACATTTACTTTAACAGAGGATCAAGGGAATAACCCGGGACATATAGACATGGCATTCCAATTCGCTGTCTTGCACGAGGCATTTCTTGAATATTGTGGGTGAGTAATGCAGCAGTATCATGATATGCCCAAATAGGATTTAGGGGCGGTTGCGGAAACGCACTTCATACGTTTTGGCATGTAAATGATTAATAGGCTAACGCTTTCCAGCTGATGGAATGAACCATGATTGCTTTACTATTTAGACCACAATAGTCAGTGAGGTTAAACTGTTCACAATATATTTTGTTTGTATTTGGTTATTTATATAGTGCTTTCCCTGCTTGTGTGGCCTCAGTGCGCTATATTCATAATAGTAACATGAGTAATGCTAAGGTGTTATAAAGGAGATATTTGAAGTTTGAAACTATTTATAGACTTGTCCAAATAGGATTAGGGGGCAGTAGCTGTGACACACTTCATACGTTTTGACATGCAAATGATTAATAGGCTAACGCGGCCGAGGTAATTCCTTATTTTACTATTTTGACCACATTGGTCAGTGGGGCTAAATTGTTTTCAATATATTTTATATATGCAGAACATTAGAAACATGAGTCAGGATGAGGTTACAATGCTAATGAAATAACATGATATACGGAATTAAAAATGTTTCTAAAATATATTTTTTTTGTTTTGTATTTTGTCTTTTTCGTTCAAACAAAACGCACATTTTTCACAATGTAACAGCATATGTCCGGTTTTGATAAAGGCCTTAAAGCCGGATAACGAATGGGCATAAACGACATTAAATGAGAACGTGGCACAATTTACAAAGTCTGTTTACAGATGTATTGCCTTCCTCAATGTTTATCTTTGGGTAATCGGTCGTAGGAGGAGTGAGGTTCAGTGCTGTTAACAGGAGGGGCATTTCACGAGCGGGCTGGGTTAAAGGGTTTTGGAACTTGGGGAGATGAGTCTGTTTGCCCGTCCCTACATAAAGGCAGTGCAATGTTTGGAAACGCTCCATGTAATGCATTTGACAAATAATACAAGCCACCTTCCACACATTGTAGGTTTTTGTTCTGTTTTTCTCCATGTGTCCAACCCAAAGTTTTTAATTGCGGAATTGTCATGTGTAATTGGAATTACTAGTTTAGCTGCATGGCTCTTGCGTAAAGTATTGTAACGTTTTGTTTTTGCATTCCCCTTTCCAGTTCTCTTTTTCGATGAAGTGTACAATGAGTCCAAATCTGTGTAATTGAGGTGGCAGTAGTTAGAAGTAAGGCCTAACTCTGGTTCTCCAAACATAACCTCATAGGCTTCAACCTAAACCTCATGTTTTCCTCACACATTATTCCCTTTATTTTAAAGATTCCTTTATTTTAAAGATTGGTTTCCAAGTTAAACATATAAGTGCAATCCACACCTACTTACCAAACTGCTTTCCATGGCTAAACTGATCCAGTCAGTCTGGTTTTGAAAAGTAACTGCTGTTTCATCACTCTCTAACGTACTCCAGGTCACATAGACCATAATTGTGTATGCAAACGGTTGTAAAGTATCAAAAGCTTCTATCTCCCATAGTTCGGTAAAATTATTGTTAGCATAAAACTCCTGCTATCCTCCATGCAGACAGGCCTTCAGTCGAGCTGGGCCTGGCCGTGTTGGAAAAGGAAGTTAAAAGGTCCAGTCCAATTCTCCAGAATCTGAGTCAACAGTGACTAGGAAGCAGTGGTCCAACATGAATAGCATCACTAAATCACTTTTCCAGCTTGCAGGCCTATCGGTCATGCTGGCAAAATGATGGACTCGCAAGTACTACTATAGTTCAGTTTTCAGGCAGAAACAATTTGCAGAAAGAAACTCCTGCCAGGCTCCAATCCTTCCCAACCCTGGTCGGGCATGCAAAGCCAAATTTAAGAGGCTAAGTTTAAGTGTCAGTTATGGATAATTGTAACTGTCTCCTCCCACTTGACCTGGTTACTTACAGTACATCTTGTGCTTCTGGTGCCTACTTGTGCCAAACCCCTTTTTAATGCTGCACTGGTGCTCTTTGGTAGTCAAATCTAGGTGTGCTTGTTAAATTGTTACATCCTCACTTTTGTGCTATTTTAGTGCTCTTTGGCAAAGTCAAAATGTAGCTGTGCTGTTAATTAACCCACCACCCCGGCTGCCTGTTTTGTCTTGTGTCTGTGCCGTATCTACTCCTGCCCCTTTTCTCCCCTCTCTACCTCCCTTTATGGCTCTCCATCTTTTATCTACTCAAACTGCTATTCTATCACCTATCCTCCCTCTCACTAAGTCGAAGGAAAAAGGTAGATATTTCTTGCAACCCAGGCTTGCATGTCATTCTATCTGTCCCCTCTCCAGCCCCATGGACTCTGCATCTAAGCTCCACTCTCCCCTTCCTCCTCCTCACCCATTAATGCTGGCACTAGATGGGAAGTTCTCTTGGCTGGCTTCTCATCCTCAAGGTGCATCATTAATGTCATCACAATGTCACCATCATGGCTCAGGGCCCTCAACCCAATCTCCTGTTTATCATCAATTTCCTTTCTGTGTGTACTATCCATCCTTCCCCTCTCAGCTTCTCCTTCACCACCTCCGGGTGTACCACCCCCCTGTACAATCTTTAAGGGTGGTGACCAACTTCACTTAGCCTCAGTTAATGCTTGTTACACTATCACTCTTCTGACATCTGCCTCTTCCTTAATACTTTTATCTCGATGTGCTTGCTCTCACCGAGACGTTGTTCAATGCCGGCTCAGTCACTGCTTTTGACTCCCTTATCCCTGATTGCTACAAGATTTCGAAGCTTCATCCCACCCATGCTGGTGGTAGACTAGCCTTGCTCTTCCCTGAGTGGGCCCCTTCTTCCCTCATACCCACCCCTACTTGAAAGCCTGGTCTGCAAGCTTGGCATCTCTACTACTTCCACTTTGACTATTGCCACTATATCTACAGGCCCCAGCTTCTCTTTCCTGTCGGAATGGGCCGATTTCTCATCCTCTCATGACTTCCACCTTTAAACTTCTCCTACTGGATGATTAACATCCACCTGGATTCTTTAATCACGGCCTCCACTCTCTTCCATGTCCTCTGCCCCTCTATCTCCCTCTCTATTCTCACCTCTGGCCCTACCCACTCATCTGGACACACTTGATGCCTTCATCCATACTGATATGTTGCTCTCTATCCCACTCCCCACCCCGCTCTCCAGGTCTGACCACTCCCTTCTCTCCTTCCAGCTGGGCCAGGGGGGACCTCTGACTGAACCACCCCCCCCAGTTCTGATAGCCTAGCTTGCAGATATCTGTACGATGAAACAAGTCAGTTGCTGCATCCACTTCCACCTTCACCCCACTCCTGCCACCATCGACTCAACTATTGATTCTGCTCTCAAAAAGCTCCATCTCTCTATCACCAACACTCTCGATATTCTTGCCCCTGTCATGAGGCTCTGTCTGAAATCTGCCACCAAGCATAACACTGGTACGATTCTGATCTAATAGCCCTGAAACGCAAGTGCAGAGCTGCTGAATGGAAGTGGCAGACCTCAAGCTCATCCTCTGACTGGCCTGTCACCTTCTCCAAAGGAAATATCATCTCTCCACTCACTCCAAGAGGGCTCAGAACAAAGCCAGTGTATCTGGAGCTTCTAACAAATGGCTGAACTCTTTAAAATCTGCAAGGAACTAGCGAATTGTTCTGCAGTCCTCCCAAGTACTCTGCACTTCACTGGCCACCCACTTCACTGCTAAAACTCAGGACATCCTGAGTTCTATTCCTCCACCCCCTTCCGATCTTTCCTCCTCCTCTTATCACATCGGATAAGGTCACTAGAATTGTACACTCTACAAAACAGGTCTCGCCCTGTTCTTCCAAAACTATTAAGGGCAACATTGTCTCTCTTGCCTCCTGCACTGTGTTTTTCTGTAATCAATAGCTTGCGACTGGGTCTTAGCCATGTTCCCTCAAGCATGTGTGCCCCCCTCCTGATAGCCATCCGCCAACCCCTCATGTCCGACTAACTACCACCCCATCTCTATCACCCCCTTCCTTCGGACACCTCTGGAGAAGTTTGTCTTCCCCAACTGACACAGCATACTAAGCTTGTTGGTCATTTGCACAACCATCAATTTGGATTCTGAGCATCCAGAGGCACGGAAACTGCTCTCCTAAACACCCACAAAGAATTGCTCGCTTCTCTTGGCCTCAACTCACCCACTGTTCTCATTCTACTCAATCTCTCCTTTGCTTTTGACATGGTCAACCACTCCATCCTCATAAAGCGGCTCCATGATACATTTGGTATCTCAGAATGGGCACTGAACTGACCTCCTTCCTCACTGACCCTCCCTCCCAGGTTATCCTGGGTTCGTTCTTCTCACCGCCTCTCTCCCCTTGTTGCATCCCCCAGGGTTCTCTCGTTTTTCCTTGGATCTTTAACATCTATCTCACCCCTCTTGCTCGTCGTATCTCCCCTCCTGCACTTCCAGTGTTAAGCAGATGACACCCAAATCTTCAGTCTATACCAGAGGTCTTCAAACTTTTTTGGCTCGGGGGGGGGCCCCCCTGAGCCAAGTTTGGGCAGGGCGGGCCCCCCTAAAAGTGACTGATGGACAGTATGTAGACATCGCTATGAACTTTTGCGTGCCGTCACCGCACCCTACTCCCAATACAGACCCTGGGCTTCCCCACCATACTCCCACCACTTTCCCAGTGCTGCCGCCCATCCTGCTCCAACCAGAGTCCCATAACACAAGCATACACACACCCATACACATTAAATAAAAAATAAATCGCCATGAACTTACCTTCTGCAGGGGCCTGCGCATGGTTGCTAAAATGCCCTGCTCCAGGTTGCTCTGCCCGTATGTGCGAGGAGGCCCAGGAGCACCCCCTCGCACATACATACATGCAGTGCCCCAGCCAGCATTTCCAATGAGCTATGCAAGGCTGGCGAAGCAAAACACCCCCAACGTTGCATGGCTCAGTGATCATGTGCGGCTGGGGACATGAACTGTCAAAGGCAAACAGTGTTTCCCTTTGACAGTTCAGCCAGCCAGGGAGCACTCCCTCAGCTGGAAAAAACAGCTGAGGGAGTGTTCAGTGTTTCACTGGGCTGGCTCCTCGGCTCCTCCATAATGGGTGAGGTGGCCAGTGGGTGGACGCCCCCTTACCCATTATGGATGAGTCGGCAGGCTTGGGCTGGCCCATAGGGCAATAGGGCGATGACTGTACCAAAAATGCTAGTGTAGGCCAATAAAAATGGGCCACTTTTTTGGCCCATGTGGGCCAGTTTGAGGAGTTGCTTCACTATGCAGCTAGTAGTTTTGACCATTGTTGTTGAATAAATATTCTTTAAATATCACAATTTGTTTACATTTGAATAAAAAAAACAACTCCTTGGGTACTATTCAAACTGTCTGTGACTAAAGGACTGAATATCCATTTGCAACTGCTGCCCATGTTTTCATTGGTGCCTAAGACTGTTTTATGGTCCAGTCTGACCATGTGAGCTGCCCCCTCCCATTTCCTCCATCTAAAATTTTTTACATTTCATGCTGGTCCTGGGGGCGCCCCACAGTTTGAAGACCTCTGGTCTACACCATCTGTTCTGGCTTCCTCTATCATTCCCGATTGCCTGTCCGCCATCCAGTCTTGGTGCACCTCAAATGATCTGTCTCAATGCCAGCAAGACTGAGATTCTTCCTATCGGGACTCCTGTTCCATCCTTTCTCCCTTCACTCTGCCCTCCCTCTATGGGCCCTCCCTCTCCTTCCTCTGGAACCAGAAACCTGGGATCGTCAACTCCTCCCTCTTTCATTCTTCACCCACTTTCATTCTTCACATATTGGACCTTGCCAAGAAGGCCTGCTTCCAACTCTTCCTCCTCATGAGCATCCTCTTTCCTCACTTTTCCACAGAAGCTGAATGTATCCAGAGCTCTGGTACTCTCCAGAACTGGACTATTGTAACAGTCTCTTCCTTAATCTTCCGTCTCTCCACCCCTTCTAGCTAATACAGAATAGGGCTACAAGACTTATCCTTTGCCTCAAGCCCAGGGACCATATATCTACAAACCTAAAATCTCGGCACTGGCTCCTGGTTGCTGCAAGGATCAAATTTAAATCCCTCTGCATCATCCATAAGGCTAGCTGGGGCTGGGGACCACGCCATCTTCAACTCACTCTCACCAAATACTCTCCTTCCAAATCCTTACAAACCTCCAGCTCCAACTCTCTGCTTGTCAAGCACTTCTGAGTAGAGAGGGGGGGGGCTGTTCTCTTTCCTCGGCTGGCTCCCTCCTGGAACAGCCTCTGCCTATCTCTCACTCTTGAGCTGGATCTACTCAAGTTCTGCAAGTACTTCAAGACTTTCCTCTTCTCCTTCCCTCTCTCCCATCCATGCTAAACTCCAGTTGCTGTGATTGGTGGCCTGGGCTCTTGTGTCCTTCTGGGTCCTGGCCTTCTGTACAATGGCCCGCAGCATCTGCCAACCCACTGCACTTTCCTTCGGGCACCACTGGCCTGTGATCTCACAGGCCTGCACTTATTGTATTGGCTGGTGACCCCCTTCTACCAAGTGGTCACTGCCTTACTTACCTGGTTCCCTGGCACTCCCCCTGCTGACCCCTCTGCAACCACTAGCACTTGCCCCCTTCCCATGTCCCTTCTCTCTCTGCATTAGCACGCTCCAAATGTTCAAAAGGCCTAATAGGACCGTTTCTGTATTCTGCTAATCTTATTACTGTCTTGCTTTTTCTTCCCTTTGCCCTGTGGGCGCTTTGAAACACAATTTCTTGATGTATACATATCTTACAAATGCCCAATAAAAAAATAAAATCAGGCAAAGTGGAAAAAAGATCAACTAAACTCCAATAAAACAGTGAAACTAGCATCAGTGGTCGAAGTGTACGAAAGTGGAACTGTTCCCTACTGGCCTGCACCGCTCCCTCCACACCCAGTCGCCATGCCCCCTCACATGCACAATAAAAAACCCAAAAAACATGTGCCTGCTCTTTAAGGAAATGTCCTGTGCAGTGCACTGAAAGTGCAAGTTTCAACTTCTTCCTACTCTTCCATTATTTTAAAATGAAACTATTCCGGAACGATTCCTTTCTAAAAATAAAAGTATAGCCACAGTAAAACTTAATTAAAATAAGTAGAGGAGCACTGCTCCCACCCACTTCGACCACTGATAGCAATTGATGATACATCTTGTGAGCAGGTAGGGTAGCCTTAGGCCTCACAATCATAAGGTGGTAATGCTAAAAAATACCAACCAAACTGGAGCAGTAATTGCCCCCACATCCGCAAGGTGCAGACCTGTGAGGCTAAATGTTTCACCCCGTTCCACTCAATTGTTTATCCAGTTTTCAATATTGAGCTCCAATGTTGCATTCATAACGGCAAGTCCCCTTGTGTTGAAAAGAGATCAGGCATTGCACAGCACTCAAAGATTGATCTAAGGGCTAAGTCAAAGTGATGGTGGACCAAATCAAACAGTAGAAACTCGCTGGAAGTTACTCTAACTACATCTGGGCACATGCTTACTGAAAGGAAATGTGCTCTCCTCCAGATGTGTGTGTTTTATTTTTTAAATCTTTAATGGTTCCAATATGACCTCCTGGTGTTTCATATGCTGGCCTGCTCGATTCCCAAGCTTCACGTGTTAAATTTGTTAGATTGAGCTAGGCTATGCCGAGGTGCAGGCATAGGCTTCCCAGTTGTCTGCATTTGTCTGCACTACAGACTGCTCCACTGTTGCAGCTACATGCACTACAAGGCTGCATGGACTATTAAGACAGGACTTCTATGGCAATTGGACTCAGTCCTAAATGCTTCCTCATTATGAGCATCAGACTACCAAGACTGCTGCATTGCTGCTGCTCCATGCTCTGATGTGTGGCATTGTGGAATTTTAAAGCCAGGCATCCTGTTCAATCCTGGGTTCTGAAGGCTTCTCGCTATCACCCTGCCCAGACTGTCACACTGTTGCTTCAGCCATTCTGGTGTGATTAGGAATTTTCTTTTATTAACAGATTCTTGTAGCAATTGAAAGCATACAAGCACTCTTTTAAAAAAGATTTGCATACATCTTTAATGTTGACAATCTTTACTTGAATTCGACAAACAAGTTTATTACATGATTTTGGAAACCTGTTATATAATCCAGGACACCATTCATTTTACATTTCTGCTCAATATCACTCTTGATATTATGCAAAAATGTATAGTGCAACCTAATCATGCTTTTCTTGAGACAATGTATATACTTAATATCTCGAGCTATCTCCTCGTCTTTTTTGTAAAGTTCTAAACGAACATACACAAATAAAAAAAAATAAAAAATACTTAATATTGTAGTTAGACTGTCTGTTATTGGATTGTCTACTGCTTGAATTAGTATACAAGAGTACTTATTTTTATTACAATTGCATTGAGGAATTATTAGTTTGCTAATATGGAGATTAGACTTAAAGATTGTTTGCCTTCCACAATGAGATGACTATAGACATCTGTAGCAGTAGTATTATATACACTTAAATCATGTATTTAACAAAGCAATTAGTGGCAATTAGTCCTAGTCTAATTTTTAAAATGTATTGCCATATTCTTGATCTTGACACTGACACATAGTATGTCAACATTATCAATATTGCATATGGTTTCAGCACTACCTTGAGTTTTTAATGGTATTGAAAATGGGCTAGCCATTTACAGATGTCAATTGTAAAAGGTTTATAAATCAAATTATATGCTTGCCCCTAAAAAATGCAGCACCATGTTTTTAAACTATTTTGAAGTCTTAATGGTAGGCTAAAGCCTTTGGGCCAGCGTTGGATCATACATTTGATACCATACTTATTTGGTCAATGATAAGGACTCTAATTTTTTAAGAGATTTGCAATTTTGTATGCTGCTTTGGCATGTAATTTCAAATTCTCTATTTTTCCACTGTGCTTATAATGTAATGCGAACAAAGTGTGTGAAGTTTCTGCATGAATAGTATATGCAAAAGACCACTTGGTGCTGTGATGCCACTAGCTAATTATTGTTTGACAAAATTTGGGACTACTATAATAAAGTAGCATTTACCTGAAACAGCTTCATGATTAACTGGTATTGCTAAACATGATCCCCCCACCAAAAATATCGCTGTATATATGGTCTTCTGGAACGGCCATAGTTTTGGGGGATCATTTTGGGGGTTTTTGGGAGCGAGGTTGCAGCGGTGTCCCGCGCAGGTTCCATGCCTTAATATCGCAGCCACAATATGGCCATCATATTTGCATGGCAACGTTTTTACGGGGATTTTAACACATGGAACCAACTAACGTATATAGGTTGCACAAAGGCATGCTATTTGCTCATATAACCATTTGTTTACAATTGCACTGAAATTGTGTTATCCATTTAATTTGCTTATTAATTCTTACTTTCTTTGCTCTTCTGCTTTTGCCTGTGAGATGGCCCTAACAAAAATCAGTCATTCATTTGTTTCTCACTGTGCAGTGTGTTCACTTAGAGGTGCTGGTTCATTAGACGGTTGCTCAGTCTGACATTCTGAGGTATCTTTGTTCAATGCCACTTCTACAATTTGTTTCTTGCACAATTTCACGACTGAGCACCTGATACAAGTGAATTGTTGGTGGCAAATAAGGCAAGGTTTACTGTGTTTGACAAGACTGCAATTAGCTGTCTTATTTTTGTATCGTTAAAGTATATACACTATTCCATTTGCTGTAAACCCCTTGTCCACAGAGGATTGTTCCTGGTAATCTGCTGTCATATGTACCACACGTGTTAATGTTTTTACTCCTAAACCCAATATGCTGAAAGTGACTTTGGATTTTAAATGTCGTCCCACAGGTCTAGATAATTTTCTGCTTTTGTTTTGTAAAAGGTGGTACTAACGGCCACTAAGAGGACAGCAACAAACTGAATGTCATATTTGCATTCCACCAACTTACTATGGCAGGAGAGTAATTGGAGCTTGCAAGTTGCATTTGAATTCATTGTGTCATTTAAAGTTGTCCAAAGAGGTGTTATTTTTTCGTTCTTATATGTATTTTTACATAATTCTAAATGTGTTCTTTTGGATATGTTAATGCTTCATGGTCTGTTTTCAAATCCACATGTTGCCATACCTTTTTTTACTTTTGGTTGCCACTTCTTTGACAAGAACTGACATAATATATTCATTTGCTCAGAACACTCCCAATACATAACTTTTCCCTGTAGGGCTTTTACAAGCTAATTAGCTGTGCCTATTCCAGACGTTTCTTCAAGGCATAGCATCTTTGGAATTGACCCACTACTTGTATGATTTTCATACAAGTATGAATGTTATCTTAGAATGGGACATTGTTTCACACTTATTTGCTAAACATCTATTTGGTTATGTTTGTTAATCCAGTAAAACACTTAGTTAATCACATGTTCTGGCTTATTTAAGGAATATATAAATGACACAGTAACATGTCTTTTAATGTGTTGCATATTCTTGAATTTTGTGGTTGTTTGGCAATTCTGTAAATTAGAACGTGAACACCATTTTATTGTTACAGGTGGGATGCTGATTTACAACATCAAGATTCTCAGCTCCAAACAATTTGTCTTATGTCTTTTTATAAGGTAAACAACGTTTTGTATCATGTTGAAAGGTATATTGTAATGTGTGAACTTCCAGCTGCTTTTTTTTACCAATTTTACATTTTTCAAGTCATGTAGAATTGTGGTGTGGGTAGATAACTTCCTATCTGTTGGAAAAAACAAGTGTATTGTGTTTTTTGGAGATTAAAGTAATGCAACGTCCTTGCAGTGTAGGACAGTCATAAACCTTTTGGAGAAGCCATATTCTGCTTTCTGTTGAATATTTGAAAAGATTTCTTAAAAATGTCATATGCTTTCCCTGTAATATTACATGTCTGAAGACAAGTTCATTTTTGGGGGTTTTCCATACATGTACTCTGGGACCCCCAACCAGCCCATAGAGCTGGGGTTTGCCCAATAGTATGTTAAGATAAGATGGCAGCACCTGTGAAATGGGTGCGGTGCAGATTAATACTCCAACACCAAATCAATGACAACGGTTTGGCAAAGGGAGTCCGTTTAATGACAAGTAGAAAAAACGGAGTCTCATGAATATCAGCAGATGTGTGACTTTCTCTCTCGCGTCACAACTCCAATGAACTTCACAAAAAACATAATTTATACTACAAACGCGTCATCACTGACATTTAACGCTTTAAAGTTGGCATGCAATTATATTGGTTCTAGAAAGGTAACTTTAATATAGGTACTTTATCTGTATATGGTAACTGAGTAAGGGGATTGGGTAAACACTGTCAGGTGGGGCATCTAAGGCCTACCTTAAAATAGCTACTTGTGGATTTTACTAAAAGTACGTCCCATTGGTTCTACTAACTATAGGACCCTAGATTACTTGGTCCACTATGATTGGGTTGGCATCAACCCCACTCACACTGTTCCACTCGGCTTAGCAGCATGCAGAATGGTCAGCCAGGTGCAGGGTGCCCCCAGTTCCCCTGGCCTTCCTCCAATTGTTACAATCAATAGTCACTTTAGTGGCCATGTGTCAATTATTTCACTGTGGTTGGCTTCAAGACTGCATCTCCTGTCTGGAATGGTCTCATATCTTCGTCTGGCCCACTGCCATGCGTAGGTGTGAAGGTCTTGCTTCTCGCTCGGCTGGTCAGGTGATTCAGACACCATGAATTTGCCTCTTCATGTAATTTGTGTATTTGCTTTTCATTTTACCCACCTGCCTTCAGTTTCTTATCTTGACCTTTCTGAGTAGTATATTGTGTTCTTCGCTTCAATTAATTGTAGCTACTGTTCATCTGTTTTAGCTGATACGAATGTGGCTTTTCTGGCACGATTTGCCTCTGCTGGGTTTCATTTGTAGTTTATTCTCGATTTGCTAAATACGAAGCTCTTCTCGTGTGGCCTCTAGTTGATTCTAGTTCTTGTGCAAAGTGGAAGTATGCTTATATAACATACTTCTTTCGAGGTAGATATGTATAGCTGGTGCTTGCCGCAGTCTATGTTACTACTAAGCATAGCAACCTGCACAATTTTCTTAGCTTTCTTGCAGTTCTAAGCATATGTACATGCGTGAACTGGGTGAATATCTTGGTTATGCTCATGGCATAAGCTCTTTACTTTTGCCATCGTCCTTTTACATTAGGTTTGCGATGTCCTTTATTCATGGCGTTTCATCTTTTTATCTTTCTCAGGTCGTCATATCTTGTATGTGTCAGTCCAGGTTCTTGTGATGTCACCATTCGTCTTCCATTAAGACCTTTTTTAGTTTCTTAAGGGACTGTACTCAGACGATCTGTTTGTTTCATTGGTTGATATGGTTTTCTCAATGGGTACCGTACTGTCAATTGTTTCTTGGGTATAGGTATTTCAATAGGTGCTGCTCTTCTGATAGGTACTGGACAGAGCCCCATTGCGGCTCTCTGCTGGTTTATTTGCTCATACATCACATATTTCAGCATGAACGTTCCTGGTACTTCAAAATGGACGTTTGGACTGCGGGCTGTACTTGGGACCTCCTCTACATTTCCCCCTCCGGGCGATTAATCAACCACTTTCACCTCTTTCTTTGGATCCATCTTCTTTAGTTCCTCTCTATTCCCTTTTGCTTCATTGCTTGGGTCCATTCTTTCTTCATCTTCTGGGTCTGTACATGGTCTGAAGAAATGTCTCTTTGGGGTTCATATTTTTATAACTCCTGCTGGTCTCTCGTGTTCGTCCTTGTTCCACGGCCTCATTGTCCATTTGGGCTACAGTAAACCATCTTCCCACAATTTCTATGCTTCCTGGGGTATAGACATTTTGTGAGTGCTGGCCTTCAGTGTCTTATTTCCTCATCAGTCAGGTCCTTGGGCTTACATCCTGGTTCGACATCAATCATGATCTTCATCCCTATGGCTTTTTTCAGTTTTCTGACTGAGTGTTATCGTGATACAGAATCCTAGCAATATAATCACTAGCAGGACTCCTAGGAATTTGAAAGCGTATGCCATCCATTGTGCAACGCATGAGAATAGGGATCCAAACCAGCTGTCGTCCTCCACTTCGACAGTTTCAATCATTAGATTCTGTAGTTTTGTCAGCATACATATGGCTTCTGTTAAAGTTCCATTTTCTTTGAGAAGGTATAAATGTGAAACATGATTCTCCGATTTTATGCATAAACACCTCCATCCATAGCTATGATCATGTCAAGTACATATCTGTTCTGGAGAGTCATCAGTCGGATTGCCCTTAACTCTTCTTTTATTGCGTTGAATCTTTTTATGGTTTGCAGTAACACCCATCTGGTTATCTGCAAACTTTAGTATTTGCTACAACTTGAAATCTGATGAAATGAGGCTGACAGCCTGTGTTCATATGGGATTGCATGAAAAGCTTATTTGGCAGAAAAGTCATTAATTCTCTCCATTCGATTCAGAAGTTCCACAGATCTCTTCTTCCTCAGGTGAGCATCTGCTTTCGGAAACTGTTAATATTCAGGTCACTTTTCGGGATCACCAAAGCTGCAACATGGCCATTTACTATTGTGCATATAACTCCCCAATTTCTCGGTAGATGTTCTCTGGATCCACATGCCCAATAACGATCCATGATCACTGCAGTACAATGTATCATTCCTGGAGCGTCAACGATTCTGCCACAGTTCTGATTGTCTCCCATTTTTCTTGTGCCATTACTTCTGAGGTACAGTTTGGCATTTTTCAAGGGCACTATCTGTAGGGGTCCTCCTGTCTTCGATGCATGTCAATAGTTTTGCAAGTCTTGGCCATAGTGGCGTGCATATTTTCTGTGCATTTTCTATTGCTGTTTTGCAGGCTCTGGTGACCGACCATGCTCTGCAGATCACTACTCCTTTCTCCCATCCGTCTGGTGAAAGCACTGTTCCCCAAATTTGCATTTGGCCTCTATTCATTTTCTGGCCTCGTCTGGAGTTCTTCCTTGGACGTTCATCTTTTGATTTTGGTTCTCTTCTGATCTTCGCTCCTTTAACTCCAGGCTTCTCATACTTGATCACAATGTGCTTTGTCTTTCCATTGTTTCTTGTTTTTATGTCCTGGACGTAATCATCTTCATTTGGTTCAGTTGCTTCATCATTTGGAATAGTTGCTTCAGTTGCCCACTCAGAGGCATCACTTCCCACGAACTAGCCTGTGGTCTTGCACCTTGCTAGTGTGATAGACAGTGTGCTGTTTGGACATCAATTTCTACAGCTACAAAGATCTTTGACTTCCCCATGCTGTAAGGTAGGAGTGCACAAACAAAGCATTCCCCCCTCTGATCTGTCTTCTAACTTCTTTCATGTGTTGGTACCAGTTGTTTCCCAAATGTGCTGTCCAGGTAATCGTTGTTTAGTTCTGTCTTGTGTGTGCTTCTCTTGATTCTTAAGGTTTTCATGTAGTTTGCTATAACTGCATCAGTATGGCTCCTTCTTACTGTAGGTTCTCGGCTATCCTGGTCCATGGTGCAGGCCTCTTCATCTGTACCAAGTCTGGCAATTCTTTCATTGTCCTCTTGCATCTTTTTTCTTCTGGTTAGAAATGCTCAGATCATCCACTCTGCCATTGGTCCAGTATATGGCTGTATTGTAGAACATGTAATAGTCCCCTTCAGTGGATCAGAAGTGCTTGTAAATGTCTGTTGGTTTATTCTCCAACTCCTCTTGTCTCTTCAGTTCAGCTTTTTCCTTTTCACTTCACTTGTAGTGGAACTTCTCATAGTAGGCAGTCTCTTATCACATGCTTTGGATTGTGGTTCTGCAGTTATTGACACTAGTCCTGGTGTGTGTTCATTCAGTTTGCATGCGTGTGTTTGTCAGTAACCCTTTTACATTCATACTCTGCCGACGCTGTCCGGGTTTTTTAATTTGGTTGTTACCATACATATGTGTATTATTGCTAATCACATCCAGCTTAAGCTCATTCATTCTGCTATTGTCATTCCTAGGGACTGGAATGACTATGTAAGGTCTGGGTGGCTTCGTAGGCTTTGTGTACATCATTAGGTGGGTGCACTGGAATTGGAACGCTCTGTATACCAATAAAAAATGCAGTTCTAATTGTCAGTAAAACAATGATGAATATAATACATAGGTACATAATACCTCTGTAGGTTAATCAGTTAATCTGCAGCATTTATATCCTGAAAAACTCTCCTCCTGAGGGAGGACGAGGTTGCTGTTTTGAATCCCCATCTCAATCATTCGATGAAAAATACTAACTTTCAATACTTTTAGACAATATTATTTCCGGGTTCTGCCTGTGAGCTGCAGGTACAAAAACATTTGTCCCTCTTTGCCTGAACAATGGATTGTCTATTGTCTCTGGATAGTTTCTTTTTCTACGTATGAGGTGATGTCAAAATCAGGTTATATTTCAGCAAGTCTCTTGTGCATATTCAAAATATACAAGTTCCCAATCGGGGCCTCTGATCTTCTTCATTCCCGAAGACATGTCGTGTCCTTGTTGGTATACCAAAAGGAAAAGTCTCTTGCAATACACTTTCTGTCACTCGGCAGAAAGTTTAAAATCTTCTCAGTGCTGCTGATGGTTAGAAAGTTTGACTTGCATCACGATACCATGCAAGAGCATGATCATCTGTGCAGAATTAGCTGGTTCTCTGATGAATGAGAGGACATCAACACCTGCAGGTCTCCCCACAAGTTCTGGAAAATCTTCGATTAGTCAAAGACATTGCTTGCCAGTCTATCTTCTGGTGACGGGGACATTTGTCCTGCCCTTGTTGAAGTTTGGACCTGCTTGACCCTCACTCACTGAACAGTTTCTACAATGCTGGTGTGCATGGAGCGCAACTTGAATATAATTCTGTTCAGAATTATGCTTGAATGTTATGTGTTTGCTGGATCTCGATGTCAATACGCTTGTGGTTCTCACGACGGATATGTACAGTCTTCAAAAGAAAGAACAGTATGTTGATAAGATTATTCGCTTCTTCCTCTGCTTGGGACATTTGGTTTTTTCCTGTATTCTGGAAGCGGGAGGAACTGCTTGGCAATTACAGTGGGCAGCCTCCTTAGTCTTCATTTTCAGGATCTTGAAAGTCAGTAATACTGGCGAGCCTCCCCACCAGTGAAGGCTACGATCTCGGCACTAGATCGAAATGTTAACACGTCTTTGGTGATGCCACTACTGTGGGCCACCATAAGTGATTCTGAACAAAGTCTTTGTGTTGAAAGAATCTGGATACTGTATTTTCTTACAATTAGTGTGGCCTCAAACAAAATTTGGCATTCTTTTCTAGTCAAGGCTTCAGCGTGCCTTAGTTCAAAGTCAACAGACGATGCGGCTTGCTCATGCAGTTTTCTTCTTCACCCTACAACTAGGATGTACACCATGTCTGTTTCCTTATCCCCCTTTTTATTTTTGCTCAGAGGAATGAATGAAGCCACAATTCTTGCACAAGTTCCTTGTCTTTGTTTTGCTGCTAGTCATGAATCCTCCTTCCTCATCGATCTCATCTGCACGTGCTGTGGTTCTTCCCCATCTGTAGTCTCTTTGAAGTGGGGTGCAGGCAGGGGGCCTTCTCAGATTTATGGCTTGATGTCACCCAAAAAGATCCAAGCTCTTCCTTGCAGCTTTGCTGCAGAGGGAGTGCAGTCTTCCAGTGTAAAGGGACTGTTAAACCTTGGTTCGTGCCACCTTTTTCTCATGTGGTTCTTCACCAGGACAGTGTCTCCAGGGAAGATTGATGGAATACGTAGTCCTTGAACTCGGTCACTTGTAGTATCTCCTGTGTTCCTTGATGCCCTGCACCTTTTTTGTCATCGCTGCAGCTGGCCTGAAATTACAGTAAAACAAGATGTCAAGCAAATGTGATTTTGCATTTCAGACCTTAAGATTTCTCTTGTCGGCTGGGCATCACATCTAGCTCGGGGTTTCAGGGGAGTGTGCATTCTTCTCCCTGTTATTTCGTGCGGCGTAGGGTGCTGGTCAGAACCAGGCTGGTTTGAGTGCATACAGTGCCGAAGGAAGTGTAACCATCCCTTAGAGTAAGCTTCAACTTGACTATCCTTTTAAAAATCCGTTGTGCTTCTCACATCCTTACCTTGCGGGTGATGACGCCAACGAGAACTTGTGCTTTATACCAAGCAACAAGCTGATCTGTTCAAAAACTTCATTTACAAAGTAAGTTCCCTTATCTGATCTCATGACTTCAAATACTCCCCACCTGGGAAATACCTCTCACTAGAAATGTGGCTGCACAGGTAGTCGGTGTGTGCATGGACCTGCTTCTATCCATCTAGAGAATGGACACACCACAACAATTAGATACCTGTACCCATTACATATTTCAATCATATTGACGTAATTGACATGCAAGTGCTGAAAAGGTCCATTGGGCCTTGGGATGACTCCTCTAATTACTTTTAATGTGTGCCCAGCCATGAACTGTTGGCAAATTATGCAGTTCACCATAAAAAATGCCACGTGTTCTGCTAAGTTCGATATGAACCAGTCTTCAGCGAGTGTTGCTGCAGGATTCTCTTGTCATGTGCTGCATAGTGTAACTGCTCAATGCTATTTTTAAAAGGGCTATAGGCATTACTGGTTTACCAGTGCTGTCTTGTCACCACAAGCTTTCGGAGGGCTTTAAAGAACAACCTCACCACTTCCAAAGATTTTTCTTCTCCTGTGGTGCCTCCCCCTGGAGTTCCATTAACTGCGTTTGTCCCATGTTATTGTAGCTTTCAGGTTCACTCCATGCGACAATCATTTTTTCATTTACATTAGTGATTTCCACATCCATGATAGTCTTGCTCTTGGATGCCATACGTTTGGCTTCCGTGTCTGCTGCTTGATTTCCACATGAGAGAAACTGTCACCTCTGCGTGGGTGGCACATTTCATGACCGCTATGCCCACTGGGAGCTGTAGTGCCTTAATGAGCCTATCCAATAGGGCTGCATGCTGCACTGGTGTGCCATCCGCTTGGAGGTAGCACCTCCTTTTCCAGCGCTTAGCCTGCATGCACTGTTGATGTCACATAGGCAGTCACTGTCACTTCTGGTCTGCGTGATTCTCAATCACACATCCACGCCAATAATTCTGCAGCGTGTGCTGAATGAGATGGTAACTGTGCACGAAGAAGCACTTGAAACTTTTGCTGTGTGCTTCATCACAGCAGCGCCTGTATATCTTTGTCCATTGTTTAGATCGATTCTCGAGGAACCATCAACGAAGACCATCTCTCCTTCTGCCAATGCATTTTTTTACTCTGGGAATCTCATAAAATTCTTCATAATTCGCACAGTCATGTATTGGCTCTCCTTCAGTGACTGGTTTTGCTATGAACATAGATGGGTTCACTATCTTGCATCGAACTATCTTAATCGATGGATACGATATAATCACTTCATAAGCCGAAGCTCTGTCAATGTGCTCTTTGCTATTCTCCAGAATAGCAAATAGCGAGTGATTGACGTACAATGTCATTGAGCATCCCATCACAATGGTTGTAGCCTTCTCTATGGCGAACGCTGCAGCAGCTAAACTTTGTTCGCAAGGGAAATGACCTCTCATTACTGGGTCCAAATTTCCACTTTAATGCCAGGGGCTTGTACCCCCAATGTGGATCTGTGTGAGCACTGCTGTCATAACGCTGCCATTCATGTGTGAAAACGGGTACAATTCGTCTGCATAATTAGGAATCCCTAACTGGTGCCGTGCAAATGGCTCTTGAGTTCAGCAAACCCTTCCTCATGGTTTCAGACCATTCAATCTTTTCTTTCGTCACGTGCTTTTTTATGGCCTGTAGCAAGGGCTTGGTATATGAGCTGTAGTCGAAGACTCATGCCCTGACATAATTGCAAAGTCCAAAAAAGCTCATCTGTTATCGTGTGGCTTGGCTGTGTTTAGTATGGCTTCAGCCCTTTCTTGGGTAACCCTTTTCCCTTCATGTGAGATCAGCTGACCTATGCATAGCACTTGTTGTATTGACAATAGTGTAACTTTTCTTTGTCAACCTTGTATCCTTTTTCAGCCAATACAGCAAAAGCTGAACAGAATAGTGTCCATCTCTCCTGTCTCTGCTTGCTCGTCAAACAGATCGTCATCAGTGATGTCTGTCAATCTGTGCCCTTCAATGACTATTACTGTGCACCATTGTCAGCCTTCATCACAACCATCAATCAAAGCCATGTTCCCTCGTATCACGGCTGTGTATCAAGGGAAATATTTGTCCCTTTTCCTCGTGCGTAGGTATTCTTGGCCTAAATAGAAATTTGTCTGGGGTCCTCACATATTTCTCAGCAAGGCCTGGCAGCCCTGCCATTAGCACGTGTACTCCATACGTAAATACTTCGGGTGTAATGGTACAGCCCTCATAGCTGTGTCCTGCGTATGCTCTAACGTTTTGAATTGGTGCATTCCTGGAGTTGAACATACTATGCCCTCCTCGGTGAACAAGATTGTCATGTTGAACTTCTTAATAAAATCTAGACCCAAGATGCTTACTGGTGTTTGTTGTGAATATAATAGCGGTACATTCATATCACATTCTCCTATAGACTGGAAGTGCATCTGTAAAAGGAACATGACTTGTAGCTCCTGTGAAACTGAGTATTTATAGCATCACTGGACAAGGATAACTTGCCTTCACGTATACATGAACGGGTTGTTGCACCCATGTCAACTAAGAAGGAATACTCTTTATCCCCTAACATCCACCCTTGGTTCCTGGTGAGGGTCTGGTGTCACTGATGGGACAGAACACATCAGGGTACCCAGTGAGCTGTCCTAGTCCATATATAATTTTGTCTCACCTTGTGCGAATGGACTTCCCCCATCACCAGTTTAGACTCTCATTCCAGAGTTCACTGCCTGTCTTGTACCTACTGTCAGTTGCATCGGTGACTGTTCAGACTGTCCTTGTGGAGAACTTATTGAATTCTGAGGTTGCAAGCCTTGCTGTGTTGCACCATGTGATTCTGTGCAACTCCCTTTCCTCCCTGTTGTGAAAATACAGGTGGATTCACCATACTTGCTCTTGTTACTTGGTGGTTTTGCATCATGCCTTGATTTCTGCATGTGCGTGTTCGATGTCCTGTCATCCCACACAACTAACATATTGGCGGTGGTCTAATTATTTTCCCATTTGACATATCTTGGTTGCCATTTTGAAAGCATCCCTGATTACTCTGCCACCCTCTTTGGCTGAATCCTCTTCCCCTGGGATAAAACCCCTGATTATTCTTATTGACTTGCTGCATGCTAAATTCATCTGTGCTAGTTATCATTGCCCCTTCAATGGCCTATTTAATTTCTTCTGCACTAATTTTGCCTCTTCACGCTGCCTGTTTGCAATTCTTTTCTTGCAGCATCCTGCAATAGTGTGCTATGGTCAACTGTATTTTTGACCAAGGTTTGGCCTTGATTCCAACCAATTTCTTGCTCTTCTGTTGCTGCAGGTATAGATTTCCCCCAAGATTCACGAGTACCCACGCGTCTTGGAAAATGAAAGAGTCGGAAGACCCTTTTTCCAAGTCATCATTGCTCCCATGTCGCAAGTATCCAGATATAGCAATTGTAATGCTTTACATACCACGGCTCTGCAAACAGTGCTCTGTCATGTACAGTATTCAAACCAGGGTAACCTGCCCGTGTCCACACATCGTCAGCTCTGTCACCAAGTATGGAGATTAAGAGACCTTTAATATCCCCTATAGTTAAGTTAGTCCCTCCCGTCTAGCTCCTTGACCATTTTCAGGCTCCCGATGTCCACATTGGAAGCTTATTTTTCAGGTTTTTCTGATCCATGTGTGGCCGGTCTTGCTCCCCCTTTCTCGAGCAGTGGAAATAGGGACACATGGCCTTCTCTCATTGTTCTGTATATTGCAGGAGTAATGTTCCCGCATCACTGCCTACCTGGCAATGTCCTTAGTCTGCTCACATAAGGTGGTTGAGACACCCCCTCTGACCATAAGCTTCTTCGCATCGTTCTGACTGTGGCTGACTCTGATGGGCTCGGTGCAGATGGCGTCTGACCATCTTATCCCTTTCCCTCCTGAGAATTGCTTTTCAAGCCCCCTTTAGTCCTCTTTTTCCTTATACTCCTCTCCTTCGGTGTCTGACATTGCCTGTGCCCAACTCATGCAACTTCTCGCATCCTTTGTTCCTACTGATTTCTAACCTATCTAGGGACAGTTTTAGATTTCTACTACTTCGGGAGACGTCCTCAGCATCGTACAGCTGAGTGCTCTCAGTCGCTCGTCTTCCCCCTCCCCTTGGGGTACTTCTAGCCCCATTTCATCATATATTCTATTGATCGTCTCTCTGATGCTTCTGGTGTTGAAGTCATCCTTGAGATTTGGCCTAGATGTGCCTGGTGCTGAATCGTACTCAAGAAAGCATTATGTCTTCCCAATCTACTACTGGCTCAGGTTTTCTAACCTCCCCTTTCCAGACATTCAAGATCACGTGTTCCATCTTCGCATTTAATGACGATGTAGAAAGTAAGCGGTTTCCTTGCTTCTCTGACCTTGTCGTCTTCCTCTTTCTTTGCATCTCTGTTCATTTGCCCTTTGGATTTCCTCATCCCTTCGTCTCTTTATTCTTTTCCCGTATCATTTGCTCTTCTATCCTTCACTGCTCCTGTCTGTCCTGATCATTGGCTGCTGTTTGCGATCGCATTGCCTTTCTTCTTTGTGGTATAACTGTTCTCGTATCTTTTTTCCTTATTGTTTCGTCTTTTTTATTTTTCCTTCTCTTCCCTGTAAATATCTAGCTTCTTTCACGTCATCTATGCCTTTATCGAGTTTCAATAAAATGTGACCTTCCATTCGTTCTGTGAATGCTATCTCAATCAGTTCCTTTCCATCTTTTGCCTTTTTGCTCTGTGTCAAGAGATACTTGCTTTTGTCTGGTCCTTTCTCTCATTCTCGCGTCTCACTGTCCCTCAGGACTTTGGAGGTGACTATCTTTATCCTTGTTTAGGTTCATCACTACTTTGCGTAGGCGACTCATATGCCGGATTGCTATACCCTGTAGCTGCTTTAAGTTCTCTTAGCGGGTATAATCCTTCGTCCTTACTGCCTTCAGTTTTTATTTCAGATGGGGTGGGTGGCTCTAAAGGTGTTTCACCACCCCCCCCCCCTCTGCATCAAGTATCCATTCTAATGGTGGCTCCTCCTTATCCTGTTGATACAGCTTCCTAGGCTCTAGACTAGGCAGGTGTTTTTCTAACCTTTTGCCCATGTACATGACATGTAAATATGTCATGTGCTATGACTGTTTTAAATAATAATCCACCTTGGGGCCATGGATTAAACATTTTGTTTGCGGTTCCTTTAACCCATTCTGCACTGTACTTTTTCAGCTTAGGTGCATGTTGTGGCAACTGTTTGCACAGGTGTACCAATGGAGTCCTGTCTTCCATGCTTGTCTGTTCACTTTCTCTTTATAAAACACTTGTTAATGTGTTTTGTTAAACAATTTCAACAATGAGCGAGCACCATCGTAAGCGCCAATCCTGTTTTTCCACAATTTTACATCTTCTAGTTTAATCAAACATCAGGTTGTATTCTACAATATTTCAAGTATCCAATCGTGTAATTTTTATGCTAGTTCCTCACATGACAGACATTAACAGACTAACTCCAGCTGGTTACACAGACCTCTGCCTCTAATGTTACCCCTGGCATGGAGTGTAACCTCATCCCTTTCACAAGCATGTTTAACCACTGTGGTAACCTATTTGTTTCTATTTTATTCAGGACTATGGATGCAAGTTTCTTCCAGCCGCTATATTAACGTGTAGGAATTAGGCGTTTCTTCTCTCGGGTGTCCTTCCCGGTACCCTCTTTTGCTACTTAGTCACTCTCACCATTTCCTTTCCCATATATATGCATTTTACTCTACTTCTATTTTGTTTTCCCGCCTCCCTGTTACCTTACCCTTGTTCTTAGGCGTGTACTTTTTGCCAAAGCCTTCTAGTCTTTTTCACTCACTGTTTGCATGTTTCCTCTCTGGATGCTTGGGATCACTACCTTCATCACCGCCTCTCCTGCTGTTCGCCCGCTCACCTGCCTATAGGAGTGGGAAGGGGTTACCTGGGGAAACACAGGTCCCTTCAGACCTCTGACTGCACGTTCTGCTTTTTACTCGAACCACTGTCTACGGGGAGCTTAACGGTCTACTCAGCCGGATGGCAAAGGACTTGTGATAATTCAGAGGACCTAGAGTTACTTTGTCGACGGTCAATGGGTGTCATAACTAATTGATAAACCATCTGATCTCTGCTACAAAGTGTACTCTGGGACCCCCAACCGGCCCATAGAGCTGGGTTTACCCAATAGTACTTTAAGATAGCAGCACCTGTGAGATAGATGGGGTGCAGATTAATACGCCACACCAAATCAATGACAACTCAACTGTTTGGCAAAGGTAGTCCGTTTAATGACTAGTACAAAAAACAGGTGTAGTCTCATGAATATCAGCCGATGCGTGATCTTCTCTCGCTTCACAACGCCAATGAACTTCAAACACATCCTTTATACTAAACTTCATCACTGTTTAACGCTTAAAAGTTAACATGCAATTCGATTGGTTGTAGAAAGGTAACTTCTGTATATGGTAACGAAGTCAGGGGCTTGGGTAAACACTGTCAGGTGGGGCATCTAAGCCCTACCTTAAATGGCTACTTGTGGACGTCAAAAGTAGAAAGTCCCGTTGGTTCTACTAACTATAGGACCCTAGATTACTTGGTCCACTATGATTGGGTTGGCATCGACCCCACTCACTTTTCCACTTGGCTTAGCAGCATGGTCAGCCAGGTGCAGGGTGACCCCCCCCCCCCCCCCCCCCCCCCCCAGCTCCCCCAGCCTTCCAATTATTACAATCAATCATCACTTAAGTGGTCATGTGTCAATTTCACTGTGGTTGGCCTCGAAACTGCATCTCCTGTCTGGAGTTCTGATATCCCTGCCATGCATTGGTGTGAAGGTCTCGCTGCTTCTCGCTCGGCTGGTTACGCGATTCAGACACTGTGAATTTGCCTCTTCGTGTAATTTGTATTTGATTTTCATTTTACCCACCTGCCTTCAGTTTCTTATCTTGACCTTTGTGAGCAGGATATGCTGTTCTTGGCTTCAATTAATTGCAGCTACTGTTCGTCTATTTTAGCTGACACGACCTTGGCTTTTCTGGCACGATTTGCCTCAGCTGAGGTTCATTTGTCATTTATTCTCTATTTGCTAAATATGAAGCTCTTATGTGGTCTCTAGTAACCTTTGGTTGATTCTGCTTCTTGTGCAAAGTGGAAGTATGCTTTTGAGGTATATATAGGTGGTGCTTGCCACAGTTTATCTTACTACTAAGCATAGCAAGCCGCACAATTTTCTTAGCTTCTTGCTGTTCCAAGCATATGTACATGCATTGGCTGGCTGAATATCTTGGTTATGCTCATGGCATAAGCTCTTTACTTTTGCCATCGTCCTTTTACTTTAGGTTCGCAATGTCATTTATTCATGGCATTTTATCATTCTCAGGTCGTCAAATCTTCTATATGCGAGTCAGTCCAGGTTCTAGAGATGTCACCATTCATCTTCCATTAAGACCCTTTTAGTTTCTTTAGGGACTGTACTCAGACAATCTTGGGTTTGTTTCATTGGTTTATGGTTTCTCAATGGGTACTTTACGGTCCATGGATTCTATGGTATAGGTATTTCAATAGGTGCTGCTCTTCTGATAGGTACTGGACAGAGCCCCACTGTGGCTCTCTGCTGGTTTATTTGCTCATCATACAGCACATATTTCGGCGTGAATGTTCCTGGTACTTCAAAATGGACGGTTGTAGTGCGGCTGTACTTGGGACCTTCTCTACAAGAGTTACTGTCATTGTCACTGCTTGCATTAGGATGAGTTAAAAGCTCATGAATTGTTATATTGACTACTTCAAATGCATTTGCTTTCATTAGTTAAAGGTTAAACGACATTCTTTACTTTAAATGTTTGTTCACCAAGTATCCTTATGTGGAAGTTGTATGAATCAATGTTCCTGGCATATTGGATTTAAATTTATAAATACTTTCAATTGATCTGATAACATTGATCATTGTGGCCACATTTTTAATGACAAACTACATCTGTAGGCAATTTCTTTTGAACAAGTAAACCTTTATAAGCTATAGCATCATTATTTTCTTAACATATTGAAGTGTGCCTTTACATTAATTATGCTTATGATAGAAAGGTCTTGCATTTTTGTTTACTTATTTGCCATTTTTAGAAGGACTTTCTTTTTGCTGGTCTTTCCATTATGTTTCTTCTTAGAACGGTTTCAGATTGTACAATGCCATTATGCTTGAAAGTTACTGATTCACTAAAATTAATGTTAATAGTTTAATATGCTGTCGAGAGTCAGTGATAAGTTTGATATATAAGTAATTTATAATGCGCCTGTGCAGAAGGGTTTCTAGACATGACCAGACAAGGGAGGGAAGACGGCATGGGAGGACAAGCCAAACGATCTTACTAGGCCTTGTATCATTCAGATCATGCAAGTGCAAGGATGAGAAGTGTAGGGGAAAAGGGAGGGTGGGAAGTGCAAGGAAGAGGGGATGGGGAAAAATGGGCTGCAATACTATGAGTAAGTACAGCAAGGGCAGTGCAGCTCTGCATGGTGCAAGGAGAACAAGGGACTGTAGGGTTGGTTACAGCCCATTAGTGAGTGGTAGGCCTGGAGGCATTGCAAGGGTGACTGATCAAGAAAGAGCCTGGTACCAGTGAGACTGTGTATCCAAGCAACCAGTCAGTACACCACAGGTCGGTCAGCAGGGGAGGGAGAAAGAGTAGAAGTTTTGAGCTGCTTCCAGAACTTCAGGTGGTCTGGCTAAAGTTTGAGGGCCAGGGAAGCCATTCCAGAGGGAGACATCTGCAGAGGAGAAATATATCCCCCACGCTGTAGGAGAAATATACCCCCCCACGCTGTAGGAGAAATATACCCCCCACGCTGTAGGAGAAATATACCCCCCACGCTGTAGGAGAAATATACCCCCCCACGCTGTAGGAGAAATATACCCCCCCACTCTGTAGGAGAAATATACCCCCCACTCTGTAGGAGAAATATACCCCCCCACTCTGTAGGAGAAATATACCCCCCACTCTGTAGGAGAAGTGGCTAAACCTTAGTTGAAGGTAGCTGAGTGAAGAGCTTGGGAAGGAAGGTTGTAAATGTGTGCATGCTGAAAGGTGAAAAAAGTGTTATTCATTTGATGTACATTACTCATACCACCATTTCATTCATATTGAATGGTATAATTTTTCAACTCTTATTTCTGAAAATCTCAATGTAGTAGTTTTGTAGTTATTCAGACATTACAAAGTGCTGTCACAGGAGTTCATTTGGTTTCATGAAATCTACACAGTCATTATCATGTTACGCTACTATGCTTTTGTACTGTAACAAATCACTGTAGTTTTATAGTGCCAGTCGTCCTTGGCAAATAATGCCGCTTCCTGGGAAGGAAAAATCTTCGAAGGAGGATGTGGAAATGGCGATTAGACATGTAATCTACTAGGTTAGGCTTTGGTGCAGTTGCCGCCTAGAGAAATATTGCGAGACCCTGGAGCATGTATTATCGCAGGGGGCTGGCAAAAGGTTGCATGGCTGGCTCGCATCAAGAGATGGCTAGCTTTTCTGGGTCTTTCTGTCTATTGGCAAAACCCATGCAAAATGATTGTCTAGGGTGAAAGAAGCATTTCAGAGATAAAGCGACGAGAGCCTTGACGGCCACAATGGCCTTCTATGGGCCCAAGCTACCTGGCAAAACAATCCAAGGGTTTTGAAAAATATTTGAATATACTCAAACAAGCATATGCCTTGGCACTCTATACTGATTATGCAGTGGATTCTTACCAGTACGAGAGTGTACTAAAAGTTGGGCTAGGACAAAACACTCTAGGTGCCCTTTGTGTGCAAATGGTTCACGTTTTGCTATTCTGTGTCAGCTTGAAGGTTATAAGCGCAAGGTACCTGAAACTCCTGTTTCTATTAGTGTTTTTACAGACGGAGGACGCTTTGCAGTTGTGCAAGCAGTCGAGTGTGGCCCACTTCGTCTGTAAATACATTCATAGAGCCTGGATAAGGAGACAAGGTTCTCATGTAATGGCCTATGGTTTTGATCAATCTCCAATACACAATTTACTGAATATGTATATATTAAGCCTGGGAGGATTTGAGCCACCTTGATATTTCTAGTGTTCTATTTTTGAACTTGTATTGATTGCCATTCTTATCATGGAACCCTTTTAATTCCAGAGTATATTGATTCTTATTTACTTGCATTGTGGTTTTACATTGAATATTGTCCAAATAAAGGCTTTTTAAACAAACAAGTGATGTATGAGGGAGGCAAAGAAGGGATCGAGGTTGCAGATGCAGGGAGGGAGTTGGGCAGGCGGAAAGGCTGTACTTTAGTGTGGTATCATGCCAATCCACTATATATAGACAGTCTCCAAAAAAAAGCTAACAGACATGTATTTGTTAGGCCGATATATGCACATTGAAATTCTAAGGCAGCTTTGAAGGAATTACGTTAGGTGATTTGTGTTGTGTGCTTGAGGGTCTTGAGACTGTACTGGGACACCTCTGGTAGATACCCGGGTTTAGAATATCTTCTGTGTCTATTCATGGTACTGCAGGTACATGCCTAAATATTAATTTTTGAACAGCCACGAAACCTACAGAAGGTGGCCCAGTCAAAAATCAGGATGTGTGAAGATTATATAGGAAGAAGAGTGAGATACATAGTTAGTGAAAGGCGATTATCCCTGGCTTCTAAACATTTAACCTATGAAGTATTGTCTTAATGCAGCTGTGTTGCTGCTGACTAGTTACATTTTGGTGGCCTTCCAAACAATTCCTTGGGTCAAACTCCTGAATAGTAATTCAAAATGGCAAGCGGAGAGGCCACATGTGACTGGTCTAGTATAGACAGTATCAAAGGTAAATGTAGCTGAACAAAATGGTAGGATTGGCTGCTATGGATCTTTGGACACATTATTGGATGTTTTGTAAGCCTGGCATTCAGAAAGTCTTTTGATATTATGTTAATATAGTGTTTGAGGTTGGTCACAGGATGGTGGACCAGGGAGTTATGGCTGCAATCCAAAAACGTGAACTGTGGTGCACTGAAAGAGGAGTACTAAAGAAGTAATCAAATACTGCAAAAGGTTCACAAAATATAAACTTATCTTGAGATGTCTGGTTGTATCGGTGGGGGGGGGTCATACCAATTGTTCTAATTTGGAATAATGCATATTTCTAATTTTTACATACAATTTCAGAGTAATGTTGTATTGTCATCATACTGATGCGCACAACTATATAACTATTGCATCATAATATACTAAAGATCCAAGAGTGTTCTTCTTAAAATTGAACTATTCTGGGTGCAATAATAGATTTGTGCCCATTTCATGTGTCTATTTACAAAAACGGTCTTAAATTTGGACTATTATAACATGGGTTCTAATTGTGTAACAATTAAATGACAAATTCCAGCACCATTAATTTTCAAGTATTAGTTTTTATCCAATATATAACATGAAAGTACTGAACAGCTGGATGCACATGTCTGCAGTTGCATTAGTATGTTTGTAAAAATGTGTCCAGTTGTGAACAATGTTTATTTGTGAATTGTGATTAATGAAAACATGTTAACGATTACTAACTGAAATCCAATAAGGCACAAACTGACAAGGCTCTAGTTTACTTTCCTAAAACTTGAACAATGAAGACGTGTGATTTGAATCTAATATTCCCTTTTAGACAGCATGTTTAAATCTGTTTAAACAATTGAACGGATGCACCATACGAAATATGTTTGGACATACATCTACATTTCAAAGTTGCAACACGTTGACATTTTAATAAGGTAGGTACATGCACAGTAGGGGTTCGAATTAATGAGTTTTCTCGAAGTAGAGAAATGTTTACCAAGTTGCTGGATGCATTACAAAAGATTTTTAGTGCATGCCATTTTACGTTAATGGCTGGATGAATTATAGGAATATTAGATTATAAACAAGGGCAGTAATGGTTCATAATTGTTTAACAATTCTGTTTACCTCACAATATATGCTTACTTGATGATGTCTCAAATTGATTGGATGTCCAATCAGACACATTAAAATGTAAATGCTTTTGCAATCTTCACCATTAAACTTGCATTTCCATTCTAAAAGGTAATTATGTTAACATTGTACAGACCTATGCAGTTGTAGTGTTTTCTAACTCAAAGGGGAATTCACATTTTCCACAAACGTGCAATGAAAACACACGGGCGTGCAAGTCATAATGTTCATGGTTGAAGACAAAGAAGGCAACATATACATTCAAGCAAAATGCATCTGAGTTGATGACTCTAAAGAAATGTCTATTGCACAGCAATAGCACAGGGCAGAGCAATACATACTAATCGTTATACTCCACTACTAGCACAGCAGCAATCTGATCAGAGGTAGAACCTCCTTCACCTCTTACGGTTGCATGGGATGAGAGCAGTCTTTACTCTTCAGGGTCCCTATGTGAACCACTGGGGAAGCACTGGGGAAGCATCCAAACAATAGTGCAATGGCACCATAAAGAGTCTCCATACCGCGTTTAAAAAAAAATGCTGATACTTTAGTAAATTTGTAGACAATTGATAAAAAACAATTACATTCCGTTAAAGCAAACACACAGATGGATGCATACTAAAATATCTATGCTGATCCCACTGGCCAATAAATGACAGGAAGAAACATTAAACAAAAAATGATTACCTTTAATATAGTTTACATTTGGGAATGGTGTCTTTCTGTCTCTAGGCACTAAGGTATGAATGCCAGGGTGACAAATTAGAATATCTTTAGTTGCCTCTAGTCATTTCTAAACACTACCTTAGTCTTTTGTAGTGGCTTGACAGAATCTTAGCACTTCCTCCATGGTTCAAGTTGTGGATCAAAGCAGGTGAGTAGTTAAAAAAAATCAAGCACCAGTGATTGTAGTTCTGCAAAAAGGAGGCTTTTGAAGACAGTGGTTTCAGTTGTCGCATCTCATTCACTTCATGGGTGGCTTCAAGATGGAGAGACTGTAGATAAGTTGTGATTGCTCGATGCAGCAATTCAGCTTTAACGATACAAGAACAGCGGCAAGTAGCTTCTACTTCATGGTTCTAATGGATTGTCTGGGCGGCACAATGCATTGAAGTGTAGCGCAAAGCACAATTGTGAAGTAAAGTGCCAGTAGCTTCATGGTAGCTAGATGTTGGCTCAATTTGCTCAAAGTATCTTGAATCAGGAAAAACAGCCCCCGTTGGCTTGCAGGACTCTGGGTACCTTCACCTCCCATGAAGAAAGGTATATTTGGTCCTGCTCTTCCCAGTGCAGGGAATTCTTCAAAGCTGATTTCAGGGTCATTGCCACGGACCTGGGCAATGCTCCATCGTACTATCAGTCTTCAGTAGCAGTCAGGTATTCTTACAACATTCAACTCTCTCGCCTCCCAGAAGTGGTTGAAGGACGAGCTGTGATCTCTCCTGGAAACCTTGTATTCACCTTGCGCAAGAGACTTTGAGCAGTGTTGGCTCTAACAAGTGCCATCTTGATCCTTTTTTCTTATTCTAAAATATTATTCACCAACTTGGATCAGTCCTTTTTTAAAAATCTTCTGTTGGCCAAACAGTGTTACAGACTTTTCTTCCTCCACTGTAGTTTCATGGCAGGAGTCCTTGCTATTCAGGAAGTCAGTGGGAGGGCAGTTGGAAGGATTGATGTATAGTAAGATCCAAAATGGCCAGAGTCTTCATTCTGACAGATCTGGCATCTTGGCTTCCCTGGGCCCATCATCCATCTGTCACTGTCCAAGGGTCTCCATGTTCATTATTCCCTTTTAATTCTTCCATTTTGTTCTGCAGCTTTCCTTAAAGTGTGTCCCACTCCCTAACACCAAGTAGTCCAGCCTCTGCTCTGGGGAGTGGTCAGAATGCACACAAGGGGAGCAATACAATTCCTGGGTGTATGTGCACCCATATGTCAGGAGTACCACACAAAACAATGAGACTAGATGGTTATTTAAAGATCTGATAAAGCAACCCCTCTTTTAAGCTCATCTGCTACTCAACTGCACAAATGCTCCGGCTGTATTTCAGGGAGTGCAAAGTTACTACTCTTCACATTATGCAGTGCAACACAATATTTATAAATGTAGTTTATTCACTTATTTCAATTTGTTTTTTAGAAAACAGATTTCTATTATAACAAGGTGGGTTCCAAGGCATCACAAGTTTCCAAAAAGTGCAAGTGCTTTTACAATTTGCAGTAGTCGGCTCCTCAAACTGTATAACACAATGCTTGTTCATTCAAATCAGCAGGCTTAAATAACCAATCATTGTCTAAAACCTATTTTCATTACATCCATACTTCATACCACATTCAGTTTACATGTTTCATTCCTCTCTATCTTAATAAAAATACATTTTCTGGGAATTTCTTCAGGGGCAAGCTGGCCGCCACTTTATTTGTAATGTATCTTATTACTTGAAGCTGTGTTGTATTGCAGCCTCGTCCCTTTTTCTTTAATCTGTACTCTTAAGCATCTCTGTGCCTCCTAAATCAACACAACACATGGTTAGGATTTTCCATGTAGTATTTGTAATTAACATAGGGCTGTTACTGCCCTTTTGATTAAGATTGTGCGACCATAATGTGCACTTGCATCACCAGCGATATGCACCTCGTAACTGTCCTCAGTGGCTTCTCAACAAAGCTAACGGCAATGAAGCGGTGGACTGCCTCTGCTTTCTGCAGTCCTTTTTGCTTCTTTAGGTTGCACTCTTAACTGGGGCACCTCTAAGGAAGGACAAACGTTTATTCCGTTTGTTACCACTCTATCAATTGAACTGTGTATGCTCTCAAACAAAGCACTAGTTACCCCTCCTAGCGTTTAAACCAGGCTTCTATTGCGTCACTTGGTATTATTCAGTTTGCTCATCTCGCTTTCAAAATTGCAATGGACATAAACGCAGAGTATTTAGTGGTTTTACCTCACCATAACATTGCTCGTAATAAATGCAACGTTTTCGTCGTGTCATGTTTAATTACCACTATATTTACCTATCCTCGTTTCAGGAAACCCATCCACGCGTGAGATTCTCACTTTTTTCAGGTTTACAATTGAGGTTTTATTTCTTCCTGGCCCGTTCATATGACCTGCAGCTATACAAGATAACAGAATATGGAACATTTGTTCACTCTGAGTATATGTGCATAGTTATTTCTCATTCACACTTTCATCCATTGGATCATAAATTATCTGGCTTAATTACAAGCGGTGGCTGTCGGAGTTACAACTTCACGTGTCTCTTGTCACAAATCACATCTCTAGTGTGCATCTAGGTCCTTTCCTCTAAGCAGCCTGCTCAGCGCTCATTTTACCCCCACATTTGCCCAATTTGTCCATCTCCTTTATCTGAGTAGAGAAGCTATTCCCACATTTTTTTAATGGTTGTGGCTCATTCTTTAAGACATTGAGCGTTCTTAATTCAGGACCTGATAATCTCTTTAATCTACAGCCACTCAACGTGTTCATTCAAGCCTCTTTCTACACTCTGGGCCAAAAAGTTCTTGACAAACCGCCATGTCATGGGAACAGCATCAAAGGCAGAAAGTGGAACGTAGTAGATGTATTTTGTTCTGTAGACAGAAGTGGAAAAATAGCAATGGGGCTAAAATGTCGGCAAGTTCGGATTAGGCTTTTTAATTTATTCCCCTCATAGATCACTATAAATTACAGGGTCAGTGAAAGCAACCCTGTAGATATGGTTAAAATGGATTTACCATAGATCATTTTTTGGGTGGCTTATAATATTGTTGCCGTTCTTCGAATCTGCATGAAAGTTTACACCAATATAGAGTTGTGATTTCATCAAGGGGCGGGGTGAAGTTGTAGGGGAGTTTCAATGTTCAAAAGCTGTCGATTTTGATGGGGGAAATAGGGTTTGCTCACAGCTACAGCCTGAACCACTGGATGGATTTGCACCAGCCATAGGTGATTGCCAACCCAACATGGTGAACCCTTCGTTTCTTGGTTGATCAATCTGCCATTTATCTGTGGACACTATGGTAGTAAATGTGTAACATTTACATTTAGACTGGTGTTTGTGAGTCCCTGGGGAGGTTGCAATTCATCTGTGTCTTATGACAAAAAAGAGCTTAATGTTCTGTGCTCCTGGTCTCACTTTCGTGGTTGCAGACCGAGGAATACCTCCAAGGACTACTTTGCTGTTCACGGACACCTCAGCAGTTACAATGGCGGCAGTCTGATGCCACACTTATGGTGACTTGTTTAATGTACATTGATTGTATGTTGGGGTGGGTTTTATTATGTTACAAATAGGGAAAGGAGAGTGTCGTTATGTGTGTGGTTAAGGGACAGCTGGTTTGTGGGTATGGCTAGTGTTCAGATTAAGTTGGGCTGTGGTCATAGCCAGATGGCCAGTGACCAGAATGGTTGTGGCATAGCGTAAGCATTGCACTGAACAATCTGGCCACTCGATAGCCATTAGGGATGATGTATACTGATCGTATGTTGGGGTGTTCTGTATTGTTATACATGGAAGTGAGTGTGGGTCCTAGTTGTGTTAAGGGGGTGCAAAGTTGCTTTGTGGGCATGGCCAGGAGATTGGTGGGGTATGGGCATTGGGTGCGAAGTTGGTCTGTGTATGGCTAGTGGCATGATTTAGTTGGTAGATGGCCCTGGTGTTTGGGGTATGGGAAAGCAGGTGTACAGTTGGTCTGTGGTTATGGGTGTTGGCTGGATTAAGTTGGGTTGTGTCCATGACCAGTGCCCAGATTGTGTGGGCAGTGAACATGTCTAAGTTAAAGATAGTTACTGTAGAGACTGGCAAGTTGTGCAAGATGTGGGACGTAGTTAATTTTATTTAAATTTATAAAGCACACAGCAGCCCTGGGGCATCGTGGCACTGTTACAGAATGCTTGCTTAGTACAGACTTACATTGGAGGAGCAAAAAGCTAATTGACACCCGTAGGAAGGAAGTATGTTCAAAGGTTACAGAGGAACAGCATAACTGTCCTGCGAGCATGGTGCAAATACAGATTACACAAAGACATTGACATGATTAGTTGAACAGTTTGGTTTTTAGCGTTTTGCGGAAGACTGTACGTGTGCTGTGGGGAGGGCCTTCAAGTTTTTAGGGGCTAAATGTTAATGATCCCTGTGTTACAGATAAGGAAAGGTGAGACCCTAGATTTGTTAAAGGGTACAAAGTTGACCTTTGGACTTGGAATGTAGCCAGATCATTTGGGGTAAGGGAAGGATATGGTAAATTGGGGCTGTCGGGCTGTTGCAGCCATGGCCATGAGGGATGATGTATGACGAGGTTGACAGTGGGCACGACCTGCTGCAAGGGCCAATGTGTACCTTGAGATTAGTGGGTTGATTAGTGGGTTTGCAATATTGTGCACTGGCACAGCCTATTTCATTGCTCAATGTGTACTGACATGATTAGTGGGGTGTGCAATATTTCCATCTATTGGATTAATGGTGGTGGCGTGAATGACCTGCTGCATGGGCAATGTGTACTTTTGAGATGGTTGGGTTTGTAAAATGGCAGAATGCCAAGTCTCATGGATTTTGTTCTGTATGCATATCTGTAAACAGATTGAGGGTACTTCCTATGGGGTACAAAGTTTTTTGAATGTGGTATGGAAGGGGATAGTTTGATTTGTTTGACGGTGGGGCTGTTGGACAGATGTGAACTGCTTTTCACCCAGGGATTTCTGGGAACAGATCACGTGTTAAAACTGACTAAACTGTCTGCCCCTGGGATGAAGTTACCTATGACAAACGAGGTGGTTTGACTGGGAGTGCTGCCAAGACAAGTCAACATTTGTCAATTGTGAAATCGAAGGAGCATATGAAAGTCCAGGAACTGACCTATCAGAAGCAAATATCTAGCATTGGTGGCCCAAAAAAAGGTGTTTGGTAAAAAGCAATGGTATGAGCTGAAGGGGTATTTTTGCAGATGGCCTCTTCCCATATCAAAAGTCCAAATCTTTCTATTACCAGAAACAATGTTCACTCATTTCAGCGCACTCACGGCCAGGGAGTAGAACCACTGATTAAAACTGGACCTAATGAATGGGAGGATCTGATGTTGCATTATTCGCTTGATATTTCCCTAAAGGAGGTGGATGAGGCTATCCTTTTGTGTAGAGTTATGGGGCTGGCTGCAATGCCAGTAGAACAGAAGTAGGAATATGGGCTCCTTTCCTGTGGTGCATATTTGCTAGTATCGAGAGCCCTTAACTTGTTTATATAAGGGTGGATGGCTTTGTGTGACTCTAAATTGCGTTTTATCCCTACAAGCTATGCACAGCGCCCTTCCTTGGCAAGCTATGCACAGCGCCCTTCCTTGGCACTTATAAAATAGCTCTCCTGGATGTTCTTGCACAAGATGGTGCAAGAACGCTTCCATAGGTTAGCTATGCAACTGATTGGAGTGTAAAACTTGGCCTCCGTTCAATCTGTCGCTGCACACTGGGAAACGCTCATTACGAAAAAGAGCATATGTGGCCGAAGTACAAGACCTGGTATTTTAAATCCAGTTTCTTGAAGATAGTGTTTTTGTACCAGCAGGGCCTATCTTGAGCTGTAACACTACACTTTTGAAGACAAGGAGGCACAACCCTGTTTTTGAAAGTTAGATTAGGGATACTCCAACTCCCAGTAGTCGCAAGCTCCTGGTGCAGAGGAGACAGGCAAGCATGCAAAATTTTGAGGAAAGGGGATGATCTTGTAAAACAATTCTTGTTTCTCTGCGCCCTGCATAGGAGTCTACAGCATATGTGGCTTGCCCCTTTCTATAAAAAAATAGTATAAAGATGATTGCAGTGGCACTAAAGCTTTTCCCATGCAACCACAACAAAGACAGAGCTGCAGGCTCAATCTCAATTTTTCAAAAGAGCCTGGTGCCTAAGAAGCAAATATGATTAATTGGTCTGCCAATTATTGGTTATTAGTTTTTTTACCTATTTATTTCGACCTTTTGTAATGAATCGGACCCTGGTCTTAGTTGAGATCGACTTTTAGAATTTTGGTTCTTAGGTTGCCTTTCTGCCAATCTCAGCTGAATAAGTTGTGTGTAATTTTGTGTTTTTTAACTCTGTAATTAGTCTGTTTTATTTTTCTACTTATATGGCCAGGCGTGGAAATTAATGTTACTACTACAATGGCCATGTGGAATATATGTGGGGGTTGAGATTGGCAGAGGACCCAGCCTATTTCAAAGGCCAAGGTGTAGTTTGAGATGATTAGTTGGTTTGCAATATGATCCATGTATGGGGTTCAAGTTGTCACTGGAAATTGGCTGCTAAATGGTCAATGCGTGCTTTTGTATGGTTAGTGGGGTTTGCAAAATGGCTTAAACCCATGGCCCAGGGATTGTGGAGAGTGGACATGTATGTATGTTTTGGAAAGATAATGGGACAGGTCCTTGAATGTTTTGTTTGTCATAAAAGAAAATTTAGTAGAATGTTGATATGGAGACTATTAATTTTAACTTTATCTTGTAGGTAATACTTTAAGGTACTATGGTTTGTACAGCATTTGTGTGTAGAACACTGTTGTATTAGCATATTTATAATCATTGGGTGATGGGAAAAGGTTCCAAGATGGATTGAAATTCAATCTGTCGCATTGCAGAAGTGCTGCTACAAGTTCTAGTTCTTTATTCTTCAACTATTTCGCAGAAGAGACTGTGGATAGTGTCCAGTGGTCCTATCCATTGTCAGCAGTGATGGATGTGCCTCTCCTTCATGGACCACTTCCACCCACCGAACCAGGATATAGAGACAGGAATAATTGTGGCAATGGGTAAATCACACTGCTTGGTTTAGGACTGGTTTTGAAAGGTTTGCATGTCATGTTGAAGATGGCAAAGTATTAACACTAATATTTGTACAACGTGTGGTGTACTCTGCTGTATTAGCATATTTCTAATAGAGTCGAAATACAATGGGGATTGAAAGAATCTGTATTTTGCTGTAAATGTAGTATATTTTTGATGTGAGCTATGTTATACTACGTTTAAAGTATTTAGGTAACTGATGGCAAATTCCAACTATTTTAGAAATATATTTTAGAAGTATACATTAAAATGTGTTGCAGCATTGTCAATTTCTTTGTTTTCTAATGCTTGTTTTCAAGTAGTTGAAGCCCCATTGGTGTATTCTTACTGTATAATTATAAAAGATAAATTTAATGATTGAATTTTTGATTTAAGGAATATAAAGCAGTTATTCTGTAAATTGGCTCATCTGTTTTTGTTTAACAAAAGTGTTACTTATTTGTCATATGTAGCATATTAGTGTTCTGAAGTGTTTGTGGCACAAGGTACATTATGAATACTGTGGTGAATGTGTTTACACCAAGAGACTTGTTGACATCGTATAGTATTCCAATTTGGTTTAGATACATCTTTCATTAGAAAAATGGTCTTGTGAAAGTTGGCTGCAGAGACTGCATGCAAGTGTCCATGTGTATGTAATGGTATCCAGTGAGCATCTCATCGCAAAATGATGCAGGGGGTGACCTGTCCCCAAATATGCACTCTCAGCAAGGTCAAACACGTTCCCCATATATTCTAGGATTTGAGTTGATGATCATAAATTACACCCCTCCTAGAATATTTGGGGGAAAATATTAGAGGTCAGGAAAATGTGCATCCCTGATATTTTTCAGGTACCGTTCACATGGAAATGTATATCATTTACAGGGTTGTTTTCTTTCTCTAGTCCTAGTAAGAACATTAGAAATTATGTAGGATCCTCCTGTGTATTTATGGTGAATTTAACAATTCCTGTACATTGGTCCACTACTTTTATACTTGATACAGTGTAGCTAGTGTCAGGAGTACCATTTCTGGGCAGAAAGGAGTTGTAAACAGCAGTTGTGACTCATGCAAATGTCCAAAAGTGATGCAAATGGAAAGGTAGATTGAGTTACACATTTGCATAGCAATTCACTCCAACTATGGTCTGAAATGACCAGAGTGTGTGCAATCCGGTGAATTTGACATTTGGTCTGATGGAATTTCAGTTTGTACTAGTTTTCTTTCTGAATGTTTGATGTTTTTAGGTACAGGGTATGCATTGCAAGGGCTTTCTGCTTGGACTTTTGTTGCATTGAAGTTTAGTAACCATAGACCTGACAGTGTAGAAACGCATTAAAATGCTATGAAACTAAGAGTGTGCTGCCAATATCTACAAGTGTATGATCAGGAGTAAGACCACACACATTGTTACAACACATGCAAGAGACCCTCTACATGCATATTTAAAAAGAAGGAAATGTGCTGTAGTGCCAGTTTCTTCAAGTTTGTCAAACTTAATAAGGACAAATGGGATACTATTTTCATTTGGCTATGTTTGAGTCAACCACTGTTCCTATTGTTCCACTGTTGCTATTGTTCCTATTAACTAAACTGGTTCCATGCAGTAATATATTGTTATATAACATTTGGTGGGGATAATTTTACCTGCTACCACTAAACCTTGAACTAATTTTAGGTTGTGCCTTAGTATAACTATGCAGTTAATGCACAGAATTAAGTTTTTGAATCTGCTGTTTGATGCAAATTTTCCTAGGATATTTAATTGTGCTGTGGCTCCTTTACACATTGGAAGGTTTGTCACACACCGCAGCTTATCTGGACAACAGGATGCCTTCAATTTTTTTAGCAGGTCATTAAATTGGTCAACGTTTGCAGGGATTGCCATTTAACACAGATTTTGCAGTATTGTTCCATTACTTCAGGAAATGTCCATACGGTTTATTTTAAAGTACTTTTAAGGATGCTTTTTATTGCGCGACAACTATACCAATTCTGCGGTTTAGAATTTTGAGCATATTGTGGGTCTGCTGGCTGACGCATGTTGTATAGATTCTCTGTAGCAAAAGTGGTACCACGAATTAACATTACCTATGCTGCCGAGTGTGGTACAGCAGTCTTTGCAACCTAATGTTCTGAATATCATTTGGCCTTTGTCTGGTATTAAATGTGATCATCAAACACAATATATTTTTTCTCCAACAGTTCCTCCTTTCCAGCCTTAAGGACTGATTGCATTTTTGTATTGAAGGAAAACATTAGGTTAGAAACCATGCTTACTTCATCTATAAGAAGACATTTTATTGGTTGTAGAATTCTGCTCAATTCAAATGCTGGTTCTGCCAACAATATGATAGTTTAAGTGTCAACTGACGAGTTATAGTCAGTGTAAAGTTACTACTCCTATGTTGTAAGCAATGGTGAACACTGATTCCTTCTAAAAATGTACAAATTGCTTTAAATAGAAATGTTTTGCCAGAACCAGCTTCACCACTAATACACTAATATACAAGAGCAGCGATTTGGAGTTATTTTACTTGCATATTTTGCTTTTCATGGTCTAATCCATGTTCATTTCCTTCTGTGACTTCTAGGAACATGCTGAGATGTTCATTTAACCGTGATCTGCACACTGATAAATTTGTTCAGATTGATTTCTGCTTCATTTTGAATACTTGGTTCTCCGAGTGGTTCTTGGCTATCTACAATGAATGTGACTCCATTCAAGAGTTTCTTTAGCAATTTGTCTTTCTATCTCCTTGATGTCATTCATCTTGGAAAATGTCTTTGTATTGTTTAAATGTGGCATTTGTTATGCTGTTTCATTTGATTTCATTGTCCCCTGGTAATTCCTTTTTTCCAAGGTTAGAGTAGGTGTAGTTGGGCCATGAAACAAGGGTGTTGTCTACTGATTTAGACTGGGTTTTGGGAGTCTTACTAGATTTCCTTGACAATTTAAAACTTATTTGCCAGCTGCATCATTTGGTATGACATTTGTGTATATGCAGTTGTGTCCTGTTTCATACATCATATTTTCTAAAGGACTTCTGTTGGGATAGTACTTGTTAATGCATTTTTAAGGTGGCTTGGCTGTTGGGGTTTTGTGTGACCATATAATTTCTTGGTATGATTTTAGTATTCTTTTTCATGATTCTGGACCAAGGTTTAACCCGATAACAGGCCGATTCATGGAATTAATGTGCACCAAAAATCGCACCGCAAGTGTGAAAATCGTAGCGAAAGCTGCGCACATCAATTCATGGAAGACCTTGCGCGTGTAAATCCTGGGTTGTGTGCTAAGATCGTGCGTGGTGCAGGCGGGTGCACGTCAACAAACGCAGTGCACTACGCGCACAGCGAAAGCGCACATAGCGTGGCGCACACAAGTGGGTGGAACACGAGGCGTAACACGCGGAATGGGGAATGTGTGAAAATGTGTACAGGAGGTAAATGCGTGGGACACGCACCTACAACACGCATTCATGGAATCGAACAGGGGAAACGTGTGCGCCAAAAAAGACGCGCTATTCTGGAAACGTATGCCAGCAGGAAGCAGGTGTACGCGGCTCCGCAGCATGTGCACGCAAACAAGCTCAGCCGCTACGATGAATAGACCATTCCTCACAGCAGTGGTCGTGGGACACCGCTGGAGGAGGATAGCCAGGCCCCACATTTTTACACCCAGGACCAGCCTTTTTGGGATGGCTGATGACCAGGTGTATGGGAGGTACAGGTTTCCACCACACAATACTCGATCTGGTGAGTGGGAGGATGACCTCACCACCCACCCTGTGCTCCCAAGCACTGACCCCCTTGGAAAAGGTGCTCAATATACTGCACTTCTTGGCCACTGGTTCATTTCAGCGGACTAGTGCCATAGTGGGGGGGGGGGGGGTGTGGGTGTCACAGGCCACGCAGTCACGCTGCCTACACCAGGTGTTGGCCATCATGACTGCACGCTCTTCAGTCTGCAGGCATATATATGCCCAGAACACCTGCAGAAAGGCAGGCTGCCGTCCAGGACTTTTACGGGGTGTCACACTTCCCCAAAGTGCTTGGTGCCATTGCAACCATGTGGCTCTACGTCCTCCCAGGGCAACTGAGCACATAGCACTGACATTCCATCAACGTGCAGGTAGTATGTGATGCCAAGGAATCTATCCAGGGTCCACCCATGACAGTTTCATTTTCAGAATGTCACCCCTAAACCAGGACCTAGAAGCTGGGCAGCATGGCGACACATGGCTGCTTGGTGAGTATAAATGCCTCTGCACATGCATGTCAGATATTGAGTAGATGTCACAACCCCACTAATGATGCCATCACCTCCCCAGGGGACAGTGCCTACCCTCTTAGCACCCACATGATGACGCCAATTCGGAACCCCACCACACCACCCGAGGTAAGATACAACGCCGCCCATAGTGCAACCCGGGGCATAGTGGAGCGCACATTCGGAGTGCTCCAGTCATGCTTTCGCTCCCTTGACCGCTCTGGTGGGCAGCTGCTATATGCACCCCAGTAGTGTGCAGGATCATAGTGGCAGCATGTGTCCTGCACAACGTTGCAACCTGCCGGGGCCTGACGGTGGACATGGTGGTGCTCTCACATCCCCAACCACATGCACGCCCGCTGCGCATGGGAGGGGAAAGGGCACGTGGTGAGGCAGCCTGTACACAGCTGGTGGCTAATTACTTCACCTAAAATCACAACCCTGTGGAGTGCAGAGCCCTGGCACATACCAGCTGACAATCAATGGTGATATAAGGGGCAGTGAACTGTCACAACCACACCAGCCTGAGATTGGTAATCTTGAAGTGTTGCATTGTGTGCATCCCTACCTACTGAAAGACAACCAATGCTGTGTCCCAAAAAGACACACATTATGCTGCATCAATGACTACCCCCTTGCAAAATACAACATTAAAATAGTGCCATGTCACCAAACCCCTCCCCATCTCAGCTCCAACACACCATGGCATGCCATGTGAAAGCAACCAAATGAATGCACAACACATGACACAAGTGTCACAAAGTGCACTGTCCCAAATGGAAACAGGCCACAGACAATATGCTCCCAGTAATCAATAACAGCACACATGAACAAATACTTACCAGCAACACAGGATGAAACGGTGACAAAATATGACACTACAAAGTAGTGCAAGTCTTACAACCTGAATAAGCCAGCACATTGACCCCTTCCAACTGCAAAGTGTTGCTGTCAGGCAAATTTGTCAGTGTATTGCATACAACATTAACTGCATCTGCAAGCTTGTGAAGACATGAAGTACCTGTAAAGGAGGAAGACATGGATGCACAAGCACATATCAATACACCATGCAGTGTTCAATACAACATCCCCACTAGGGATGTCCTACTGTTTTGACTACAGACTGCCCACACAGCTCATGGGAGCCCAATGTCACTTGGTCACACCCTTTGCAAGCCCATGGAAAGGGGATGCAGGAGCAGTGTCATGAACCCAAGCATCTAACCCAAAGACAGGACAAGCCTGCATGTACCCAGCTGGAATACACAGTGGATGCCCATGGGATCTAAACAAGGCAACACTGTAAAAAAATACAGAAATCAAAAATGGCCAGGGTTGGGAGCACCCAGCACCCACCTGCGTGGATGTTGAGAAAAACAATACCTCCATGGCCTGCACAGCTATGCCAATGTGGGAGAACTGCTGTTGCTCTCTTCACCCTCTGCTGCTACATCAGGAGGTGGCGGTGCTATGGGAGGCAGCCCACGCAAAGCCCTGGTATGGTCCTCCATGGCAGCAAGCATGCGAGTGTGGAAGGTCTGGTTCTGGAGGATGATAGTACGGGGATCCCCATGCAGCACCTCATGGGTTACCTGCATTTCTGCACGCATGGCCTCGCATGATGCCCGGATCTCCTCACGAGTTGCCTGCAGCTCAGAGCGAGTGTGAGCTGCTCCAGCTGCTGTTCGGACCAAAAATTTTGGGAAGCCTCAAGTTCACCCAGAGTCTCCCTGAGGAAATGGAGTTCTAACCTCAGGGCTTCCTTGTGACTCTAGAGATATGGCTTCGCGCAGAGTCTCCAGTGCCGCCTGTTGGACACCAACATGTCTTCCCTGTGTGATTGGCAAATGGAGTCTGTTGCCTGCTGTTGCTCCAGCTGCCTTTCAGGGGGGGAGAATGGAAGTGGCCACCCTCCATTGCCTGAGCCATCATTTCAACCGACGCTCCCTGTTGTGCTGCTATACTGTAAATGGAGTTTTCCCATCCAGTATTTCCTGGTGGCATACGGCCACTGTCAGTGGTCACCACACCTGTTTGGGGCAAGGCGATCTGCAGCTTGCTGTGCTGGCACTGCCTGAGGCTGCATGACTGCATTCCCCCCTCTGATCTGCTGGCCCAGGAACAGATGAAGTGGAGTGTGACCCTGCATCAGTAACTGCCAAAGGTGGAGTTACCAACATTGACATCACCATAGAGGGGCCTACCCCCGGTGCAGGTGGGTTGGACAGAACAGCATCCCTGCCAGAAACACACCTGCGACAGCACATGTCCCACTGTATGATTCAGCACATGAATCATAGAGGTCTGGGGAGGTGCACCCAGAGACACTGTGGACAGTATGGTCTGCAGGAGGATAGGGTTTTCACCCACCACCACACCACGTCCTCCACTGGTGCCCGGTTGTGGCTGAGATTCCTCCTGGGTCTGCACCATCTTCCTCCGCAACAGCATCAAGTGCGTCATCACCTGCAAAAACATGAAAGACAACAAATGGAAACGGGCATGAGCACCATAGCACACACAGGCCTTATAAGGCAGAGATCCAGTAGAATAACACATGTCCGACACGACTAACCCTGGCATGCATGCACTGTGAATGATTTGGAAAGGGAGGCAAAAAGCAGACACTGAGGATTCCAAGATGGAAAAGCAACACATGTGCTGCATGCTGGATAGCACTGGCATCACAGATTAGCCTGTGAGTGGCATGGGCAATCCACATACATGCCAGCACACAGATGGCACATAGCATAGCCATGGTACATTTGACAAGTACAGCCATATGTCAGTGAAGGAATACTGTCACCCATCCATGTGAGATGGACATGATGAGATGAAAAATGCAAAATATTGTGACAAAATAAGTATGCAACACATCCAGTGTGCAATAATAGTGATGGCAGGCAGATGGATACATCAATGGTTGGTCTCTTCAACATGACATGAAACTATCATGTTCCACATTCCAACATGCCACAAAATTAATGTGAGCAGGCCCTTACTCAATCAGCCTGAATGGTCAAATCATTCCCATAACAAGGTAATAAATGTGGGCCAATGTGAGTTGTAATCTGACAAGCATGTCACATATGTGGCATTAGGGCAGAAAAATGCGTTGCAAAAAATGGGAAGATTGAAACAATCAGGCTGAATGAACACTGGAAAATCAGAACTGTTGTTGCAAGATGACAGTTCAAGGGCAACTGCAGTAATGTGGCGCTAATTGGCTACTGTGGTCAGAAGGGGGCTACTGTCCTACCCAAGGCCGGTGAATGGTTTGGAGGAAGCACATGGGTGACCCATACCACTCATGAGTACACACCCTCACCTGGCACTCAATCATTACACATCACCCAAGAAACATACACATGGATTACACACATTTGCATGGGCACTCACCGGACAATGCCTCATAATTTGGTAGGTCTCCCACGCCTTGGATCTGTTCCTCTGTGACGAAGGTTCCAGCAACACTCATGTTCAGTGAGTTGGTCGTCCTCTGGTGGAGACCCACCGCCAGTCACAAGTAGAGGCATGATTGGAAGCCAGCTTGTTCTTTGTTCTGCGTTTAAGGTAATTCCACCGCTTGTAGTAATCATCAGCTGTACGCCTCAAAAATCCAAGGGCACTAATGTGGTCCACGATGGTCTGCCAGTGGGCCCTACGTTGAGCAGTCGTAGTCTTACAGACTGCAGTCACCAACATTGTGCGGCTATGTGCCAACACATAGGCCACAAGTGCATCAAGTTCAAGTTCAGGGTCATTGAAGCTAGGCTTCCTTGACGTGCTGGAGTGTGTAGCTGTCTGGGGTCTCAGCCTGTAGTGCAAGAGCACCCTTCTTATTGGAAGGTGGTGCTAATCTGGAGTGCCTTACGCTGCTCTGGTCAGTAGGGGCAGAAGCGCAGGTGGACTGGGTACTAGAAGCCTGTAAAGGCACAATGACCATAGGTCTTGGTGCAGGCATTGGCTGCAGGGTGATGTTGGCAGGGCCAATGTCGGTGTGATGGACCTGGACCGACACTGTCCCGGCTGGGAGACTTGGAGCTGGGGTGGATTGAGCTGCACCTGCCGCCTGCCCACCTGGCTACTTGGGGCAGCAGATGACATTGCTGCCCCAGATCCACATGGCCTGGTGACAGCAACTTTCACCGCCACATGTGGATTAGACTTGCTAACCTGGAAGTCAGCCTGGGAGTCATCCTGTGCCGGTTCAGCGGAACATATGGGCCGGTCCAACAAGGGCTGAGCTGGGATGGTGTCAGCTACATTTCCCACAACCATTGGGCGGGTCGGGGTGCATAGGTTTCACCAATTGGTCCTCCACACTGGGCTCTAGGGGCACCCTGCAAATACTGTCCACATCCCCTACTGTGCCCACCACGCCCACCTTTTGGAGGTTGGCCACCTTTGCCTCCCTTACTGCTTGGTCGCCTCCCAACCATGGCACTGATGTTGTGCATATGGGAGTTGCAGTAAAAAATTGTCCTGGGCAATTGGGGTGAAGGGGGTAGGGTACTAGATGGAATTCGTACCGTAGTGCTCTAGCAAGGCTGCATGTGACCCCTGGGGGAAGGTGATGGGTCACGCAATGCACAGGCATCCCAAAAACAAAAGTACACATGCGCGCAGCCCCTGGTAGACCATGTGCATGGAAAAATGAACCTGCACTACTGTGGCACCCAGAACCACAAAAATATGCGTGTTACACACAGCCTACAATGACCTCTGAAGGGTTACGCTACACACGGGGGCAACAACAGTTGGATAATACGTGCACGACTCACCGTCTGCCTTGAAAAGGACACGCCTGTGCGCGTTGGCAACACCCCTGCCAAAAGAACGCAGTCTGAGGAAACGGGGAGTACTAACTGGAAACGTTGTGAAGTAATTGCATGTGAACCGACAAAGTACAAGAAACACCCGCTCTCCACAAAAAGCACGTACAAGAAAATAGTGGGATACTTGTACCTTTTTTAAGCCAGCCCACAGGTGCAACGTCGCTTACGCACTAAGGCCCTTTCCTCCAATAGCACGGTGATGTGCGGTTTTCTCACATGCTGATTCCCAATGCACCTGTGTTGTGGGGAATGCCCGTGTGTGTAATGTCACTTACGCGCTAAGAGCCTTTCCTCGGATTTCACGCTGATGTGCACTTTTTTCACGTGCCAAATCACTCCGTATGAATCTGGCCACACGAAAACACACAGAAGACCATGCTCCTGCCCAAAAGGCCATTTGCCTGCGCCGAGCCCACCAGCCATCTGCTGCTGCCTACGTGCCCTGCTATTTGGTGCCTGCACGTCGGCCATCTGCAGGGGTCCAGTTGCTGTGTCCACCCTGCTGGAACAGAAGACTCCCGACTGGATACCATCGCTCCACAGCCCAGCCCCAGGACCCAGTTTCCCACCCACGCCTGCTTCGGGGGTCGCCATGTCAGGGCAAACACCATCTGAGACCACTGGCCACCAGCTTCAGTGAGAAGGAAGTTGGTGTCCTGGTGGAGCATGTCCTGGGGCATTATGCCAACAAGGAAGGACGGGAGAGGATCTGGGAGGATGCAGTGGTTGCCATTAACGCGGAGGGGGTGGCAACCCGTGACATCAAGCACATCCGGAAGCGCTGGAGGACTTCAGGTCCAGGACCCTCTACAAGGCCCAGCGCCGCGTGAAGGCAGAGGATGCAGAGGGGTGCCGGGTCAGAATGAGCAACATCCAGAGGGTCCTGGAACGTGTAGGCCCAGTGCTCCATGCCCAGATCCTTTGGAGGCAGACCCATCTGGAGTTGAGCGGTAAGTGGCCAAGCATTGCTGTGTGAGACAGGGCATATTGTAGTGTGCTGGTAGTCTGATACTTGCCTGTATGTGTGACATACACGTATGTATGTGTAGGGACATCATGGTCATGCATGTGAGACCAGTAATGTGTGAGCCACATGGATGGTGCATGTGTTCCAATGCAACATGGGAGCTGTATACAGAATGCACACCTGAATGCATGCCAGTCTCTGTTCCTGGACATGGAGGTTGAGTGAGATGGGTGTTGCTCTCATGTACATGTATGGTGCACATGTGTCTGTAGTGTGTGACTTTGAAACGCCATGGATGCATGACACATGTCCATGATGTGCAGGTTCACTAATGCAGTGTGGTCACCGTTGTATCCACTGTCTGTGGTGTACAGCCATGGTGCATGACCCTCCGGTGATGTGTGTATGGGATCAGTGTGAGCATGATGCATGTGAGTTAAGGCAACATTTTGGTCAAAAGAGGCCCTTGAACATGGATGCGGATGTTGATTGCAGGCGCCATGCCTTTTTCTGCATGTGTTGAGTGCATTCACCCATGTATTGTGGAGGGACAGGATGGAAGTGACATTTGACAGTGCCACTCATGTGTCATTGCTTCCTGTCTAGGGAAATATTGTACTGTACCCTGATGCTTGTGTTCTATGTCGCCCTCTACGCAGCGTCAAGTGAAGAAGAGGGTGGAGACGGTGCTGTGGAGCCAAGCAGTGACACAAGGCCCAGCCACCCTCACAGGAATTGCCATAATCTGGGAGCGAGGGGACTGGTGCCGCCGTCTGCCACTACGGCTGTAGAGGAAGGGCCGGGTGAGCCCCCACAGGGGCTTGCCATGGCAGAACGACGGTGTGGAGACATCAGGTTGGTGGCATCCACAGAGGATGAGCCCGCTTCTGAGCTGCACATGGGGCCTGGTGGGGTATTACCACTGGTGCAAGTGGTGCAGTCCTGGGCCAGGGTCAGGAGGCAGCACAGGTCATTGCAGAGGGGTCTGCATGTCACTGTCCTTGACCCTGTGACTGCACCAGCAGGGATGCCCCGTCCCAGGCCCATCCGCAGGTAGGGGGGAGTGCTATGTCATATGCCTCTCCACTACCTGCGGACAAGGGGTCCCATGAATGTATGGGCTCCATCCTGATTGGTGTCGCATTGTGCACGTGTGACATTTGTGGTGATGTGCGTGCTTCCTGGGTGGAGCATGCACGGCATCACGAATGGCAGTGTCGCGGCACTGTTGGGAGGGGCCCTGGTTGGTGAGTTCCTACATGTGTCGCGGACCTCTCCTCCTCTGTGGAGACTATGCGCCAGGCGTTCTCCCTGCCGTCTTCCGGCCCAGATTCCACCAGGGCCCCCTGTGGACCTGGCCTGACCAACAGCCAGCTTGGTGGAGAGCCCATCCCTGCCACAGTTGGGAGTTGGTGGTCCAGCAGGGATGGACACCACAACTGGAGACCAGCTGCTGGAGGATGTGCAGGCATCATCGGACAGGGCACATGGACAGCAGCAGGCTCTAGGTGGGAGCAATGATGGCTCAGGGCCATCGACTTCAGAGGGGCAGGCATCGGCCAGAGGGCAGGAGGACCCTGGAATGGGTGTCTTCCGTGTGGCTGCGGTTGGGCCGGCATATAGATGCAGAGCGGCGGCGGGCAGAAGAGACATGGCTCACAATGGTCAGGGCGGAGAACACCATGCGGAGGGCACTGAGGTGAGCCAAGTGCCTCGAGGCTATTCGCAAGGAGTTGGAGTCCAACAGGTCATCGTCCCTGCGAATCCCCGGGGCCATGGAAGAGGACTGCCTCCAGGACATTGAGCAGGAGTTTCATGATGCCCTGGCTCGGGAAATCGGAAAGTGAGCCGTCAGACTAGCCCGCCGCCATTGTATATAGTTTTTAGTGTTAGGTTTCATTTTTGTTTTCCTTTATTTTGGGGTGTTTGGACTTTGTCCCACATTTGTATATAGTTTTTTATTAGGTAGTTTTCATAGGTTTCTGTTCTTTCATTGGGCTCATGGACCCTTGACAATTGATTGTACATAGTTGGACAATGTATTTATTGGAACTTTTTCTTTGGATTTCACCATGAATTAATGATTTTACTTTTTACGTTTCCTTTGGATTTGCTTTGGTGGAGGGAGAGTTTAGACTATTTCTTTTGGATTGGTTATACTTTACATGTACTCATCTTTTGGACATGATTTTCATTTCATGTTTGTAATTTTTTATGCTTTCATTGCTTTATTTTTGTCCCTAATACATTTTGATATTTTCCATGTGTGTAATTCGCTCTGAGTTCATGCATGTGAAAATGTGGGTTTACAAATGCCAACCTGTGTGTGTGTGTCGGACATGTGTTGATGTACATAGTCGACTTTTGGTTTGTGTCTTGAGATAGGCATGTTGGTGTGGATTGGGAAATCATTGCGTCTCAAGACTGGGGTGGTGTGCTGTGGTATTTTGGTGGAGATGTGGGCCATGATTGCGCATCTTTGTCATGTAGGGGGGAGACATGATTCGGGGCCTGCTGGCAGGTGCCTGTCAATGCTGGGGGACATGAGTTGGTGATCACTAGTGCAAGGTGACATGTGGGCTGGCTGGGGGGCATGCCCATGGTGGATGGGTTGTGTACAGCACATGGCCAGGGGTGCTGAGTAGTCCCCTGTGGTGTGGGCTGCCTGCAGGGGCTGTAGAGGGCACACCTGGGAGGACCCACACTGCCAATTAATGTGTCGGACTCCCGCACACCCTTGAAATGCACGTACCCTGCTCACACAGGGCCAATTGCATGTGAAACCTCCCGCGAACCCCAGTAATACACGTACCCCGCTCGCACAGGGTCGATCGCATGTGATTCTCAATGCGCAGCGGGGTACGTGTATTTGGAGGGGTGCATGGTGAGTTTTACAGGTGGTTTTGTGGTTAGGGGGACTGTATGCTGGTCCACTGGCCTGTGCGCCACGTATGGGATTTGTGTGCTGTACATGGCGCACGGGGAGGGTTTTGGGGTTCGGGGGGGGGGGCGTAACTGGCGCTGCACCACTCTGTGCCGCGGCTGGTAATGGATGTTGAAATACATGAATACGCTGTGCACGGAAATGGATTTTGGTGCATGCGGCTGGCGCAGACTCACACGCGTACACCAGCCGCTTGCGCCACTTGTGTGCTGAATTCTATTACCCCCAAAATGTTCAGCTTGTCGGTTCAGAGCTGTGCCTATTAAACTCTCTGTAGCTTCGTATGGTCCACATTCTCTGACATTATGAGGTAGGAATGCTTTCGGGAACTTTTTGTTTTTTAGATTAAATGTCATCCCAAAGATATTTTAGCTCAGTTTTCTCAGCTTTGGTGAGAGGATTACCATGGCATTGCAACTACAGTTCAATTGTATGCAATATTTTAAATGTCTATCAGCATTCCACATGGATGCAAATATAGGATTGTAATCATTTATGTATTTGGAGGCTACATCATTTTTATTGCATCTTTTAGGAGACTAGCCTTTCACGTTATGGTAAACAATTTACAACTTTGGTACAAACTGGTCTAAGGGAAATCAAACACATATACTGAAGTATGTCCCTTTGTTTCTAAATTAATGTTTGCAATATTTGCCACAATTATGCCATTAAAAATGTAAGATTTGAGTTTGTAGGTCCTTTTTTTTTGTCTTCTATAGGGATATTAGACATTAGAGGCAATAGGCCACATTAGGAATTGGCTGATGCAGTATTAATGTGCCAGTAATTCCATTTACCTGCACATTACCACACCAGCCAAATCTGAGTAATTAGAACACCCCCAGCAAAAAATGCCAGTATTACCGCCACTGTTATTACCAGTGCTGGTAATACAGCAGATCCCTGCAATATATAATTGCCCTTACCGCGACTCAGAATCTGGCATTAATTCCACCAGAGTGCCAGAACTAATTCCATTTGGTGGTAGCCGGCTGGATATACCGTCAGGATACCACCAAACTTGTAATGACCTAGATTACTGTCCTGGCCAAATGTGGGGAATGTTTTATCCACAAGCATGTGAATGTGTACTGCTACTAGACTGTTAGTATTTTCTGCAAAAGTAGTGTTCGATGTGAGGAGCATTCCTGGTTGCAGATGAAGTGTAACATGGCAATAACACAGTGCTGGAAGTATTGTGAAATATTACAGGAGAATTATGTTCCCTAGATGCTCTTTTATGTCCCTTCATTTTTGCAGTGTTTAGGAAGACATGTTCATAATCACATGCATATCTTGCACAAATGAGTGTAGTAATCTATGTGGGGAGGCCTAGGTTCCTCATCAGGGAGCACACTTATGATGGCAGAACCAGTATTTTGTGCCACACATTTGCCAAAATATTTTAAACGAAAAGATGGACAATCAATTCAATGTTTTGATATCTTGGATCTGAATAATACATTGAGAAACAATGATACTCTGATGCCCTGGTTGTTATAGGTCTTTAATCATGCCTTTTCTTGTAGGGATGAGTAGTGGAAAACGGTGCATCTAAACTCTGTTCCCATGTACTCATTGGAGATCCTTTGACATGATACTTTTGGAATGTTTGTAAGGAATCGCCCATGGTGTCTCTGGAATGTAGTGGCTGAATTGTGTAGTGAACAAGCATGTTAGGATCAAAATGACCAGTTTGTTGTGTATCTTCCGTTATTTTGATTGTTTTCTGTTTGTAGTATTCATTGTGCCTGTTCATATACTGTAGGGATTGTTGAAGTTTGCTTAAATCAATCAGTTATTGGCAAATGTTTTTCGTATGCTACTCACCAATGCAATTACAGATTGGTGCAATGCTCAGCCTACTCCCAAGTTTCAACAATTTCTTTGAGGTCTAATAGTATCTTGCCACAAATGCAAAGCAATTCTGATGGAGACAACCGGTGTTGGGTAGTAATAGTATTCTTCAAACTGTACTCCGGTTCTAAGCAATAACACTCTATAGACTGAGGTGTTGAAGAGCATTTTAAAGTGGGACTATCAATAAGGTAGTATTGATTACTGGAGATGACATTTGGTTGTCATTAGGCTTATTGCAATTTGTGAATAAGGGATCTGTTATGTTATATTTATTTTCTGCGGCTCGATAATTGTAACCATTGTGATTCCTCATTATCTTCAATTTTGTTGGATATCTCCTGTTTCTTTACTTCAGTTCAACAGGCACCTACTTTGGTATTTCAGCAGAGGGAGTTTGAAACTGCCATTTACTTTTTGTATGTGTTGGAAAGAAGGGAACTGGTAAAATGCTGTTGGTTTCCTTTATAGTTCTAATTTAGTATGTTTCTATAATATTTCACAGGATGGTTTGTGCTGTCCACTTCTGAGTTTTTGTAATTCTAGAGCAGGAATTGTAGCACTGCACACTGGTGTTTAACAATTGGGTGATGCGCTTGAAATTAAGCCTAAAGTAATTGTCGCACGGTGTGGATGAGTACTGGACTGGAGTCCAAGTTTTAGAGTTTTGATTCTACTTTTGGGATTTACTTTAACATTGGGACAACTGTTGATACACATTACATATTTAGCTGCACAACCATTTGTAGATGGGATGAACTGTGTGCACATGAGGACAGTTTGGTTGAATATTTGTTTGGGAAGAATTGTACATTATTGTACCTATGGCATAATTTTTCTTCTTGACCATATGCTTCAACTTTGGTGTTACAAACTAGTAGAGAACCAGTCACGGACACAAAAGATGCAGAAGTTACCTACATTGTCATTGTGCATGTTTCTATATTGCATTTGTAGTTTGAGTTAATGGTTTCATTTTGTATTAAACCAGCCAGCATAAATGGTTTTATTTTAGTTTCAATGTGCTGTCAATTATTTTCTTTGGTAATTCACCAGTAAGAAATGTTACTTTTCAGATTGGCAAGGGCGATACGATAGACTAGTTTTTGCTAAATTGAATTTTTGGAGTTTTCTTGTCAATACATTGATTTTTAAATAAGTCTTCCATGCATGTTATGTTGGGGATCATCTTCTGGTGTAATTGTTTAAGGAGATATGTTTACATTTATTTGACAGTGGGGGAATGACAGTTGGTGGTTGACTTGGAATGTACTGCAAGAGGAGTTCTGCATCTGTTTTCTTTTTTAGTGGAGAGGGACTGTGATTCTCCCTTTGCTTTCTACAGAGTTGAGTTTTCTCTGCCATTGGTTTAATCGGTTGGAGGAAAGAATAATTCCAATAAAGGGTGCCCTTTTTAATGTGGTTTGTTAATACAGGAAGACCTGGTTTTTATTATTTTTAAAGGAGTTTGGGAGACGACTGTAGTTGGTATTGATAATTTTGTTAGTATATTTCAGAGTAATGAATGGTGGATTTGGCTGATTTTGCTTTAAGACTACTAGAAGTTTTGGAAGAAAAATGGTGAGGGGGTAGTGTGATGATGGAGGCAATAACAATGTAACAGATGAGGGATTAATGTAAGTGGGATGTTGTGGCAAAGGCAACTGAGGTACTGGGACAATGAACTGGTAGACTGGGTATGTAAACAATTACTATTGGGAGACTGGCATGAAGGAGCGTCAGTTTTGGAGTACTATGATGAGGAATAGAGGTGATGGTAACCGAGTAATGGGGTACGGGATGATGGAGAGGTGGTTTTGGTAAATTGAACATTACTAATGATCATTAGGCAATCAACTGTCATGATATATACTTCTCTTCTGTTAATAGTGTTTCCATTTAATAACACACAGCTCAATACTTGAGGGTCTATCGTAAATATTATTTTAGATGCATAATAAGATGCAGTAAAGCTATGCAATAGCATACTTGGAAATGTACTGGTAAATAGTATAAGCATCGTAAAGTGTCTGTCTTTTATGTCCAAATGTGTAGACTAGTACTATTAAACCTCAACACAGGATGTAGGTGTATGCTTTGTGTATATTTACTATGGTTTATAATTTTAAATGTATGTTAATCTAATCACAGGTACACTTATTTACTTTAACCAATTTCAATTGACTGATTTACTTTAATGTAAATATTGTTTGTATGTTTAAAAGACCACACAATGGTGGGGGTGTCCTTCACGTGGATACATTCACAGCTTTAAAGTTCAAAGGTCATCACTTGAGACACTATTCAAATAGAATTCTAAATCATTGTTATTCTCATTATTCATGAGTCATCCACAAACATTGAGGGTGTAAATGTTCCAGTAGTAAAATGTGAGTACTGCAAACACATTTCTTGTTACTCCAAGTCATAGGAGGTACTATTAAATCATGGACACAGTTTCATGTGCATGCTTTCAGAACATCTTCTTATCTATAATTTAAATGTACATTTGATCTAAGAAAATGTACAGTGATTTGTCTTTAACAATATGCTGGGTTTCCATGTATGTTTTAAAGACCAAATGAAGTGGTGGATGTCTTGCAAATTTAGAATGTTGCAGCTTTGAAGGTCACTGCTCAATACTTGAGATGCTATTGGAAATATTATTGAAAATGATTGAGAAATGAAAAGTAACCCTGCAAATTATTTGAGTAAGCATTGTACAATCTTTTTGACATTTCTTTTCTAATGTCTGCATTCCTATGTAGTAATAGAAAATTCTGCCCTCAAATGCATGTGTAAATTGTTTGTACATTTCCTTGAAAGTATTATTTTAAATGTAAGTTAATCACGGGTACATTGGTTTTCTTTAAACAAATCAGTAAAGCAAGCATCTAACTACCTTTGTCACTACCAGTTCTAGGATAGCATATTGATGCAACTACGGACTCTTAACATCTGCACCTAGATGCAGCTCCTGCTTGAACCCTACTTAAAGTGTATGCACTTTACAAATGTAACATTTTTCCTTTTGGTTCCTTGACTATAAACATATTGTCACTTGGTTATAACTTTACATTTAACGTAAGTTGGATAATTGTAATGCTTATACAATTTGCTTACTATACATAAATGACATTTCTCAGGAAACATGCCATTAACTATTGCAGAAGAAATTAATTCAAGTGTGAAGTCCTCCTTCCTGTGAAAAATGTCTATTGAGAATCTGCACTTTAAATTTATTAATTGCATTCAATCATAAATGTTTTAGAGGAGACCAGAAATAGCATGTCGAAAAATCCATTTTTATTCTTGTATGGATATATTTGGTGCCATATTTTCAGACATATGCATGTTCACAGTATGTCCACATGCATGTTCATGCAAATTGTGCTTTTTTATGTTGAACATACACGTAAATGACATCTTGCATCAAATGTCTGTTACATTTTGTAATTTGCAAAGATTTTGTTTTATTGAGACCAATATGACTCTTCAACAGAAGCAAGAAATAGACAAAGTCCCTGAAATGGCAACCTTGACACGTTTGTTCACCACTGACTACCTTTTAATAACGGTGAAAATGTATCAATGTTTTGCAATTTTTCCCAGGTCATTGCTTACATTTAGATGTCATCATTTTACACTCCTTATAGTATATATGACACATTACTGACTGAATCAGGAAACGTTTGCATGCATGGAATGGAGATTATGGGTCATTGTGACTCTCGCTATTCAGGTGTCATTGCTCATAATTCTAATAATATTTTATGACCCATTTCACTAACATTTGGTTTTAATGAATTTGTTTGGAATTATGACTATGGACATTTGGAAATCATTTGTGGCTGCAATATTAAGTGGATTGCACTTTCTCTTACTCTATGGGCCTGATTCACAGAAGGGTATTATGATGGTGCAATCCCATAGGAAAACGATCTGTCAATCGGGCCCTATCTATTTCTAAATAACTTTGCAACAACTCGGAATACCATTTCTGAAAGTTTCTTCTTCTCCTGGGGGAAAGGTTTGTTTTTCCAAATTAGTTCATGAAATTCATTAATAGTCAAAAAATGCATTCTTGACACGAAGTTATCATTTGTTGTTGGCATGCTAAATGTTCTGCGGTGCCCTTCTGCTAACATATATTTTGTAAAATATGAACTTGAATTTGTTGTTTTTAGAACAAATATGGCATGTTTCTTCTGATGCTCTTTTATGGGGAGGGGGGATTTGAAGGAATATTCTTCCACGCCATGTATTTCAATACAATCATCCCCTGTAATAGACCATTTGAATTGGCATGTAAAAAGTGGTGATTCACTTTCATATGCCTTTTACATTGCAGGGCATAACTCAGTCATTTACCTTATCATATGACAGTGAGTCATTGAAAATATTTCTCTTGAATGGAAAGGGAACGAACACCTATTTCACACATATTGCTGTTTGAATAACACTTTCCATGTGGATGGAACCACACCTACGAGTTTTAGTAATCCCTTGTATTTATGAAGGAATAGATGAGTAATATACATGATTTTATAATACCAACAATACAAATATGGATTCATTTGGGGCTGTGAATTTTCCCATATTTGTACAAATTGACAGTGATGGCAGATGATGCAATATTTTGGACGAGTTTAGTCCAACAGTATTTTCCTGCTTTTTTTAAGCCAACATGTGTTTCAACCAGATCACAGCAGTGGCTGTTTACATAATTTATATCTTATTATTCTTTGATCCATTGTGTTCCTTAGGATTACATATTTGAGTCAAGGCTGGCAATATTCTCAGTTTTGATACCATGGTATCCTCTGCATATTACCCCAATCCAAAATTAAGATCACTAAAGGACCATTATCAGTGCTGCCATCTTTTCTTAAGTGGTTGTCAAGGGATGTTTTTATATTGTGCCGGGAGAATAGCTCAGGGGCTATGCATTTGTCTTGGTGGCAAGACAACACATAGCAACACAGGCTAGAATCCCAAGCTCGTGCTTAGAAACTGGTCTCTGGTGTTAAGCGTGTTATAAAAGAATAATTAAACAGATGGATGTATTGGATCCATGCTGTAATCAGCAACTATCAATAGCGTACTTTGCATCCCTTGCCATTCTTCCTTTTTCTAATTAAGACTGCGTAATGATTTAAGCAATGATACACTTGTGTGGCTTTGAATGATTTGATTTTTGATATTGTGATTATGTGGTCAATTTAAAGAAATTGACATTGAAACATGTTGGACAAGGTTTATGAACTTGCACAGCCAATATGTATAGTAATAATTAGAATGGGATTATTTAATTTGTATCAAAGTAAACCACTCCCTTACCATGCGCCTGTTCACTTTTTCAAGGTATTGTGTTTGACTGTGAGTTGAGAGTCAAAGTGTTTAGTCTGAAAAATGTTGACACTTGTTTGGATCACATATGGTCCTTATGAAGACGGGGATATTGCATTAGAACCAATCATTCCAAATTATACACAACATTTGTGTTGGATACATTATATAAATGTATTTACACAAACATAAATGGGTGGTATATATTAGTAATCAATCCTTACACCAGCATATGTTCCAAATTTAACAGAAAATGCCCATATCACAATTGTCATTAAGGTCAAATTATGATTTAACATATAGGCCAGTTAAGACATGGATGGGCATGGTGAGGATCAAAGAGGGCAGAAAGGTAAAAGATACACAGAAGCCATTAGTTAAATACACTCACAATAAATGTTACATATAATCCTGTGCTCTGTTGGTGCTGCTGTCAAGAAGGGGCATACCCTTATCATTCTGACATCATTCCTCCATGACTCTTTAACCCAGGTGTTAAGAATGCAGTATCATTCTTATTAAAGGATGGTTCCATCAACCTCTTCTCACCTCAGTATGTTTGCCTCTTGCATTTCCAGTTCACCTAGTGTCCTATATAAGGGATATCATCTCTTCTGATTCTGCAAGTATTGCAAGATACGACACTGTTCCTTTTTTTTTTTTAACTAGCTATATGATCAAAACACAAGGAGACCCAATAAGGAGAGTGACCAGAGCGAGTACCAAAGATCTAACAGAGCAACAGGTAAAGCACCTTATTAACTTATCAAGGAGGACTTTGACCGCAGCTCAGACTGCGGTATTGAACTTGTCGTTCGTGCCATGTCTCCAGTGACCTTGTTGATCTGCAGATTGACTTATTTAAGTTTGTTCGTAAATATAAACTTAAAAAATTCTACGCAAAAAAAACTAGACAAATGGAACCAACCCTAAGAGGAGCTACCACAACAGTGATCTCAAAATCAGTGACATAGAAAAAACACATGTCTAGCAATGGTTGAAGATGGCTATACTGATGTAGTGGACTAAATATCAGACCTAGGAATTTGCAAACCAAGGAATTGAAATTGAGATCTAAATGTGTCCCACCATTACGGACAGATAATGGGCCTCATTATGACATTGGCAGTAAGGGGTTAACGGTGCCGGTAAGGATGCCGGTGCCATTAACCCCTTACCGCTGCATTACGAGGTCCCTTAGCGGGAGCCGCTAAAGGACCAGGGAGCTAATAACGGGCCGCTCCCACCCCATTCAGCCCTATGGGGGCTCGAATTGGAATGGGTATTTTGAATGAGGAATTACCGGGTCCTCCAAGGTTGGAATGGCCTGGTAATTCCTCATTCAAGGAACCCAGACCAGAGTTTGGAGGCAGCCAAGGCGCTAAAGAGCAACATGGCTACCTCAACTCTTAATGAAGCCCAATGTGATGAGCACATTTTAAAAAACAGTTGAAGACATCAACAAATTAATTGACAAAACCACACAGGATAATCGGAGGATTTGAATATGCTTACATGCAAAACCTGATACAAGAGGCAGACCAAGGGGGGGGTTAACATTGTCGTCATGAACAGAGGACTATATCCAAATATCAAACTCTTACACATGCTATTGAATCCTGAAAAGTGACTCAAAACAGGAAGTCTCTACTAGAACTTTTAAAAAAATATTTTTACGGCAAACTAAAATATTTGTATTGAACACTGGAAGGATGTTTAGTGCTGTTCCTCCTTTATGGTAAACAACAAATCGCTTGCTAGGATTTTCTTTCAGGATGGCACTGGTAGTTGATGTTGTGTTGGTTTCTTGGTGAGCAGTTTGTTCAAATAAGCATTGATGCAAATAAGCGGCCTCAAAGTTAGACAGTGCAGTTATAAAAGTGGATGTACAGACGAGTAGGACTTGATCAGTAACGTGGGAACAGAGACAGCATAGCAAGGAAACCAGCATAGACTACACATTCCTTTAATTCCAGTTGTTGGATAATTTATGGAACTTTTTAGCGTGGTGCAAAGTGCCTTTGTACTGGCAACAAACATCCTGATTCACAGAGCAGTGCAAAGTGTGTTTTTGCAGAGCAAAATCACGTTCCACTGCAAAAGTACTCTTTGCAATGCCCATTTAGCGTGGTGCAAAGTGACTTTACTCTGCAAAAATATTCTTTGAATCATTGTCTGTTGCTAGTGCAAGGTCATGAATTAGGCCCTGAGTCTTGTGCAAGGATACTTTGTAACACATGGGGCAGATATTGCCACTCTTGGTCCCGGTGAGTGCTGCGATTTAGAGAAGTCAGATTCCTCTGCGAGTTTGTTCTTCCCAGAGAACAACTTTGGTTTCATCAGGTGGTTTCCTCCAGGGGCACTGGTCAATCCAATAATTTGATATTTATGTAGCGCTTTGATCCAAAGCACTTAACATAGCACATATTTACATAGGTTATTAACTTTTCGTAAATGGTACTTGGTACAAAAACTCCTGTGTGAACCTTGAACATGAAAGACAGCGTGTTGCCATGCACTTTGCATGCCTTTTTTGTTGGCACATGGACCTGCCAAAACGTTTATCTTTTGCCTTTTGTTTAGAAATAGATTTTTTGGACAAGCATGTCCCATTTGAATGGCCACACTCGACAGCCCGAGGTAAATGAACTGCAGTGGATGTGCTTGTCTGGAGTATGAGCAAATGGCGCTGAAGCCATTCATACTCCAGATAAGAACATCCACTGCAGTTCATTTACCTCGGGCTGTCGAGTGTGGCCATTCAAATGGGACATGCTTGTCCAAAAATATATTTCTAAACAAAAGGCAAAAGATAAACATTTTGGCAGGTCCATGTGCCAACAAAAAAGGCATGCACACTGCATGGCAACACGCTGTCTTTCATTCACGCTGTTCAAGGTTCACACAGGAGTTTCATTGAAGGGTATTTTTATGTATGTTACAAGTTGAGATGCTGCTTATTTTAATAGTGCCTGCATTATCAATGCACTGCTAATTTTATCTGTTGGCATTGCTATCGAAAAACAAACTTGCTCTTTCATGAGCAGCTGGGAGAGGTTAGCTAAAAATATTTCACAAATTGGTAGCAGCTTGGACGTTTTCCACTTTCTTTTGCTTCCATACAAGTTAATGAAGCAGAGCCTTTTGAACCCACATTTTCAGAGATTAGTTAAATCAACTGGGAAAACGCTAAATGGATATTGGCACGATTATTCTCTAGTCCCTGCCCATTTTAAGGCCTCAGTACATTTCTGGGCACAGCCTCTCATCTCACATCTAATCCTTTGTTCTCACTGACAGGGTAATTCATGGAATCAAGTGTAGAAATGGTGCATGCGGCTGGCACATAGAGGGAGCGTGCGCCAGAACCCATTTTGACGCATCACGTATTCATGGATTCAAACATCATAACCAGCTGTGGTGCAGCAACCATGCAGCAGCACCAGTTACGCCCCAACCCCTTGTGCCAAAAACATCTGCACAAATCCCCTACATGGTGCGAAGGCTAGTGGATCAACATACAGCCCCAACAACGAAATTGTGCTAAACGCCCCTCAAGTGACAACCCAGTCGTGTGTAATACTCCTCACGCACCTACGCATACCCTGCTTGCGGCAGCCAAAACGTATGGGAAAAGTCCCCCTTGTGGTGTGGGCTTCCTTTGGGGCATAGCCAGGGGTGAAGCCATTCCTTTGGGGAATGGCCATGGTAGTAGGGAGGAGGTACCCTGTGGTGTGGACTGCCTGCTGGGGGGGGGGGGGGTTTATGTGGCTCCTCACCACACGGGAGCGTGAATATGGGATATGAGAGGGCGCTTTTCATGTAATTTTGCTGGTGCCATCAGGGTGTGTATTCCAGGGGGTTGTGGAATTTTACACGTGAGCGGGTTACGCATTCCTCGGAATATGTGTACCCTGTGCATGCCAGACCAATTGCATTAAAAAGGACGCGTGTGCTCGGTTCACCCGTGAACTCATTGCCCAAGCAGCCCACACCACAACAGAGCCCCATCACCTGTGAGCATGCCAGTAGGCATGTCTCCAATCATGTTCACCCCCAGTGTCAGCAACCTGGCAGCAGGGCCCGACTCATGGTTCCCCCCCGCCCTGCCAGTGATGGCAGTTCCCCCCCGCCCTGCCAGTGATGGCAGTTCCCCCCCCGCCCTGCCAGTGATGGCAGTTCCCCCCCGCCCTGCCAGTGATGGCAGTTCCCCCCCGCCCTGCCCTAACTCATGATCTCTTCCCCCCCCCCAAACAGGTTGTCACAATACAGGTCCACGTTACAAATGCAAAACCCAAATCGCACCCCACGCAAAACCCAGTCCAAAAACACCACCATCCATTGTACCCACTCCCCAGTAAATGCCCCATGCCATTCAGAAAAGCACATGCATGCACCCAAAGACATATCCAACAGACACACAGCAGTCACACATGACTGAGGCAATGCTGACTGACGCATGCACCAAACCAATAATTAACATTTGTGAAATTTATTAAAATAAATATGAAATGACAAAGATAAAAAGATGGAACTGAAAGTTCAAATCATAAGTAGCACAATCCGTGAGAAATCCAAACTGCAATGGTCAATCAAATCCAATAATAAAACGGAAAAAATATTCCTTCAGGACGTGGTCATTATTTTTTTTGCATCACATGAACTATGTACGCTGAGTCTGAAGGGTCCATGATCCCAAAACAAAATTAAACCTACGTAAAACCCTATGAAAAACAAAAGTGGAGCAAAGTCTGTGGACTCAATCATGCCAAAAACCAAAATGAAACACCCTGTATAACTATATACAAAGGGGCTAGTCCAATGGATCACTTCTTGATGATCTGGACCATGTCATCCAACTCCACGTCTATGTCCTGGAGTTGGGCCTGGCCTCGAGGGCTTGCAGGGATGTTGCCATGGATTCCTCAAAGTCCCTGCGCGTTGCCATGAGGCTCTCAGCCTGCCTCAACACCCGGTGCATGGAGTTTTCTGCTCTGGCCATTGTGAGCTGTGCCCTCTCTGCCTGCTGCCACTCTGCATCGATTTGCTGGCCCAACTGCTGCCACATGGAAGACACTTCCAGTTCTGGGTCCGCCTGCCCGTTGGCCGATGCCTGCCCTGAGTGATGACTCCTCCCTTGCCGAGCCTGCTGCAGCCTCAATGCCAAATTCCTCTGCCACCACAACGGTCTCTGTGATTATGGTATTCCCTGGTGCCGTCATGCACGTGCCCTGCTCGATGATGCCTGCACATCCTCCATTTGCTGGAGTCCAGTTGGTGGTGTGACCACCCCTGCTGGACCTCCGACTCCTGACTGTGGCAGGGATGTGTTCTCCACCAGCCTGACTGTGGGCTCGGGGGCAGCTCCACAGGGGGCCCATGTGATACATGGGTGGGAAGACTGCACGGAGGACGACTGGTGTGTAGGGGGTGCAGTTGAGGAGTCGCAATAAAATCCTGCACTGAGGTGGCCAAGCAGGTATTCGAAATGACGTGCACTGTCCTGCCTAGAACCATGCAGTGCGTCATCCTGAACCACATGTGCAGAGCACTACACCAACTAGGGCAGGCTGCTCATGGTCATGGATTGCCACATCTTACAGGGAGAGGACGGCCAGTTGCTATAGATGCATCCCCTACCTGCAAACGGGTGTGGACAGGGGCATCCCTGCTGGTGTGGGATGATGCAGTCACAGGATCAGGATTACACACAGGCACATCCCTGGTGACCTGAACTTCCTCCTGCCCCTGGACTGCACCAGTGGAGCCCCCCTCCCCTGGGCCTATGTGTAGAGCTGATACGGCCACCTCCACCATTAACCTGTATGACTGTGCTGTCTTCCTCAGTACGCCCCTGTGGGAGCTCAACTGCCCCTTCTGAGTCCACCTCCAACCTTGGCCTCTCACACCTCCCCTCAGCAGGTGTGACCATGGATGCGGCACCAGACTCCTCACTCCTGGAATATATCGGAACCGGGAGGGGAGGTGGGCCTTGCGTCTCCGACTGTGGCATCCCTGCCACTGGGCCCCACAGCACCGTCTCTGCCCTCTTCATCAGTCGATACTGCAGACAGGGAGAGACGGAACACAGGCATCAGGTCACTGTACAATGGTTTGCTACACATGAGTTGCGTGTCAGACATCACAGATGGCATCACACTCCCCAACACTCATGGTCATTTGAACCCACACACAAATAAACTGGATTGTGCAACAGGCATCAGCAGCCATACAGACGTAACTGCATGAACATGCAAAGGTTGGCATGATGTCACAAGCAACATGGGGAGTGCTGATCACATGCACACACCACCAGACATACCTGCATCTGTACATCTCCACCACCTGTCGCAGTGCAATCGGCAGCTATGTCACAACTGCCATTGGGTATCCAGATGTCTGGGACACATGCATCCATGGCGTCTCACTGTCACATGACAAACTGACACATGTACATGAAGGTGGGACCAGCATCCATGTGTCACATCCCAACCATGGCATAGTACATACACAGAAATGCAAACATGTATGCAGCGCCACATGCATTTGGGCATCATGCATTGGAACACATGCACAATTGATGTGCATCACACATGACTGGATTCACATGCAGAATAGCATGTCCCTGCGCACACATCCATAGATGGGCCATGTCAGACATATATCCAAGCTGCACACTCCTGCCACACCTCAACTTGCACTGTGTGGCATGGGATAGCCCAAACACACTCCTCCAGACAGGTCTGCCTCTCTAGGACCTGGTGGTGAAGCACTGGGTTGTTGCATTCCACAACCCTCATCTGGTCGATGGTAAGTTGGACCTGGCGCCCCCTCTGCATGCAAGAGGCGCCAGGCCTTCATGAAGGTCCTGGACCTGAAGTCCTCCCAGCGCTTCTGGATGTGTTATAAGTTGATGGCAACCACGATGTCCGACCAGGTCCTCTTCCGTCTTTGTTGGCGCACAGTCTTCTGAAGAGGACATCATGCCCCAGGACTTGCTCCACCTGGATGCAAACGTCTGTGGCTGAGAAGCTGACAGTCCTTTGCCTGGGGGTTGCCATTGATCTCGGATGGTGTTGGCCCCAACATGGCAACCCCCAAGGCAGGAGTGGGTGGGCAACTGGGTCCTGGGACTGGGCTGTGGAGCGATGGAACACCAGTTGGGAGTCTTCTGTTCCAGCACGGGTGGTCACAGCAACTAGACCCCTGGCAATGGCTGATGTGCAGGCACCAAATAGCAGGGCATGATGGCGGCAGGCAGCAGCAGATGGCTTGTGTGAGGCTGCTCAGAGCTCTGGGGGGGGCAGGTAAATGGCCTTCTGGGCAGGATCATAGTCTTCCGTGTTGTCACGTGGCCAGCAGAATGCATAGGCATTTGGCACATGAAAAACAGCACGTCAGTGTGTAATTCGAGGAAGGGGCCTTGGCACGTAAGCGACATGATGCGTGTCCCTCGCCATGTGTGTTTTGCTGCTTGTTTCACACGCCATCACTTCACAGCGGATCCAGGATGTACCTCTTTTGGTGGGGGTGTTGCCGACGCGTGTTTTCCTTTCCCATGCTAGTCAGATGCGCATGCTATTTTGTTTCCCACTTTGTATCGCATACCTGTTTTTGAGGTCATAGTAGCCTGTGTCTTATGCATTATTTTGTCACTGGGTGCCACTGCGGGTGGTTAATTCCACACATGTGGGCTACTGGGGGTGCGTGCACTGTTTTATTGTATATTTGGGGTGTCTAGTGTTGCATGATTTTCATTTTTCCCCAGGGGGTCACATACAGCCTTGCAGGAGCACACAGGTGTTGTTTACCTCGCATACCCCGACCCCTTCACCCCAATTGCCCAGGACAATTGTGATGTGCACCTCCCATTGGCACTAGTACATCTCTGCCATGGTTGGGAGTCCACGAAAGGTGAGGGGTGCCTCAGTTGGGCATCCTCACGTGTTGGGCATGGTCAGGGACGTGGCTGGGATGACCAAGGAGTAGGGGAGTCCAGGGTGGCTGCAGAAGGGGGGGCAGGGGTGTGCCACTTGGATGGGATGTGTTGCCACCACCCCCTGCGGCTCCGGGAGATGCAGCTGTTGCATCTGACACTGGTGCCCATGTGACCCGGCAGTCAGTTTCATCTACTGTCACGGGCCCAATGGTAGTGGTAGCTGCAGCTGTGACGACCACCACCCAGGCTCTGGGTCAGCCAGCACATGTGTTGCCACCTGAGGACTCCCAGGCGGAATTCCAGGTGGTCAGGAGACACAAGCAATGTGCATGCAGGGATGCTCTGACTGAGGCACATGTCCCTGGGGCAGTGTTATCTGCTGCCAAGCAGCCGGGTGTTGGCAACTGCATGGGCAGATGCAGCCAACACCACCGCGGCTGCGAGTCTGCCAGCCAGGACTGTCGGTTACAGAACCTGGCACAGCGGCAGTTGCTGCGCTGGGCCCTGGCAAGAGCACCCAGCAGCCAATGATGCAAGTCAGGGCTTCTGTCCTGGTTCCACCTGCCACTCCCTTGGACCAGTCCACCAGCACCACTGCCCCTACTGATCAGGGCAGCATTTGCCAGTCAAGGTCTGTACCACTGCCTAAGAGGAGGAAGGTTGCTCCTGCGCAAGAGGCTAGGACCCCAGACACGGCAAGGAAAAAGCCTTTCAACAAGCAGGAACTGGACGTCCTTGTGGGCTACGTGTCGGAACACGAGCGCAATATACTAGCGGTCCCAAATTGCAATAATATGCCTGCCCAGCCTCGGGCCCACTGGCAGCAGATTGCGGATGGTTTTAATGCATTTGGATATCAGGTGCGCACAGCTTAGGACTGCAAAAAGTGTTGGGATGACCTCTGACACTGTGCAAAGCAAAAGCGTGCCTCAAATTATGCCATGACTGGCAGTGGTACACCGCCTGAGGAGGAAGAACTTGCTCCGCACGAGGAGATCGCTGCGGAGTTCATCCTGGCAGAATTGATCAAAGGAGTGGGAGAGATGCTGAATTATAAGAACGAATATGCTTGTGCCCCCATGTTCCCAGATATCAGGGTCTTCATCAATATTAACAGCATGCAACAAACTTATTCAGTTATCACCTCATACTGATCATCCTATACAGTCAGTCCTTACGTCAAAGGTAGCGGGCGCTCCTCTCCAGAAAGAACATGGCATGATAACCTGTTCTGAGATGAGTTTGCAGCACACGCTTTTTGCTCACTGTACCTTTCACAGATGGGAAATATGGCCCACATGGGCAGTCCAGCACCGAACTGCTAAGGCAATTCCTCACTCTCTGAACAAGAGTACCAACAGAAACCATACACGTGGTTCAACCTTTTTTGACAAATTTGCAAGGAACTTGGGCTTGGTTACCTGGGGGCAACTGGACGTGGACTCCCTGTGCTCAGAGGAGCAGCTTCACCTCACTGACCAACAAGGCTGAAACACGTTTATGGGGTTGCTGTTGGTACTCTAGTTCAGAGAAGAATTGCCATAGCATTTTGGTGCTGGACTGACCATGTGGGTGGGACAAAGACTGATATGCAAATGGATAGTTCCCATCTGTGAAAGGTACAGTGAGCAAAAAAGTGTGTGTTGCAAGAACAGGTTATCATGCCATGTTCTTTCTAGAGGGGAGCGCCTGCTGCTTTATTTTTTTTTTATTTTTTTTTTTGACGGTCAGTCCTTACACTGCTCACACTTCATAGCAGTACTGGCAGTTAAAGTCTGCTCAAACTCTTAATGTAGGATAAAGAATAATATGAGTTAAGAAATGTTTACCTTATATATCCGGTCAGCATATTGTGTTCAAATGTATGGTCACCGGGGCTAGTCCTCTGGAATCTTTAACACACACCTATAAGAGCACTGGTGATACCTTTGGCGACAGTTGTGATATGCATGTTAAGTATCTCCACAGTGCTTAACAGTAATCTGGCCTAAAAATTGGTTTCCTTAAATTCCAGAGTGTTTGCACTCTATTCGTCAGTGACCTATTCGCACTGCACTCCAGTGTAGTCCTACATCTTATGGTTTAGTCCCAGTGACCAGTCCCACCTGTGAAATAAAAAGGTTTGTGAAATAAAAAGGTTTGTGGAAGTTAAAGGTTTTGGCAAAGATATTGACTGACCTCATTACTGTTATTATAGCAATCTTTCTTTGCATTTACCTCTGGGAATCTACGGTCAGAACACATTGACCAATTTGAACCATTAGCAACCTTAGCCCTGATTAACTTTTAATTAGTCCGAAACGCTGTAGCACCAATCATTCATTGTTTTGCCATTTGGGACATTTTATATTAGAACCAAGGGTTTTTCTACATGCCTAAATGTAGATGTTTTGTAACATCTGTTCAGAGAACTATTGTGGAAACGCATGAAATTTACCCTGGTTGACATAATCATTGTGATCTTGTTGCTAATGTTGAGGATTACGCCAAGTGAAGGTGGTTTTTTTGTTTACAAAAAGAGTCTTTTGTGTTTGAAATGTTATAATGTGTGAATTGTACAATACTTGCTCAAAGTAAGAGACATTTGCATTAAATACTTGGTTGTTCTGAAATTGACTTTCATGCCTGGTAAAGTCAAAGTAACAGATTTAGCAGTTAATTGACACATACACAATTGCATACTTGCCTTTACCCTCCTTCTGGGGATATTGAGTTTCTTCTTAGGTTAACAAATACTTTTGACACTACACTTTAAAACAGAATTGGAACTTAGCCCCATATGCACTCCTAGGGCAACCTATCGTGTGGTGACACATCATTTCGTTTTGCATGTATGTTCAGGTGTTCATCCCTTCACTGTTATGAAACGCAGTAGCACAGGTACATCCTGTGACACATGTACTCTGTATTAGAACACCCTAGTGGGTATTTCGCAAAGTTGATTGGTCAATCTGCATGCTATACTAACTGGTATAGCCCACAGATTGGTTACAGGCCGCAAATTGGATTGTAATTATTGTGGAGTTGCCTGCATGTGTATGTACTTTCACATACATCAAAGCAAGCACCGTTGCAGCTGCTTGCTTTGCTGTATAGGAAGTTGATATACGCCATACGGGTGTATATGTACACTTTCACATACGGAAACAGCTTCAATGTTGTGCAACATTGCAGCTACCTACTTTGGTGTGTGAGAAAGTGTTTGTTTAGATGTGTTCTCGGCAGCATTTTTTTGTTGAAAACATGTCGTTATTTTACAAAAATGCTGCTGAGATTTCAGCATTGCGCCTGTTGTGTTAAACCGGTCAAATCCTGAAGGTGCTCTGTCGTGCACTACGAGCAAGCCCAGGCCCACTTAGCAATACTGGTGGAACCTGGGCGTGATTGTCACACAATCATGTGTTTTGCACATTCACTGAACAAAGTGCTGAATCAGGCCCTGGAGGCTGTTCTAGAAGCTTCATGGACTGGCAGCTCAGACCGTAGTGGGCATTATGGTCCCCTCATACCTGCTTGAAAGCCCTTGATTTGCTCGGGACATTAACTAGGTCTTCATGGCCCATGACGCCCCGTACGAGCCAAGCTGCACATCGATGAAGCAAATATTGATGATTTAGTGATGCACGTCTACATGCATGTTATGTGTGTTTTGATTCACTTGCAGCTGTGGCCATTTGGCTGTACAAACATGCTTATGCTACGTGCCATCTTTGTTGACATGACATTTCTGCCTGTGATCTGTGCCTGCCAGACGTTGTGTGATGCTGGTGATATACTACATGTGTAGGCTTTGCAATGTACACGCATCCATTTCTGCTTTCGGGATGCCTTTGCGTATCAATGCCACTGGATGCATGCCGGAGTTTGAGTTGTGACATGTCTGCTTCATGCGTTGGCTGTCAATGTATTGATTGTGTTATGTGCTGCTGACATGTGTAGTCATGTTTGTTTTGGTTGTTACAACACAATGGAGCCAGAGGATGGTGATGTCATTCCAGAGACGCGGTTGCTTTTACATCAACAACCCAGCACAAGTGGGGGTCGTGGGGTAGTAGACCATGAGAACCCAATTGTGCTCCAGACCGTCGTGTCAAGCTCTGAACACTGAGCACAATGTTGAGTTGGATGCGCATCATGACGATTTGTCGCCGGTGAGTGATCCCGATATGGATGATCTTCTGTCTGACACCTGCAGTGAGGGGCCAGGCAGTGTTGGAACGTCCACATGTGGTGGTTCTGGGTGCACAGTGACACTCCACATGTTGCTGATGTGCCTGGGGCATCATGTTGACGGAGGATGCAGTCCTGCAGCTGTGGGTGGTGCCATCAATGGGACAGTGTCTTTCAATGGACTATGTGACAGTTGACAGTGATTAAATGGGGTCTAAACGGGGGATCCTCCTCATAACATTCCAGGACCATTATCCACTAGCTCAGAGGCAGCTTGCCTTTGTCACCCCACGTCCCCCCTCTCAATGTTTTAGTCTGCAGGCAGCGAAACTACATTTGATGACATTTGACAAAGGAAAAGGAACTGTTGCCTCTATCTGTTGACCTTATTCATTTTTTGAGTTGATCATAGTTGGAAGAAAAAGTAAATCTGGTCATATCCTAACCCATGAATTGGATGAACCGTAAGGACAGTGTCATGTCAAAAGTAACATGACTTTTCCTTAGATCCTAAAAATTGATCTTTTTAAGGTGAACATCTTAGTATTGTCTACTTTTTCAGTATACATCTAGCCCTTACACTCTGCAAAGATTTCAAAGGTGGATCCAAACTCCAGATAATCTATTTACAAAACTGTAACATGAACCACCAACTGTAACGAACTTTCCAGTAAGTCAAGATACCAATATAATATGCATGTTTGCAGATCACACATACACACGACACTGGCATAAAATGTGGGTACTGTCAAGAAGGCAAGTGGTTTCAACATAGAAGAATGACACAGAAGAACATGGTAAAGTAGTTTTTTGTGCAATTTACGTCAAAAGCGCACAATAAAAGAGTTAAACAAAGATGGATCTTTCAGTTTCTTCTATACGGTGAAAAGGATAGTCTTGAGTATGTCTTTGCAGGAAGTTCACAATACTCACAAGCCTGAGTAAACCGTGGAGCTCCTGTGTGATTTCCTTGTTGGTTGAAGCAGGAACACTGGCCCTCTCCCTTCAGATGTGTATACCAGGCAGAGGCACAGGCCCCACTCCTATATAAATCAACAGGTCCAGTGTGTCCTGCAGGTAATGCCCATATTTTTACAGTTGTGTGTAGCCAATGACCTGCTCCCTCTATAAGAGCCTTGGTACTATTGCTCGTGCTTGCTCCTCCCCCTGTCACCATGTGCTTATTCCTAAAATGCTCTGAACTTGACCCTCTTCATTTTGTGTCCTTCTCGTACTTGCAGGATTTCCTACAGTAACCCTTCTGGACACAAAGTGCATCAACTCCTCTTCTAAGGTTCAGGAATTTTCTTTATAATCACCATTTTTTTGTTTTCTTACTAACCAGAGCAAGGTTTGAGAAAAGCAATTCAATGCGCAAAAGAAAATCAAATAAAGAAATTAGCAAATAGCTTGTAGTGGAATGGATTATATGTACAGTACTACAGCTTTTAACATCGAATTTGTAGCGTAAAGTTGGCATTGTCAAACTGTGTAGACTTTATATTTCGTTATGTTTTGACTATGTTAACATTGGCATTCTCACCAATGTTGAAGTTTGCCATCTATAGGTTGCAGAGCTTAATATTTTTCCATATGGGGGTCAATGCCAGTTGGGTTGGATTTCTTTGTGAAACACTGCCACAGTTACCAACTGTCAGTGTTATTTCAAGATATTAACCCAAGTGTTGTAATGCTGAATTTAATTTTTCTTGATAGCTCCAGAGGTATTCCAGAAATGCCACCTCCTCCAGGGCTAACCTAAATGGTAATTTTCAAAATGTGTCCTAACCATTTCTACCTTCAAGGTGGTGGTTAAAGCTATGCTGACCCTTTAATGCATGCTATGTGCAATGTGGTGAGAAGGGCCCTTAAAGATGCCCTCCTTTTAACCCCTTTAACATGGCATAACATTATGTGGTGAAGTGCCTTCCCTCCCTTGGGGCCACTTTGGAATTTTTACTTCCTCATATACTCTGCAGGAAAAAGAGGTAGACATTGAGTTGGAATAGCACTGGCTGTATTCTATGGAATGCTAGTGCTGGTATTTTACCCAACCCTGAATTTGTCAGATGGTATACGTGGCAATATTTGACAAACATCACTGGATTTACCAATATTGCCATACTTGTATGTTGCAGACCACTGCGGTGGAGCTGGATACAGTATATTTTGTACTAGCAATATACCCGTGTTTCGCACGGTAATTCCTACTTGAGTCATGGTCTGAAGTTTATTTAATGAACTTAAACCAATGCTTCTTTGTAGACAATATTGCTGGTCTTTCATATATGAGCTAGTGGGAACAAATTGTCTTTGTTCGTATCTCTGGAGCACCGCACATAAAAATTACCATGAGAAAAGCATGAATCCCATAATGGGTTTCAACTACTTTGATTTGGAGCATTGAATTTCGCCCAGCAACGTTATTCGTGTCCCGATCTACTACTGAGGCAGCATCGACCTCAACATAAGTACCATACGTGTAGGGCTGAAGCATGTAAGCTTCGTACTGTTGAGGTGGCATACATTCAGCAACTTCTGTAGGAAATGAAGTTTCTGTAATTATCATGAGATAATTGCTACGATGTGAAGGACATTGTCATTGCAGACTCTATTGAAGAGACATGCAGTTTCCCCTCACCACTACAGAAGCACCCTTTTGTGTTACCCGCATTACTTGGTAAGTGAGTGCCGCTAATGTCGGCTAGAATGCTGATAGTGTGGAAAGTTTAGGAACAATGAACTGCTGAACTTTAGGACCAATGAATGTAGAACTGCGGCAGAACTACAGCGCGAAAAGCCATGTCAGGGGTAAGCATTGCCGACCGCTTAAAAATCCAAAAAAGTTAAATTTTATACTTGTTAAATGGAACCTACCCACGTGCCACATTTCAGGTTTGTAGCATGTTGTGAATGATGCTGTACAACACATATCCAAGAATTGCAGACTGCTTTGCTTGCAAAAATGAACATTTTAAAAATGTATTTTTTTTATACTTTTTACATTGTCTACACCATGAAACTTACCCACATGCCACATTTCGAACAGCCACAAACATATACACAAGTCCTTTTTATATATACGTAGATAACATAACATATGTAAATCTAATATTTGTGTGTGTAATATTTACATTTGTGTTCCATTGTTTTTCTTACTGCTGCAAGTTGTCTCACATCATTGTCTCTGCAGATGGACCAACACAGCTCTTGGTGTGCGCGAAAAACAAATCTGCCTGCTGCTACTTTTTCTTTTCAGAAGTAAAAGAAAGATATACCCTCTCCATTACCGACATAGGTTAAAGTGGCAACCATGACCTGTTTTCTCCTACGTGAAACAGCATCACAGCCTTGTCCTGTGTGACCTCCCGCTCACTATTTCAAACTAAAGGTATCAATCCATTATTTTCTGTAAAACAGAAAATTTGCAGTAGCAATCTTTATATAATAAAGAAAATGCACGTATGAAGAAGCCTTGTCACCTTTTCCAGAACATCCATTGTTCACAGCAAGCCCTCCAGCCAATAAGCCCAGTTATTGAGAACCCCTATTAGCCAGAGTTCTCTACAGCAGCATCACTCCCGACTGTTCTTTGGATGATTCTCCTGTAGTTATGGTGAAGTTGTTTTTCCAAAACAGAAGAGCAGTTGTTGGGTGGCTTATAACTTAGCCTGTTAGACAAATTCACACAACCTTACAAATAAAGTGTTTCCTGACTATGAATTTCTTTGCAAACTTTGGAGTGGTTTTGTTAAAGTGGGGGCAAAGTTGAAGGGGGTGGGGTTGTTCCCAAAATTTTCGAAATCCACAGACTTTAATGGGACAACTATTTAGTTGTGCCTATAGCCTGAACCACTTGACCGATTTACGCCAAACATGCATGAGGAGTGGTGGACTGTTTCCAAAAGCATGCTTTTGAAAATGTGGTATGTATTTGTCCATTACATGTTTTAAAAATGCCCAAGAAAGTAGAAACACAAATTGTGATATCATGGTACGGTCCGTGGATTTGCTTTCTGATTCAGTCGTCTTACTTCTCTGGATCAGTCAGAGCCACTTGACGTCTGCAGACATCATATGTGGTTGCTGATTGGTTCATTGAGAATTGTAAGGTGCGTCAAAACTTTTAAATGGACGCCATGTAGGATTTGCAAACTGCCCCCCCTAGTCTATGATCATTGCAGAAAGAAAATATTCAATAAAACATTAGTTATTTTAAAAAATGAAACAACCTCTGGGGAGGTGAGGGGTGATGAGGACGGGTGGAAAATGCCCAAAAAGGCAAAACATTGGGAAGTTTTTCATCTCTGAAGTCTGCAAACATCTGAGATGTTTGGGGACATTGCCTAATGTCCGTAAATGTTTGCGAACTTGACAGATGTTAAGGATATTTATGCATAAATATATACATTCCAGGGTTGGAAAAGAGCAGTTTTTGGATGGCTTATAACTTTGATGCTGTCAAACGAGTTTGCACAAACCTTTGCAAAAAGAATATAGATCTGACTTATTTTGCAAAGTTTGGTGCAGTTTTGTTAAGATGGAATTTTTGTAGACTGCTCCCAATCAAACTTGAATAGGAAAAATATTTTTCTTCTAGAGACGTCCAAAACCTGGCAGTACTGTCTTCAAACAAACTTGCGGCAGGAGCTTTGGCCAGGTCCCACGTGCATGGGCAATCTGATCACTATTGGGGGGGGGGGGGTTGTGGGGGAGGGCTGTAGGGTTAAAGTAGGCAATTTGCCAGGTCTCTTCCAATTCCCAGTCTCTACTATGAGATGTCTAGTGGGGGCTTGCACCAAGGTCGGCCCGAGGAATTGAGACCACTGGATGGCTGCAAAACATGAACCGTGGTCCACAGTCCCATTATTGAGCAATAGTGGGCACTGGGCCATTAATAATTGAATTAATCTTTTATAAAGCACCCAATACCAGGGACCAGTCTCTAAGCGCATGGCTAGGATTCAAACCTATTTTGCGCTATCTGCCATGGCCAATGTTTACAATATGGGTTGATTTGTGGGGCATCCAACATGGCTGAAGCTCATGGTGTAAGGAGTATGGCCAGTAAGCATGGGTATGAGTCGTGGACAGACCTCAGTCTCACAATTGGGCTGCATTGGTGACTGGGCCAGGCTGCAGACCAGGCCCAATCGCTACTGTGGGCTTCTTTACAGCACTGGCAACATCCTTGAAGCTGATGCCCCAGGGTTTGTGTCCACGGGTCATGGCCGAAAGCCACGCCAGTGGCCCATGGTTGCATTATGGCACAGTGGGACTCCAACAGGTGGCAGGCTAAGGCCAGTGGGTATTTTGGGGAGCTTGCTGTTGCCAGTGTCATGGTTGAGATTCATGCCCTAGGTAATTCACCCATGACTTGTATCCCTAACATGTGCTGTTAAAAGTGACAAACGTCAGTATGGACTGCTGCAAATATGTTTGATAAATAAGAGTATTAGTTCTTTCATGTTTGTGGAAAGTGGAATCCTTAACATGCATACAGTGCAAAACATGATCAAATTTCTTTAGTTATAAAAACGTTGAGTACATTGGTAAAAGGACATTATGATTAAGTTGCACTAATAAAAACCTGTGAAATACTGCCAACATAACGTTTAAAGGGACATTATGGTTAGGTTGCACTAATAAGGATAACCACTTGGTATTGTGCCTTCCGCACTGATTGGTGTGCAAGCTGGAGATAACCTCTTCTAATCTCTGTGCGTATGCGCAGTTCTTGAATAGCGCTTGAGCACACAGGATGGAATGGGAACAATTAGCAATGCAAGGTTTGGAAATGGCTGGAAGAGAACCCTGGGGATGAGAAGGAACTGACATGACAGACCCACCCATACATGGCTCAGTTGGTTGCCTTTTGTTGATTTGCGTGTGCAACCTTGCAGTCGCTGCTTTCACAGCTGGTGGATCCCTGTCACCTTTGTATCATTCTGAGGTAAATACAGGAGTGCTACTAATTTTGGAATCATCCTCCATTTGTGATTTGCACTTTACAATTGGTCACCACTGTTATTTTCAAGTATATATTATATTTACTTCGGATTAAGGTGTGCAATATTTCAGACTGGAACATCATGTGGGCTTAGTGACGTACACGTAGAGCACCAACCTGATAGGCAGGTGGGTGACCAGGGCAAGCAGGTGTACATTTTAGGAGGAGGTTAGGCTTCTTGAGCTATGACGGCTGCTAAGTTTGTTAGTAGATTTTTCTGTAAATGTATGGGTTTGTAGTAGATTTTTCGGTAAATGTATGGGTTTGTCTCCCTGATGTCTGGTTTAGAAGGCTGGAACTTATATCCATGAAATTTGAAGGAGCCATTGTTGCCAAGTTGGCTCAGTAGGTTGAGTCCCTGCTACAGCGATCACCACCTACACTGAGATTGTAGATTTTCTACACACATTTTAAGAAATTATGCTGCTTCCAGTTCTGACTGCTTGCACCCTGTGTCATGGTCTAAGCCCTCTTTCCTGCTATTCCAGATGTACAACACTTCCATTCGAGTTTTACTTCTCAGCCCTTTTCCTTTCCCAACGAACTAAGCCCATAGAAAATAGTATACTTTACCCATCCTAAGAATTACAAGTAGGACAACACCCAGCTTTTCTAAATGGAAGAAGACTATATAACGCCTGGTGATTACAAATGTGTTCAATGCACCCTTGTCTGAATACATTTACATTCCGGTCTCTCAAAGCATTCAAGGCCAAAATTTGACTGGTGACCCCAAGACACTTAAACCTTCTTTTACATTCCTGACCACTTCCACACAGCCAAGGACTGGAGTTTCCTTTCTTATGCATGGCTTATACATGCCACACCCATTTCAGGTACTTGGATCAATGCATTATCTCTACATCCTTCCTAGCCATTATCCCTGCTTATGTCTTGCAAATTTAGCACATGTCCAAATCTAGCTCACATTCTGTCGCTATCCTAACTTTGGTGCCAAATGAAAGGGTAATTCAGGGCACATGCCATTTGATCTAGGGCTTCCTGCCCCTCAGCACACCCCACGCCCCCTGCCATGTGGTTGTAGGATCTTTTGAGCCATCCATCCACCATCCTCTATTCAGGGCAAAGGGACACTTTGGGCAACTCAAACCATTTGTGGGGGCTGGGGGCTGGGGGTAAAGGGTAAGGAAAAGAGAGCCACTTTTAGAATCGTCTCTTCTTGGACGAGTGAGCACTGCCCACTTGTCCTGGCTAAAACACACATAGTCCGGGCCTCTGGGTGAAGGACCTTAGCAACCTCGAACCTATTTTCAATGTTGGTAAAGTCTTTCGTATGATGGCCTGGGCATTTTCAAACAAAAGACATCAAACAGCATTGGTTGCAATGAACATTTGTGCCAGTTTCCAAATCATTTGGAGAGGTTAACAGGGTAAGCCCTCTTTCTAAGGATGTTTGCAACCATGAGGTATGCTGGCTTGAAGAACAAAAGTTTGCTTTATGTTGCTGGTTGAATGTTCTTGATCAAATACTTTGCGAAAAGCTAGATGTTTTTGTCAGATCTCGGTGGCCAACTGAGTTTCTTGCACAACTTCATTTGGTGTGTCTGAAAGTGGTGATGGTGCTGTTGTGTTAAGGAGACTTATTGTTTTGCATGCAGGGATTTTTAGTTCTCTTTTCAAGATGTAAAAATGGAAGCTACAGTGACATTCCTTTGGCTTAACATATTCTGCAGGAATTTGAATGTCAGGTTGCTGCATTTGTGGTTTAGAGGTAAGCTCTGGGATAGTTTTGTAGGCCTTAAAGGCCATAGCTTAGATGTTTGTGCCAGTTGAGACTTGGAATGTCTGGTTGAGTGTTTGAGTTGGAATCCCTGCTTCACCTTTTGGCTAGGGTGTGTCATCCTGTTGGTTCCAGATCTCACTCTGACTGGAGTCCTTGTTAGTGATGAATTCATACTATATGAAGGATGGACACCCTAACAATTAGGAAGATTAATGGACACAATGGTGTACCCTCCGCCTCTATTGGAGGTGTCTAATGCTGTCACCTGGAATTGCATTGATGCTGTGTTGGCCCTCCATCAGTCCTGTGTCCGTTGTTTTGGACAGGCAGATATATGGTCACAGGGTTTCTCCAGGAATCTACCACTGCATTCAACCAGAATCCTGCACAGTAAAGTGGCATGTTTATTATAATGTCCTGTGGGCCTCTATACTATAGGAAAAGGTCAGTCCATGCTCTTATCTATCATAATCACCTATCCCCTCCAATGGAAGCTATCTGAGGACAGAATGGGGTGGCAATATTCCTTGTCATATTGCCCTTTATATCCACCAACTTTCATTCAGCACACATCCAACTCTTACCTCTGACACCTGTCAGCAGGCTCTGCATTTCCCAGGTACAAACATGTGTTAAGCCCCCACAACTCACCGGGACTCTTGGCCACATCTCAGGGCCTTCACACATCAATAACTCACATTGAGCTGCTAACTGATAAGATAATCGAATTGTCCATGTGGATACTTCTCATGACCTTTTCTTGTCTTAACCCATATTAGTATACATGCATCCTAGCAATCGCTATCACTCAACAATATAGTGATTTTCCCTTTTTGTTGTGACCTATGTCACTCTTCTCTTCCCTGACTTTCTCCCTCTTTGCCATTTCCTTCTTATATTTTACCCAATTATTGACCCGAAAGACCATAGTCTGGTTTGCACCCTGGATGGGGTCACAGTTAGCCCATACGGACAGGATGTTGGCACTTAGAGACCACTACATTGCTGATCAGTGCCGTAGAAAGGCCAATTAACATAAAACCTGTGAGAAAAAGTGAAAGGGGATCTATGGTTAACTTGCTTTAATGAAAACCTTTACAATTCAGAGACAAAACATAATTAATGGGTCAATATGGTTGCAGCACAAACTTGAAACCCCCCAAAAAATTATCTGACACATGCGCAATAACAAACATGATTTCCATTGAACGATAACATAATTACAGTGATCTTGTACTTTTACAACATAAAAGTTGTAGAACTCAAACATACACTGCGTATTATAACGCACACTACAACGGTTGTAGGTGATAGGGTCGACTGCAATTGATTCGAATGCAATAGTTTTGAGTCAAAAGGACTGACAAAAACCCCTGTTGGTGTAAAACATTTTTTTTCTTCCTATACGGAAGCCTAAAAATACATTGAAAAAAGGCATTTAACTTTTCTTTTTCGGTCCTTTTTTTTGTTTTGAAACTATTGTAATTCCAATGTATTCGACCCTTTGACTGGACACCCACTACAACACCAATTGTATGGCACTGCATGTATGCTACAACACCAACTACATACAACTTGGGATAAACAAAGGTTGTACACACCCATGCCAACAATAGGAAGAATACCAAGAGCATAAACAATGGAACTCGCACAAAAAGTAAGCAACCATAACAATAGGAAGAGAGTATTCAAAAGTAGCAACCACGTACAACTTTTCTAAAAAATAAACTGCAATTTAATTAATTGCATATGTTATAACATGCAACAGCATCTACCCTGTGGCACATGAAGCATCAGTGCACAAGCTACAACACCAATGGTGTACAGCATGTCACATATACAAAGTACAGTGCTATACCATCAAAGAGCAGAGTGTACGCAAAGGTGGTAACTGAACATCTTTGTCACAAAAACTGCAATTTGATTTATTACATGCAAGTATTTTTTTACATGCACAGTAATGTAACACATGCCTTCCATATTACATAAACATGATCTATTGTCTGCATTGTTCAAATGTATTTCATCAGCTTTAAAGATGCTGGTTTTGCTACTTTTCATTTTGTGCTGAACTATGCAAAGTAGCTCATGTTGAAACAAACCTAGTGAAATACATACAGTAATTATAGCATGATTAATTTTACAAAGATTTACATTATCCTCACATCCATGAAACACTTTTTCTGCTTCAGAACAAACATACCAAATTTAATAAATCCCTTTTTCAGTTGCATAATTCAGTTCCTTTTATGTAACCCACGTTATTTCTGTCATTATGTACATCTGGGATTTCATCAATTGCATGATAATGAAGGACCCTTTCAATAATGTCTCATTTTCCACCACAATATTCATGCAATTAGGCATCAATGTGTTCTAATGGTATGATCCTAAGCACTCATCTTAAATAGTTTCTATGCCAAAAAACCTGATAATCTCCAATAATAAACATTTTCTTTTGCTGCATTAGATAGTAGTTACACAATCACGCTGTTAATCACTCATAACCCACAAACAAAATATAGCATACAGATGAAATGGTACATGCTAAAAGAAAAGCTAGGCAGTTTTATATACAACACTTTTGTAACACATACCTCTTGTTCCATTTTTAATAAACTCCAAGAGTAAAATTTACAATTTCAGTGTACACAACATACATCATGTTTTTAAAGTTTAGATTCAGTGCATTGTTACATTTATTATTCTTATGCAGCTACATGCACTACAGAGTACCATCACATACTTATATACATAACTAACACAACTTCTTGTAAAATGTACTAATTTTCAAATAATTTACGTCTGCCTACTTTTAAACCAAACCTATCCTGCTTAATGAATGGTTAATCCCTTCTGTCTACTGTATAAAAATGAAACTCCACTTATTTTCAAACATGCACACTTTCAATCAATAACTACCAACAGCTGCATATTATTCATGCCAATAATGCTTAATTAACGCACTTAAGTTGCGAATGTTACACCAAAAAATATGCTCCACTTCATCTGCATATGTATGCACAAAAACTAACCACCTGCGTACTGTAAACCACACCTATGCTGCTACATTAACATACACATACTATGCCACAAGCATACATTGTTTAATGAGAAAATAAAAACAAGCCCCTCCTGAAAAAGCCAATCAACCTGCAGAATCACTGTGCCGCACTTATTTTTTTAACAAATGCACGTGCCGTTTGGTGCACAACCACGCAACACATTGTACAGTTGATTTCAACATGTTGCTCAGTGTAGACATAAGTACACCTTTTAAAAATTAAACAAAGATGAATTAAGATCTATTACCAAACAGTGATTTTTGTTTTGTTACAGCTGATAACATGGATCAAACTTCACAATGTGGGTTGGTATATGTATTTTTACACTTTACATTCACAGGTGAATTTATTGTGTATTTAATACATTGTTCAAAAAAACACAACCACAAATACCTATGCTGCTTGTAAATTGATGAAAACTGGAGAATTATATTAGTTCTGTTAACAGTATGCTTGTAAATGTATGTACACTATGCCGAATCCTATGATGCTGACCCTTCTCACGAGTTCAGGGAGGTGTAGCCGCTATCTGACAGTCCCCCTGACGGTGGTACTCAACAAGAGGATCTCATGGGGAGGGATTCCCCCCCCCCCCCCCCCCCTTCTCAGATACAGGGAGGACAACATGGTATTCCCACCACTCATCCACCTTTCACACCACCTTGCTTGCCTCCCTCTAACCCTATCAACCTTCCTATATACTGGGATGAGTGACAACAGGATTGACCATACTGAATACCCAGGTCAACCTACTGTGATGAAGATACACGGAGCCCTGCACAACCTCTCAGATAACCGGATTGAACATTTTAGTAGTCAAACCTCAAGCAGCTTAAAGATGTGCCTACTTGGAGGCACCATGAGCTAAAGTCCTTTCTGCCACCAGGAAGAACTGAGCCTGCAATTGCTGCCAAGGAAGTAACAGGGCGAGTTACGGAATCCTTACCTGCTCCAAGATTGAAGTGCCCGAACCAGATAAGGCAGAAATCCCAGGAGCAGGGGAGTGCCACACAGTGCGGTAGAGCAGGTATGTGCCGCACGGCTCCATGGAAGTGTGGCAGAACTGCTTAACCAAGTATGAAAAAACAACGGAGCAAAGGACAGTTGTTGGAAGATGCAGAGCTGGGAAGGAGATGAATGATCGGGAAACCTGAGAGAAGGTACTGGTGCTGCCTGGGGACATCTGGGACTTAGGAGAAGCCATTATGAAGGGGTTCGGGACATGCATATAAGAAACCAGTGTGAAGCGGTATGGGACCTAAATTAAAATAAACCAATATGAAGGGGTCTGGAACCCACACTTGAAAAAAAAGGGCAGTTCCTGGCAAGAGAGTACACCAGGGTTGTGTGTTGAACTGTCAAAGTAAGCCTCGGAAGACCTGGGAAAGGGAGACATTTCCCTAACCAATTAAACTGGCTTGAGAAGCCTGAGAGAGGCCAGCAGAAGGGAGGCATGGCCTCAACCACATTGAACTGCCAAGAGGAGCCTGAGAAAGGCATGGGAAGGTAGGCATTCCCCCTATTTGTGAACCATACCTGCCCAAAAGAAGGGAGACATTCTTCTGGACGCCGTAGAGATAAATCCAGTTTAGTTTGGTTTTAATTGCAAGAGATATAAGTAGAATTTTGACATGGGACGGTGCTCTTTTTGACATTTCCTTAGTTTTTGTTGAGGCAGGGAATCCCATCTTAGTGTTAGGGATAGGTAGTTTTTCTCCTTTTGCTGAAAATAAGTCTTTACCCAAACAAATGCCACGTGTGTCAGTATCCACCTTCCCCACACCCTTACAATACTTAATTTATAAAATGTATAGTTTGTATGCATATTGTAACGTGTGTATGCATATTGTGAATAGCGTACAAATACTTCACAGTAAGTGTGTAACCAGAAATGAGTACACCTGCAATGTTGTAGAGATTGCTAAGGGATTTAGGTGTTCCTTACAATTCAGTGTTATTTACACTGAAGGTAGTAGGTACGTATGCTTAAGTAGTACCCATTTAAATTGATGAGAACTGAAGGCTAACCGTGTGCTTGTAAATGTATGTATGCAGAATTTTAACGATCCAACACAGTATGTAGGCATAATGAGACTAGAATACAAATACCTCACACATAATATGCAAGCATACCTAAAAATGCATACAAATACAATATGTAGCTGTCTATACCTCGCCCGAGGAGCAGGAGCTCTACTGGGGAGGATCTGTCCCTGCCAGCGCAGAGGACATACTGCAGGGTGCCCCTTACATCACCTAGGATCCCGGAGGAATACTGGTGAGCATCCTGCCCCCGTGAGCGCACCCACGCTCATGATGCATTTTGTGCTTAGCGGCCCGTGCACCCGCTAAGTGTGCAAGCCATCTACTGAATCTATCAGCTACGCTCTGATCTAAGCCCAAAAAAGAGCACTTTTGCACCCGTACCACATTACGGTGCACAAGGCCTGGAAACTCCAAGATGGCCGTGCATTGTCTTGCTTGATTCCGCTCTGCCTTGCCAGCAGCCCCCAACCTCACCGGATTGGTCCAGCAACATTTTAGGCCATTGGCTACCGGCATGCGGAGCCGGTCCACCTCCAGCAAGGCCCACGACTAACAAGGCCGTTGCCTGTTCCCAGCCAAGTATGCTGTTTGCCAGACCCCCTGGTCCACACGCTTGCCCGCAAAGTTAACTTCCACACCCCTGGCTGTTACTCTGTGCAACGGAACCTTCAGTGACTGCCGTTACACTCAGTCACACCCTCACCTTTGTTGCTATTGCATCCTGCCTTGCATCACGTGTGATTTATATGTGCATCATTTCATTCTTCTCACATAAATGTTAATACCCTATTGCTTTGCTGCCCCATGGCATTTTAGTCTATGCATATACTCTGAACTGAAATGCATCACTCTGATTCTAGACATAGCATAACTAGATTAATGTGTATTAATGTACCCTACTGCATATAGATGCTGCACTGCTGTATTTCGCCCTTTGTGTCACCTTTTAAACTTAGGTGCTTCCCACTGCCCATAACTGTTACCCTGTGCATACCTGCCACGCTGTGTCTACTGTGTTACCTTTTTTACCTTATTTTGACATTTCGAATCTAGGTGCTCCCCATTGCTCTCTACTTATGGTGGACATCCCCACGGTGAACTATCTTACTGATAAATGCCACACCAGCTATTAAGCACCTGGCTCTTTACCTCACCTGTTACTCGAACCACCAGGCCACGTCATGTGGCTGTGGCCTTCTGCATGCCTCCACCTTACCTACCTGGTCATCGTAGTGTACTCAATCTCTACCCTTGCCACTCCCTCCACTAGCATTGCCAAGACATACCACACCCACCGTTCCACGCACTCCCTTACCATTCTCCAATGCACAGACCTCCCAACTAATCCGTACCGCAACGACCCGGCTCGGTGGCTCAAGCACTTTTCTTCAAAACGTACACCTAACCAACTGTGCACATTACAATCTAGGAACACCAGACTGAGATCTAGATTGCCCCGTGCACACTGCCCATATACAACCTGATACACCAATGATACCCAACCTCCCACCCCTATCACAGCGCTCAAGGGAGCTCTCGTCAATGCCAGATCCCTCACAGCCCACGCTCTCAACATTGCTGACCTCATCACCGTCCAAAACCTCGATTTCTTAGTCATCACTGAAACTTGGTTACATGCTGCCTCTGGCCCCCTTCTCGCCCTAGCCTTACCTAACGGTTACTCCATCATTAGAAATGACTGCCATTCCAACTTGTCCAAAGGAGGAGGAGTCGCATTTATACACAGAGACAATATCATTATGAGAACTACTACCAACTCCCAATTTAGCTCTGCAGAATCCATATCCGTAAAACTATCCCTCTCTGACCAACACAGCTTCTATACACCACATCTATAGACCCCTAGGTCCACTTGGCTCATTCACAGATGATATTACATCATCTTATCTGCCAACACTAAGCCTAACTCTCAGGTGTTATTAGGAGACCTCCATCTTGGCCTCTCTAACCCCAAGGACCATAAGGCTATCGAGGTTGTCACCACCCTTAGTAACTTAGACTTCCAACAGCGCATTCGCACACCTACCCATAATAAGGGCAGAACGCTCGACTGGATATCTGATCTTAACTGTAATACCATGATCTCGTCCAACTCTGCTTGCGCTTGGTCTGACCATATCATTACCTTCCACCTACCAGCCACCAACCTCCAGCTCAAACCTACCATAGCCCCTGCTATACCCACCAGGAACAAAAAGGACATTACCAGGTACAAATTGCTCCCTCTCATGCTCCCTATCCTCAACAAATGTGCCTCACAGCACAAGGACCCTACCGTCCTAGTAGACGCCTTCAATCTTACTCTACTCAAAGCCATTGAGATTATAGCCCCACTTAAAATATGCAAAGCCAAACAATGATCCCATCTGAACTCGTGGTTCACCCCGCAGCTTAGAGTTCTGTGTAAGGCTGAAGCCCTCTGGAAAAGTAATCCTAGCATGGCTAATAAAGATTCCCTTTTCATCACCTCACTGAACTACAAGGAAGCTATCCTTCAAGCCAAAAAAGAGCCGTACAACCAACGTATATCTCAAGCCGAATCCAACACAAAGGAGTTATTTCTAATTCTCAAAGAATTAGAATCCCTGTCACCTGTCCCCGACTCATGCATCAGACAGCACTTGGTGCAATAACATCCAAAATGCACTACTCTACAAAATTACTACCCTTCAATCCAAAATTAATGCCAAACAAAACACCCTTCTCCCTTCTCCCCTAACTAAAACCATGCCACCGAAAACAACTATCCCATTTTCCCACAAGCCATTCAGTTTTACGCCACTTAACATCCCTGAGGTTGAAAAAAATCATCAGTACCCTAAAACCTTCGAACTGTCAAGGTGACGCCTGTCTGCCACCGATCATTAAGGAATCTGCCCATGACCTCGCGCCTTTCATAACCACTTTCATCAACTCCTCATTTAACTATGGAGTGGTACCTAACAATTTGAAGGATGCTTGGGTCATCCCCCCCTACTGAATTAATTTTTTTTAAACAAAGGTAGCAGGCGCCTCTCTCTCGGAAGAACAAGGCATGATAACCTGTTCAGTGGTTGTTAACCACATTGAGAGTTCGCAGCCATCTGCTTTTTGCTCACTGTACCTTTCACAGATGGGAAATATCCATTTGCATATCAGTCTTTGTCCCACCCACATGGGCAGTCCAGCACCGAAATGCTATGGATTTAAAACAGTTAAAAAATTAACTGTAGCTCTGGAGTCTCCGACCAACTACAGGCCCATCATTACCGTCCCATTTCTTCTAAAAAATATTACAGAGCAGCCTACCTACAGATACAGAACTATTTGGAAACAAACAATCTTCTAGGTACAAGACAATCTGGTTTCAGACCCCAACAAACGAACTGAAACAGCCCTCTTGGACCTCAAAATCCAAATTGAGGACCTGAAAGATAATGGCAAACTTGCACTTCTACGCCTACTGGACTTATCTGCTGCCTTCGATTTGGTCAATCACCAAAACCTCTGTAAACATCTGAAATCTGCAGCCCACTTTTCTGACAACGCCACCAACTGGTTCAGGTCATTCCTAGACAATAGACAGAGTATTTTCTCCGACTTCCTCAGCAGACCCAGCCCCCTGTGGGGTCCCGCAAGGGTCATGTGTATCCCCACCCTCTATAATGTGTTCACTAAACCCCCTGTTTGATGTGTTTGACTAGCTGGGTGTCACCTACACTAATTACGCCGATGATACCCAGATACTCATTCCCATCACAGGCGATTACTCTGCAGACTCTAAATCACTAAACGACATTTACTTTGTCATCCAAGCCTGGATGGCACAACGTGAGCTTTGTCTTAATGATGACAAGACAGAGCTCCTCATTCTAGGCACACAAAGACTCACAAGTTGAACCCTTTGTTCAGTTCCATCAATATCAATGGCAACCCTATCAAAGTATCCAAAGACACAAAAACTTTGGGAATCTACCTGGATTCCACACTCTTCCCTTCACAGACAAACAAATGCAGTTGCTGCCGCATCAGCCTACATATGTAAGTTGATCACAGCCTGTCGCCCATTCCTTTCTACGCAGAACTGCGTCACCCTCGCTAGGGCACTGGTTATGTCCAAACTGGACTACTGTAACGTACTGTACCAAGGCACTAACCAGTGCAACCTCAAACTCCAGCTATTAGAGCAGCCCTCAACATCCTTAGATCAGCACACGTCTCTGAAACTAGGAAGAACCTGCACTGGCTCTCAGTCGCCCAAAGGATCTCACTAAAATCACTCACCCTTACTTAAATGCATTCACAACCAGGCCCCTATCTACTTAGCTTCGCGGTTCACTCAATATATCCCTCCGCGGTCACTCAGGACTGCCCATAGCCAGAGCCTCTCAATCCCTAGATTCAAGCTCCAAACAGCTGGAGGGGTTAGCTTCCCAGTTGTGGCAGCCAAACTTTGGAACTCTGTGCCTCTCACTATTAGAAATCTCATCTCTTAACCTATTTAAACTCCAAGCTAAACACTGGCTAGCCGCCTCAGAGGGCCAATTGTCTTACTGAATAGCCGACTTCCCAGTTTTGTTATGTATGCCTGACTAACCTGCCCTGTTCCTGGATTCCTATGCTTTGTACTATGTTCCTGCAATGTTGTAACCACTGTTGAAGATATGCGGCCGGTAGCCTCCGGGCCTGATTTGCTCTACACAAATAAACAGAATACAAATGGTAGTAATTGTATTTTCCAATGGGATACCATAATAAACAGAATTACTTAATACAGAAATTAATGCCACAATTGATCAGCCATTTTACTTTGGATCCCAGCAATATTCCATAATACAATGCTGAGGTCTGCTGGTAACATAGGGGCTTGATGGATAGTCCTTTCTTATCAGGATGCCAATTACTTATATCTGCTCATGCTAAAACTTGTTTTTGTAAGATGGTAATAAATGCATTTGCAATCTATGCATTTAAACAAAATGCATGTTTTGGTACAAGTCATTTAATTGTATGTGCAGTGCAGTTACGGTCATGTTTAAGTCTGACATGGAAATCTGGCAGATCTTAGACCGAGCACAAAAGTGAACATAAGTCACACCTGATTCACCAAGAAAAAGCAAGTACGTCCAAAAATAATCCATTTAACTTCCGTCGACAGAACACACGGTAGTATAAGTGAATGTGACAATGATAACTTACGTCGAACATGTGCACCTAGTACCCTGTTTTTTCCCCCCCCATTCCCCCAGTTTTGCCAAACATCCCTGCCATTGCATCACACATACACACTTACCTGTATCATGCATCCCACTTGCACCAACGACGTGATAGTTCAACTTACGACACTCTGAACGCATCTCCCAAGATCTGACTCCACTTAGTAAATACCTTCATTTTTACACTCTTTCGGTGTCACACTCGTTGCCACTCACAATACCCATGACATGCCCAAGATAAAACTAAACCACACACCGGCACCCCACAAATTAAAGGACACTCCCATGATCTGATATCCCCCCCCCCCAATCATGAAAGGATACTCCCACCAAATATAGGCCCACATCCACCGACATGCCCACAATTCACTGGACACACCTGCAGAAATGCCCATACCACATGGTCAGGAGAGGACGAATGATGGTGGAAAGCATGTTATTGATGCACGCAATACATGTCAGACATCCTGACTAGCACAGTACGTCACTGAATGGTGGAACATATGCCAGATGACACATATAGGCCGGCACCACTCCGACCATGTCAATATCGCTGACCCCATGCAAGATAGACACAGCACCGACACGACAAACCATCACACAGGGACACATTCACATTCCAACAAATACTTAGACATAACAAATGCATACAGATACGTGACAACACATGTGACGCCATCAACACCTTGTAACTCCCCAAACAAGTTGCACCTTAGGAAAAAGGTGCACTCATGGTCACGAGTCTCAACACCTGCAAACCCAATCAACAGATGCAGTATGGTACTCATGGAAAAAACAACCAAAATGAATAATGCACTCATCTCAATCAGAGGCAAATGCCTCCAACTACACCGTTCACAATAAATGAATACCGTAAACCCACTGGCCCCAATTGTTGCAGAGGAGGTGGTGTTTAGCAAGCAAGGAAGCTGCAATGGTGGTTTGGCGCAAGATGAACTTCATTGAAGGTGAGGTGGTCCAGATGGTGGACTTCATCCACACCCACCGGACCTGCATACTACAGATGCCTGGACAGCACATCACACGGAGCCAGGAACAGAAGACGGGTTCATACTCGTGGATCAAGTCAATGTCTTGGGCATCAAGCAGAAATGCCCCTGAAATAAAAAAAAAAATAAGTGGTTTGCTGAGAAGTGGAGGGTGAAACTGTGCTACACCCATTTCCACGTGGCCCAAGCTCCCAGAGCAGAACCAGCAGGCCCTAGGTTGTGACTGATGCCCAGGGAAGAGAAGACCCTGTGTCTGAACCAGGAGGTGGTGTGCACTGGCCTAAGAAGCACAGTCATCGTGGTAAGCACATCACCTTTGTGCACCCAGCTGCCTCTGCATCACAGACACCACAGATAATACAAACAGCATAGTCAAATGGAAGTCTCACTGAGAACCAAATGGAACATTCCACCATGTCCTTATCAGCTGATTGTATGTCTTTTATGTGGGCGCTCTGAGGCCTACTGGTGCGTAGTGCTCTACAAACCTATAAAATAAAAATAAATGTGCCACCTGTGCACTGCCAACAAGCAACATATTTCTTACCACACATACAAGAGCACAAACATCCTCAACAGGTAGACATCAAGACACAGCAAACACATGCAACACAACATCACATGCATGCATGCAGGCTGCCACCATAGGCAACACACATAAACACCTGACACATCACCTTGCCCCGACATGCCCTACTCGAACCCAATGGCAGCAGGAATACATCTACGGGGGTCATACTTGAATGGGTAACAGTGGGTCAACTGTGCAATTGGAAGATGCGTGAGGGCCACATGCATGCCAATATACAGCAACATTCAGCCACAGTAATGTCACTCATGTGCAAACACACATTCAATACCAGGGACTGATCTGTCTCCTTTTCTTGCAACTTTGCAGCCATGACAATGGGGAACAAGGGGGAGGGCACATCTCCTCCACACAGGAGGAGCATGGTGCAGAATCACCAGAGGCAGACATGTTCATTGGTTTCTGAATTTTTCCGCCTGCAGAGGAGGCTATGCGAGAGGGTGCCGGCAGAGGAGAATATGCCCCTCATGCAGGTGGATGTATTTGACAAGGATGCCAGCAGCAGAGACTCGACGCACAACACCTTTCTCCCCCACCATCACTCCCAACAGGGTGCCTCAACTGTGCTGTGCCAAAATGCTTAGACCTGAGCTGCTGCTTCCATTGCATCCCACCACCAATGCAGCAAGCAGGACTATCAGGGGAGGAGCAACCTGAGTGGCTACTCCACTTCCTGCAGCAGCTCATGAACAACAGCAATGTTGGGTACAGCATAACATAGGAGCTTGTAGGCGTGTCCAGCCATCTGGATTCTATTGGCAACACAGGTAACCACATTAAAAGGAACCTTTTTGGGCTGGGCATGCCCTTGGACACCATGGCTGAGGCAGCCCTAGGAGTGACGGGGAGATTTGACCAGCTGTCGACAATGCATGTCTCAGCAATGAGGAGACCCAAAATGGTGGATAGGGTATCCCACGCTGAGCCACGGGCCAAAAGGCGACATGGGAGGCCCAGGAAGTGACACTTGACAACCCCCATCAGACTCTCCTCATTCCTCCTCCCATACACCTCTCGCCCCAAGTCAGACATGCCACCACATCCTGACCCCCCAACATGGCACCATCACATACACCCTCCACATCCCCCACTGCCCCTTGTACAACACCACACTCACATGTGACATTTCCATGTACTGAACAAAATAAAGCTTTTCTTCACCACCAATTCTTGTAGGTCGTGACTTGCAAGTCCCAAAGACCTGGCCTGTCAATGTGTGTAGGGAAGTAGAAAGTGGAGGACTGGTTCCAGACACATTGTATACATACATTGCACAAACAACATCATTGCACACATCGACCTTCACAATGCCAATGGACCATATACCCCTCAGTTGTTCCAACAGTTGACATGCATCCATTCAACACATCAGTCCAGGGACATTGAATGCTGAGCTGTATTGCAGTCCCAACCCTGTCAGTAGCAACATCAGTATACCAATCACCAACATACCCATGCCTTAAGCACATAGGGTGAGCGGCCCCAACGTCCCATGCAGGAGTGACTCACCAGTGCCCACATCCACCACAAGTGACATTTCCACATGCAAGGCAGTACAACACCCAATCAACAGTTGCATTCCACATGTGGCACATGCACCTGTAACAGGTTCATGATGTGTGTGCATACAGAGAGATGTAGGACATGCCAAACAGTATGTGCACAAATCAAACCTGTATTGCAGTGAAGTCACACAAACATGTGTCATGCACATTAACACAGAGCCACACTATATGCAGAGCGGACACACATTGAGCACTCCAGGCCTGAGCAAACACTGCAATACCTGATATCCCACAATGTAAATACCATGGTTCTGAACATACATCAGCCTGTCGGTGTCATACAGCCATCATGTACATGAAATTTGCTTTGAAAGCAAGCACACACAGCCACTAATAACAGACAGCCCCCTGAGAAGATGTGATAATCACTGCACACATACAAACCAGTGAACCTGGTCTGCTGCTCGACACACATCATGTACAGGTGGTGCTTGGTGACATGACTCATAGGTACACATGGCAGGTGCAGAAACATGCGAGCCGCAGCGTATCACACGTGTATGTACACTGCATCAAATTCCTGACAGGTTCAACTTGTTCCTAGCATGTGCAGAGCTCACCTAGTAAAGGGCACTCTCCTGTCTGTTCAATCTGTGCAGCATCAAATGGTGCCTCCCATTAGAGGTGGAACATACAGCTGGGATATGGACATGACAATGCAGGTTCACTTGCCCTTGGGCATCTGCATGCATGCTCTTGTCTGCGCCACTGTCCTTGTGCGGTGGAGTCTGCTCCAAACATACACCACTCCTGTGTAAGCCACGAAAGAACCCAGCCAGATGCAAATTGCCCACCAACACATGCCAGAACTGTGAAACCATAGACCTTCCTCGCCACATAAAGGCTGACCATCAACCATGTGTCGATGTCAACCATCGACACAAGCTTGACATCTGACAAGTAAGGGAGCAGGAGATGCTGTGGAGGCAGCTCAGACACAGAACCACAGGAGGGACCCTCCGGTCTGTGCAGTACGGTCACGAGGAGCTGGGGCAAACAGCCCACTGTGGTGGATGCAGGCACCTCTACCACCAGAGGTGTCGGTGAGGAGGGTGCACTATGGGCGAGCAGGATACTGCTCAACCCACCATCACCGGTGCACCCTGCCAAGCACAACTTCTACACTACCCCAGCTGAGGACTATATGGGCTCATCCAAGCATGACCCCATCTCCCCAGCCCCGTTTCAGAAGGAGGAAGATGGGGAGGATGTGGACCTCCAACCACATGGGATCTGTGGAGTACCCCAGTAGGGAGTGAGCCCCTGCCTCACCACCAACCATTGCTGCTCTCAACATGCAGTCAGCATGTACGACCCTGACCCCCCTCAATACCGACTGATGATTCTCTACCTTCCGGGGATGATGGCTTCTCCATCTCCTGGGTTGCGAAACCCCAACAGGTGCAGGTTTCTCTGGGAAGTGGTGCTCTTACAATATGAGCAGCTCACCGGTCACAGCTTAGTGCACACCAAGGTGGCAGCATGGGCCAAGTTTTGGGTCATGATAGCAAGGCACTTCAGCTCACTTGGGATCTACCTGTGCAATTCCGAGGAGGAGAACAAGTACTGGGATGACCTCAGGTGGGTGACTGGCATCAAGGCACACAGAGGTTGCTGGAGGTGGGGCCGGATGATCCATTCTGTCCCATGCTGCGTGTCTGCATCAGACCCCTTGAACTACAGTCCTTTGCTTGATTTGCCAGGTGGACTACTTCAGGGTACAGCAGATTGACAGGCACCTACATATGGTTGGTAGGTGTTCACTGCGTAATCAGCCAGTACAGCCTGTTAATGTATATTGTGACATATCTATTGTTGCCTGGGTGTGCATGCCACATGCATGTCCCCACAACACCAAAGCAGGGCAGCAGTGGCATGGTACCAGCATGTGCAAATGGGTCTGGTGTCTATTGCCCATGTAGACGTCATCTGTATGCTGCATGTATGTAAGGGGTTCTATGACCCTTGGTGTGTGGCCTGTCTCGTGTGTGTCGCTTTCGCATCTCTTGATGCATCTGTCGCAAGTGACCTCATGACCCAGGATGATACCAGTGTGTCAGAGCTGCGCCCTGCCCACAGGACATACGCAGGGAGGAGGATGGTGAACTTGGAGGAGCAATTTTGGTATGAGGCGCAGTAGCAGACAGTGTATACAGGGCCACATAGCCCCCTAGGTACTACTGTAGCCTGTCTGATGCAGCTCATGTACTTCCTCTTGCTCCACCTGTTCTCCCCCCCTCACCCCTCCCTCCCCGCCCCACATCCCTATGTGCCCCAGTACCCTAGCTGAGGCCAAATCCATTTACCGGCATGTATCGCACCCTTATTTCCCTGTGACACATAACCCCTCTCAGAGATGGTGAGCTTGGGCCAGCACAAGAGGGCAGTGAGTGGTACCCCTCCTGCCGCCCCGCATGGGTCACGTCTGTCCTCCAGGATTAGGGACCACGACCCCTATTCTGCTACCCAGACCATCTTTTCCGGCTGCAGCTCGCCCATATAAGGAGCCAACTGTGCCCGCCCCAGGGACTGCTGCCACTGCACCTTCAGTGGACAGCCAGATGTCACAAAATTAAGTTGAAGCATAGTAGTATCAATGCTACGCACTCAGTGTGCAACCGCTGCACAGTAATCACTCAAACATAGAACATAAAGATTTGGTGCAAAAAAGACTCAGCAATCATAAGGTATGTATTTCTCAAAACAATGCGACTTCTTTAACAAACATAATGGTGAAACAAATGGGGAAACGAACAAGAAAAAGTAAAATTTAAAATAAAAAGAACGCATAATACTGCAAATATTAGAATAAAATGTTAAAACAAAAGCAAAAAAATGGAACGTCGAAACTATAGAAAATATAACAAAGCATTCATAATTGCATGTCTAGAATGAGACCCCATGGGTCATGTATATAATTTTATCAGTGTTAAGTATGCCATAAACCGAGAGAGCGCATACCTGTCTCTATTAAATGCCATCCACAATAGTCAAGGGTACTTGCTCAAAAACGAAATCTAAATGCAGAGAAGTAACCAATTAATACAGTGACACAGTACCAACACCTTCGTGCAAACAAGCGTGAAGCCAGGATAAACAAATATAACTAAAGATTACCAGAAACACTGCTACAGAGCAAGAAACTGGTGTGCAACATAGCACTGAGGTACGAGGCTAAAGAAGGGGGAAAAGCTCAACCAAAAGGGGGTCAAAAAGGCGCAGGGACCAATGTGCCAAGAAACAGGAAGTAAGCATCAGTAAAGCACTAACTGTATGGAAAGAGTCGGACAGAAAGTATGTCAGGAAGAACAGTGAGTGAACAGAATGACGTCAGGTAGGCTGAAATTACGTTGGCAGGCATAATGTACACACGCAACGTTGTGTGGAGACATGGTACCTAAGCATTAACCATAAAGTAAACATGAAAAAGGGACTCTATTAAATGTACCTAAAATATAGTAAGTGCGGTAGCCGCAAAGTAGAACAAAAAACAAGAGTAAACACTGAATGTAAAGCACAAGAGATGTTGAGAATCGGGGCCAAGGGAGGAAATAAATAATAGAACAAACGAAAGAGGAAAAGCTCAAAAGAATAAAAGGAGCTCATATGAATGAAAATGATCTCAAACCAGTGTAGAAAGATCAAATATAATAGTGTGAAGAGATTATGAAGAACCCAGTTGCAAAGAAAAGGAGAAAACTAGTCTGTGCAAGAAAACTCATGTGTTAAGCCACAAAATAGATGAAAAGGAAAGTGAGAATCAAGAACAGGCAATGAATTCCCTATTTATATTAAGTGTGCACCAGTTGGAGCACCAGGCCCTGCCAGTACCATCGCTGAATACAGGAAAAGACACCAAAGTAATAGGAAACACTGAAACATACACGCAAAAAAAGCAAATTTGCCATCTCTATCAAAGACAAGTTAATGAACAGTTATCATATGTTGTTAGAGAGTAGAGAATCGATCTTGTTTCGGAAGGAGAACAGTTGCTCATAGCATATTTAGATTAGTTCCTCTCCCTGTGACCCAAAGAGGTTCCTGCAGACTCTGCGGCAATACAGGTCACTTGTGGGGACACTAGATCCCTCAGGACCTGATTAGCCATCCCCCTCTGACTTGATGCACTACCTGTAGTTGTAGGGGCAGAGCTTGGCAGGATTAGCTTGGATCTTGAGGCATTGTTTCCTGCCTCAACCAGGTAGATTAGAAGATCCAACCCTGGCAACATGACAGACCAACCCTCTTAACATTAGTGGGTCATGACAACCCAGGCACCCAGTATATCATTGCCCTACGTAGTCCCTTGGAGTACAGATTGGGTTCGTAGTGATTAGGAACATGGCTCTGGCGTTCTTAGAAATCGCTCCTTGAATGTTTTGTGTGTCCTTTGTATCGACTGTGTGCGCTGAGTGCCTAATATTACAGATGATAAATTACCTGAAATCCAGCCCAGGATGGCCGCATTGCGGGCTGGCTTCGTTAATTCACTTGAATGACCACGTTCCCATTGCCGTCATAACGGGGGCAGTAGAATTAACTCATAGTTATCGTAGCAGCTGGATACGCTGAGCGCGACCGATATGGCGTGTGATCTCACATTGTCAATGGCCGAGCACATATCGGGTAAGCACTGAGACTCCTTGCAGTGCCCCCTTTTTTTGTGAGCACCATGATAGTTGTTAGACATCTGTGTTTTAATGCAGAGTCTGCCTTATTAGGGACGCCACTTTTTTTGTGTTTCCCCAGAGAGCAGGGAATTGCATCTGCACCTGTGCCCGACGACACCAGGCAAGGAGTGCCACAGCACCAGGCACCCACACGCTTCTTTGCTCCTCTCCTCTCCAAGTCTGGAAGCACAGGATATGTGTAGATACAGCCTTCGACAAACCCGTTGAGGACATAGTGCTGGGAGTCTGACGTTGTACATTACCATGATTTTTCAAAACAGATAGATTGCACACCCATGTGTGCATTCGTTGAGAGTCTAGTTAGAATTCACCTGATAAGAGCGTATTTTTGAGCAAGGGTATTTTCAATTTACTGTCCAAAATGATGACTGTACTAATGTCATATCAGTTAGCTGTATTGTGAGAAAGCTGAGAAAGCTGGTATTGCTGTTCCAAGAAATCTCTGGGGATAGTTGAATTGGTATTGCAAGTCCTGATGTTAGATTGATGTTGTCCTCTTTTTAACCACATTGTAGTAATCCTACACTAGACTTCATCACTCTATTCTTTTCCCCCCGAAACAGTTGTCCATACAGGACATTTCTGATTAAATTTGTGTCTGTGCAGAAAGTTCTTCCTGTTTGGGGATCTTTCCTGTAAATATTGTTATGAAGGCCAAACTATACTAAGTGGATGACATCTTACCATTGAAAGAAAGTGTCAGGAATTGGAGGCTGTGGAAGCGCTGGAAGCTTTGATCACGCTCCAGTCCTCACCCAAGATGGCCGCCGATCGATCACTCTCCAGTCCTCACCCAAGATGGCCGCCGATCTCACCCAAGATGGCCGCCGACCCTTTATAGGCTGACTCCTCCCACAAACCGACGCGTTGTATCTGTTTACCAGCGCTCGGTTCGTGTGGAGATTCTCTCGTGAAATTCATCCGTTCCGGCTTCCTATTTTCGCCTTCTGTGTGATTCCCTTCTGTATTCCTCAGCCCAAATTCTACTGCACTATACGCGGTATCGGCTTGCTTTGGGCCGTGCCGTGCTTACTTACTCTTGCCTTTATTCTTTGAGCACTTTTGGTCTTTTCAATTCTTGTAGGTACCGGGGGTATATTGCTACCGGTGCCGTCACTCTGTTTTTGCGAGCTAGCCTTGCTCACTGGGACCTTAAGGAGCATTTCTAAACTGGTGAGTGGGTTTCTTTCTATACTTCTTCCTTCTTCCTAATGGTTCGTCTTCGCGGTCTGCTTTGTATGGGTTCTTTCATTCTTTACCTACTTATCCTTTCTAATACTTTTCTCTGTCATTCTGTTTAGTCTTAACCACTGGTTCTAGTAGCTTCTTATATCTCCTGTTCTATTATTCCACTTCTCCTGGATACACTGAGCATTCATCAGCGGAGGAGTTTGTTCTCAAGTCTATCGGACTTCCTTGCCTGCTGCAAATGGAACTTTCATAATTGGAAGAGAGGAGTTCTAATTGCCACCCAGCAGAACCCAATTGGGAACAGGGTTTTTTCTGCCTTAGTGCTTTTTCCCTGAATCTAGGACTGGCCCCCTGGGGATCCCCGCGGTCAGGGATTATCTCTGCCAAGGTGGCCTCCGGAGGGGACAGACCCTATCTGTACGATAAAAAGGCCCGAGCACCAAAGGACAAGACTCCCACAAGGAAGAGGGATCAGAAGAGATCAGAGGCTACTCTTACAGAACCCATTCCGGAAGAAACAGGTGAGGAGTTGGGGGAGGAAGCTTCGGTATCTGACAGAATACAACGCCCAAGATCCTTCATGGCGTCGCTCGAGCAGTATCAGGAGTTGGTGGCTGCTCTGCAGAACCTTACTATGGAGGTGCAGGCCCTGCGAACAGAGAACGTAGCCCTCCGACAGCAAGTGGTGCTACATCGGGATGATCGCGGGGACCTGCCTACGATGCCCTTTTCCTTTGGCAAATACAACGGACATCCAGGAGATCTGAAGGAATTCCTTGACGCTTGCAGGGTGTATTTCGCCTTCCGACCTCACGCCTTTGAGACAGCCAGATCAAAGGTTGGGTTCATTATAGCCAATCTTACCGGAAATGCTCTTTCATGGGCTACACCCATTGTCACCCGAAACGATCCCCTTCTGAGTGATTATGACCGTTTTACGGAACTTTTCAGTGAAAGGTTTGATAGGCCAGAAATATTCTATTCATCCTTGGAAGCAATCCTAGACATCAAACAAGGAAATACAGACGTCCAAACCTATTTAACTCGCTTCCAGAGGCTAGCAGCCAAGGCAGATTGGCCTGATTCCGCCCAGCAAACCATCTACAGAAGAGGTCTCCAGGACGAGATCAAAGATGAACTAGCCAGAGTAGCCCGTCCTGCATCTTTTCAGGAGCTAGTGACATTGTCCCTTCAGATTGAATCTCGTCTGCAAGAAAGAAGATCTGAGAGAAGAAGAAACCGAAGCTTCTCACAACCTAACCCTACTCCTCCACCTAGAGCCAACCCTGCTATAGATGAGCCTATGCAGATTGGAGCTGCCCGTGGTCCTCTGACGCCAGAAGAAAGAAGAAGGAGGAGAGAGGCAGGTCTATGCATGTACTGTGGCTCTTCGACACATTTGTTGAGAGAATGCACTGAAGTCCCTCCTCGTCGACAGGGAAACTTCCGCCCCCGATCTTTAGCAAGGGAAGTCTCGGGGGAGGTAACAAGCACCCTTGCAGCTACACAAGAGCAGTGAATACCCCGGAAGATAACAGTTTAATGGTGTTCAGAGTGGACCTATGGTTAACAGAAGAAGCTCCCACAGAGGTGTTCGCCATGTTGGATTGTGGAGCAGCGGGAAACTTCATCGACTCCAAGTGGGCTACAGAGCACTTGGTACCCGCCAAAACCAAGATCACCCCGATTCCGGTAGAAGGGGTTGATGGTAGACCCTTGTCTTCCGGACCCATCACATTGGAAACTGTTCCATTAAGGGTGAGGTTAGGTCAACATGAAGAGTTCCTGGTGTTTGATCAGATCCGAGCTGCTCATTTTCCATTGGTATTAGGGATTCCTTGGTTAAGAAGACACAACCCTCACATAGATTGGACTGCAAACCGAGTTTCTTTCAATTCTAAGTTCTGTGAAAAACACTGTATGACCTTGTGTAACGCTCCCCACACCATAGACCGCAGGAGAAGTATCCAGAAGCCAGTCACAGTGGCCTCAGTACCCTTACATTACCAGGACTTTTCAGAGGTATTCATGGACATAATTCCTAGACAACTACCACCCCATAGAACAGAGGATTGCTGTATCGATCTAATACCGGAAGCAGTAGTACCGTTCGGAAGAATGTACCCTTTGTCACTACCGGAAAGGAAGGCGTTAAGAGAGTATCTAGATGCAAATTTGCAGAACGGACTCATTCAAGAATCCAAATCTTCATGTGGGGCCTCCCTTTTCTTCATTCCAAAAAAGGACTCGACAGAACTTCGTCCTTGTATAGACTACAGGGGTCTCAACAAGGTCACTGTCCGGGATAGATATCCCATGCCCTTGATTCGGGACGTCTTGGAGGCTGTACAAGGGGCTGAGTACTTCACGAAGCTTGACCTGAGAGGCGCCTATCACCTCTTGCGAATCAGACAAGGAGACGAGTGGAAGACGGCTTTTCGCACCCCATTCGGGCTCTATGAATATTGTGTGATGCCCTTTGGCCTAGTAAACGCACCAGCCGTCTTCCAAAGGTACATGGACAAGGTTTTCGCTGACATGCTGTTTGTGTCGGTAGTGGTGTACCTGGACGACATCCTGATCTACTCCAAGTCCTTGTCTGAGCACAGATCATTGGTCCGACTAGTTTTACAACGTTTGCAGTCTCACTATCTGCTAGTAAAACCAGAGAAGTGTTCATTTGAATCCAAGAGGGTGTCCTACTTGGGTTTCGTATTGTCCAAGGAAGGCGTTGAAATGGATGCTAATAAGGTAAAGGCCATAAGAAACTGGAAAGATCCTACCAACATCAAGGAACTGCAAGGGTTTCTAGGCTTGGCAAATTTTTATAGGAGGTTCATTCCCAATTATTCCAAAAAAGTACTCCCTCTGACCTCCTTGTTGAAGAAGGGTGTTAGATTTGCTTTTGACGGCGAACCTCGAAAAGCATTCGACTTTTTAAAGGATTGCTTTTCTACAGCACCCATCTTGGTTCAACCAGATCAGACTAAGCCCTTTATTCTGGAAACTGATGCTTCTACGGGGGCAGTAGGGGCAGTATTACTTCAAGAGGCAGAAGACAGCTATGAACATCCGATCGCATACTATTCCAAGACTTTAACTAGTAGTGAGCGAAACTACTCGGTTATCGAAAAGGAACTTTTGGCAATAAAGCTGGCCTGCCAAGAATGGAGACACCTCCTGCAAGGAGCCACACATCCTTTCACTATTCGAACTGACCACCGCAACCTACGGGTCTTACAACAATTGGAATGTTCCAACGCCAGACATGCCAGATGGGCGTATTTTTTCCTACAATACGACTTCATGATGACTTACATACCAGGCACAGAAAACAAGAAGGCAGACGCCTTATCTAGAAGCCTAGGAGATCCATCCGGATCCTATATAGGACATGAACTGGTTTTACCACATCTCACTGTGTTGGCTTCTACGGTTTCGTTTCTTCAAGATCTAATCCCTCATTATCAGACGTGTGCGGAATTTCCGCTATCTACTAAACAGGAAAAGGACGGGTTGTTTTATCATGAAGGAGCCCTCTATATCCCCACAAAGAAGCTGCAAGAACAGATACTTTCTTGGTGTCATGACACCCCCCTGACAGGGCATTCTGGTATTAGGAAGACTTTTGATTTGGTCCGGAGAGGATTCTGGTGGCCTACCCTACGAAGGGATGTAGGTCAGTATGTCTCTACCTGTTCAATATGTGCTTCCAACAAACATCAAACAGGAAAACCTCTGGGGTTATTACACCAACACTCCTTACCGGATCGCCCATGGGAACACTTATCCACTGACTTTATTGTGGATCTGCCTCCTTCATACGGAATGACCACGATCATGGTGACGGTTGATTCCTTTAGCAAGCTGGCACATTTCTCCGCCTTCAAGCAAGTGCCTTCGGCCTCAGAGATGGCTGCAACATTTCTCCAAGACATAGTCCGTCTACATGGTCTACCTAAGACCATAGTTTCGGACAGAGGACCACAATTTACCTCAAAATTTTGGTCTTCCCTCTGCCAGGTTCTCGGGATTCATAAGGCTCTTTCCTCAGGATACCATCCTCAAAGCAACGGCCAAACTGAGAGACTCAATGCCAATCTAGAGCAGTATCTCAGGTGTTTTTGTAGTCCCCAGCAGGAAGAATGGTATCGCTTTCTCCCGCAAGCGGAATTCGCCTACAACAACTCACTTCACACCTCGATCCAGATGAGTCCTTTCTATTGTACCTATGGCTACCATCCTCAACACCTGCCCGGGCTCAGTCCGCCTTCAACCAAGATTCCAACTCTGGATACGATTCTACAGGACTTGCAAGAAGCTCACAAACTCGCTAAGGAGGCACACCAAGCAAGTCAACTTTCACAAAAGAGATGGGCCGACAAAGGTCGGAGAGCCCATCCCAGCTGGAAGGTGGGACAATTAGTCTGGTTATCCACCAGATTCCTACCCAAGTGGGTTCATAGGGGGAAGTTCTCCTCTCGTTTCCTTGGGCCATTTTCCATCATACAACAAATCAATCCAGTTGCTTATAAACTCAGGATGCCAGAATACCTCAGAAGGATACATCCTGTCTTTCATGTCTCCCTTCTCAAAGAACATAAGGAGGATCCTTTCAAGAGACCTGTAATCCGTACACGAGCCCGAGTGAAACCAACACCTGAAGAATACGAGGTGTCTCATCTGGTGGATTCTAAGTACCGCAAAGGGCGGTTGTACTATCTGGTCCATTGGAAGAACTATCCAGTAGCAGAGAGGACGTGGGAACCTGTGGGTCATTTACACGCCCCGCGTATGGTGCAGAAGTTCCATCAACTCCATCCGGGCAAACCCGGGGGCGCCCCGAGAAAGAGGGGGTATACTGTCAGGAATTGGAGGCTGTGGAAGCGCTGGAAGCTTTGATCACGCTCCAGTCCTCACCCAAGATGGCCGCCGATCGATCACTCTCCAGTCCTCACCCAAGATGGCCGCCGATCTCACCCAAGATGGCCGCCGACCCTTTATAGGCTGACTCCTCCCACAAACCGACGCGTTGTATCTGTTTACCAGCGCTCGGTTCGTGTGGAGATTCTCTCGTGAAATTCATCCGTTCCGGCTTCCTATTTTCGCCTTCTGTGTGATTCCCTTCTGTATTCCTCAGCCCAAATTCTACTGCACTATACGCGGTATCGGCTTGCTTTGGGCCGTGCCGTGCTTACTTACTCTTGCCTTTATTCTTTGAGCACTTTTGGTCTTTTCAATTCTTGTAGGTACCGGGGGTATATTGCTACCGGTGCCGTCACTCTGTTTTTGCGAGCTAGCCTTGCTCACTGGGACCTTAAGGAGCATTTCTAAACTGGTGAGTGGGTTTCTTTCTATACTTCTTCCTTCTTCCTAATGGTTCGTCTTCGCGGTCTGCTTTGTATGGGTTCTTTCATTCTTTACCTACTTATCCTTTCTAATACTTTTCTCTGTCATTCTGTTTAGTCTTAACCACTGGTTCTAGTAGCTTCTTATATCTCCTGTTCTATTATTCCACTTCTCCTGGATACACTGAGCATTCATCAGCGGAGGAGTTTGTTCTCAAGTCTATCGGACTTCCTTGCCTGCTGCAAATGGAACTTTCATAATTGGAAGAGAGGAGTTCTAATTGCCACCCAGCAGAACCCAATTGGGAACAGGGTTTTTTCTGCCTTAGTGCTTTTTCCCTGAATCTAGGACTGGCCCCCTGGGGATCCCCGCGGTCAGGGATTATCTCTGCCAAGGTGGCCTCCGGAGGGGACAGACCCTATCTGTACGATAAAAAGGCCCGAGCACCAAAGGACAAGACTCCCACAAGGAAGAGGGATCAGAAGAGATCAGAGGCTACTCTTACAGAACCCATTCCGGAAGAAACAGGTGAGGAGTTGGGGGAGGAAGCTTCGGTATCTGACAGAAAGAGTATACAATGTTCGCAGGCAGAACACTCCGATTGGTCATTTGAAAACGTGAGGTGCGTCAAAACGTTTGAAACAGGAGCCATAATATATCCGTGAACCATGACCTTTGTGGAAATCATGCTACAACTTTGCGATGAAAAATACTTTTGGGGTTATTTTGAGGAGGGACTGTATGAGAAGGGTAGGGGAGAGATAAAATGTCAAAATGTAAGTGTTTTTATTGTCAAAAAACAGCTGTTCCATTTAGCAGATTTGCATGTAATTGTTGGAGTTTTAAAGCAGGACTTTTTGCATTGTACAATCTATGGACAAGGTTTTCCATTGAAGAATGTGTTGGTAGCATTTTTATATGATTCAATTTGCTTTTACAGGAAGTTCCTGAAATGCAGGTGAATGAACATCCAGTGCGGATGTGCACTGGGCAAGAGTCCATGGTTTGTAAAGTTTTACTTTTAGTTTTGTCTTTAAGTTTAACATACTGATTGAGGAGTTGTCGTACACATTTGACTGTTAGCGCACATTGCATATTGAGCTGCATGTCCGATTGTAAACTGGATGAGTTTTTCAGACAAAGGCAATGTTTGTTCGAAAGATTTTTCTATTAAGGTTGCTTTTGCAATATTGGTGTCTGCTAGCAATTCATAGCCTCGCCCATTGTCTATGCCAATTGGTTTTGTTTGTTATCTTATTTATACGTGTCTTCATTGAAGTATGGTTCTCTGCTCCTGGTGTGAAACCATTCACCTGCACAGAAGTTATGATAGGTATCTATATTGACCTTGAGTATGTTTACAAGTTGTTTTTGTAGTTAGTTGATTCATTGACTTAGTGGTTTCATTCTGTTTAAAAGTAATATAAATATATTTCTCTTTAGTGTAAATGTACTGTCAGAGCTTCAAGGACCATTATTCTGTGGTAGTATTTAAATACAGAATGTGACTTTTCTGATTTCATTTTCTTTTTTTTTTGTAATGAGATTAGTAAGCACTCTGCGCCAGAATTTCTTTTGTAAAATGAACTTTTTGAAGGCTTGACTGGCTATGTAACATTAGTTGAGATGGGCCTCATTCTAAGTTTGCTGGTCCAGAAACAACAGTGCCGGTAAGCTTACCAGCACTGTTTCCAGACCGGCAAACTACGGGTTTTCCTGCCAGAGCTGCTGTGCAAGACAGGTTTGACCCTGCCGGGCACAGTGGTCACAGTGGTCACAGTGGTCACAGCGGTCACAGCAGGCAAAGCAGTCATGGGAGCACAGTTAACAACGGTGTTTCCGTGTCCCCATTCCCGTAGAGTCCTATGCAACTCTATTGGGAATGGGGATAAACAAAATTGCCGGCGCTTGACTTCCCAGCCACAGTACTTGGAATAGCCCGGTGGCACCGGCAAGTCAGGCGCCAGTAATTTTTTATGGGTCTGGCGGCAACCCACCAGTAGCACCGGCAGGGTTACCACTGGACTGGTAATGAGGCCCATTGTTTGTGGGTGATGTGGAAGTATAGTTTCCTGTTAAGCTCACCTGGTCTCTGCGGAGGAGTTGGGGCACGGTTGCAGCCCTCCCTGAACTTGAATCGCCCCTTTCAGGTCTCTCCCTCAGTAGAAAAGCTGTGAGCGGTGGTACGTGGTGATACTGCTCCTGCGTGGAGATAAGAGTGTGTGAGTGCGCCAATCTGTGATTGTTGTACCTCTCGAACCCTTCACCCCAAAGTACAGTTTCTGTGATAATACGCTGTGTCAATTATGGAAGATGAGCTCTCCGTCCTGATACTTCTGGCAGGGGCGCGTCGAATGGGATCTAGTTCCTTCACTGATCGCTGATAAGGATTAGTCCAGTCCAGCTGCGACTATGCTTCTCCTTATGATTGGTAAGTCTTTCTTGAGCTCTTGTGATGCTGTTTGTTTTGTTTAATGTCTTTTATATGTTGCTCCTATTTATGCCCGCAATAATGTCTCTTCTGTTTTCTTCCCTTAGATGGAAATGTAGCCTCAATGCAGCTGTCAGACGCGCAACACGGCAGGATGGAAGATGGATGCTGCCGCAATGTTCGAGAGCAGCTAAGTGATGGTTTAAGGAAAAGCGCAAAGTATGGCGAAGCGCACCTTAAACTGACTGGTTTTTCGATGTCTAACCTTGTCTTCTGTTTTTCCTTTCAGGCACTGCTGTCAACGATGGATCGTGTCGTGCTGCAGTGCCAAGATGAAGATTTCAGTGTTCCGGAAATGGTAAAGATGAATACTTCGTTCGCCAAAGAGCTGTACAGGTAAGAACAGCTTCCCACAGTTGGTAAGTATGCTGGCAGGAAGCAGGATGTCCAGGAAGCAGGATCTTCAAAGGTAAGTCTGACCTCAGGCGACGGTGAGCGTTACACTGCTTGCAAGTGCAGAATAACACAAAGTGTCTGTCTTGAGGATCGGGGGCAGCTTATATAGCTGAGATCATGGGCACGCCCATTAGGGCTGGCTTACCAGCCACACCCTGCCACTTCTAGAGTGATCATGTGCGAAGGCAATCCATTAGCAGCCACACCCAAGAATACACTTGGGACTGCTTAATGGGTGGAATGTTCAGGGTTAATGCACCTGAAGTGCTATGTCCATAATAAAAGCTTTTTTGGTGTTAAATGGATGTTCTTGTTTACTTTTGTTCATGAGCCTGGTGCCAAAGGCGCCAGGACAGTGTCCACCCAGGTCTCCTGTGCATGCGACCCCTGTATGCCTGTGCCCCTGACTTCATGACCATGACAGCTCCTTAATGCATATTTTTGTACTTTTATTTTTGGAAGGAGGTAGATTACTTTTTTTAGTATTGACAGTTTTAGTTTGCTTTAGCAAGGTTACTAGTTATTCTGTTTGAATTCTTTCTATAAATAGCTTGTGGAGGGTGACTACATGACTTCATTTCCTTTTTATCTGCTCTATGCTTTCTTTGGGTTATGTGTTTTTACCGACCTCCATTACAGAGTGGTACATTTCATTGTGTTCATAAAACGCCTAATTTTGTTACTTCAAAATTTGGGGGCTACCCCACCCCATGACCCCATTTTTTTCCCCCACCATTACACCACCACCACCACCACCACCCAAAACCCATCCTGACTCATTTGAACCCCTTACCACAATACCCCATATATATTTATATTTCTGGTGTTTTCCGGTGTTACGTACCACCGTGAAATGTACCACTGTTATGTTTTCAGTAAAATTACTGGGTAGCCTTTCTTTTAGTCAATGTTTAGTAGGCATTGTGTTGCATCTGTTGGAGTAAGAGTGTGTGCTTTTTAGAGTTGTAGAAGGTTTATGTGGGTTTTAGTGTGCATAGAAGAGGGTTCTGTGGGTGTAATTGTAGAGGTTTGATAAAGAGTACTGTATCGCGGTGTTGACCCGCCCCCCCTCCACTGAGTACAGATAACATGATAGGCAGATCAATGGTTCCATTATTGCAGAAATCGTTATAGTGCCTTTCTTTTAAGGTAAGCGCAATAGCGTGATGCATATTAGGGTTAAAATGACCCAGGAAGTGAAGGGTGCTTTAAATATTACACACATCATAAGTGTATAAAAATATATATTATGAATAAGAGGTACAACGTGAGAAATGCTTAAATAAAAAATGACTCCCTGAAGGATTAAATACTGTAGGCAGACAGATATTTAAAAATGGATACCGCAAGCATAAAATTGTATCTAGTGCTAAGGCCATGTGTGGGAAAATCCTGACCCATGCTGATAAGTAACAGACACATGAAATGTTCTTTAGCAGCATATTGCAGTATATATTTTAGTCTGGGAGGTTCATCTTGGAACTTGGCAGGAAAAGCAGACCAGATTCATGATGAGATGGGCACGATGTGCTTTGTATTGGCCAATTTGTAATTTTTTTAATGTTTTATTGGTTAATTATCTTTCAAACTTTAACATATGTCAATAGAAAACATCCTACAAAGAAATGGAAAACCAATTCCATATAGCATTAACCCTTGGGGTTTCTGTCACTTCGACCTCCAGTATTTGCCCTTTGCTATCATCCAGCCAATGTGTCAGACAACAATGCCTCTATAAATTTCAGAGTGTCAATTGTTTGACCAATTCTGTCTGATAGCCGCTCCCACAATTACTCTTCCTGATTGGGATCATACTCCCTGGTGAATACCCCTAAGGCTTTTGTTCTTTGCTTGCTTAGAGAGGGACAAATTGGCATCAGATGTCTAGTTTCAACAGAATCCGCCTGTTTACAGAAACAGGTTTCTTCCTTCGATAACATTTGTTTACTTTAATAACACTTCCCTTGAGGCCAAGATGTTAAGCCTACATCGTAGCAATAAGTCTCTGTAATGGGCAGAAGGACATTTTCTCAGGTATGGCCGTAGTTCATTTACTTTTTTGAATTCCCATATGATGATGGTGCATAGTTTACTTTTACTTTAGTTCAGTGGCTTCTTCCCAATCTTTCTCCTGCAGGATCTTTTTTGCCTTATTCAGATTTCCTTTTAAAGTTTCTAACTCTATATTGAAACTGTCTAGATATCCTTTACAACAGGCTTTCCACCTTGTCAGATTTTTGTCCTCTGTCACCACACCCATTAATATCTGAAAAGGTGCTGGCAGAGAATCTAACACATTTCCGAAAGAGGGTGATTGTTTTCCATGTTACTATCGATGTTAATGATTGCAGTCTTAATTTGTGGCTACTGGTACTGAGTTGGGTAGCCACAGAATGTTCCTCAGAAGTAGGCTTCACATATTTCCCAGGTTTTCCAAGAGGTTAACGAGAGCTTCTGATCCATATGTTATAACGGCTGACACCTTCTGTTTCTAGAAGGTGATGGTAGGGAACATAGAGAAGGTCCCATAACGGCGATGTAGCGCTCTCCCCTGGTTCGTTAATTTCAATAATTTTTCCCTAATCAATAGGTAGTGGCCCATCTCGTTAACATTTTTGTTGATTTGTATCCCAAGATGTTATTGACTCCACAACTTCAAGAGATTTATTCTCGATGCTCCATTTAATAGCTTTTAGCTTTTTCTGCTTACCACATGCAGATTTCCTTATCAATGCTTTTGATTTCTCTGATCTTCATATAATTTCCATCCAAATAGGTTTTAAATGGTTCCAATCACCTTTGGAGTACTATAGTGGTCAGGTTGATAAAAAACAGATCATCCGCGTATAGGATCCACAGGATCTTGCCATCTTCAATCTAGGGTGGAAAGGCCCTGATTTGCTTTTCAGAGTCATTCATATCTGCCAAATAGATTGCAAAAAGAAACGGTGCCAGGGCACAACCTTGATTGATCACCTGAAAGGTATGGATCTTCGTAGTTATGGTGCCATCTCTAGATAGTTGGCTCTGTACCTGTGTATCCATATACCGAGCTTGTATTGCTTCTTAGAGATCGTCTGGGCAATTCCATCATTTGGCCCATAACAAGTCACAGCTTATGCCGTCAAATTCTTGTTCTAAATCTATGAATCCAAGGTAAACTTTACCCTTGGATTCTAGCGCTCGTTGTTTCAGAAGATTCAATATAAACAAATTCAAAGATGTGCCCACTCCACTTATGAAGGCTGTTTGGCGTTTATCTAGGATATCCGACTTCATTGCCCAACATTTAAGGTCACGTAGGAAGATTGATGCAAAAATGTTGCCAGTAGAATCAAGTAAGGCAATTGGCCTGTAATTCCTAGGTTCACTACGATCCCCTTTTTTAAAAGTTGGAACAATGATTGCTTCCTTCGAAGAGCATGGCACAGTTCTTGTTTTCTTTACTTGTTAGAATAACAAGTATATCAGGTCAGACCAGCTTTCTTTGAGCATCTGATTCGAAATGCCATCGGGCTCCGCAGCCCTTGAGGAGCTCAATTTATTGATCATCCATAATATTTCTGTGCCGTCAAATTCAATTGACCATGCGTGTGGGTTGTTGGTATTCTTTAGTTGACTTATGTATTCCTTACTTTAAAAAAGGGAGGTATAGTAGCTAGTACAACGTTCCTCCGAGACTTGGTTGGTTGCTACTGATGCTTGAAAATCATCTCCCTTGTTAATGTCCCATAAGTATCTTGGGTTACACACGTTTACCGCTGCCAACATTCTTTCTGCATCATGCTGAGCTCTTTTAGCCTTTGTAGACCTAAGCCAATTTTTATAAATCTGTTTGCACCTTCTAATTGCTTCCTCTTTCTCGGGACAGTCACCCTTTAGTAGTCAGAGTAGTTGGGCTCGATGTTCTTTCCTTTTCTCCACTAGCTCTTTATTACAGGCGTGTTTCCTGTTTATCATTAGTCTTAATTGAGTCATTTTTAGTTTCAAATTCCTTCAGTAGCCAACCATAGTCAACCTCATCCGGGTTGCTAGCCATGTGGAGATCATAACGCCCGGCCAGTTTTGAGTGGGCCCCCTGCTTTATTCTTAATTTATTACATCCCCATGATACCTCAGCTGGGATTATTTTGGACCTTTCACCTCTTTCCCCTAGCCAGATCATTTCAATCTCTAGAAGAGCATGGTCACTGGCTGTCTGTTTTTTCACTGCAAATGATTTAATACATTGCAAAGTGTTTCCTGCAATGAAACCATAGTCAAGACAAGCGCTGTTTATACCACCGAACCAGGTGTCTGCACATTGGAGGTACCCCATAATCGAGCCATTTAAGATCCTCCTTGAGCGTATTTCCATTTTCCATCGCTGCTCCTTTTCGTCCAGGTGTAGATCCTTCTTTGGCTTCCTGTCTTTACTTAGCAATTTAATATGGAGGTCCCCACAAATAGGTATTAGTTGATTTGGTTCTTCTATCATGGACTTGTCATTTTCTTCCATGTCTTCTATATACTTATCAGTTGGACACATATTTTCACTCCAGTATATATTATTTAGGAGTATCTTTAGAGGGCGCTAGTGCTTGACCAAGATGGCGCTTATTGTGTGAGCTCCAGAGGCGCACCCACATTGATCCTTAAAATAGTGCATCCAGGGGCCATCCAACCTCACCAGTAGCAGGACCGGCACCCCCGGGCGCAACGCATCGACTCGCCATCCCTCACTGACGCAGAGAGATGCCCGATGCTGACCGGCTGGTGCGTGGCCTGAACAGGGAGCACCCCGCCAAACTAACTCCCCGCTGCCGCCTCCGAGGTGCAGCGACGCCTTGGGAAGGTATCCCTGTGCTGCCCGGGCATGGCCGATGGCGCCGAGCACCTCAATCGCGGGGCCCGCAACAATCCTGCCCCCCCGTGAGTACCCATAACAGCCGCACGGCTGCCCGTGGGGCTGTGCGCGGAGCACGAGTCCAGAGGAGCGAAGCCGGCAACATTAACCCCTGGATCAGCCCGCAGTGTAGAGTGGGTGCTCGCGCTGAGGCGGAACCACGCAGCATCCCTCGGTGGCATGCCTGCATCACCGCACACCAGGCAGACTGCACTTTGGCACCGGGGGAGCCCGGACTTCGGCAGGAGGAGGGAGAATAAGCAGTGACACTCCAGGTGAGGCGCCCCCCCCCCCCCCGGCTACCTCCGAGGCACTGCGGACATTGGAACAGCACATATTGGGCTCCAGGCGGGGTGCTGGACTGAATAACGAGGCCCTAAGACTGCCACCAGGGGATATCCACCACCCATGCACATAGCCCTCGCGGGTTAACAGCAGCAACTCAAGGCTCGCCCTAAAACACCGGCGGACACACCAGACAAGGGGTTCCGGTTTTGGGCCACGTAGGCAAGCATCCAGGCGCAGGAGGGAGTGGACGGTTCCCCAGTCCGACCCCATGACACCTATTGAACCCGTACTGTAGGGAGGCATTGGGCACCCTCACAGGGCCCCCGGAGGTCACAGGCTGCCAACAGCGGACCCCCCTAACCACAGGACAACTCGGCCTGGGAGAGTGCTCTGCTGTCCAACAAGAGGTATCCATTTACAGTTGCCCCCCCGGTGGCTCCCCGCACGCCATAATAACTACTGCAGAACTCAGACCATAACCGGTGCCACCCACCCGACAGTGGGGAAACGGCTAAGGGAGGAGACTACAGGCAGTGACTCACACTCGGTCTGAGAACAGCAAAGCTGCCACGATGGGAAAATCCAGTAAATCACAGAGGAAGCTGATGTATGAGACAGGAGCCATTGTCAAAACCCCCAAAACAAACGAACGACTAGAAAGCCCTGCAGAGTCAATGCCACATGACGACGACCCCGCTCAAGCCACAGACATCAGAGACATCTTACTTGAACTAAAAGCTGGCATTGGCAATATACAGTAAGCTTGATACCCTGTCCACAAAAGTAGACCAGCTACAACATCGCTTGGACAAACATGGCGACAGGCTAGACACCACCGACCAACGAATCTACGACATCGAAGATAATGTGGCCTCCACGGCCACCAAGGTGGCAACACTTGAAACCCAAATGAAAGCTGTCATTGCTAAAAATGAGGACCTCGAAGGACGTTCCCACAGGGACAACATTAGGATCCTAGGGTTGAGAGAGCAACAAACCACAAGGAAAATGGAAGACTTTGTGGAAACCCTATGCAAAGAGATATTCGGAAGCCCCGCGCTGTCCAACATGTTTGTAGTGGAGCAAGCCCACAGGGTTCCGACCAGCTGTCGCATGCCCGGGGCAGCCCTCCACCCGATAAAGACCAGGACACGATCCTGCGCCTTGCAAGGGAGAAGGGGAACCTGCAACACGACGGAGATGACGTCCAATTCTTTGCCGACTTCTCCCAGGCGCTGGACGTTCACCGGGGCGAAATGCTGACTACAGGACAACAAAATGCTATACCGTGCCAAGTTACGAATCCAACACGACGACGAATCCCAATTCTTTTTTACACCTGAGGAGGCAAATGCATTTCTGGACAAGCTGGGGTGTAAACACACTGTCGGCATCCCGAGACCCCCCAGGAGAGACCGAGTGGAGAGAGACCCGCCGCGACGCCCAATCAGGCCTAGCATCAGGCCGCTATGTGTGACGCAAAAGAGCCCCTGGCTGTCACAATCATGATGGACTTCAGGGTGCGCCTGACCTTGGAAGTTCCCTAGCACCCCAAGCACAGCTACATTTATGTTTTGGGTAATTGGGAGGGGAAATTTGACGGGTTAGTTTGGGGTTGCCCGTGGTTGGGAGGGAAATTGTTTAATATTATGCAAGTATGCTCACCAGGGGTCGGCCCCCCCTTCACCTGCACCCGCAATCGCCCAGCAGATGCACCGACACTAGCCCTTGCCTAGGAAAACAGGAACGTAGGCACAACCAACCGCTTCTCTGCTTCAAGGTCAGCCAAACCGCCTACCCACCAACAACATTCAAGTTAGCTACTTGGAATATCAGAGGGGGCAATAACCCGACCAAAACGAGAAAGATGACACAGTATCTCCGGAGGCACAAAGTGGACATTGCGCTAATTCAGGAAACCCATCTCCTCCCCGGAACAGAGAATTGGTGGGCCTGGGATTGGGGCTGCCATAGATACTTTGCCTCATATTCATCATACGCCAAAGGAGTGGCAATCCTGATAAATAGATCCCTAAAATTCAAACTAATATCGGTTAGAAATGACTAGGAGGGAAGGTCGCTCCTGGTAAGGGGGATCATTGAAAATACGGAATTCATCAGTGACAACTCCTACGGGCCAAACGCAGATGGGCACAACAACTTTGACTGGGTAATGACACACCTGGGGAAGCGAGGTCTGCAACAATTATCTGGGCAGGCGAATGAATACCGCACTAGACCCACAGAAGGATAGGTCTCGCCCATCGTCTACAACTGTCTCTAAAGCAGCCCTCGAAATTTGTATAGCATACAATCTGGTGAACATTTGGAGACGCCAGCACGGGGAGACTCAAAACTATTCGTTCCACTCCTGGGTCCATAAGACCAGCTCCCGCCTTGACTACATATTGGTCTCCGCACCCAGTCAAGTCCAATGGAACCAGTGTCAAATACTGCCTAGATCAATGTCTGACCACTCAGTAGTCACAGTAGAGTGCACCCTACCAGATCCTTCAGAAGGGAGACGGCAATGGAGATTCAAACTGGGGGCATTACAGGACCAGGTGTTCGCAGATGAACTCTGCACAGAGATCGCCACCTTCCTCAAACTCAACCAGGGCTCTTTGTCATCAGCTGGAACCCTATGGGAATCCCTGAAATGTTACATTAGGGGGATCTGCTTAACAAAAGAACAAGGCATTTTAAAAGTAATTGGACGTGAACTGGCCTCAAGTGAAGCCCACCTGAAGGAGCTTGAACGATTACACATCACATCACCCGAGCCGCATGTGCTGGCAGCATTGAAGCAGGAGCTGGACAAATTCAGAGTGATAGCAGATCACGAACTGAAATTCCTATCACAAGACCACCACATTCGGCAATATGGAGAGGGGCAGAAGCTGGGCGCCCTCCTTGCAAGGCTAATAGCGGCAGACCGGAAACCTACACAAAGAGCAGATCCGAAATCCCCAAGGCACCCTAGTGCAAACCAGAAATGGCGGAAACCTTCTGCGCCTTCTATCAAAACTTGTACAGAGCCAATTATACCAAAACCGAAGAGGAACTAGTGCGCTATCTGAACAAAATAACATTATACTGGGTAGATGCCACGCTAAGGAGACCACTAAACCAACCCATCACACCAGAGGAAATCCTCCAAACACTAAGCGCCCGGCCCGACGGCTAATTGGGGAGTTCTATAAAGCATTCGCACCCATCCTCGTCCCCCCTCTTGTTACAGGTGTTCAAGGAAGCACTTGAGACCGGATCACTACACCCGACACTCCGTGAGGCGAACTTGATCCTACTGCATAAAGCCAACAAGCCCCCAGAAGAATGGTTCCTACAGACCGATCTCTTTGATCAATCTCGATAACCAGATACTAGCCAAGATGCTGGCCTCCAGACTAATCCACCTTATGCCTGCGCTGGTGCTCGCCGACCAGGCAGGGTTTGTCCCGGGATGCGACACATTTGGCATCAGACGCATGTTTGGAGTCATGGAAGCACTGGACCCCTCACACCAAGAGGTAGTGGTCCTGGATGCTGAAAAAAAGGCATTCGACTCCATCGAATGGCCCTTTCTCTTTGAGGTCCTCCAGCGAATGGGTCTTGGCAAACAATACCTCATGCTGATTGCCCTTCTGTACAACCAACCCCGGTCGCATATAATCCTGGGGAAAACCAGATCAATGGCAATTGACCTCCAGCGGGGAACTAGGCAGGGGTGCCCCCTATCTGCCTTACTATTTGCGCTAGTAATAGAGCCCTTTGCCTCGGACCTCCGAGCCTGACACATACACAGAGGCTTTTCCTCTGGTCCTCACAAATTAATAATTTCCCTGTATGATCATTAAATTCGGCAACTTCTCCGGCCTAAAAAACAACCACAGCAAGTCAATTATATTCCCGCTAGCTCCAGAGACCTAAGAGTTCCCAGACGACTATGGCCTCAAATGGGAGCACACAAACGTCTGATACCTAGGCATCCAAATGGCCAGGGACCACCAAACTCTCTTTCAGGATAATTACGGCAAAGTGACTGACACTTCTGGGGAAAATTGATAGATGGAAGTCATTGCCACTCACCACAAGTGTTGCTAGTCAAAATGTTGATACTCCCCAAACTCCTATCTATTCGCAAACCTTCCCCTATTGATACCCCAGGAACACCTTCGGAGCCTAGTCCTAGAACTACTATGGGTGGGCAAACCAGCCAGAATCGCCTACACGTCACTGATCCAACCAGTGAATAAGGGGGGGCATGGCACTCCCCGACCTAGAACGCTATTACTGGGCGGCACAGGCCCAATTCTTGGGCCACTGGTATGCCACACTTTGTCCGGTCCCATGTCCAGCTACAGCGAGCTCTCACATACCCTTACCTGCTGGGAGCAGCAATCTTCGACCAAACTCTCACCCCGCACAACACTCTAAATACAGTACTCTCTACCATTGCAATCTGGAAAAACATTGCGCAGAAATGCAACATTCAAACCAGGTTCTCCCGTCTCCTGCCAATAAATGTTATTCCGGGAATTCCCCTGACCACAGAGAGAGTTTTTCTAAACTGGGTTGACAAGCTGAACTTAAAAGCCATGGGCGACCTTTTTCCCGAAGGGAGCTTCCTCACCCACCAACAGGCTAAAACCCGCGGAGCCACCACTGCTCTTGACACGTTTGTCTATTTCCACCTCAGGCGCTCCCTTCAAATTATACTACCCTCATTCCTGCAACAACCCCCGATATGGCAATTTCTACACGGGGTTGTACAGTCACAGGGGGAGGGTAAGCTAGTATCGATACTATACAAATCATTGTTTTCAGAAACGTCCCCGACCCCGATAACACCCAAAGAGAGGTGGGGGAAGTCCCTCCATGTGTTAATTCCGGACGAGGAGTGGGAATTCATTTTAGCACAAACCCAGAAGGTATCGCTAAACACAAGATATAAACAAATACATCTTAAATACATACATCAAGCATACCACACTCTCGCGAGAATACACGACTACCACTCTTTGACCCCTCCGTCATGCGGTCGCTGCAGCGCACCAGTGGTGGACTTCCTACACCTATCGTGGTCCTGTCCAGCCGTACACCAATTCTGGGAGGCGATACTTGAAAAGGCAGCCGCAATCGTAAGCACACCGATAATGTCTGATCACACTCCTGGGACTCCCCAAACTAGGCGGGCTGCTACTGTTGGTGAGAATTGCAATGGTTGAAGGACATATCCTATTGTCAGGACACGGAATCAAATTTTATCAAACTACTACCCTTACACGCTCGGCCCCCTGACATTTGGGGCTCATACATCACCTACCTGATGTCCACCGCAAATAGTGACTCTTCAAGGGAAACATCCCCAGAGCCCCAACTGAACCACACACGCACACATCCCAGCTAGAGATTGGTAATGAACTGATAACCACTAACTCATGCACAGGTGCATCTGCGGAGTACGGGGGCGGAGGGAGGGAAAGCGGAATATGTAGCACATGTTTCTTCCATGTTTATTTTATGTTCTTCCTTTTTGTTCATTGTACAATTAGTTGGAAATACGAAAAATAAAATTTAAAAAAAAATAATTAGGAGTATCTTTAACTCCTGGTTCTTCAAACATTTCTTGATCATTAAGATCTGTACAAAAAGGTTTGGGTGTAGTGCTCCAGTACTTGTAGTTCACTGTTGATTTTTACCATAGTCAATAAACCAGCAGAACAATTTGACAAGAACAGCTGCAGTATTTGGCATCATATAATAGAGGCTATTTAGTTCTCCATGGCATAAGGTGCTAACTGACTTGGTAGGACCTCGACAAGTAGGAAACAATTGACAGTGATGTGATAAAAGTGTTTTAGCAGGAGTTAAGAAATGGTTTGAATGTTTCTAGCCGCATCTAAAATACGCTCATTAGTTTTGTGCGTCAGGAGAGATTATTAATGGCAAGTATGCTAATGTGGGCTTGGAGTGCACCAGATAGGTCACCCATCACAGTGAAGTGAGTTTTTCCCTCTGACTAAGAGAATCTATTAGAAGCATACGTTGACCAAGTAGTCATTTGCAAGAAGATACTGCATCATCCAAGTAAGCCTATATAAGCAGGTTGAAGGCAAAATGTTGCTGTGTGCTTTTCCATGGTGTAACCTCATCTAATAAAGATTGCTGTGAAAACCATCCGGGCGCCTGCTCTTTTGCTCCTGTGTTTGCCTCAAGATGTATTCACAGATGCCAGAAAGCTTGATGAGAAGAAGACCCACCTGTTCATAACTGTTTGTGTAGTGGGATGCGTAAGGTGAACACATAGATAGTAGCAGGTATTCGGTGAAATACTTGTAGAGCTGATACATATGTGGGTTAATGGTATGAGGAAGTGGGACGTGAACATGCATTACAATAATGTGTTTTCAGTAATGAATTGTATGACAAAGGTTGGAATGGTAGAAGGAATGTGAATTAATTTGAGCAGTTGCATGAGGATATGAAGTGAAGAACTCACAGGAGTCAAGGTAAGTTTCTAGTAAGTATTTATTCTTATAAAATGAAGGCACTCCTGGCAATGGTGAATACTCAACATGGAGGGTGATTACCACATATATAGAGACTTGTAGAACCTTGTGGAGGTTCCATGTCTCCAAGGAGATCACATTGCATGTGTATTATGATTTGGTAAACAGATGGCAACAATATCATATACAACTTTAAACCCAGCAGAAGAACACAGCATGTTTATGAATAAAGTTACAACAGAAACCACAACATGTTTGCTTATTACAGTTACATAGAATATTTATATCCTTATATGGTACTGGTATCCATAATTTGCTTATAACTAGTGAGTATCTCATTATGAAATATGCATTTCTTATTACAACATATATTAACTCTGGATGAGTTAATTCATAAACATGTATAAACATTATAAATATGACTTATATCCGTAAGGTTAGTTGTTTGCAATATATTACACACCACCCTATACCTAGAAGTAAGAGTTTACTTAGCTGGGCGTACAGCAATCCTGCATTTATTCCAGTTATGACCATCACTTAAGACTACTGCATTATCCATGATAGTGTCAACCAGAATGGACCACTAAATGTGCTTTCACCTTTAAGAACTCCCACTGGTCAATGGACTCACAACTTGTCACTGTGTTCCACTCTTGACAACCTAGTGTTGACTTTTTTATTGTAAGTATCTTTTCTTTTTGACCCTTGTTCAGTTCCTTCTCATTCTATTCAATTCATTGCATTCTCCCTAACCATGGAGGACACAGATGTGACAGCTTTCCTTCTCTTTAATATTTCAAATGGGATTAATCCTGTGGTGGCATGAGGTGACAATCTGTAGGATAATGCAAGCTCCTCAATGTCATCCTCTTAATTACTACCTGCATGAATCGACATCCAAATATTTTGCATTGACGTCCTATTAAATCTTTCCACTTACCATTGGTGGAGGGGTGAAACACAGATGATTTATGATGCTCAATCCCCATTTTATCCCAACATGTTCTCATTAATACAGAGATGAACTGGACACCATTGTCCGTAGGTATACTTTCTTTGGTATGGCCGCTCTCTGGAAAATGTCATCCATAAACTTGATGACTGCTTTAGAGTCAGCTTCATAAACAGTTCTTAATTCAACCTATTTTGGCTGAAGATCAACCATTACTATAACATATTTTTGGTCTTCCATCTCTAGAATGCAGCAGCCTCAAAATGTCTAAGGCAATATATATTCCCAGGGAATGCTGGCAATTCTATAGGTTTCAATGGTTGAACATGATCTGGTGAAGATGTGACACTGCTTTTTCATGTCTTTGACCGCAGAATCCAAACCCGGCCACCAATAATCTGAGCAGAGGATCTCTTTGGTTCTGGAAATCCCCATGGGACTCATGTGCCAGTTGTAGAAGTTTTTTCATCACACCAACAGGAGGAATAACCCATCCTGCTATAACCATCTGAGTATCTTCAATGCTCAATTCATTTCTCACCCTATGGAATTCTTCTAGATTGATCAGTTGACCACCCTGACCAACCATTAAGGGAAAACTCCTTCACTTTATTAATCTTCATGTCTTCTTCCAGAGATTTCTCCTCTTAACTTTGAGATATGGCTTCACCAAAGACCCAGAACACCTTCTATTGGCTCATCAGAGTCTTCATCACCTTTGTCAACCAAGAATCTGGATAAATAATCAACTATGACATTGTCCTTACCTGCAACTTGTTTAATAACAAAATCATGACCATGTATTGATGTCACCCAGTTCATTATTCGTCTTGACACTCCATCTAAGCCTTTTGACATAAACGCTGACACCAGAGGTTTGTGATCAGTAATAAAGGTGAACTGCCTACCCCACAAAAAGGTTTGCATTTTTTGACTGCCCATGTTACAGACAGAGCTTCCTTCTCAATTACTGAGTACCTTTGTTCTTCCTCTTTCAATGCCCTAGAAGGAAAAGCTATAATATTCACCCAGTTTGTCTGATTGCATAAGCACCACCCCTAATCCAGTACCACTGGCATCAGTCATTATGTATGCGTCTTTCTCTGTATCAAAAGGCGAAAGAATTTGGGCATGGGGAAATTCATTTCTTTATATTTCTAGACTCCTACTCACACACACTGTTCCACTTAAACATTTGCCCTTTTTTACATACGTTTCTAATATTTAGGGCTTTGTCTGAAAGTTTCTCACGCATCTTGAATAATACTCAAATAGTCCTAGAAATGACATTACTTCTTGTCTATTCTTGGGTGTTGATAATTCCTCTTTTGGGTGATACTAATCCGTCTCTGGGTGAGATTCCTTTTTCTGATAAGCAGTGACACAGATAATCAATGTGTGAGGTCCTGAACCATCATTTGGACTTTTGAAGAGTGAGACCTGCATTACTTAATTTGTTTAAAACCTTCTTCAACTTGACATCATGATCTGTGGCAGAGGACCCCACAACACGAATATCAACTTGATAATAGAACACACACGTAATATCGCCAATAACCTCTTATATCATTCTTTGAAAGAATGCTACTGCAGATATTAGGCCAAAAGGCATTCTTTTGAATTGGAAAGTACTATCCTGTGTAATAAAAGAGGTGATGTTTCTTGGGAATCAGGATGCAACAGTATTTGATAAACTGACACTGGGTCAAGGGACGAGAACACTTTGGCCCGAGCAGTAAGACTGACCAATTCTCCAAGGTTTGGGTGTGGAAAGCAAACAACCACAACACGCTTGTTTAGTGCCCGAAGTTCTACACAGAGGCGAGCACTGTGTACGCCTTCCTTACCACCACAACAGGTTAACACCACTCTGAAGCTTTTACTGGTTCTACAATGTCGTGTTCTATCAGGCAAGACATTTATTTAGTAACCTCCTCCCTCAGCACAAGAGGAACACACCTTACCTCAGCAGCAACAGATTTGGACCACTTCTTTAACTTAATATTATGACATCTGCCCTTAATGCAACCCAAATCCTCTCAACACAACTGCGACATTGTTTTCTGGAGCAGAGGAAATGGTGGATACACAAACTGGAACTCTACGGTTAATTGTCAAACCCATATCCATTACTGGTACTATCATAGGAGGCATCCACCTTTATCAGAGATGCACACCTTGTTACTTGTCATTTTACTTTTGCATTTTAAAATTGCCATGAACCAATCCAATGTTTCAATCTTTGAGCCACTATATGCACTGGCTCTTATATGTGATGGCTTAAGGCTAACATTAGACAAACCCACCAAGGGGGAAAAAAGGAAGTTCATGGGAATAGAGCCATAGAATCAATCAATGGAATATACTGCCCACTGTGAGGGAGCTAAATAAGGGGACAGATCAGGTCAAGGAACATAGAGATATATTCAATCAATCTTTAATAAACACATATTCAATTACCGTACAATTAAAAACACATAATTGATGCTAAGCATATCCAGTTAAAGTGCATATTATTTTACTGAACATCCTAGGATGTAAGCATAAGTGCATTGTGCCTAGCTTAATTCAAAAGTACATAACTTCCGTAGACAGCAAAGATCCTCAATTGAACCCCCAACTGTATTTAACCAGAGGGATGTATTATAACCAATCTCTATATATATGTAAGAGTTAGTTAGTGAGGCTTAAGGAGTTATGTAAGGCACTAAAGTCACGCAGATCAACAATAATCAATATTTTCTGCGAGATGAAAAGGGTTATGCCTTAGTCCAGCCCACCATTTCTTTATAGAGAACAAACAGCTAACCTGTGCTTGTCCCCAATCTGACCAAAATAGTCAACAACCGGTACCTAGTACAGCTCCCAAACGTATCGTGGGCTGTACTGGTATCTGAACATAGGTAGTTTCGACGATAAAATAACAATGTCTAAGCTGTCTCTCGCCGTAGCAGGAGAGAGAAGGCTTGACAATCGTCTTCCTCAGGACAGGGCAGATTAGGTGATAAATTCTAAAATCTAAACATCCAAATACTCTACATTTAAATAGTCAAGAGCCATCTGGGGCCACCTAGTACAAACAATGTCTTTCTAGGGCCACATAGTACAAACAGTGTCTTTTGAATTTATTCCATATATCCAATCTTCTTCAAATAGTTCTTCCTTAATTCACCCAGATGTTCAATATATTCCCTCTTGTTGATATTCGGAAGTAAGGGTTGCATTGAAGGTGGATATATAAAAGACCAGAGGAGAGAAAAGAAAAAAAGGAAAAGAACAAATGTAAGGTAACATAAATCAAAAATATGTATACAAATTTTTTTGGATTAAAACATTCCTTGAACCGATCTAACAACCCCACATGTAGCATCCTCCACGCAGTTAAAAATCCTAGGTTCCTTAGTAATAATCCAGGATAAGCCCCATAAACTGTACGTAAATCAGACAAGGGGAACCCAATTGAATTAGTAAAAAGTGACAGAGGGGCTTATAGTCCCTATGTCAAAGCCGTGAATATACTAAAGAGATTATGTAATCCAACATGGCATAGCAGGGAGAGGGAAACCAGAGTCAATATGAGAATCCACTACCATCCCGGTGGCAATAAAGCTAAAATGCAGAGTGAGGGACCTCCCGGCAGTCCCATACATAAATACCATTTCCATACCTTTAAAGGGAAAAATTTCCATTAGGTGTATTCGAAAAATAGCCATCAGGGTAGAGAGAAGAAATATTATTAATATTCGAAAAATAGCCATCAGGGTAGAGAGAAGAAATATTATTAATATTTGAAAAATAGCCATCAGGGTAGAGAGAAGAAATATTATTAATATTTCTTCTCTCTACCCTGATGGCTATTTTTCGAATACACCTAATGGAAATTTTTCCCTTTAAAGGTATGGAAATGGTATTTATCTATGTATGGGACTGCCGGGAGGTCCCTCACTCTGCATTTTAGCTTTATTGCCACCGGGATGGTAGTGGATTCTCATATTGACTCTGGTTTCCCTCTCCCTGCTATGCCATGTTGGATTACATAATCTCTTTAGTATATTCACGGCTTTGACATAGGGACTATAAGCCCCTCTGTCACTTTTTACTAATTCAATTGGGTTCCCCTTGTCTGATTTACATACAGTTTATGGGGCTTATCCTGGATTATTACTAAGGAACCTAGGATTTTTAACTGCGTGGAGGATGCTACATGTGGGGTTGTTAGATCGGTTCAAGGAATGTTTTAATCCAAAAAAATTTGTATACATATTTTTGATTTATGTTACCTTACATTTGTTCTTTTCCTTTTTTTCTTTTCTCTCCTCTGGTCTTTTATATATCCACCTTCAATGCAACCCTTACTTCCGAATATCAACAAGAGGGAATATATTGAACATCTGGGTGAATTAAGGAAGAACTATTTGAAGAAGATTGGATATATGGAATAAATTCAAAAGACACTGTTTGTACTATGTGGCCCTAGAAAGACATTGTTTGTACTAGGTGGCCCCAGATGGCTCTTGACTATTTAAATGTAGAGTATTTGGATGTTTAGATTTTAGAATTTATCACCTAATCTGCCCTGTCCTGAGGAAGACGGTCAAGCCTTCTCTCTCCTGCTACGGCGAGAGACAGCTTAGACATTGTTATTTTATCGTCGAAACTACCTATGTTCAGATACCAGTACAGCCCACGATACGTTTGGGAGCTGTACTAGGTACCGGTTGTTGACTATTTTGGTCAGATTGGGGACAAGCACAGGTTAGCTGTTTGTTCTCTATAAAGAAATGGTGGGCTGGACTAAGGCATAACCCTTTTCATCTCGCAGAAAATATTGATTATTGTTGATCTGCGTGACTTTAGTGCCTTACATAACTCCTTAAGCCTCACTAACTAACTCTTACATATATATAGAGATTGGTTATAATACATCCCTCTGGTTAAATACAGTTGGGGGTTCAATTGAGGATCTTTGCTGTCTACGGAAGTTATGTACTTTTGAATTAAGCTAGGCACAATGCACTTATGCTTACATCCTAGGATGTTCAGTAAAATAATATGCACTTTAACTGGATATGCTTAGCATCAATTATGTGTTTTTATGCTGTTTTTAATTGTACGGTAATTGAATATGTGTTTATTAAAGATTGATTGAATATATCTCTATGTTCCTTGACCTGATCTGTCCCCTTATTTAGCTCCCTCACAGTGGGCAGTATATTCCATTGATTGATTCTATGGCTCTATTCCCATGAACTTCCTTTTTTCCTCCTTGGTGGGTGTCTTACTTTGGTTCTCCCCTGGGTTCATGGTGTTGGGGACGCCTATTTTTTTGATTACACATTAAGGCTAACATTAGACAACTTTGAGTGCCAGGTCTCTTGATTGCATAGTCTGAACCAGAATTGATGAGTATTTTAACTTGAGTGCCATTGATGTGCCCAAGAGAGTGAGGTTTGCCATCAACTCTATCATGCAATAAGATTACACACTGACCTGCTTAGCCAAGAGGATTCTTCCTGTGAGGTATGTTCTTCAGAGTCTTCAATCGTTGTATTATGTATTTCTTTGACTGCTTTTTTTTTTTTTAATAGTATTGTGACACTTAATGAGGTGTGCCTTCCTTCCACACTTACTACACTGTGCATTGTGTGCTGGATATAAGGGATTAATAGCTAGGTGGGAGGAACTGCCACACCTGAAACCCGTTCTGATGTTTGAAGAATTGGACAACCTGGAGAAAGTATACTTTTTTTTTCTCCATCCCTGCCTTTTTTTTTTTATAAACTTTTTTTAGAGTCAGTGACACAAACATTATCCTTGCCCCCACCTGAGAGGCGCAGCCGGCCTGGACCAAAGGCCAGGACTTCAGGCTGAGGGAGGTCTCTGCTGGGACACACCAGAGGAAGCACCCCCAGACACCACCCCCCCAGCTAGAAGTCATCCCCCACCATCACAACTAGGTGCCTGGGGACTGTAAGATAGCAGATGCTGTGTTCGCCATCCAGGAAAGCAGTTTAGAGGGTCTGTTGAACCTGCCATCCCATTGGAAGAACATTGTACACTTAATGAGGAAGAACATTGTACAAAAGGAAATCTGTCCCCAGCTAATAGGCCCAGCCGACCCAGATTAACAGCCAGGACTTAAGGCTGAAGGAGGTCTCTGGTAATCTTCACCGAGCCTGCAAGACGAGAGGAAACCTCATACCCTCAATTTCAGATGAGCACACAAGGTAGGCCTGCATCCATGCCCCTATATGCCAGTGATTATACCCATTGTAAGCAGTCTGTGCAAGGCACCCGATCCCAAGCCCAATGCCTCATCAGCCCACCTATTCTGCCACCTGCATGCTCAATGCACAACAATACATGGCCTGTAGCAGAGCAGTCAGTCTGTTGTCTACCATTTTGCTGGCAACCTACCTTGCCAATGCAGAATCTAGGAAGCTGACATGCTGCAAAACACTGATTACATGACACTTGCAGAAAGCACCCAGTCAGCCCATACCTATGTGCCCCCCACAACTCCTCAGCCATCTCTCCCCTGCATGGAGAACACTAAGAAGGTACTCCATGTCCTTACCTGTGTACTCCACTGCGCACCATAACGTGGCCTGCAGCAGCGATCCAAGTCCCATCTTTTCTAAGCCCCATTGGCATGCTACCCATCCTGCAGGATTCACGTCCAATGTCTGCTCTGCTAGAAAGCAGAGTACAGTGCACACACGCCAGGGTGCCTTGCACTCACACAACGGCCATTGTCCCATACCTGCCAAGTCTGCCAAAATGGAGACGGGACCTACATTTCCAGCCTCCACCCTAACTAGGAACAAGAGACTAGGCTTTAGACTAGCAAGGGACCCCCCTCCTTCCCAGCCCATCAGTACTATCTAAGGAACTGCAGGCTCAGGGAATGCACAGTCTCCATGCCAAAAGGACCTCAGAAAAGGCATCCTCCCTTAGCGGCCGGCATGCCAAACAGTGTCCAACCTCTATCTTTCTGCCTCAAAGCCACCCCTCCACATACTTTCACCCTTAACCACTCACACTACTATGTCAAGCTGTCACCAGTCAGGCAGGTCACTGTGCTAGCTCCACCGACCTCCCTTCCACCTATAATCATCTTCACAGCAGACCTGACACCAGCTCAATCACAGATAATAAGAGCCCTCAAACGCAAGGTCCATTCCAGCACATGCCCTTGATATAGATGACCTCATCACATCACAAGATCTCAAACTGCTGGCCATTTCGGAATCTTGGACGGATTCAGGATCTGGTCCAGGTCTGCCCCTAGTCATGCCAAATGGGTTCTCTATCCTAAGAAGTGACAGGTCTGACTCCAGGGGAGGAGGTGTTGCCCTCATCTTCAAAGACTTCCTCCAAATAAGACCAGCCAATATCTCGACAGAGGGCGACTTTGATGTGATCTCGGTCAAATTATTCACCTCTCCCACGGACTCTTACAATCCACGTTATCTATCACCCCAAGGTCCTCCCACACCCTTCGAGAAAGATCTCCATACCAGTGGGGGCAATATCAAGCCCACCTCCAGAACCATCTTGATGGGAGACTTTAACCTTGGTCTTTAATGACCCCATGGACTACAAAGCCACTTCTGTGGTGAACACACTTGGTGCCCTAGGCTTCAGTCAATGCGTAACAACCCCTACCCACATCAAATGCTGCACCTTGGATTGTATCGTCGACATCATCTGCCAGGTCACCACCTCCTCCAACTCTCCCTGCCCCTGCTCCGACGATCATATCGTAACCTTCTCCTTCCCACCCAACAAGCAGTCGCCACAGGCTGCCATCCCCCTGCCCTCCACCTGGTCCCACAGCTCACGCAAGATGTCAAAAGAAAACATCATGCCCTTGCTTGCCCCTCTTCATCCTGTACACCTTCACTCTAATGACCGTACTGTGCTAGCAGACATTTACCAAAATACCCTGACAATAGTTGTTGTCACGGTTGCACTCCTGACTACCCGTGGGGCCAAACCAGTCAAGCGCATCAGCTCTTGGCTTACCCCAGACAGCCAGGAGCTGAGCTCTAAGAAACACCTGGCTGAAGCCACCTCGACAAAATCTCCCACAGAATCCCTTAAAACTCAGTTCATGATAATCTCCAAACAGTACAAATAGGCTATCCTGGCAGCCTACAACACAAGGATCTCTAATGCCAACTCCAACACCCAAGGAATCTTAAAAATACTCAGGACGGCTGTAAACCCTTTCCTCGCATCCCATCACATCACGAAAGATGAAACTTGGTGCTCCCAATATCCAAAATGCTATGCTAGGAAAAATCAACTCCTTGCACCAGAAAATTGCCCAAAAACAAGCCTCTATCAAAACACTCCACAATCAGCACCCTGTGCCTTGCTCCCTTAACAGCCCTAGCAGTCTTGTATTCCACTTCATAGAAGAAACAATTTAGAACTACTAATACCCTCAAACATCTCAAACCTTCTAGATGCAAGGGGGATATCTGCCCAGCATCTATCATCAGACTGCTCAGAAGCCCTTATCCGAATTATCACCAAGTTCATAAATGCCTCATGCCTTGTCCCAGCGAGTCTAAAAGAAGCATGGGTCATCCCCCTACTAAGAAAACCTAATCGAGATCCCTTGGATCCCTACAACTGTTGTCCAATAATGACAGTGCCTTTCCTGCTAAACATCCTCGAAAGGGCAACCTATAACCAAATACAGCACTTCTTGGAAACTTAACACATCCTAGGATTGCACCAATCCAGATTCAGGCCAGGTCATGGCACTGAATCGGCCTTGCTTGATTTAAAAATCAGATGGGTGACCTCAGAGATCGATGCAAACCAGCCTTGCTCCTCCTCCACCTCTCAGTGGCCTTTGACCAGTTTTATCACCAACTACTGTGTCACCACCTCAAAGCCTCTGCCAATTTCTCCCTGGAAGCTACCTCCTGGGTCACCTAATTTTTTGAAGGCAGAACCATGAGAGAGTTTGCTGACTCGGCCACCGCCCCCACTGTCCCTACCTCCTGTGGTGTCCCACAAGGTTTGTGTGTCAATCAGTCAAAATAACCTTTATTTTGGCATAAGCCATTTCAGTTAGGATCACAGCAAAAAAATCACAGGAACATCCCAACAGTACATATTTTTTAAATTGTCATCAATTCATGAACATTTGATAAAAATAGGATAAACGTGTGACATGATACAACATTTTATTGACCAAAGTACTCACAAAACCCGGTCAGTATTCCCCTCATCATTGTTGCAGCTTTAGGTGTGGGGGTGGGTACACTTCAATACCTTCAAAGGATGCACAAGGGCCCTGTCCCTCCTTAGTCAGGCTCTGTGAATATATTTAGACACAGTGAGCCATGGTCAGATCCGTGGACTCCTTACATAGGAGGGTAGCTTCGCTAACAGTTCGGACACCACATAGTCTAAACAGATGCATCAGGTACAATACTCTGAGATTTTTCAATGTGTCACAGAATAATAAAAAGGGCACCATTGTTTCTACCCCATTTTCACACAGCGGACACACTGGATTGTCTGACCGCACCCACTTATTTGTTAGATCTCGTAGAGGCAACTATCCCAGGCGTAGCCTCATATACAGCGACTAGCAAATGCTGGTTTGAGAATGTTCAAATCATTTTCAAACCCCTGGGACTTTTTTGTGGCAATATACGCTGAGCCTGTGGCCAGAGCAAACGTAGGGGTCCTAGCTCTTATCTCCTTGTATCTTCTGAAGGCATGCATTATGTTCCATCTGGCACATGCTTTGCGGGTAGAGCGGGGGCTACAGCTGGACAGCCAGTGTTTGACATGCACCAACCAGGGGATCTTCTGCCAACCCCTCCGATAGCACATGTTCCAAGGTCTGGTGATATTCTTCAAGTTCCCGGCTACCCCAGATCCTGACCCAATAAAAAACGGGTCTAATTGCTAGTTCCTCACCAATTGGGGAAATATTACATTCCATGTGAGAGGAGCAAGTTTGGGTGCTTTGGGGGAGCAACAGGATGGCTTCAGGAATTTATGTTCTGTTTGCATGGCTGATGTGTCCACATAGTCCCAGACCTCTGCCCCATAAATAGCCGATGTCTTGGCTTGCGCCCAAAGCTGGACCCAAGGCCCCCATGTCATGTCTTGTATAATAAGCTGTGACTGCCCCACTGGCTTTCACTAGCACACTATTGGCTTTGAACACCTGGTTCTCCCACCGTCCCCCCTTTGAAAATCGGATCCCCAGATAATCGTACCAATCCACCTGCTCTAAAGTACTACCATTTGCCCGCAAGTTTAAGAGCTTTGACCTTGCGGTTTTTACTTAGAAAACCATAGCCTTGGTTTTTGTGGCATTGATTTCTAATCCTAATCTGGCACACTTGCTTTCAAATGTGCTCAAAGGAGGCTGCAGACCCATCTGGGAAGTGGACAAAAGGATGGCGTCAGCTGCAAAAAAGAGAACTGGAATACGTTCACTCCCATCCTCGGGGAGGGGGTGGGGGGGAATCCATATTTTCCTCCTGCAGTCTCACAATTATTGAGTTTATATAGAGATATAATAAAGAGGGTGCCAGAATGCATCCCTGCGGAACCCCTCTAGCCACCTGAAAATGGTCTGTTACTTTGCCCCCCCAAGCCGCATCTAACAACTGCCCTATTGCTTTCATAAAGGAGTTGGATCGGGCATAGCAGTTCTTGGGTTTCTCTGGGAACACCGTCAAAGGCTGCCTTTAGGTCCACAAAGACGCCATACAGGTTGGTCTTTGTTATCCTTGGATGTTTCTGGATGATTAGATGGAACCTAAAGCTTTGGTCCACAGTGCTTTTCCATACTTGGAACCCTGCCTGAAGGTGACTTAGTTTGTTAGTTTCTTCGACCCACGCCGTTAAATCCTGCAGGGTTACCCTCACAAAGGTATTTCCCGTTGCGTCCAGCACGATATGGGTCGGTAGTTACTATGTTCAACCCTGTCTCCCTTCTTGAATATGGGGACAATCACTGCCATTGTCCAAGTCTCTTAGACCCGGCCCTGGGCAGGTTAACATTGAATACCCTAGTGAGCGCTGGTGCCCCGACTGCCATTTCACTCTTGTGCAAGTCATCTTGGACCCCATCCGGGCCTGGCACTTTTCCCTCTTTCTGCACTCTTGTTGCCCTAACCACTTCTTCATGTGAGAAGTTTAACTAGTTTGGGGGCTCTATAGCCAGGAGTGAGACCGGGCAGGGAACTCTCAGGGGGATCAATTGGTAGGTATACCTCCTTCTCTGCTTCTTTTTATACATCCTCTATCTGACTGTGCATGCATTCTATTTAAATTAGTCACACGGTTTTGCCCGAGTATCAGATTGTGTGCTTTAATACCTGTGGTCCCCAGGTTACTCCTTCCCCTTTTCTTCCTTATTCCTCCTTCACTGTCCGCTGCAGGCGGTACTCGCCACAGGTTAGTATATCCCACTGCTGGTTGGGAAGTGAGATAAAGCCTGGAAGGGGGCGCAACCAATGGGGCTGTCCCCTTGTCTACAGGTATGTGGGAGGTTGCTTATTTTCTTCCTGAAAATGTTCCTCAGGGCCAACATGCTTGGTCTGCTCTGTAATTGATTTCCCTTGTGATAGGTTACAAATAAGAGTACATGTCTTCAATTATGTTGCTCTCAAATGTGTCTTCCAAGGCCACACCTTAAAACATTGCCCTGCCGTGTCCTGCACCCATTCAAAATTATAATGAATTGTTGTCTCAATATTGTGGCTGTTTAGTCCACAAGTGCTCCAAGGGATTCTCCATTATTTCAATCATCCCCTCCCTTCTGCTGTCCTCAGACGCTGAGAGTCGTATAATCCCCATTATCAATTTGGACTCCACCTTTGGCAAAAATATCAGTCGTAATTCTTATCAATTGTACAAGGCTCAAGAAACATTTCTAATATAACACAGAGCACCTCAACATATCCCCCCACTCACTTCTTACTCTTCCAAACTTCTCACCCAATCCGCAAAATCCAAACATAAACAACCCTATGTCCATACTCCTAACCACAATATTATCTTTCCACAAATAATACTCACATACACTTTAATACTGATATACAGGATTTGTCCCGCAGTCTTTGAACCGATACAATATCTATAAATCTATGCAGTGCTGTCCTTCCTCTACTGAGGTGATCCCAACATTTATCTTTAACCAACACACAGCCTTTTCTCTCTCGGGATGTTTCCACGTCACTTCAACAACAAAGGACGCTACCTTCCCTTGGATAAAATAACTGACAATGAGAGGGTCCCTTGCACACTACTATGACGTTCATATCAGTAATACAAATGCAAAATAATTAATAATATCCCAATTTTCAACAAACATAACCTCAATACAACAACCTTTAATTTCAAAACAGTAACATCAGCAAGCTGATGTGCTTTTCATGCACTGGCACTCTCACATGCTCTAGGACATCGAAATCCTCTCAGTGCTGAGTCTCATCACCACTGCCAGACACCCTTGTGAGTGCACTTTATCTTGTGTTGACGTGGCCATGCCACTCATTCATGGAGTGCAGCAGAGAGCGCTTTCAGGCCTCCGAGAATATCTCACTGGGGCCTCCCAGTGTAGAGACCAGGGGTCTCCAGGAGCGATCGAAGAAAAAGACCTAAATAATTCATGGAAGAGCACGCTGTGCAAGAATAAAACAGCTTTATTAAACAGTCGACTGGCATAACAAACAGCTCTGTGGACTCCGTCCAGAAGGACTACAATCTGTATACAAGAAAATCACAAATGATCATAACTTGTAAATCGTGTAATTGTGGGGATGTGCTAATACATAATCACCCTTTGGAGCTCCTGACAGTCCTCTCTTTCTGCTTCACATTCGCATTATGGCTCTGGTCTATGGTATCACTCAGCCCAGCTATTCCTGCATTCTCTCTCGTGTTGACAGCCATGATGAGACAGAAGCCCAGCCACACATTCTTCCCGACCAATCCTATGATGCTCAACCACATAGAAGGCTTCCCCGTTGTTATTTGAGCAATAGACTGCATGCACGCTGTGCTTGTACTACACAGGGTGAGAGATTAGGTCTTTATCAACAGACACAACACTGCATCTATATGCAGATGGTCTGAGATTCTAGCCTACTCTTATCATGGCATGTCTTTGTGGCATGGGCACTTACACCAATGCCCTTGCATCATCAGTGTTTTCCTTACTGCAAAGGCGGTGCAGGCATTTTTATTAGTATGGTATTTATTGAGCACATACCTAGCTTTGAGAAGCAGCGGAGCACTTTACAGTTGTATATAACAATAAAAATGCACACCAGAGTGCTTTGCAGAGGAATAAAGCAGTACAGATGCATAACTGAGCACTTTTCAGAGGTAACAGAACAGATGTACATTGGGGGTCGGATACAGAGGGGCACAGAGCAGGGGTACAACTGTACAGGAAACTGGGAATCTTAACGGGGACGCATGTGCACAGAGAACTGCTGAGGTCAGCGACCATTATGTTATGAGAAAACCGCAACTGGGGTGGTGGTGGTCACCATGTGGATAGGCAAGAAAAACTGTATAGGTCTTGAACCATGCTGTAAAGCTGTGCCCTCCTAGGTCCGGAGGATGTACCATTATGAGGTTCATTGTTAATATGACTGACTAAATGTATCATTACCAATTTTCTGGGATAAGGTTCATTGTGTAATCCTCTACAGAAAATCATAGGTTTTTGTGGTTGGACCCACATTTTTGGGACAGGGATACTATGCCAGTTTCCTAACCCATCACTGCACAGTTGTTTGGAAATAAACATGCATCTACCTTTGTTGTCCTGTGTCCCCTTTGGATTATTTGGTGAAAGGCTGTGGGTCGGGGCAGGGAAATGGGTAAAGGAAGGAGAAGGTATTAACATTTGTAGAAATGTCTTAATTTGACTGAATTGGGCTGTGAGAGCTAGCTACCCGGGAAGTCTATAAATATTGCATTTTCTATGCTTATGTAATATATGACAGATTCTCATCCTAGGCAAAACCTGCATGAGACCTGTGGGCTGTTTCCTGAGCCACCCATAAAAGAGGCCACACAGGAAATGGTGCCCATAGAGGACCACCAAAACAGAAGAAGAGACCGCAGGAGAGGCAACAACACAGAAGGGTCAGCAGTTGTGGGATGAGTGGTAGGTGTGACTCCCCAGCATGAAGGTTTCAGGCTAGCTGGGGGCCATATGGGTGGACAAAGTGGTTGGGCAGGGATGCATATTTGGGTGGTTCAGAGGGTGGAACATGCCCAATTAAAACATTTCTCTGCCTAAGAATTGCAGGTTTAAGGCCGCCCTGAGATGCAACCCTAATACAAATTACAACATAATATTAAGAGCAGAGGGGAATGGACAAATATACTATCCCTTGTGAGTATTCAGAACATGCAAGTGATGAAAGGAAGAAGTAGGGGCTAAGAGCTACTGAGTCAGAGCTCGCGGGTGAGCCATGGTTGAAGTGCTCGGAATGTTGACTGCTATTTGGTCTGGGACGTGGGATGTGTAAGTGCGAGTCTCCAGGGTGGAGGGTGTACAGATGCAAAGTGCTGTGGAAAGACAGGAAATGGGGAGAATTGATGTGGGAGGTCAAGGCTCCGTAGATGCATAAGGGCCAAGGGCCCCAACACATCACCTGTGAGATTAGCAGAGGAGAGGAGGGAAGGAGGAAGAAAAGAGGAAAGTCTTAAGGAGCTTCCAGCATTTGAGAAGATCCTGCTCAAGGCACAGGGAGAGGGGGATGCTATTCCAAAGGAGGGAGTTCACAGTGGATAGAGTGACCCTGTTCCCTCTGTTTAGCAAAACGGTTTACACACAAGGAGTTGGTGGCAGAGGAGTGAAGTGGTCTAGAGGGAGAGTATTTAGTGGGATAAAGTTGAAGATAGTGTGGTCCCAGGCCCCAGACAGCCTTGTGGATGATTCAGAGGGATTTGGATTTAATCCGTGCAGCAACCGGGAGCCAGTGAAGACTTTTTTAGTGCAGGAGAGATGCGGTCCCTAGGCTTAAGGCCAAGGATAAGTTTTGCTGCCCGATTCTGGATAAGCTGAAGGGGTTGGAGAGTGGAAGAAGGCAGATTCGGGGGAGAGAGGGATATATATATATATATATATATATATATATATATATATATATATATATATATATATATACACAGACAAGAAGGAAATGAGGAAACCCATACCCAGAGTGGAAGAGAATCTGGAGTGATTTTGGGATACAAATTTGATTTATGAAACAATTAATTTTATTAATTTAAATTCCTAAGTGTCACACCTGAATAAGGATGAATCTACACATTGACAACCAATTTTGACACATAATGCAGAGGGTGTCCTAACCACAATAACAAAGAGTTGTACTTTGGTGGAGAAATAGTCCACTTCCGTGAAATGAAATCTTACCATATGATTATTCAGCCTTCTGTAAAAATCACTCTGGTTAGTGAGGTGGGGGTGTGGCTATTCTTTTTTCCAACCTGTGAACAGGATCAGTAATTCACACACCAACGTTCTCTTCTTTTGAACACTTGCCAGTAAACATTACTGCAGGAGTCGATTTTTCAGTCTTGGTGTCTGCTAAATATCGGACCACTTAATATGAAAATATGATGCACTGTTTTCAAAACACTTACAACTTTTTTGTGTTGAGCTTCAAACTCTATCTACAGATTTTGTTTGTGCCATTTTAATGTTCACTTAGGCAATAAGAGCAATGGCCTTACACAGGGATGTATTAATCTTCTACAGGTGTTGGCATTCACTCAAGGCTCCTCTGACACCACACATTCAGCGGGATATCTACTTGATCTAGTGTTATATTTTAACATTTCTCTCACTGAGTTAGTTTCCCCACCATTATCGTGGACAGACCAGTCTTTCATTTCCGTTTTCTGTTACATTATCAGACAGCCTAGGAAGGTAAAATCACAGGCTAGAGATAAGCAGTTCTTCCGTAAAATACAACATTTTTGCCCAGAAGAGCTACAGGCAGTATATTCCTCTTATCCTGTGTTCAATCTGTCCCCTTCTGCTGAATGCTTGTTTGATAATGTCTATGAGAAGGTTATTTGGTGTGTGGACTCCCTCACTCTGCTAGTGCAAAAAAAGCAAAAGCCCACCTTTGCTCAGAATAATCATTGTTTCACTTCTGAACTTAAAAAGAAAAGGCTGCCAGCTCGAGCGTTGGTGGCAGGCCACACTTTCAATCGCGGATAAGAAGGGCTGTGCTAAAGCAGCGATTTGCTTACCAGAAAGCCATTCTGCAGGCTAAGTAATTGTATTTTTCAGGAGGAATGTGTATGGAGCTCAGAGGTGTTTAAAATCTATCATGAATTAGCAGGTCCACATGAAGGTCAGAAGCCTATGTCTCAGTCACAAGAGATTTGTGACAATTTAGCACTGTTTTTTCTGATAAGGTAGCCAAGATTGGAGAATTATATCAGGCTGAACCCTGAACCCAAATCTGACCGCCTGACATTAGCATGTCTAACCATAGGTATTTTAATAACCTTCTTTCAGTAAGCCACAGGTGTTATAAAGATAGTATATCTTAAGTCTTCAGGAGCATGTTTAGATCCGGTGCCTCCAAGATTCATAAAAGATCATGTTGGTTTATTGGTGGAAGACCTAGAAAATATCAACGTCTCTTTCCAAAAAGGCTGCCATCTAGCCCGATTAAAAGAGGCTAAAATCTCCATTATTAAAAAGCCCCATGACTCCACTCAGCTGGGAAACTATAGGCCAATCTCAAATGTGCCATTTATGAGTAAGTTTATAGAGGGCGAAGTTGTAAATCAACTCTCCCATTTTTTATTTAGTAGAAGGTAACTTTTTTGCAGGGATGCAATCTGGTTTCCGCCCTCACCCAGAAACCACAGTTTGATGTATTCATGGGATAGAGGCAATCTAGCAGCTGTTATCCTTTTGGGCCACCCTTTGGCATTTGATATGGTGGAACATAGTATTCTTGTGCATCACTTAGAGAAGGTAATGAACATCTCAGGTTGGGCCCTATTAAGGCTGAGCTTCTTTCTACATTATTGTGTACAGAAAGCTGCTATGGGACACTTTTGTTTCTTCCAGTCACAGAATATTATGCTCTCTAACACAGGCCTCGATGCTGTACGCTCTCCTCTTTAATGTTTTTAGGCATTCCTAGCTCAATCGATAGAGGGGAATGGACTGATTTGCCAGCTGATTGCCAGCTATATGTTGAGAATACCGTCAGCATTATGGTGGAATTGTATAGTGAGTGTAGCAATAATTAAGCTGTAGGAGAGTGCCATGGCACTGTTCAACAATGGATGCAGAATACTATTGTCTGCCTAAATGGAAAACAAAACTGAAGTGTTATTGCTGGCATGGGTAGAGCTTTTTCCTCTTCCTTTTACCTGTGCCTTGGTGCTTGAAGCTCCTGCAGCAACTGACTCAGCATTATTTGTTATGACCATTTGTCAGTTGCCAAACAGGTTGATGCAGTGGTGAAAATAGCACACAATCAGTAGATGTGCAAATCTTCTTGCTAAAGATCAGGTAAAATCCATGTTTCAGGCAGTCGTCCTGTTTGGTGTTCAGTATTGCTTACCCATCTACTTGGTTACCCAAAAGTTCTTCTTAAATTGGAGACATGTTTAAATGTTCAGTATTGGTGATCTGTGGCTTAAGAAAGTTTGACCACGTATCAGATGCGAGAAGGGCTCTGCACTGGCTCCTGATGGAGGCCCAAATTCAGATCAAGATTTCTGACCCACATCTGGAAGATTGTCCATGATGCCTGTGCTACCTGGCCTTCATGGCTATTCCCCATTCATCACTTTGCTCTCTTAGATCTAGCTCTAAGGAACTATTGACAGTAGGGAAATACAACATGGGCCCCTATTCCAGCTGCAGGTTAATTCATACCCTTGGATGTACATTGTGGAATATGCACCCTCTTGTCATCAGACAATGCACATCTCTTCCTGCTTTCAAATTTGGACTTAAGCAATATAAGCTCTCTTGATGTCTTTTGTTGATCCATTATGCTGTAACAGCAGTGGTGCTGTGCGTGTCCCTAATGCCAAATGTTTTTAGGATCTGTGTTCTGTTTTATCTATGCATGATATTGTTTTTTTATTTGTGTATGGTTTGTCCTGCTTTATATGTCAACTGCGCCTTGATACTGTGTATGCGATGATAAGTTGTGCCCTACAAATACATTTGACTACTACTCGCCATAAAATAACTTTTGCTTCACCAACACCCGTAGGAAAGACATGTTTAGATATATACGCAAGATGCACAAATATCTAAATGCTAACCATAATAAGGAGCATGTGTTAATGCCACACAGACATTGGCTACCCTCATCCGTGGAGATGTTTCATCTCTCAAAAGCCATGAAGACTCTGCATACCGAGATAGAATGAGAATCCATTGACCATGAAGTGAATGACTGACTTCATGACATTAGCACTCACAGAGAGCCTCTTGAAGTTGATGTCCCTGTTTTGTCTCCAGACCACAACGCAGTGGAGCACAGTGATGTCGTTCAGGATCTGGTGATATCTGATCTCAAAACCCTGAGAGATGGAAGGTACACAGACAATGGAGATAATCAATTTCAAGTACAATATCCAACCCCGCAGAATATGATACATGAGCCAAGCATTGTCATTACATCTGTGGAGAAGGAGGTGGGATTATGAGCATGAATAGATATGATTATCGCAAGGAAGTATGCAAACAAACCCGGCTGCTCATGTATTATGAGGAGCTGGTAAAGGACCTCAATTGGGATATGAAACAAACAGGTATTCCACAGACTGCTTGATACATGCTCTCATTTGGAACAAGAGAAGTCGCGATTCATAAGATCTGTACCCAGTCACACCAACAAACTTCTTCCTACCAAAGGTACGCAAGTGTCTCCTGAATCCACCAAAAAGGCTTTCAGTTTTCTTTAAAGTTTACTTTCTGGTGCCAGCTCCTAGGTACATTGCCAATTATCTATAGTGCTATATTTTAAGCCTGATAATTAACATAAGAGAAACTACTTATTTAGTAGCTATGCTAGAAAAGAAACCTTAGGAAGCCACGTTATGAAGGCTACCTTATGTGTGGAAGCATGTCCTAAGAGCAATATGCATCAATATGCAATCGCTCCTTGAAACACTTGTGTACAGGCGCGTTATAAATGCCATATCATATCATGAGCAGGGCCTGAAAGCCAGTCATACAGACAACTTGAATGGATTGCATTGAAATGTGCCTGTATTTAGCACCTGTTAAAAGCAGGAGGAACTGTTGCCTGCAAAGCATAAATGGCAGGTGGCATTTACACTTTCAGCAAAATGGTGAAAAGCTAATTTTGCCTGTTTTTGCACTTTGCTTTTTCACTCTATTTTGAAGCGTAATGAAAAGATCAACATTGTGTTAGTCCAGTTGTAAAATCACACAGGATGCAGGTTGTGATACCTTTTATTGTACTAACTGAAGATAGAATGCAGAGATGAAGAACACATCAGAATTCAATGTCCAATTCAATGTCCAGCCATCTTTATCAGATGGTGCAGCATTACATCATTAGTAAAATAAACAAAGCCACAGAACAGTTCATTTATTTTTTAAACAAAGAAAATAGGGATCCTTTTAAACTTTTTTTAAAAAATATATTTTATTAGTTTCATAACATAGGATAACAAAACTGGCATCAGTGGCAGTAGGTCAAGCATATAAAAAAAATAAAGACCCCAACTTCCCTCCACCCATCCCTCCCCTCCCCTTCCAAGACCACGGTTAGTTCTTTGTTCATCATGAGTCCATGCCCGGGCCTGGGTCGCCTTCCCCGATTGTCTCACCCTCCTGCGACTCTGGATGGAGCAGGGGTACTGTTAAGGCCACCCAACGGTATAGCTCCTCGCTAGAATCAAGTCTCTGCACTTGGATTGCCGTCTGCCATGCCGCGGTTTCGGCTGTGATCCACTTTGCAAGATCACCCCACCATAGAGGCATAAGCGGGCCTCTGGGGCTTTTCCACCCCATGGCTATAGGCCTTTTGGCCGTTATATATATATATATATATATATATATATATATATATATATAAATATAAGGTCTCTAAGCTTATTGAGGGGTTTATTCTTCCTGCTGCGCCTATACTCGCCCAGGATACATGCCGAGGGTTCGTCCACTTCAATGTCTGCACCAGCAACTCTTTCCTTCACTTGTGTCCAGAACTCTCTAATCATTGGGCATCCGCAGAACATGTGAGTCATACCAACCTTGGGCTCACTGCATTTGGGACATGATTGGGCGCCTGCGCCGGTAAACCTTGATATAGCTTCCGTGGTGAGGTACGCTCTGTTCATAATATACAGTTGGATGAGCTGTAAGCGGGCGTTTCGGGAGATTTTTTTTGTGGTAGTGGGTTATATCACCCCAGGCTTTGTCTTCAAAAACAAGGTTTAATTCGGTCTCCCATTTGTTTCGGCATTTGAGATCATCTTTGATGGAGCCCCATAGTAGGGCCTCGTAGATACGTGAGGTTTTGTGCCCCCCTCAGCAGCGTTCAGTATTGTTTCGATGCATTTGTTTTCTTCAGTCTGGTCGATAGTGACAGGCCATCTGCTATTCAAGGCCTGTATGACCGCTCTGTGCAACAGAAATTGCCCGGCCGGGAGGCCCGTGGCATCGCAGAGATCCGGGAAGGCCAAAACTGCCTGTTCTTGGATCAGGTCCCCCAGTGTGGCCACCCCGCAGGGCTCCCATTGTGTACGAGTCTCAAGTTGCCCCCAGGAATGATTGGACATGAGTGATGCAATGGGGATCTGTGGGGAGTACGGATCCTCGGACCCGACTAGCTTGCAGGCCCTTTTCCAGAGTCGGATCCCCAACTTAACGAGGTAAGGGCAATGTTTGAGGGCACTCTTTCTGGTCCACAGCAAATCCCTAAGTAACAGCTGGGGGAGGGCCGGCTGGAGGAGGCGAGTGTCTGTTGTGCTTTCATCGGCCATCCACTGCACAATGTGTCCTAACTGGCTAGCAAGGAAGTAGAGTTCGAAATTGGGGATCTTCAGCCCACCCCTCTCGTATGGTCTCTGGAGAGTCTCCAATGCCACCCTGTGCCTGCCTCCCTGCCAGAGGAAGCCCCTACAGAGTTTGTTGAGGTCTTTAAAGAACGCGGGGGGGATGTAGAAGGGAATGTTAGTGAAGTTATGTAATAGGCGGGGTAGGGCGACCATCTTAAGGAGGCCCGGCCACCGAAAGCGGGAGCCGCCCCCAAAACTCCATGGATTTTAAGAGAGTCTTTGGCCCTTACGGTGTTAAGAATATGTTTCGTGGCGGGGTTTCGATGTATAGTTATCCCCAAATATTTGAACAATGTCGCCTGCCATTCGAGGACTAGGGGAGGGAGAGATCCATAATCTTCATTGTGTAGTGCAGCTAGGGGGAAGAGGCAAGATTTACTCTTATTAATCTGGATCCCGGTGTGCTTGTGAAAGCTGTTCAGGGTTTCAAGAATGTAGGGTCGGAGGTTTTCCAGGGACCTGTAAGTACAAGAGGGTGTCATCGGCATACATAGAGACGAGGTGAGTCGTTCCATCTATTTTAATGCCCCCATCTCCATATTCCTGTCTCAGGTAGACTGCCACAGGCTCAGCGGCAATGATGTACAACATGAGGGACAGAGGGCAACCCTGACGGGTGCCTCTGTGTAGGGACCATTTTGCGGAAAAGGTTCTATTGGTTCGTACCCTTGCAGTGGGGTTGGCGTAAACCAGCTGAGTCCATTTCAGAAATACGGGGCCTATTCCCATCTTGGCCATGGTAGCATATAGCCATTCCCACCTCACGGAATCAAAAGCTTTGGTGGCGTAGAGTGACGCCACTGCAAGTTTCTGTGGTCTTCCCTCGGTACTATAAATGACGTGATGTAACCTATGCAGGTTCTCAGTGATGGATCGTCCGGGGACATATCCGGTTTGGTCTTGGTGAATCAACAGTGGGATCACTCTGCGTAGTCTGCTAGCGAGCAGTGCTGTGAGGATCTTGCAGTCTACGTTTATTATAGAGAGGGACCTGTATGAGCCACAATCTGCCCCGTCCTTCCTTGGTTTGAGTAGGGGTATTATCACGGCCTCGCTCAGGGAATCGGAGAGGGCGCCACGCTCGAAGGCCTCATTATAGACCTGAGCTAATATAGGGGTGAGTGTTTCCTCATAGGTTTTATAGAACTCCCCGGGGAGGCCATCCGAGCCCAGGGTTTTCCCAGCTAGTAGCGATCTAATTACCACCTTGTCCTCGTCGGGAGTGATGGGCTCGTCAAGGGTCTCAGCCATATGCGAGTCTAGTTTAGGCAAGTTGATGACGTCGAGAGCGTCTTCGATCCCTGTGTCAGAAGGGGGTGGGGGTCTCGGAGTACAAGTTGCGATAGTAGTTAGTGAAAACCGAATTAATTTCCTGTTGGGTATACACGGCAGTGCCGTCTGGTGTGAGTATGTGGCAAATACTAATTATAGAGCCAAGCTAAGAGTTTCTCGGGTTTGTCCCCAAGGGCATGGACTCTTTCCATGTGTTTGGCGTAGCTTAGTTTACCTAGGGCTTCCCAATGCTTTAAGCAGGTTTGTCTAAGTTGGGTGACTTTACGTAAATGATCAGGGGATGGGTCAGCCCTGCTCTCGAGGGCACACAGGTCTCCCTCGGCTCGTTCCAACAGGGTTGTGATAAATCTCTGGGTGCCCCCAACTGCTGCGATTATCTCACCCCTCATGACCACCTTATATGCCTCCCAGGTGGTGCTCATGTATTTAACGCTATGTAGGTTGTTCTGCCAATATTCTTCAGTACCGTCTCTTATGCGCTCTCTGAATGCTGTGTCAAGTAGGGCTTACGCTCTCAATCTCCAAGTGGGAATAGGGGGGGGGTCTAGGCGGGAACACCTCCCAGGTGACCATCAGGGGAGAGTGATCGGACAGTACCCTTGGCAAAAAGTGCACGTCAACAAATGCAGACTGTTGTATCTGGCTGAGAAAAATATAATCTAGCCTGGTATGCACGGCATGTGGTGGGGAGTAGGAGTACTCGCGTTGCTCCAGGTGCTGGTCCCTCCAAATATCACTAAGTTGTAATTGGTGGACTAGTTTGGAGAGTATTTTGGCTGGGGGGGGAGGGGCGATAATGTTTATTGTCGGATCTATCCAGTAGAGGGTCAAGGGTGCAGTTATGGTCGCCTCCCCATATCATAATTCTGTCCATATGTGGGGTGAGCCGTGTATAGAGGGAGTGGAAGAAGACAGTTGCGTTGTGGTTGGGTGCGTAAGTACTAACTAGGCATAGCTCTTTGCCCTCGATAGAGCCACAAACCACAACCATCCTCCCCTCGTTGTCCGATTTGGTACTAGTAAGCCTGACTGGGACCGTGCGGGCAATCCAGATCAAGACCCCTCTGGCATAGGAGGAGTAAGCGGAACCCACTAGGGTGCCACGCCAGGTTTTGGCCAGGGCATCTAGCTTTTTGGCAGTTAGGTGAGTCTCTTGGAGCATGGCGATGCCGACCCTGCACCTCTTCAAGTAGGATTGGACGTGTCGTTGTTTGACGAAGCTGTTCAGACCTCTGACGTTCCAAGTAACGATCTTTACTGTGTCAGCCATAGTTGTTACGTAGACTGACATGTGGGGCCAGCAGGACTCGGGATCCAGTTAGTGCAGCAGTGCATATCGAGGGCTTCCGTGGTCTCGGTAATTTCCGTTTGTAATTCCCAACTGTGATAATAACTCCGTTTGCCACCCCCCCCAACCCTTTAACTGTAAACAAACCAAACATAGAACTAGCCCAGCGAGGTCACCCTCAATATGACGATCCCGTTTCTGCTCCGTAGGACCGTGCATAGGTCTCCAGGTGCCCTACGGGTGGGTATGTACACCCAAAAAAAGGGAAGGAATTTTCCAGGGGTTGGAGTGAACCTTGACTCCAGTGTCTCCATGTAAGGATCTGATCAGCTGTGTGGAAGCTCAATTCGCCCGCCGGCGGTGGGTAGAGGCTGCATGATTCCTATCGAGACCGCGGGAGAAACGTTATCTTGGTTTCCGCTTTCTTTGGATCCTTTTAAACTTTATTGGTTGAAAGAACAGAATGCATGGAATGTGGGTCTGGATTTGCTGACTTATCTAAAATACCATGAAAACTATTGAAAACAAGAAACATTTAACAGTTTGAAAAACGAAATTTGTAGCTGAGAGCTGCTTTTAAAAAATCTTTTTCACATCTAACCGTCAAGTTATGTATGTCCAGGCAGTTTTAAAGCAGGCTTCTGTGATTTCCTAAAATGACAGGTTATATTTTAAATGGCACATTGAGAAGCCACCAGGGGGCGCGCTGATGAACACACCTTAGAGTGAAGCGCCAGGCTGCCTGGGAAAAAGAGTCCTCAGCCCCCCCCGTCAACCCCTCAGCTGTGATTCAGCCTGCTTATCCTCTGCACTTCCTCCTCCCCCCGAGTGGTGAACATGGGGGTGACACTGTGAGGAGATTAGGCCTCTCTCGCAAGAAATACGCAAGAAAAAGCCAGTGGCGGGCTCTGCGACACAGCTCCAGGCAGCCTGGAGCGGCATTGTTCTAGACCCTGCGGCACCTCGCAGGCCCTGACCCTCTAGTATCGGAGGGCCTATAGGACTGGGATTGCAACGAAAAGCTGGCGGGGAGGGGGGTGGAAGGGAGGGGGTGGCTCAGACTAGCTAGTGGAAGTGGAAGCTGTAAGTCATCCTGACAATTGATTTAGGAGTGCCCCACAACCTGACGTAGAGGTTGTGGATATGAAGAGATCTCATCGGGGATCAGGAAGCAGAATTTCCCAAGTGGCAGGGCAAGGCTGAGGAGCACTGCGCCAAAAGTGGGGTGGGGCAGACAGATGCAAGGGCAGACTGGCCTCTCAATGCTGGGGAGCTCTCTGCATGGGTGATGTCACTGAGAGGCCTCGGGCCAGGATATAACACAAGCGAACCAACTATCTGAGTAGCACCCCCCACCTCCCCCTCCCTCGTAGGCTGGAAGGCCGGTTAGGCAACCAGTTTGACTCTGTGGGCTCTGATGGTCCCTGTGGTGAATTAAGGTCCCCTCTCCATGTGCCATGACAGCTGGTCTGCGCTTGCCTTGGGCGAGTACCCCTGCATCACCGATAACAAGCCCTGTGGGTAGGGAGGATTGATCGAGGTAGACTTCATGGATCATACAGTTTGCCTCCCCCCGTATGGACTCGAGAGCTTGACTGCAGCAATTTTGCTATTTACAGAGCTCTTCCACACCCCCTGCTGCCCAGCACAGAGTTATGGCAGAAGATAATGATGACCAAGCATCTACAAAGCAAGATATTGCCTCCCTGATGGAAGAAATAAGGAAATGAGGGTGCATAGAGGTGTTAGTCTGGACAAACTAAACCAGAGAGTCGATAAGATGGATCAGAGTATATAACAGGTTGAGCACAATCAGTCCTTCTTGGACACTCTGGAAACACAGATGGACATGCGATTATCGGAGTTGGAGATGAGGGAGACCGTAATAACCTTAAAGATGGATGATTTTGAGAATAGGGAAAAGGAGAAATAACCTCTGCTTCTTTGGCCTGCTGGAAAAGGAGGGCAAAACGGACACAAGGAGAGCTATCTATGAGGTTGCAAAGATCCTATTTGGGGATGACGCCATTGATGAGCCTAGAATTCACAGAGCCCACAGAGCTGGAGCAACCATCAGGGGTCCGAGGTCAGTGTTGGCACGGTTTCACCACTACCCCGAGAAAATGAAAATCCTTGAAAAAGTTTGTCCGGTGGGTGTGCTACATCAGGGAGAGTCCTTTACCGTAGCGAGGCGCAGGATATGTGGGTCACTAAAAAAAATGACTCATTCAAAAGGGAATTTGTTACAGGTGGGGCTTCCCCTTTTCGATTTCCTTTAAGAATGAATGTTATAAGTACCATCTTATTACTGAGGATGACCTACAAAGGGTCACAGAGGAACTGGTGGCATCCCAGGAGAATCCAATGCAGGGAAATGAACGAGCCAAATAAGTCCAATAAGCATTGCATGCCAGGCTCACGGAAGTACAGAAAGCGAAATACTTCGCCTAGAGGCCTCCATAACCGATGCCATCAAGGAACTAGGCTAGATTCTACACTATGTCAAATGGGGTCCTGTGGAATTCTAGTTGAAAGGGTGACATCCCTCAATGAGGTCTTGTGGGGGGTTCATAGGGAGGGGAGAAAGACTATGGTTTGCGTGATGTTTAGAGGGGGGGGCAATAGAGGTGGGAGAGGGGCTAGGCCCAAGAAGAGATTGGGAGATCGAGGAAAGGTTTGTTGTGGTGTCTGGGGAGGAGGGATTTGTTATGATTGTTACAATCATTTTTGCTGCTCTTGTTGTCGGGGGCTCAAAAGTTGAGAATGGATGTAGAGTTTGCCTGCGGGCCAGGAAGGCTACGCGAGGTCTGATCTGTGGTCACACTGGTTGTTGACCAAGACTGGAAGCTTTGGGGTGAGGAGGGTGTGTGGCAAGTGGGGAGGGGAGACGATAAACTTGATATTCTGGGAAGGTATTTTCAATTGTCTGAGTCGCTGGAATTTGATTGGATTTGGAACACAGTGCCGATGAAATGGCAGATTGCACAGAGAATGGTGAGAAATGAGGAAGACTGTGAGGTGGTAAGGGAGACCAACCAACCAATGATATGGCTACAGGGATAGACATAACTATAGCCTCCCTAAATGCAAGGCAGAGTAAATTCACTGACGCAAAGGTCCATGCTGCTCAGGGAATTCTGATGGGCACAGCTAGATGTTTTGATAGTACAGGAAGCACACTGGGTATCAGGAAAAGAGCAGTTTGTGAGGGCAAGTGTAGTGGGAGGAATATATAAACCCTTGACCAATAAAAAAAAAGGGGGGAGTGGCAATCTTGATCTCCAGCTGCCTACACTTTGAGGTGGAGGCACAGTTGGCGGATTGGGAAGGGAGGTTTGTTTTCATAAAGGGTAAACTGGAGGGAGGACCCCCTAGCAATGGGATTGTTCTATTGCCCAAATATGGGCCAACTGCCATTCTGGGAAAGTGTGAGGGACAGGTTGAAAGCATTCATAAAGGGTCCTTTGGTGGTGGGAGGAGATTTTAATCTGGTTCTGAACCCTGTCAAATGCTGCTATAGAGTGGGGGAGTATTACGACACCCCAGATTAGAGTTGTCTATGTGCGATTCGGGAGAGTGAACAAGGAACATGAGATTTTGAATTCTTTGTTAGAATTGACAGGGGAAGTAGACATTTGACCGACTTTTCTCCAATTTATATTTCCTATTCGAGAACCAACATAATACTGATTGATGACATATTGAAGGAACCGGTCACGACCTTCCAGGTAAAGACGCTTCCTTGGACTGATTACGACTTAGTGAAAATAATGTTGGGTAGATGGGCGGCTGGGAAACCGGGGGAGAGATGGATGTGTAGTAATGGTCTTCTTAAAGATAAAGAAACAGCTCAAGTCCTGCTTAAAGAGATTAAAGACTATTTTGAGCATAATGACTGGTGAAGTGGGGGTCCAGACATTGTGGGACGGAATCAAAGCCACTATAAGAGGGTCGTTCATTAAAATAGGCTCTCAGAAAAAGAGAGAGGTTGTAACAGGAAGAGGGCTTGCGGGAGAAGATAGCTGGAATTAGGTGGGGGACCCAGACAGGAGTACCGCCCCCCCTCCCCTCTACTCCCCCGGGGAAGCTTGTAAACTCAAAAGGTATAAGGTACAGCTTAAGATGTTATTAGTACAGGACACTGAGAAAGTCACTGTTTCTTAGGAAGAAATATTATGATAAAGGGAACAAAGCAGATAAAATCTTGACATGGAAATTACAGTAGGAACGGAAGAGGAAAACAGTGACAAATGTTTGAGTCATGGGAGTGGCTATGATATATGAAACAGAGGATTGGTGAGCAATTTAGGACCTTCTTTGGTCACCTCTATACTGAGGAATACACAGGAGATGTATCTCACATCACAGAGAACTTAGACCGATAGTTAATCCTGAGAATCTTGGGGGAGGTGACCGCGAACATAGAGGACCCAGTGAAAGTGGAGGTTGTGAGAACGATTAAAGGCATGAAGGGGGTAGAACACCAGGGAGCAATGGTTTTCGGTGCGGTTTTAAAAACAGTATAGATTTATCCTGGCAATGTACCTGGTAAGGGTGTTTAACATGGAATTGGTGTGTGGGTTGCTCCCAGATACAATAATGAGAGCAATCCTAGTGGTGTTGTCAAAGGAGGGTAGGGACCCTGTACTGTGTCCTTCCTACAGGCCATTCTCCCTATTAAATGTGGATGATAAGATCCTGGTGAAATTATTGGGAAATAGAATTGAAGGGGTTCTACTGATCTTAATTCATGGGGACCAGGTAGGATTCATAAGGGGTAGGCAGGGCACTGACAATATCAGGAAGACTATAGATCTGATGCACTGCATCGGGGAGGAAGAAAGGGAGGCAGGCGTGGTCACTATTGACTCAGAGAAGGCCTTTGGCCCGGTAGTATGGTGATATATGATGAGGTTTTTGGAGAGGGCAGGATTTGGGGACACCTTTTTAGGAAGTGGGTTTCAGCCTTGTACAAATCCCCAACAGCGCGTATGCAGGTAAATGGGATGTTGACCGAAACCCTTCCATCTCTGTAGGGTAACTAGGCAGCGCTGCCCCATCTCCATTGCTATATGCTCTGGCAATGGGACCATTAGCAATTGCCATCAGATATAACCCAAAAATAAAAGGGATTACATGAAGGGGAATGGATTTTCAGCTATCGCTATTCGCGGATGATATACTGGCCTACTTGACCAATGTACAGACCTCTCTCCCGGAACTGGTGTCACAGATTTCTCAATGTGGGCTATTCTCAGGTCTTAAAATGAATACAGATACATCTTGGGTGATGCTGATGAGAAGAGGGAAGTCACTCACTTCTTGATTCGGGTGCAAGGGTGGGTGGAATGAGGATAGAAAGGACCGCCATTAAATACTTGGGGGTGAGAATTACCAGTGATCTGTGAAGTCTAGTTAAGGCACATTTTTGTCTGATGCTGGACAGAATTAGAGCAGACCGGAAATGGTGGGATCTGGCAGTACTCTCCTGGTATGGTTGGATGACCTCTGTAAAAATGAATATTCTACACCAGCTACTTTACCTCTTAATGGCCCTCCCAGTGGTCTTCCCAGAGTTTATTTAGTTAAGTGCCAACGTGTCCAGGTTCATCTGGGGGAAATAAAAGACAGACTGAAGAGAACGACCCTGACCCTCCTGAGGGAATATGGTGGATTTGGCCTTCCTGATTTTCCAGGGCAACTACTGGGCGGCACAGTTGAGGGTCATGTTGGAACACATGAGAGAGGATAATCAGACCTCTTGACCTGGAAGACATGGAGGCACATCCTAGAAAAGTGAGCGACTTCTTGTGGGTCCACTAAAAGAAATTCCATCTAACCTAAAAAATGACCTGCCCCTCAGGGTATTGTGGGCGATATGGCGTCCGAAAAAGGAGACCAGCAATCTTTCCTCATGGCCCTCGCCCCTGACCTTGGTGTGGGGTCCTCAGATTGGTCTGGACTAGCAGAACTTTAGGAACTTTCAACAATGGTCAGGCAGGGGTTTAAAAGAGCAGGCAACCTTTCCCACCAGGGTCGCTTCATAGGGAGGAGATGCCTCAGGTAATCCCTATATTTGATTGTAAAAAAAATGAAGGAGATATTTATGGCACCAAAGTGGGAAGATTGATTGTTAAGGCACATTGCACCCTTTGAGAAGTTGCTGAACTTGGCAGTGAATAGGAAAGGAATGGTTTCAGTTATATAAGGTGCTCATCAGGCAGATATCATGGTGAGGCAAACATTTAAGGGGCTCTCGGAGGACTTGGCATATATTTGATAGTGGCAGTGAACATAACTTTCAAGTTCTCCAGGGATCGTATAGAGACCCTTTCAGACTCTCAAAGATGTACCCGGGAGTCTATCCTAAGTGCCCTAGAGCATTTGGTCAGGTTTGCTCCTCAACTCACATGTGGTGAAGATGTCCAAAGGTGATGTTTTGGGAGGAGATCTTGAGCTGGATCAAAGATCTAACTGGGGAGCAATCAGAGCTAGATCCCCTTCAGATGTTGCTGGGACTCCTGGCTAGATATAGAGCCGTTTTCAGGCTATCTAGGCTGTTAGAGACCATGCTGAGAGACTCCCGGATATCCTTTACCCAGAGACAGAAAGATGAAAATCTTCCAACGAAAATAGAATGGGAAAGAAAAACTCCAGGAAATAATGATAATGAAGAAATTGATGGCCATAGTATATGACTGTCATGGAATCTATCACGAGGATGGGGCCCCCTTATTACCAAATGGGAGGAGGTAGGGAGACAGAACTGAAGGGACTGGTGAAGTGGGACAGCTGTCAGAAAGCCAACCCAAGAAAAATATGAAGAAATGGGTAATGTGGAGACACTAGCTATTGGAGAATGTAGCAGGGGCAAGCCCTGGGATAGAAAAGCTATAGGGACTGGGAGATTGAGAGATGAAGCTAGAGAGGAGGTGGAAGGCCAGAGCTGTCGAGGTGTTTAGGGAGGCCTATGGTGAATTAGAACTTTGAATTCTTATGCAGCATTGTCTGGTAAAAGAACTAAGAAGAATAGGTTGTGCATCCCATGTGGACGTATGGAAAGGGCATGTGTACATTATATCTACTGATACGAGACTTTGAGCAAGGGGTGGGTAAGGGGGATACAGATTATTGTTATGACGAACCTTTCAGAAATGTGATGTGGGAAAAAAAATGCCAATAGAAATGACAGTTAAAAAATAAAATAAAAGGCATATTGAGTGAAGGGAGTAGAAATACATCATTGAAAAACAGGGTCAGAATTGCATTTTCCTCAAACATGGCCTCATTACGAGTTGGGCGGTAGCCCTTAAATGCGGCAGTAACACTATTGCCACTGCATTTAAGTGTCTGCCCAAACCTGAGTATGGCGTGTTTACCCTCAGCTCTGAGTTGAAGGTAAAACGCCAGAAAATTGCAGATTTTTGGTGCAGTTAGTGCCCGTAATACTGCCAGTGGTAATTGCGCTGAAAATTCCCCATTGGGTCCAATGGGAATTACGTTTACTGCTCAACCCATGATCTGGCGGTAAAACCGCTGGACGGGTGGGCGGTAACGCAAATAGTCGGGCAGTATCCCATTTGGGATACCGCCCACCTCATGGTGAGGCCCACAATCAAAAAAAGTGCTTTGCAGTCACAATCTGGGCCTGTATGTTTGCATTCAAAGTCAAGAATTACAGAGGGGAGCCATCCGCCCAGGAGTGCTAGTAATGGAAAATCCCTCCATGCAATTACCATTCATATAAAATGACTCCAAAATATCTTTGCTTTCAAAGGACAATATTTTCTCAGTAACAGAGTATGGCAATGGGGTTTGGCTTTACCTTTTCAAAGCAAACATAAGCATGGGTTGGTGAAGAAAACAGTAGCTTGAATCAGTGACAATAAAAATACTTGGAACATATAAGGGCTTATGTTCCAGTCCAAAAGAGCATCAGAAAAGGTGCTTAAGACATTCATAAATGTTTTCACTTTTTTTACATTACAGTGGGGTTCATTTTTGAGCTACCCATAATTTCGCGGAGGGGACCCATTACATTTACACTGCAATTTTTGCATATCTGTGATCTGCAATAATACATTTTGGTCATTTGCACACCGCTTTTTGCCCTTCATATTTGCACTACGCAGTGTAAAGTGAGTAAACGCTGCCTGACATGCTGGCATGCCTTCCTGCATTTACTTTTGAATTTGTGAGCTTCTTGCCTTGTTTGTGTAGCAAGCAGTGCTCACAATAAAAAAATACACGCCATCTAATATGTTTGCCTATCGAAGAGCGATTCATTTTCATTTTTAAACCATGCTTACCATGTGCGCATAATAAGAAGTGTTCATAATGAAAAATAAATGCCTGGCACAATTTTGGGAAAATTGGAACACTCAAAATTGGGTGAAGATGAGTGAAAGCTGGAGGAGATCAAAACTGATTGATTTATAATATGATTGTTTTTCTTGCTATTTGTGATGCTTTTTTTTTTTTGGGATGTTTTACTTTCCTCCATACTTTTTTGCTCTACCTAGTTGTATTCTGTTTTAATATGTTTAATTGTGTGACTTGATTGTTTCTTTTCTGTGAAAGGTTACTACATGCTTGCCTGCGGGAATCCAAGCACACGGTGAATGCTGTTCGACAATCAAGCATGTCGGACAACGTTTATTTGTAATTGTAAACACTGTCTGCCATGCAAGCATGGCATACAGCATTTGCAGTGGATCCCTATGCCTCTGCCTACTTTAGGCTGGTGCATAATCCTGCAGATCCCATAGGGATCTCCAGCATTTTTGCCGCATGAAAATCCATGGCGGGGCAAATGCTGGAGGTTTTGTACGGCGGATAGGAAGGGAGGCAGTGTATTTTAACATTCACACTTACTTTTAGTACAGATCATATAGGGAAATGGTTCATTTAAACTTAGAATTTGTATTATAAAGTTGATATTCCAAACCTTTTCAGACTTCACACTTTGTTACCTTTGTAGGGAATGTTTGTACATTTACACTGGCATTCCAAACGGTTTTTAACTTTACAATCTATCGGTTGTAATATTCACAATTTTCAAATGTTATTGGGTTATTAGTAGTTGGGCATTTCTTTTGTGAAATACTCCATCGGCCGTTGCCACAGGCACCGGTGAGAATAAGCAATAAACTCTGAGCAGGGTGGCATTACTGGTCTAATAGCCCTGGGGTATTGCCAGACCGGCAATTGCCCCCTGGGAGAGGTTTATTGCTATTAGTATCCAGGGATTTATTCCCGGGATAATACTTGTAATCAATTGGAAGCAGGTCCCTTACCATATGTAGTGCTATGTTGCATTAGAGGAAGGATTGATTGGTGAGACTAGACTTATCAATTTGTTCTGCTTGCAGTCAGTTGGCGGCCATGTCTGGTGTATTTTCTGTGATTTTTATTTAAAGTGAAGGAAATCAAACTCTTTTGCACGAAATACATTAAATACATGACATACATATTTGTAACATAGGGCAAATGGGTGTGAATTTTATACTAAGATTTCACATGAGAATAACACTAGATGGCATATTTATTTCCTTTTTGGAGTAGCTTCATAATGATTTTCGAAATGAACTGAGAAACCTTAGGAGCAGAAACAGCAAATATTTCCAATGAAATGCAAAAGCATGTTTGGTAAATGAAAGATGAGCATTCTCCTGTGCATAACAGTGGATGGAACATTAATTATACATTTCTTTGAAGTTACTTTCTATTTATTTTCACAGAAACTGACACTTAAGGTGCAAAACAAATATTTGCAATACAATGTAAAAGAATTAAGCATTTCCATAACAGTATTACTAGATGGGTTATTATTAAGCAATATGCCCCGAGTGGCGGGGGCATTGCCTGACTCAGTAATGCCCCTGCTGCGAGGGGCATATTGCTATCAGTACCCCAGCCCACAAGATCTGCGAGACCGGGGTACTAAAAGCTGTTTTTTCTGTCCCGAACGCTGCATCGTTTCGGGACAGGAAAAAGAAAATGACTGACAAAATGGCTGCCGGGGAGGGTGGCAGTCACCGGGAGCGGACGCGCTGGCAACAGTACTGTTCTCAGCGTGTCTGCTCCTGAAAAAATAAACAGAAGAAGGTAAATGGGGTTGGGAGGGGATGGGAGGGGTTAAGGGGGCTGAGAAAAAAACATACCTGGGTACCCAGCAGGGGACGATGGAAGCCTCCAGCCATGTGGAGGCTCGGAGCAGGGATGGCCCCGCTTTGAGTCTCCACACGGCTGGAGGCTGCCATCGTCCCCTGCGGGGACAAAGGAGTGGAATCCGAGGGATTCCCGGCTGGGTAATGCCCTGGCGAGGACCAATCAGAATAGTTCTTTCATTCTGATTCTCCCTCGCCGGGTACTAATTAGTGTTACTTTTGTTGGTAGTTGAATTAAACATTTTCGAGGAGGGAAAACGAACAGTTGGCAAATTGAGGAGTAGGGGCATCACTAGAGAATGTAGTAGAGGATGATGAAGATAGGTTTATAGTATTCATAGGTGGAGGAAGTTTTGGGGCGGCATAACATATTGTGAGTTTGCAGTAGATGAGCCAGTATAGTGGAGAATTTTTTGACCACTTCCTACATTCAGTTTGTTGAGGTTGTCAATAGCTTCCAATGGAGGAGGCATTTTGGTGCCCTTTGACACACATAATTTGTCTTTATTCTAGTCCTGCATGTGCAAGACGTTGCATTGATGTTGCTCGAATGGAATGGTTGGTGTAGATTGTTGCTAAGTGTGCACTTTTGCTTATTTTGGGCATAAAATTGCCAAGAGTATTTTTCCCCAATGGACGATTTGTGTGCCAAGTGTTCTCATTTGCATATTGGATTTGTTAATGCCCGTGGTGTATCAAAGAAGCAGGGAGGATCATTTGGTCGTTTGGAAATGTAATGTAGTAGTGAATGGACAGGACAGTCCGGATCATCGGCATGATTCGTACATTCTTCCTCATAAGTCACTGCGGTGTCGTTTCAGAAAGTGATGATGGCCTTTTGTCAGTTCCTTAAAAGTCACAGTGGCATACTGCATGCCATTTTCATCTTTTAATATATGAAAGACATTAACTGGAAGTAGACCTTGACCTTCTCATCCTCTGTGTGAAAAGTGTAGTTGAATGTCAAACCAGACTTTGTATTGCAATGTTTCACGGTAGTTAGTATTGAAAACACCCCCATGTTTACATTTTTGCATGTCGTGTGGGAAAAATGGAATTTATGAACAGACACGTCTTTACCTTTGTGTGTTAAACATTTATTGATACTTATAAAAACATGGTTGGCACTGAGGAAGTTTTAATTGCACCTGCAGTTTAATATAGGACTGCATGGTGGATTATTTAAATGACAAATAATTAAAGAGCACAGGAGATTTAGCTTTGCGGCTGAGGTTCTGAACCAGATACAGTAAGTACTTCAGCATACATTTAATGCAAATAAGACGTAAATGTGTTTCTTTTTTAATATTGGGGGAATTACCTTTATGAATTAGTTATCCCTTGAATGTGTCCAAAGCCCATTTGGTAGCAGACTGTTTTAATTCAGATGGTTTAATTCCATAGCATCCAAATCACTTTGGCTTATATTAGCATGTCAGATAGATTGAATATTAGGGCATGCTTCAGTATTGGTTGCCATGAAAGGTAAACATCCAGTTATTTTTTCACTGTTCATTGGCCAGTCCTGGAGCCACTCAAGACTAATTTCCCCTATTATGTTAAAGTATATATTTGGAAACCCTCTCTGCTGTCTTAATTGGCCCGTGGTTGTGCCAATCTTGATTTGTTCCGCCACCGTAATGAAACGTCCTTGTGTTTGCTTCCGAGGCTGCAGCTTTAAATAAGCAATATGCCCCGAGCGGCGGGGGCATTACCGAGTGAGGTAATGCCCCCGCCGTGAGGGGCATATTGCTATTAGCTATTGTTCCCAGCGTGTCCGCTCCCGAAAAAATAAAGAGAAGGTAAGTGGGGTTGGGAGGGTGGGGGGAGGGAGGAGGGAGGAGGAAGGAAATAAATAAAACGTACCTGAGTCCCCGGCGGGGGATGATGGCAGCCTCCAGCCATCTGGAGACTCCACACAGCTGGAGGCTGCCATCGTCCCCCGCCGGGAACAAAGCAGGCAGAAGGTAAGAGGGGTTGGGAGAGCAGGGAGGTGGGAGGAAAGGGAATACATTTTTATTTTTTTAAACATACCTGAGTCCCCAGTGGGGACGATGGCAGCTTCTAAACTGTGTGGCGGCTCGGAGTGGGGGATAGCCTTGCTTCGAGCCTTCTCATTGGCTGAGGGGATGCCATCCCCCCGCCGGGAACAGTGGCTGTGGAATCCCGGCCAGGGAATGACCCGGCGAGAGCCATTCAGAATGTGTTTTACATTCTGCTTGACTCTCGGCGGGTACTAATGAATTATAATGCCCGCGTTGGCGAAATAATCACCGCTCGATTCCAGTGCATAGTCGGAAACATGCGATGGAGCCGGACGAATGAGCTGTAGCTGTTGGAAGGTGGGTGTTAATAGAATGTACTTTCATATCTCACGGTTTGAAAGCGTGCGAGGAAGGCTTTCACCAGCCAGTAAAGACTGTGTTGTGGCCAATGACCTTGCTTGTAACAAACACATTGTTCCTAGCTATGGATTCTAATACACAAAATCCACTCAATTCACAGGTTTGCACTGGTGGATCCGGATACCTCCACGGATATCCATGCATATAATGTTCTGACATCAAAAGCTACTTGTAATGAGAAATGAATGTCACAATCAGTGGGTTAGTGACTTCACAACCCACTGATTCTGCGAACATTATAGGCCCTGATTCATGGAATATTTGCCTGGTTCAAAGTGACTTTGCACTGCTGAAAAGTGACTTTGTACTGCCGACACAAACCCTGATTCATGGAACCGTGCAAAGTGTATTTTTGCCATGCAAAGTCTGGGCAAACTCTGCGCATAGTCCTTTTTGCAGTAAACAAATTACTCTGCCTGGACTTTGCTCGGCAATAAGACACCTTCCATGAATCGGGGTTTGTGTCGGCAGTGCAAAGTCACTTTGAACAAGGCAAATATTCCATTAATCGGGCCCCAAGTCTCGCATCATTGTCTGAGCAAACAGACCAGCACAACTCTCACATTGCACAAAGGACATGACTGCGTGCTGTTTGTCACGTTTCTCCTTCTTTTCATAAGTTAGAAAAAGAAACCACCTCTCCATTGTCACCATATTTGATGGTGGGAACCGTGACCTCTTCTCTCCCACGAGAAAGGGTAGTGAGCTAGCACAGCCTTGACGCCTGTGCGTAACTTGCAGGTCACAAGTTCATGCCACTGCAGGTATGATTGATCCATTATCTGCAGCAAAATGGCACCTCTGCAGTTGCAAGCACTATATAAAAAGAAAAATTACAAAGGTGAAAAAAGCCTTGACAACTTTTCCCAGAACACTGTGACCTCCTAATGTCACTATCTGCTACCATCCATTGTTCACAGAAAGAGCTACAGTCCATAAATGTACCCTTATTCTAATGCCACTGCATCAACCAGACAGGCTCATGGAACATCACTACAGGGTCTGTACTCTTTGGATGAATCTATATTTATATATTTATAAACAAGGACATTATATATCTACACCAATTGCAATGCACAATGTATGAAAACCACACACATTGATGAATATAATTGGTGAATACTCAAGAACAATGTTACGCAACAGAATGAAAGACTGCCTTAAATGCGTGGGCTGCTTGTTGACAACGTCTGTGCAATATTACCAATAAAACGGACATCTCGACCAATGGAGAATCATCAGAGCGCATGCTCCAATTGCCATGGCATAGGGACCTCAATGTAACCCCTATACTAGCACCAAAAGTAAATATTTCAGACAGGAACTTTTTAAAGTAATCTGTCCTTTTGACAATGTATTCGAACTCCCAAGAAAATCACAGATTTGCTTCAATTACTGCTAAGAAGCTTTCCCCGTCTGAGGAACTTTTCAGCACCCTGTCTACATAATGCAATATAATCTAAGCCGCAGAACCTGAAAGGGATTAAGAAATTAGGGGCTACAAAAGCAGGTGTAAAACCTGTTTCTGAATGTAAATAAATGTGGCCACATCTTCTAAATCTGAAAGATGGCGTGGCTTGCAGTGCAACAAAGAATCAAGCTCAGCTCCCTCTGCTCTGCAACAAGAACTGTCAGGGGAACATGCAGGACTATCTCTGGAAGCTGCCCCCGCCCCCCCACTATTTTTGTATTGTTTTATTTATTTGGTATTTATAATGCACCTATACACAATGGGCCCGATTCATGGAATATTTGCCCGGTTCAAAATTAATTTGCACTGCTGAAAAGTGACTTGCACTGCCGACAAAAAACCCTGATCATGGAACTGTGCAAAGTGTACTTTTGCCAGGCAAAGTCATTTTAAACTGCAAAAATGAATATGCACTGACTTTGCACTGCAAAAATACACTTTGCAGGGTGTCATGAATCAGGGTTTTTGTCGGCAGTGCAAAGTCACTTTTCAGCAGTGCAAATTCACTTTGAACTGGGCAAAATGTGTTTTGAGGTGCAACAAGACAAAAGGGTGGGGTGACCGGGAGGCCAAAACAAAAACCATCCTACTAGGCCTTGTGACATTCGGAACATGCAAGTGCAGTAAGCAAAGTGCAGGGGAGAGGGGAAGGGGAGGGTGAGTGCCGGTCAGGGTGGAAAGGCCTGTGAGAAGAAAGCAAGTCCCAGGGGAGGCCAGGTCCACAGGCTGAGTGTGAGGTAAGTGGCTGGAAGGGCTACAAGGGCGCAGACCCAGCTAGGCTATTGTGTGGGGGAAGGGCCCAGAAGGGCATGTGCATGTTGAGTGAGGGGCAGGGGTCAACTAGGCTAGGGACTGCCCTCCAAGAATCTGAAGGAACCAGGCAGCCAGTCAAGAGGCAGATGGGGACATTAGTATGTGAGAGGGAAGGAAGAAGAGAAAAGGAAAGTCTTGAGACGCTTCTGGAACTTAAGGAGATCTGATAAAGTCTGAAAGGGGAAGGGAGGCCAATCCAGAGGGAAGCACCTGCTGAGGAGAGAGATCTATGCCCCCCACCCCCACTCTCTGCTAGGAAAAGCATATGAACTGTGGAGAGTTAGATCTAGATGACCGAAGGGCTTAAGTAGGGCTGTATTTAGGGGGAGAGAGCTGGATGCAGTGCAGTCCCAGGACCCAGAATGCATTGTGTATGATACAGATGGTCTGAAACCTGATCCTCACAGCAACTGGGAGCCAGCGGAGAGATTGTAGGACTGGAGAGATGCGGTCCCTGGGCTTGAGCCCACAGGTAAGTCGCACAGTCCTGTTCAGGATTAGTGGAAGGGGGCGAAAGGAGTAGTTAAGCAGATTGAGGAAGAGGCTGTTGCAGTAGTCCAGCCTCGAGGGGACCAGAGCTCTGCAGACATTGAGTTTCTGGGGGAAGATGAGAAAAGGAAGAATGCCTCTGAGGAGGTGCAGCTGAAAGTGGGCCTTCTTGGCAAGGTCTGTGATGTGAGGGGAGAAGGAAAGAGAGGAGTCGAAGATGACACCAAGGTTTTCTGTCTCACAGGAGGGTGAGGGGAGGGGCCTATGGAGGACAGCCAGTGTTTTGCAGGGAAAGACAGAGAAGGGGTCTCAATAAGAAGGATCTGACTTACTGGCATAAAGGCAGAGATAGTTAGCAGTGCACCATGCCTGAATTGCAGAGAACGAGGAGGTAGAGGGGGAAGCTTGAAGGAGAACTCTGTCATCCGCATAGAACTGGAGATGAGGACAGAAGGTTGAGGTAAAATGGGCTAGAGGGGGCAAGTAGATGCTGAAAAGCCAAGGCAAGAGTAGAGAACACTGAGGGACACTGCAGGTGGACAGTGAGATGGTGCAGCGAAAAGGGCCCAGTTGAACCTGGGGAGGTCTGTCCGAGAGGAAGGTCAACCAGTCCAGAACCAGGTCTGTGATGCCCTGCCATCAGAGCCGATTTATTAGGGTGGTATGATTGACCATAGCTGAGGCAGAGGAAAAGTCCAGAAGGATGAGAATGGTAGGATGGCTGGAATTGAGATTAGAGAGGAAGTCATCACAGGCGTTCAGGAGAGCAGTTTCTGTGCCTCTGGCAGCTCTGAAACCAGACTGGTGGTTGTGGAGACAGCCAACAGATTCAGTGTGGTGAATAAGCTGAGAGATGGCCATCTTCTCCAAGAGTTTGCCCAGGGAGGGGGTAATGGAGATAGGGTGGTAGTCTGCTGGACTGGAAGGGTCGGCGGAAGGTGCTTTGAGAGAGGGTGCACAAGGGAGTGCTTGAGGAGTGAGGGAAGGATCCAGTGGCAAAGGAGTGATTGCAGAAATCATCCAAGGCTGGAGCAAGATAGGCAATGCTTTCCTTGATAGTTCTCCAGGAGCAGGCAAACACCTGTTTGGAGGAGACCTTCATAAAACGGACTTGTCTAGAAACCTCATAAGGTGTTATTGGAGAGAAAGAGGAGAGGGGGCCAAGGGAGGCCTAACAGGTAAAGGAATGTAGTAGAGGAGTGAGGACAAGATGTCCTGATTTTCAGAAATCAAATGAGAGGCCAGAGAAGTACAGAGGGCCAGGGAAGGAAGAGGAGAAGTGGAGACTGCACTAGGGTTGGCGAGTTCCTTGCAGATTTTGAAAAGTTCTGCCCTGTTAGTGGCCAGACAGATGCAGGTTCGGATAAAAAACCCAGATCTTTAAGATGAGTAGCAATACCCTGGAGATGGATGGGGATGCAGATTTTATTCATACATCAACAATAAAAATGACTTGGCTAGTTGGAAAAAAGCATATCTGTTTTTAATATCAATTATCTAAAACAGGGAGTACAGCGAATATCAACTAACACGCTCAGTCCTCTTACGCAATGCATTTAATAAAAAATGTAGCTTAAGTACTAGAAACTTGTCATCACTGACGTTAACCTACGTATTACTAACGTTATCCTACGGGGCAAACTACAAGAACCTAGTGAAGGAAATGATAGGGTCTAAAGGAACATCTAAGTATACATACTAGTATGAGACAGCGAGTGAAGGTAATTGGATCTTTAACATCAGGTGGGGCAACTAAGCCCTCCCTTCAAAATGCCCACTATGAACGTCACTAAATGTATGATGTCCTATTGGCTACACAAACTATAGGACCCTTAATTACCTGGCCCCCTACAATTTGTTGGCACTCTAACCTCTGTCAATACTTTTCCACATACGTCTAGGAGCATGCAGGCTGGCCTTTCAGTTGCTGGTGAGCTAGCCTTAACCATAGCGTCCCACTAATTAGCATATCAATCCATCATCCCCTCAGTGCTCTGCTGTCAATTAGGACTTTGAACTTGTCCTTGGAAATGTTCTTTGCTCTGGAGAATTTAGGGGAGTGAAGACACACTCTGCCTTTATGCGTAGGTGAGTTCATCTTGTTCGTCCAATTTAATCTATCCATGTAGCTGAAGACCATGGCATTGAACTTTTAGTGTCTTTAAGATACTATTTTTTTAAATAGACCTCTGACTTCTTCCTTGTTTTGTTCATGCATTCTGAACAGGAGTCTTGTTGTTTCACACGATTTGTATCCATTGTCAGCTTATTCCAGTCTGATAAAACTGTGGCTTTCTTTGGCTCATTCAACCTTACCTTCTGAGATTTATGTTTATAATTCAGTTGTTTTTAACTGCGACATACTAAAAATGAGGCCGCCTTTCTTAATCCAGCACTGCTATAATATATAAACATCCATTCTTTACTGGTTCTTGTGTGTGTGTGTGTGTGTGTGTGTGTGTGTGTGTGTGTATGTATGTGTGTGTATATATATATATATGTATATATATATGATGAAAGCAAACAAAGACCGCAGAGTCTTGTTTCTTTGAAAGCTGCACTGCCATCAAATAACGAAATCCAAAAGTGTCCAGCAATAGTTGATTGCCAAAATATTCAATTGTGGGGAAACAGCAAACAACTGCACAGCAAAAATATGCTTTAAATAAAGTTTTATTTAAGAAATATTGCAGTAAAAAACGGCTTCCCAGTGACAAGGAGGCTAACTAAAGCGTTTAGCCACACTCCTGTGGCTTGTTCACAGTAACTCCGCCCTGTTGTGGGAGCTCTTTTAACCCATGACACACCAACGTACACAAAGTTGATTTACAAGGATGTGGTTTTTACATTCAGCCATCTTAGTAAGTGCAAAGTGCAGGTATATCACAATGTCTGCATGGATCACATTTGTTCCGACACCTAGTAAGTTTCACAAAAAAATATCTGATATATATTCAATATAAATTCTGTGACAGTTTTATAATAATTTATAAAATCTAAGTTTTCAACATTGCCAACAAGGTCTGTTCGAGCAATAAACATGAAATAAGCGTCTTAGTGACGCTATATATAATAGTATATACATGGATGAAATTCAATTTTTCAAGTTTATAAACAAGACCATTAGGCTGAAATATAGTATTACAAGGTAATGGTGTGGCAATATGTAGTTCTATATATATATAAAAAACATTTTATAATGAAGTGCTAGTGCATAGTGCAAACATCATAGCAGCATAGTTCGATGACCATAAGATTATATTTCAATCATCAGTTAAAGTGCAAGTGCTTTACTAAAACCAATATTTCTACATAGCACAACACTACCCTTAGTCTGCTAAAGCTCGGAAGACCTTATATGGCTACAGTCGGATCGCCATGACAGACAAATATTGGCTAAAGTGATACACAGCATAGAAATGCATCTCAATTTAAACATTCGATTGTAAACTGTGTATGTGGGTGTCAAATAGGGAAAGAAAAATTAAGTTAAAATAGAAATCAACCCACAAAAAAACACATAACGGGAAGTAAGGCAAAAAAAACAAGAACATTTTAAGGAAAAAGAGTTCATAAGCATGAGAATTCAAGGCAGAGACAATTAGTTTCCTTAATCAATGAAAAGCAGAGACAAAACAGCCAACAGTTTAATGGCTTGCTGGGGCCAGACTACATGAAGAGAAAATGTACATAGAAAAGACAAGGGGTAGTGATTTGGATAACCAATTAACACATTTTAAGTTCCCAGAAAACTGTACAGCTCCTCATCTACATTGTGGCCCGTCAGGTTTTTGCTCTCAAAGTCTATGATATATCTGGTCTCCTCCTGTCGTAACAGTTTCTCATTATCGCCTCCTCTTGGGCCGCTGGTAACTTTATGGACACTAAAAAACCTCAGACTACTTGAATCACCATTATGGAACTCTGTGAAATGTTTTGCCATGGGATATGCATGGTCCTTATTGACGATTGCTCTGATATATTGCAAAATGTGTATTTTTAATTTGCACTTAGTGCTGCCAACATACCATTTTAGGCATGGGCACTTCAGGACATATACCACAAGTTCAGACTCGCAGGTAATTCAGCTTGCAATGTGTATTTGTGTCAGCAGAATAGGGTGGGTGTAACTGTTGCAGTTGGACGCATATTTACATGCTTTGCATTTGCAGCACTTAAATAAGTCTTTTTGTCCCCCTGAAAGCCAATTACTGCCTGTGGATACTTCTTCAGAAGCCATAAAACTTTGAACCACTAAGTCTTTTATGGCCAAGCTTTTGCAGAAAGTAATGTCTGGCCGTGCATTTAGCATATTGCCTAGGTCTTTGTCCACCTTAAGAACATTCCAATACTTAGTGATAATATTTCTTATGATGGATGAATGGCTCCCGAAAGTCAGTATTAGCCTGGTGGTATCTTTGTCTGTACTGTCCCGAAGATCAGATTGAGATGTCATCAATAAGGTTTGTCGATTCATATCTCTGACCTTCAGTTAAGATCTTTCAATCACCTGTTTAGGATACTTCTGAGCCATGATTTTACTTGCTAAATCAGTCTTTCACATCACTGCAGTTCCTTCTGATACGAATAAATTCTCCATACAGAATGCTCCATAAAAGACCTTTTGGTGTGCGCTATTTGCGTTGAGTGGGATATTGGCTCCAGTTCTCTTGCGATGCAGTTCACACCCAATTTTTTGATCGGGAATTTTAACCTTCACATCCAAAAAGACGATTGATTGTTCACTGCGTTGTTCAGTGAATTGTAAGTTCAGTTCATTAACATTGAGGAATTTGACAAACTCTTTCCAGGATTGAGCCGTACTGTTCCATACAATGAATAAGTCGTCTATGTCGCGTATGCACAGAATAATTTTGTCAGTCAAAGTCTCATTGCCTTTGGCCCATACTACAGTTTTTTCCCATTTCCCCATCAGAAGATTAGCGTAGGAGGGGCAAATGTGGTACCCATTGCAGTTCCCTGGATTTGACGAAACAATTCATTATTGAAGAGAAAAACATTGTTCTCTAAGCAAAGTCTTACCATTTCCAGGATCATAGCAGAATGGTCGAGGTAATTGAGGGAGCGTGTTTTCAAGAAAGTTTCACATGCCTTGATGCCATCCTTGTGTTGTTTAGATGTGTATAATGACACAACTTCCATAGTGGCTAACAAGTATGTTGGTTCCCACGGTAAGTCATCAATTTTGCAAAGGAAGTCAGTAGTATCCGTTTATATAGGAGGGCAATGTGGAAACAAATGCACACACCGTCTCATCCACAAATTTGGACGTGTTTTCGAGTAGTGAGCCACACAATGTGACTATTGGTCTGCCGGGAGGTTTGGAAGGATTTTTATGAATTTTAGAGAGGAAGTATATGGTGGGAGTAGTAGAATGATGGGTAAACAAAAATGTCACCATGTCCTCATCCAAGATTCCTGCATTCTCCCATTTCACTAAGAATTCCAAGATTGTTTTTTCCATCTGATCAATGGGGATCAATGGGGGTTTTCTCAAATTTTTCATAGCATCTGGAATTGTTGAGCTGTCCATAGTCTTCTTTAATATAGTCCATCTTGTTCATCAGGACAATATTGCAACCTTTGTCCGCAGGTTTAATTATACATCTGTCCATTTTATATATATTTGACAAAGCATTTCCAGGACAAATTCCTTTTAATATATTTGTTGTTTTTTCTCCTTTCTTGTTTAAGGTCATCAATCACTACATTGGAAAACGCTTCAATATGTACATTCTGAGCACTTAAGGGGTTGAACTTGGATTTGAGTTTGCTTTTGGAAGGCCAGTCAGTGCAGATGCCCAATTGTTCCATGACCGGTCTATCCAAGTTTTCAGAATTCTCAGCTGACATCTGATCACTTTCATATTGAAGAGTAGCCAATGCAGTGAGTATCTATGTCAAAAATAATAACATCCGTCTGTCCTTCCAATGGCGGTTTGGATTTCTTTTTATACGTGTTGGAGGCAAAAACTTTTTTAGCCGCAGCTTGCGAACAAAACTGTCCAAATCTAATCTCGTTTGCACGTAATCAAAACCCACAAAGGGGCAGAAATTAAGTCCCAGTTTGAATAATTTAATTTCCTCTGTTGTCAAAACCTGGTTGGACAGGTTGATAATCTGTTGTTCGGCTGGACTTAGCTCAACATCATTGTTTAATCTCCAGAGCGCAGTGATCTTGGAGGAAGGTTCCTGCTTGTGTTTGTTGCCCCTATGCCCCCTCCTCGTGGCTTTTTGCCTCCTCTTCCTTTTCCTCTTGGGGCTGCCCACTTACTCGTGTTTTTTTGTTGTTGGCATTTGAACGGCCGTCTTGACATAGCAGCCTCATTTCTTCTAAAAAATGGAGGCGTACTATGGGTTCTTCATCTTTGTTTTCAGTAACATCAGACTCAGAATTGGATACTGCAGATTCAAGGTTGACTTCATTTGTTAATCCTACAGAGGCCGCCGTTACTTTCACCTTTTGCCTCATTTGGTCGAAGCGATGTGCAAAAGTGTACACTCTGCCCTGTTCATAGTCCCTTTTGTCACGTAGGAACTTGCGCTGGTTTCTCAATTTTATATCCTCTTCAGATATTTTTAGTCCATTCTCTATGTCCAATTTAATCTATCCATGTAGCTGAAGACCATGGCATTGAACTTTTAGTGTCTTTAAGATACTATTTTTTTAATAGACCTCTGACGTCTTCCTTGTTTTGTTCATGCCTTCTGAACAGGAGTCTTGTTCTTTCACACGATTTGTATCCATTGTCCGCTTATTCCAGTCTGATCAAACCTCGGCTTTCTTTGGCTCATTCAACCTTGCCTCCTGAGATTGATGTTTAGAATTCAGTTGTTTTTAACTGCGACATACTAAAAATGAGGCCTTCTTTCCTAATCCAGCACTGCTATAATATATGTTTGTGGATCCTCCATTCTTTACTGGTTCGTGTGTGTATATATGTATATATATATATTCAAAAACAGAGAAAATGCCCTAGGACAGGGCAAAATTCGACGGGTTGCACTCCCAAGAGCAGCTGAGAAACGAAATCCAGTCTCAGCAAGGAAAAGGTGTGACAGCAAATCCAGGCAGGACCAATGTTTCTTTATTAATAAAAAGGTGCAGCAAAAAGGGAAAGCCTGGTTACAAAACGACGCGTTTCGCGGTACACTGACCGCTTGTTCACGTAGTTAGGGAGTTTCATGGAAGAAGGACTTCTTATATATGCTTTAAAAACCTCTATGATACAAGTGCATAGAATGTCCCCATTCACAAGGTGGTGCAAAATGAACACATGGCAGCCATCTTAAAACATTTAAGGCACTTCAACATGCAGTGTGTTAAGTAAAATAAAAACACATCGTAAGTGTCAATACATCAAACAAATGTTATACGATTAAGAATATAGCAACAATTGCACAAATGTGCTGGCTGCGAGGACTGTGGAGGAAAAATGGCAAAAAGAAAGCCTCAGGTACATAACGAGTGTCAAAGGAAAAATATATATAAAAAAATATATAAATACATATAAATACACATTGTTCAAAATAAACGTGTTTTCCAATGGTATGTCTGTCAACAAAGGTGGGTACCCAAAATTAAATAAAGTAAAAAAATAATGCCATTCTAAGGCAACCGCCAATAATGACGAGCCCTGCCTGGTAGGTCTGCCCACGTTATAACGTCTGAAGCAGCCATTACTTCAACACAGTCCAAGAAACCCCACAACATAATATGTTCACTAGACAAAATATAGCCATCAGAGGTATTCTTCCCTTCCTCTCCTTCCCCCAGAAGCTCACTGTCTCCTGAGCCCTGGTTCTCTCGAAGCTGGACTACTGTAACAGCCTCTATCTTAATCTGCCTGCCTCCACTCTCCGCCCCATGCAACTCATCCAGAACAGAACTCCGAGACTTGTCCTTGGCCTCAAGCCCAGGGACCGTATCTCTCCAGGACTGAAATCTCTACACTGGCTCCCAGTGGCTACGAGGATTAAGTTCAAAACCCTCTGCATTGTCCACAAGGCCTTCTGGGGCCTGGGGCCTAAATACCTTCAACTCTCTCTTCCTAAATATCTTCCTTCCCGAGCCCTTCGCTCATCCATCTCCAACTCCCCCAGGGTCAGCCGCTTCTCGAAGCAACGAGTTGGGGGTCGATCTCTCGCCGTGGCAGGGGCCTCCCTCTGGAACAGTCTTCCTGCCTCCCTGAAACTTGAGGAGAACCATCTCCGGTTCCGGAAGCACCTCAAAACCTTCTTCTTTGCTTCTGCTTTCTCTCTCCCTCTCCCCTGCTAAAGTCTCGCCTGAATCTGCACCGAATCTGCAACTGGGCCACTCTCACCGACCTCGGTCCTGGTCCCAGCCACTCTCCTCTTGCACTGCCTCCCTGGCAACCCCTACACTGAGGGACTGTCCCTGTATCCCTACAGCCCCCCCTTTCCCAGCACTTGTCTGCACTTACCTTGCACTTGCCACCAGCTGGCCCTATTTATTTACTTGTTCTACTTGTACTGCACTTCCCCCCCTCCCCTTCCCCTTCCACTTTTCCCTTCCCCCTACCCCTGCACTTGCGCGGTCTGAATGACACCTGTGCTAGTAGGATCGTTGTCTGTCTTCCCCTTGTTCCCCCTCCCTGCCTCGTCGCGCCTTGAAACACTTGTGTATAGGCGCGTTACAAATGCCATATCATATCATATCATTCTAAGTGTCCACCGTTGGTCTCGCATAAACAAAGATATATAGTCATGTAAGTCTAAGTTTACGCATACATGTGTGAGGTGTAATACAAATCAAACTTAATGAGTCTTGAGACAATATAAAGTGCTATGTGCTTTAGCAGCAATGTAAAGTGCTTAGTGCTTTAGCAGCAATTTTAAAGTGCTTAGTGCTTTAGCAGCAATTTTAAAGTGCTTAGTGCAATGACATATATATGCTTGCCGCAATCTATTCACTATAAAGCTAGCCTCACAATTACTTTGTCTGCTTGCGTTTCTTTTGCATCTGTAACCGTGTAAAATGACTTCTGTGGCATAAGCTTCTTCACCTTGATCCCAAGATGTCACTTATCCTTGATGCCTTATGGAATATCTTCATTCTCTAGTCTCTATCTTCTATGTACGCCAGCTCCACTCTGTGACGTAACCATTCATCTTTGCCATTCATTTGCTCTGCTTCTTACAGAATCTCATTTAAATGTCCATCAAATGTTCTTGTATGCAGGTATGGTTTTCTCAATGGGAGCCTTGCTTCCAGGATTATTTTAGGTATTGGTATTCCCAATGGTACTGGACGGTTTCCATACTCTGGCTCCCAACTTATAGGCAATATCGGTGAGATGGTTGTGGTGGAATGATGGAGGAGGAGGCTGGCAGTGCGGTCCAGGAGTTCAGGTGAGTGGACAGGAGAGCATGATAAGACCAGGAGAGGAGCAATGAGAGGGTTGGGGATGGGTATGTCTAAAGATATCGGAGCATCCAAGGTGTTTCTGGCTGAGTGCGTCAGACCGAAGGGAAGAATGGAGAGGGAAAGAGAATCACAGAGGTTGCGGAAGAGACCACATCTGTGGAGTCGGGATGAATATTGAAGTCTCTGAGGAAGAGAAGCTTCGAGGAGGAGGCCAGGAGAGAAGAGGTGAGGTCAGCTGATTCTTAGTGAAAGACCTGGCCAGGGGGCCTGTAGATGGTGGCCAGTTTAAGAGAGGACAGGATAGACGCCAAGCCTGCAGACAAGGCATTCGAACGAGGAGTAGTCCTGAGTGGGTATGATAGTAGAAGGGAGCCACTCAGGGAAGATAAGGGCCACTTCGCCCCTGACCCGATAAGGCCTGGGCTTGGAGAGGATCTTACAATCCTCAGGGAGGAGAGTGTCAAAACTCATGAGAGCTGGGAGTGAACCACATCTCAGTTAGAGTAAGGACATCAAGGTTGAGGTCTTCAAGGAGGTGGCAGATGTCAGAGGAGTGTTTGATGGAAGAGCGAATGTTGAGCATAGCTAAGTGGACCCGGTTGATGAAGGTCTTCTGAGGAGGGGTACAAGAGTGAGGTAGACCCATTGGAGGTGGCAGAGGGGTGGAAGAAAGAAGAGGCATGAGAGGGGACGAAGTTGATGAGAGACGGAAGATGCCTATCAAGAAGGAGGAGGTTGGGATGAGAGTCCTGGACCACGACGGTGCCATTTAGGTGACAGCTCTAGATGTCACGTGATATTAAACAATGCATCTGTGTCCCAAGTTGGACATCACCCAGATTCACAGGCATGAAGGCAATCAAAGTGGTAGACCGCCAAATATGGAAAACTGCACTCACAGTTGAGACAACTAAAGCTGAGCCCTGAAGTCAACTCGTTAAAGGATGCCATTTGTAAGCATCCAGAAATGATCATAGTCACCACCCCCAGAGATAGAGTAGACATATCTATATATCATGCAATAATCCTTTTGCTCAATGAATATAGAAGTCAAATTATAGCATCACCAATGTTATCAGTTACATCCGCTTAAATAGCCTCTTCTCATGATATTCAAAGAAAGATTGTATATGCTCAGTGAAGTGACCACTATGGCAATGTTCTGATACATCATACAACTCTTAACTAAATAAATGACTGTGATGGGGGAGTTATGGTATGGAAAATGCCCCAACATAAGAGTTGTCAAAAGGTTTGGTACATGTTACAGCAAAGTTTCCACAGCAACATAGTCGGGGGGGGGGGGGATCTCATGATGGCTTACATAAAAATCCTCTCAATTATCCTTAACTACCATTAAGTAGTGTGGGCTGAGTTCCAGGCTTACTCTGAGGCATAAGCAGTGGTGTGCAAGGAAGAAAGCCTCAAATATTAAGGTAGACAAAAGAGCAATGTTAATAAATAACAAACAGTATTCGAGGAGCAGTATCATGCAGCATATATATATATTTTTTAAAGTGAAGTTGTAATGAGTGGCTCCTTGGCTCCTTGAAGAAAAGCATTAGACCACATGCAAATGTATGAATAAACCCACAGAATGAGTTCATTAATTTACTTTTTTAAAGTATTGACGTCACATGCATTTGCTGAAGGAAAGTGTACCAGTTCTAGTGTAGCAGTTATAGTCCTTTCCAAAAATGGCATGAAAAGTTAATCTGCTGGTAGTACAACTTTTCCATCAGCCAACAGGTACCAGATCCTCAGTCAACAGCGCCCGCACATCATCCAATGAAAAGAACACAGAAAAGACCCCAAGGCAGAGACGTGATATCGAGAGTGTGGCTGCAATTTACTGCAGAAAATCAACAATCACATCTTGCTAGTTGCCGTATTTGCAAAAGAGATGTCTTGCAAGGGAGGTGGGTATTAATTTAGGCACCTGCTATGTGTGATCCCATGTGAGGCTGCATCATCTACATGGTTAGATAAAGGAGTTAAATGACAGCCTCTCACCCATCAACTGCAGGCATCCCACAGCATTACACATGAGAATATTCCTGATTCTCAGATTTTCACAAGCCCTTTGGTGGGAGTGAACAGAAGGCCCTTCTATTGTAAGACCACAAAGGATTCGTCCGGTGATGATGATTTGCTTGCAAGTCCATTACAGTCGCGCAGATGAAGTTGCATGGTGAAGGATGGTGGAGACTTTGACACGGTCAGTTTGGGTTGGTTGCATTGAGCCCACCTTGCTCATCTGCCTGGGAAGACAATGATTCAGTGGCCTCAGCCTTCATCATTGATCTATCTGCTAGGGTCCATCTATAGCTCCTCTGCCTGGTGATCTGCAGACTCCTTCAGCACCATATCCCCCTCTTACCTCAACCCTTTGTGCCCCTGCACCTCTGTAGCTGCAACTCTTTGATGCCCCTGGAGAATATTCTCTTCCTTTGCAAGTTAAAGATCAAGGTACTCGCCCACCTTCTCCAGGTACTCCTTGAGTATAGACACTAACATTGCTCCAAATTGGTAGCCACCTTCTCCTCCTCAACCACGTCTTACCCCTGAACCACACATTTCCCTCCAAATATCATCTCTCAGTCCACCACCACCATCTCCCCCTCAAAAATGGGTTTCCTCTCATGAACCACGATCGCTACCTCCTCAACTACTGTCTTCCCCTTATCCGACATCTCAACATCTGTCTGCCCTCCTCGTAGGCTTCACCTCAACTTTATGATGCAGAGGTAGACAAGAAGTCTACCTCCTCATCTTCTCCCCCAGCACTGCTTCTAAATGTTGTCTTAGGTCTCATTGAACAAAACGCAAAAGTGCTTAAGATGTCGATGTACACAATACTCATTAAGTGACAAAGACAAACGGAGGTATTTTTGTGAAGACTCACATAAACAGAGAGTTCTTTCAACACAAACGGCAGGGAAGTTGACTGAGCACAGCATAGGCAGATGCCTCCGTGGTCACGTATAGTTTTCTCTACAGAGGAAAGGAAAGGTGTTAGGAAACTTTTGAAAGTGTCTGTCTTTTAATTTTTTGGGGTGACACAAAGGGAACAGGATGAAGTACAAGACACACTTTTTTAAAACCTTTTTTGTAAAAAAGGAGTAAGGCTACACCAGGGAAGAAGGCGATAGAGGGAACAAGAAACAGCAAAACACCACTAACAAATGGAACACACCTACAAAACACTCCTACACTCTCCTAAATGTACTCCAAAACTAAACCTCCTAAACTGCCAATGTGTATGGCCAATCCTAGCTCAACAGCTGAACAAAACCCCCCCAAAAAAACAGGAAGTTGAACCTTTTGTAGATCCTCAAATGTATTTGAGAATGGCTCGGGCCTCTGATTTGGTGGTCTGACACCCAAATAACGGGCCTTGAAATTGGACAGCTGACCTCAAACTGCACCTTCAAACTCTCTGCAGTAGTCAACCTTTGCAAAATCCCACAGAAATATTACTGAGCGGATCAAACCTACACAGAAAATCGCAGCTTTTCCATGGATCTCCTGTTGGGAGGTTTGCCGACCTCTACTACAGATCCCCATGGAATCCAGCTGTCCTTTTCACACACAGAAAGGCATGCAGAATCACAGGGATTCAGATCTCTCCACCTAAATGAACATTGTGATGCAGGCAGAGACACTTTTGGAATCCCAACACAGACCGGGGGAAATGCCGAAGGAGAATCGCTTCTGGTTTTCCCACTTTCTGCAGGGAATTCAAAAACAAAACTGTCTCTCTAGGCATATTTAATTTCATCCAGGGCATTTCCCAGACAAACGAAGTGGTAATGAGTGGTCTGCATAGAAAGTGATGATGTTGTGACGTGACGATAATCTCATCTCCTCATATACCACAGGGAAACACACAGGAGTCTGATCTACCTCATCTTCTGATTACTAGTATAGCACAACCTCCATAATAGGGCACACAGAATGGAAAGGATAGTTCAACAACAAAGTTGGCCCATTGATCCATAAAGTGTTAACAGAAACAAAGGAAAATAGTGAACCTAGTTGCCTACACACATAAATATTAGGAATGGCATGACTGGCATCAATGACATGCAACACAGATACACTTTTAAAGGCACATCAGAGGCTCCCATCAATAAAGGTGCAATCGGTCCAGGTATCTTTTGAATCTTCCTCTAGACAGAAATATCAGTAACATGGCCAACACCACGTTTAGAGGAACAAGGCCAGTGTCCTTTACCAGCAAATCCATCACTTGTACATCCATCACGATACCATCACCATGCCCATCCTCAGCACCCAGGCCTAACAGCTGGCCCTCCCCACCATCACCTTTGCAAAAAACAGAAACTGCGCCTTCATACTCTGTGAGGTTTCTATCATAAAAACTCCTGGTTCGAAATGGCGTGTTTCTACTCTTCCATTTCCAAAACCAGTTGTAATTCCGGATTCAAAACGAATGAATGCAGCATGTTCTAACTCTTCTATTCATTATAAACAGGCCCGACCTAACGCACGGAAATTACTTATCACCCTTTTGCATGTAAAACCACAAGATATGGTTTCCATAAAAAGGAGAAAAGTCGAGCAATTAAATTTCTATCAGATGCGCAGCATATATATATTTAAAATACTATTATCTTCTATCATCTCGCCAACCGAAAAACACTATCCTCCCTATGCGTGTCAGAAGAAGCATATGCTTAGACGATCGATCGATCACCTCACAGGCCTGGATGACTTGCACAGTATGGAGAGCAGTTGTGGGGATGCATGTTTTCTTACCTGCTCTAGGAAGTGCAGCTGGAATGTTCTTCCTCACGCAGTTTGAAGTTTATTTTGAAATCAAGCGGGAAAACTCTGTAGCATTTTGCTAAGTGTTAAGGTGGGCATGATCCCAATTCCTTATTGGGTGGCTGTTCTGTGCAGGATTGTGATATCACTTGAGCTCAGGACAAAAGGAGATGGTCTATTATTAGACATAACGTTTAAGTCGTTTTTGTTCTGTGGCTCTTCCTGGAGGCCAGCCAATCTATCGGAGAGATGATGGTTTGTTGAATGGTGGCTGGTGAATTTTTAAATTGGATGGGCACAAATGTTTCCCCCAAAATGTGTGAGCCAACAGGTGTAGTGAGGGGGCCCAAACCAACAATAGAGGGCTCTGGGGAGGGAATCTCCCACATGAACATTTTAAAAATAATAGTTTCAAATGGTGCATTTTGCAGCTCGAGTTATTGAAAAAATGGGTAATAAGCCACACAGTTTGTAATTGCTTTTGTTGGGTAACTCATGAAGAAAATCCAAGAAATTCGAGTCACAAACAGTGCACAGGAGCACTTTGTACTGTGCCACACTACAGAAATATAACTAGACCGGCCCAGTAATGTAGGCCAGTCTTGCCACATAATAAAGACATGGGCATCAAGAGTAAAGCAAGCATGAATCATATTTGCTTTTTATCACTATACTCTTGATGCCACTCTTGTTGTTTCATCGCAAAACTGGCCTACATAGGTGGGCCAGTTTGTACATATTTTTTTACTGTGTAGTACAAAATATATACAGATTCGCGTTGCCCACTAACATAGGCCAGTCTTGACTCTAATAACAAAATGGGCATCGAGAGTAAAGCAAATATTGGAATTGAAGGAAACATTTCCTGCAGTGTGAGGGTGCAACTATTGACTCACTTAGTTCCTGGAGACCCTGAATTGGGCCTCCCAGCACCTCAGTTCAGGAGCACCTTGCAACCCTGCTTACCCCTGTGATACATCTTTGAGCCCGCTCAAACCCACTCAACACACTTCGAGCCACCACACCATTCACAGTGCTGCTTTTGACTCTCTAAGCTCTTCAACCCATTTACCTGCTCTTCGAGCCACGAGCCACCTTCTTGGCCCATTGAAGCAGACTGCCCTGACTCAACCCGATCAATGGCTCAACACTATGGAAGCCACTGACTTGAACACCAACTCAACTTGCAAGAAGCCGTCAACTTCCCCATCTCTAATTCCGACTCGACCTAGAAGAAGCATCATCTCACCATTTTCTCAACCACTGACCTGAACCACTGGAAGACATTGACTTGCCTGTCTCAAAAGCTGACTCAATCCACCAGGAGTCAGTACCTCAATCTGACTTGATGCCCCCCTCCCCCTCACTATTGGGAAAGCATTCCTTGTTCGTTTTGACACTGGTTCAGCTGCAGTAAAGCTCCTAGAAGCCTCACTTGATGCTGTTGAGCTCCAACAACAAGAAACAGGAGATATTTGAAAAGACCTTGTCCCCCCAGTCCACATTAAATGTACACAGTGACTTTTAAGTCCCCTTCTCTAACTTTTTAAAGATATCTTTGAACATTGACATCACTGCTGAAATCGTTTGCCTGAGCACACATGCCTATCAAACCAGAGTGCCCTTTATTCTCTTTAATGTTTTTAATTGGTTGTATGCATTGCTCATTTTTATTAAAGTACCTATTTTTTTTTGTTAGAACCTTGGCTGATCATTCTTTTATTATAATACTACCAAACTATTGTTAGTGTTGCAACTGCGTACAAGAAATAGAAAGGTAAAACACACCTTTATCAACAGTTCTCCCATATTCAAAAAAAGCCTATAACTCACATATAATCAATTACATTTTATTAAGATTTTCAAGATAAAAACTCTCATCACATGAGAACAAATACAACATTGATTCTAAAACTCTACAGACATATACAAATATAACAATGACACAATACACATTTCTAATAATAGAAGGTGTGAATGTTAAACTACATCCATTATTAAAAGGAGCCTCAGGGTTCTATACTTTCTATTGAGGTTTAGATCTCTTCAAAAAACATTTAATTTTTAATTTTTCACTTTAAGACCTGGTATTACTCCAAATCACAGACTCTGTCTTGAAGGTCTTAAAGTGAAAAATTAAAAATGAAATGTTTTTTGTAGAGATCTTTGTGAGATCTGAACCTCAATGAGGAATTTATATCCCAACACAAGGAAGAAAGGCTTCAGAGTGCACCAGAAAAAGGGGGCAGGGTGCTAGGAAGTGGAAGTGGTCACCAATCATATAAATGGACATACAGATGGCACGGTTAAGTGCTTAACAGGTGTGGCATCACAGGGTGACCAAACCAAGATTTGGGCAGCATGCATATCTGCATCATTCTCGTGGTATTCCCTAGGCATTTGTTTGATAGGCATGATGGCAGTAGGATATTGGCAGTCAGTAGATGGACATGAGGATAGGAGCGTTGGCTCCAAACAAGGTAGATAGTCTTGGATAACAGATGAGTTTGAATTTATTGCTGAAATTGATTTTGTCCTGGAATCATAAAGCTCCAGAGATAATTCAATATTTTGAGAGCAACAGGTGACCACAGGCTGCTTCATGCATGAATCTCTTTGGAAGTACTTTTCCAGATGAGGCCCTGCACCTTTCAATTACTCCTGCTGGGGAAGCTGAATTATTACATTTGTAGTGAGGATTTGGGAACAGTTATCCAGTCTGTAGTCCCCTCGTGACTGGACTTTGGCTTCTTTGAATTCTGTGTACCTTGTTGTGGGTGACCATAAATTTGGCCACATTACCACTATATTTTACATGCTTGATCGCCCCCAAATTGAGGCTACATCATTGTTAAAATTAAGTTGCCTAGGCTATGACACCATTAATCTAGGACAACAGGTCTATTTGGCCTGCAAACTGAAAAGTTCAGGATCTGCAGTAAGCATCTGGAAGTGACCAAATCCTGTTTTTGGAGACCTCATGTTTCAGAAGATGTGAAACCTTTTTCACAATCTTTCTCTAGGGAAACACAAGCACCACAGAACACCTTTCCCACAGTTGTTTGTACAGATGTTCATCTATTTTTACAGAACATCTTGAAAACCCATATTTTTGATTAATTTGTTTCCATGTAATATTTCTTCCTTTCTTGAGAATATTGTATTTTTCCTCATGTACTACTCAGTTTTTATTGTTTCATGGTTCTGGAATTATTTGTACAGTGCTCTCATTTTATATGACCTTATTTGTGCTAAATAAATATTCATATAGAAGATAATGGTGTGGCTGACGAAGAGGATGATCCATTCTCACAGCGGTTAGAAATAGCGCACACATTATATCAGGAATGATGAGTATTTGGAAAGGAAAGATCACAAGAATTGTGCTAACAAGGAATGATCAACCAGGGTGCAGAAGGTTCACACTATGCAACTGGTTTCATAATTACCTGACCCATTATAAGTATGAACCTTGACAGGATATTACACCTTTGGGGAGATGGTAAAAGTGATTGGTTGCCGAGTGATCATATAAATGGAGAAAAGCAACAAGCAGCCACAATATTGGGAAACAGGACTCGCTTTATGCTCCACAAGCTTTAGACAAACTTCATGAAGTTGATGATTTGTTTGGGTTATGAGAATTTGGCTATATTTCAGGCTCAAAACGTGGTAAAGACTCACAATGATTTAGTTCCCACCAATAGTAGAATAATGTGGAAGACAATAGAGGAGGTAAGAGGGTAGAGGAGGTGAGAAACCATGAGGGAGCCCAGAACCATATAGGTGGCCACTGTAAGAGAAACCATTGCCCCAACGTGTCTCAAATTTCAAGAAGAATGTACAGATCCCAGGATAAATCAATATTTTGTGTAGAGCTGTACAAGTTTCTAGAGACCAAAGATAAGTGCAAATAGTTGACTGAACAATCCACAGGGATAATAGCCTATTTCTTGTTGGAGAGCTTTAAGAAACGTTGTCCAAACATCCACAGATGATGTGTGAAAGATGGAAGATTGTTCAGGAATGTTGCCTTCCTTACTGAGAAATGTGACACTTCCTTGCACTTCTGTTTAGAGAACCTGCCAAACTTGGCTGATCCAAGTCACAGAAAGCCCTATGCGCAATGCCCATTGGTTTAAACTGTGGCAAACTGGAATCCAATGAACTTCTGTTGCATAGGCCATACACATGGGGTGTCAAGTATTACAATGTGCACTTGTATGTATTAGGTAACCTGTCTTGGTATGTATCAACCTGTCATGTTGGAATGCCTTTTTTGAGTATAGCCACTCATTGGCCAAGACTGCTCCTCCCTTTAGAAAGAAAAAAACAAATTAATCGTAAAAACTGGACCGGAATCCCATGCAGTATTTTCAGCCAAACTACTTCTCTAAGGGGAAGTCTTGTTAAGGAAAAAGGCCTTTCTTTGAGAAATGATTTCCAACTTCATTGGCCTTCCTAGATCCTTTGATCCATTGGTACCAAAGTGAATAAATCCTTTACACCAGATATTTCACAATACTAGGCCTCGCATCACTCTATTCACAGGTGTTGTGGAAACAATGTGCTTTTCTTCGGAAAGCATTAGTTGTCCTAGATAAACCATCTATTTTAAAGGTTGTAGCACTTAATCTACTCACATCGAAGAACAACTTCCCTCGGAAATGGCGTGAGCACACCACAGGTGCCCTTAGTGATACAGCTAGAACTATACACTTACTTATCTCAAACGCTGACTGGGCAAAAGCGAAAATCTTCCAGTATGATTGGGCAGAAAACATGGCAAAATGCTCAACTCATAAAGATTTTGATATCTTCCTGTTTGGTATTAAGAAGCATGGGACAATAGCGAACTATCTCGTAAAACATCCGTGCCCTATTACTAGAAGAAAGTATTTGAGGTTTAGGTTAAACTTGTATATTACTCGTGACATAGTATACAGGAGAAGAATCATTTCGAGTGAGCAGAATTACTGCCGATATTGTCAGAAAACAAATCAAATAGACACTGTACAACATGTATTAGTTGACTGCGAAACAGTAAGTGGGGTACGAAGCATATGCTTCAAAGACAAACTAGTGTTTCAGAATAATTTAAGCCAGTACCAAAAATGGCAAATGCTTTTTTTCTAACCCAAGAATCTCTATACAAATAGCAATTGTTCAATTTCTGGATATGATTCTGCCAAACCCTATCCCTGCAGAGTAAAATAACCCAGATCTCTGAAAATCGCAAATGAAATGATCTGGATTTAGCATTAGTAGGCTAACTGATTTTGTTGCCACATCGACATCACAATTAAGCTGTTGTGCAAGAATGTAAGTTCATTCCTTTATGTACTATTTCATTTGCTTTATTCTTATCTAAGAACAAGATGTGAATTTTAATAATTTTAATTGTAAACATTTTGTTTTGTATAAGTAATTTGAAAAGTTGATGTTTCAACTGAACAAATTAAATTTTAAAAAAAATATTTCACAAAACAGAAAGGTCTGGTCAAAGCATTAGTTGGTATGGGCAAAATATAAGCCAATTCTCAAGAATTTCAGAAATTGAAGTTATGGGACATAAAGACCATTGCATCCCAAACATTTGTTATGCATATAACTTCATTGAGATGCAAGGTTTTATAACTGTCTAACCCTGCAGCATACAAGCCACTAGCACCTTCTCAGTGGAACTGGAGTCGAATATGACTTACTGCCTTTAAGGTAAGATCCTAAGAGTTATGAAAGGGGCTCCCAAGTGGAATTTCTTTTGGCCTTTTGCCTGTATCCCTGTAGTCCTGATCAAGTTACTAGAAGCAAGATGTTTAAGGCAAAAAGCATAATATCAGACTTGTCTCCTCCCTGGGCACCATGTCCCATGCAGATTAAAAAGCTAGTATCAACTTTATAACCAATGAATTGGCAGCCGCCATTATCTGTTCCATCAACAAAGGCACAGTGCCAACAATAGCTAATCTCATCCTTGTGAATTCAGGGAGTCACATCATCAATGTGTAACCTGTCAGGGGTATTGACCCACGTTTGAGTCATTAAGCTGCAACAGTTGGTGCTGTGGGCTTAGAAAATCCAACATGGAGGAAAAGCCCACATTTGCGCCAGGATCCAGGAAAACCGCGCCGTTTTTGCGCACACCAAAATGGTCGCCTGACCTCCCACCCACCAGTGCGAGCGTGATGGGCCAGCAGTGCCATGGGTGAAATGTGTGCCAAAGGAAAAACAGCAGTGCTGGTGGCTCAAAAAGCGCTTTGAAATCACCTTTGTTTCTCTGAAATGCAAGCTAAAAATGCCTATTTTAAACATTGCAAGATATTCAAAAATCTCACTGAACACCAGCAGACATTTGGCAGAATGTATTCTTGTGTGCATACAAAATCTGGAAAGAGAAAGGGCCCAAAACAATGTTTATAACAAAACTGGCTGAGCTGTGGATGTCAGGAGCTGAAGTGAAATTGGACTGAAAGACACTAAAATCTAAATGTTTAAAATAAATGAGTGACCTACTGTTGAGTGTCACATAGTTTGCAACTGTTAAATGTCATAGTTTTGAACTTAGAATCAGCGTTCTAGCTGCATGTATAAAAATTGAAAGTTTGATTTGGATGAAGAAAAACTAGGAACAAAAGTGACATTTAGCTGAAGCCTGGTTTAAAGAGATTGAATTCTGCCTGGCAACTACCCCCGACAGGAGTTGAAACTTGCTCAGCCACTCTTCCCAGGCCTGGCCTGCATTCTCCTGCCCTCACCAAAGGGAGATGACACCTCTGATTGGATTAGGGGAGGAGCAGCTGGGGACTGCAGGAAACAGAACAATGAGCCTTCCTGGGCTCAGGCAAATGTTAAATTAAGGGGAGTCGTCAATGGCTTCCTCTTGAGAGAAATGGGGAGGGGCAGTGCCTCTGTGAGCAACTTGAGTTGGAGGGAGGGGACAAACCAGAAATTCCACCATCTGCTTTGGGAAACCACACCCCTCTGGGCCAGAGCATAATTTTAAAAAGATGGATAATTCATAGTATGGACTTGTCAAAATTATATAATTAATATCATTATTCTTGTGATTTTTCTGTGCACATTTTAAGAGGTGTTAGAACTCTGTACCATGGTCTGAGGCAACACCCCATGAATTATGGAGATTGCAGACACGGGGTTCACGCTAGAAAAAGGAAAATTTAATGGAATATGTGTAGAAAGGTAATGTACATCTGTGTCATTTTTGGTAAAAATCCAATATTGGTAAACCAACCAAAAAGCACAAAATGTCATTTCTTAATCCAAGCTCTTAGAAACATCAGAGTTGGAACAGAAACTACCTTATGTGATATATGATGTGTATATGTAATGTCAACCACTTGTGTATCTGGGAAATGTGTTTAGTTATGAAAATGATTTTCTAAGGTAAAAGCAAAGGGGAGTGTTCTTTCTGTATGCCATAAAGATGACACCTGATGACTCACTGCTCCCTTCTCAAATCAGGTCAAAGAGAAATCCTTGACCTATCAAATCATGAGTGGGGTGGGCACAGAAAGTTAGCATCCACACCCATTTTCAAAAGACATAAAAAGAGCAACTGGAAGCCAGACAGGGACATTCAACCAGGCTATACTTAAAGCTTTGGACTCCATTGCCCCGCTAAAACTGCGGAAACCAAAACCACACCGTCACCTCAACACATGGTTCACGCCACAGTTAAGAGAACTACGTAAAGCCAAAAGAACCGCTGAGGCACTTTGGAAAAAACATCCCACAGCACTGAACAAATCTGAACTAACCTTAGCATCATCTAGCTACAAAGAAGCCATACTCCTAGCCAAAAAAGACTCCTATAACAAAAGGATTACACAAGCGGAATCCAATACTAAAGAACTCTTCAAAATACTCAAAGAATTAGAATCCCCTATTGCCCCGACTGGCAAAGGCATTACTGACGCACTATGGTGCAGCAACATCCAGAAAGCCTTATTAGATAAAATAGCTTGTCTACAATCCAAAATTAACGCAAAAAAATCTGTGCTATCTGTAGACCCTAACCACAAACAACTGCCTAACATACCCCCAACCTCCCAAACGACTTGTAAACCTTTCAGCTTCTCTCCCCTTTCAACATGGGAAGTAGAAAACATCATCAGGAAACTGAAACCTTCAAACTGCCAAGGCGATGCCTGCCCGGCCCCGATTGTTAAAGCAGCTGCACACGATCTGGCGCCATTTATTACCACTCTTATCAATGCCTCTTTCAAATCTGGAATAGTTCCCGACAATCTTAAAGACGCTTGGGTCATTCCACTCCTCAAAAAACCCACGCTTGACCCAGCTAACCCGTCTAATTACAGACCTATAACCACGGTACCTTTCCTATTAAAAATACTGGACAGAGCAGCCTACTTACAAATACAGGCTTATCTAGAAGCCAACAACCTCTTAGGGCTCAGGCAATCAGGCTTCCGACCAAGACACGGTACGGAAACTGCACTTATTGACCTCACCACCCAGATCCAAACCTTGAAAGACCATGGCAAACTTGCACTCCTTTTATTGCTTGACCTATCAGCAGCGTTTGATCTGGTTAACCATCAAACACTCTGCCAACACCTGAAATCTGCAGCCCACTTCTCAGACGCAGCCACGGCATGGATCAGCTCCTTCCTGGCTAACAGAACCATGAGGGTCTTCTCTCCTACAGATTACGCCGAGCCGGCCCCTGTACCTTGTGGTGTACAGCAAGGCTCATGCGTGTCCCCGACACTTTATAACATATACACGAAACCCCTCTTCGATATCTTAGACTATCTGGGTGTCACGTACACCAACTACGCGGACGACACCCAGATACTCTTTCCTATCACAGGTGACTACGAAATAGACAGTACGACCCTTAATGAAATCTACTCAGTTATACAAGCATGGATGGCACACCATGGCTTATGTCTCAATGACGACAAAACCGAGCTGATTATCCTGGGCACACATGCCAAACTCAAAAATCTCAACCCCTCATTCAAAGCATTTACCATAGATGGCAATCTCATCTCAGTCTCTAATAACACTAAAACCCTTGGTATATACATTGATGCTACCTTATCTCTCTCTAAACAAACCAACGCAGTAGCGTCATCAGCTGCTTACACTTGCAAGCTTATCACTGCATGCAGACCATTCATCTCCGCACCCAACTGTATCACTCTAGCGAGAGCTCTAGTCCTCTCCAAAATAGACTACTGTAACGCCCTCTACTTGGGCACCAGCCAAAGAAATATTAATAAACTACAAGTAATCCAAAACAATGTAATCAGAGCTGCCCTAAACATCCCCAAAAAAGCACACATATCTGAGACCAGACGTAACCTACACTGGCTACCTGTCAAGCACAGAATATCCCTGAAAACACTTGCCCTCACACACAAAGTCAGGGCTAACCTTGCTCCAGCATACCTTACTAACCACTTCACACCACATTCCGCCTCGAGACCTCTTAGAGTCGCCCAAACTAACACCTTGACCATACCGAGATTTAAACTCCTCAACTCTGGTGGAGTTAGCTTCCCGGTACAAGCATCCAAACTATGGAATACGATCCCCTCACATCTACGCGCAGAACCGTCATTCAACCGGTTCAAACATAGTACGAAATGTTGGCTCCATAACACGGACTCCTGACAGCTTATCTTCTGCTCATGCACTTGTTTATTATGTCAGTTCCTACATGTAACTATTTGGAACTTGGTCAATTGCATTGTTCTGATGGCATATTTATGTAACTGTATCTTTCCTGTATCTGTAACGTAACTCTGTTTAACTCTGTAACCAGCTCCTCTACCTTATGCGCCCATATGCCCCAGGGCCTGGCTGCGCTTTATAAATAAACTAAATACAAATACAAATTCATTTTCCAACCTTCAACTGAATTCCTGCGCAGCACTCTGACGGACAACTCCAGAATCCAGAACTCCAGAGATCCAGAACTTCACTCCAGAACTTAAAGCAGAGAGGCCTGGACCACCAGCTAAATCCTTTTTCAGCAGGCCTTCAGAATCCAGTAATCCAACCAAACTATTCTACAGCCGGGCGAGCTGTTGGATTCTTGCCAAGAACTTTTGCCAGAAACGGTAGCAGACCCAGAAAGCAGTGCTGTATCCAGAGGGACCAGACCAGATCGCTGTGAGAAGAACCAGAGATCCAGACCAGCAGAGCAGAGCTGACCCAGATAGCTGTGACTTCAGAACCAACTGCCTGGAGTCCAGTCCCAACCTGACCAGACCCTGACGGCCTATTTCAAATTCATAGTGCGAGTACTCAGCCAGAACTGTGCAAAACCAATCTCTTAGCTTAAAATAATCTGATTCAAAACATTTGAACCTGTCCAGAACTCCATCATAGGAATCGTGTGTCCCTTCTCCGATTTTAAACCTGAAAGTGTAATTTTCCCATTTTGAATCATTATTTCATTTCTGAAAATCTACCTTCACGAAATCGTCCGTATCTCTTGAACCATTTGTGCTAGAAGCGAGATTTATTTTAAAGCTAAGATTCTAGGCTTTCCAACGAACCCAGAACTGACTTTCTATTCATTATACTTTTTCCGTAATCACGCTCGAAGCACTCTGAAAAAGTGCTGTGATTTGCGATTTGGCTCAAATTTCTTCACTTGTCAAAATAGCAGCTTCTTGCTTTCCTTTACTGAAATTCGTTTGCAAACTGACAATCATTCATAGAGCATTGCTAAAGTGATCCTGAACTAATTTAAAGTAGCTATCACCCACCCTGAATCTCTTATAGGGAATTAAAAAACATTTTTAGCATATTTTACTTCATTGCCACCACATTAAAGTATTTTGGGCCTGTGTTTAAAAATCATCCCTGGTGCTCTCAGCTTGCTCGGGGGGAATTGGAACCTTGTATTACATTTTTGTTGGTATTCTTGAAGACTGTGCTCTCCTTCCATTTCCTTATATTGCGTAAAGGGGGGGAGTGAATTGTCAGAGAAAAATTGATCATATTATCTTTTGCTGATATCATATCAAGTTTATTTCTGTACTGCCTTTCCATCATTGTTTTTCCTTGAAACCATAAAAGAATTCTCAGTTACCTTTTCCTCCCTATACTAACTCTTAAGTAATTAAATCAGTGTGCTAGTGTAACCTCACCCAGTGTTGATCACCGTCATATTCTTAAGTGTGATATCAAATATCAAATATTAATTTATTATAAAAGTGTTATATATACTTCTTGGCTCAGTGGGGTCATGGGGATTCTAAGAGAGGCGCGTTATACAAGGGTTCATCATCCAGATTATAACTTTTCATAAAAATATATAAATAAGGGTTTCCATCAGCATCCCAGCCTAGGCATTGACTTAGCTGTAGTATTGAATTGAAGCCGTTAACAGAGTGGGGGCTCGTAGCCGGGGATTCTGGATTAGAACTATCACTTGTGCAGATTAATACAGTGTGCTAACTGACAGGATATATAAATTCTGTTGGATCACCACGCCGGGTTACACTGTAAAAACACCCCTCAAAGGAAAGCTCTAAGGAAACGGTCTGTTTTGCAAAATAAAATACAAACTTCTGTAAATCAGGAACAAAATCAAGTTCCAGAATGACGACCTTGGTAGATATCAAAATAGCCAGAGAACACCTCTTACATAGCTATTTGTGAGAGGTGAGTGGGCTCATCAGGACCAGGCGGTCTGGTTGCAGGCAATCGCACCCCAAATCACTGAAACAGGGTCAGATATATGGAGAGATCAGGGTCCCTTACATGTGGCCCTGAGTGAACTATATATGGCCCCTAAGGCCAAGGATGAGCACAACAAGATTGCCAGGGTAGTGGCATATTTATATTTACATATGGGAGCCATACAGGACAAATGTGCTGAAGGCCAAGATCTGGCAAATGGGCAACTGATGGCATTAGAGAAGGCCCAATCTGACCTGGTCTCTTCTGAGCAGAGGCTGCAGAGGAGCCAGGAGTCAGAAAATGATAGTAGGTAGTATATTATTAATATAAAGGAGGATATGGATATGCTGCAACAGGAAAAGTCTGACCAGGATGCCGGATTTCTGGCCTTGCAGAAGGAGTACCATGAAGGTTTGGACTCCCTACTGCAGAGCCAGAAAAAGCTGGAGCAACAACTAGACTTTAACAGGGCATGCACAGAGCAGGTAGCCACCCTGCAAATCCGACTAGACAGAGAAAGAGGAAAGCAATAAATTGATTTTGAAAGACCTGGATACCCAGGCAGAGTTTGATCAAGAACGCCAGAAAGCTGGTGCCTTTCAAAGGCAGAGGGATGAGCTGGCGGCACAGATGCAGGCTCTTAGTCAGGAAAGGGACACCTTAGGCCAGGAAGTCTGCCAATTAAAAGAAAGAATTGAAGGAAATCACCTGGTCCTCCAGGGGCTGGGTGACCTCCAAAAAGAGCATCAGAACTTGTTAGAGCACACCAGGAGGGTGGAAGATGCTCTGGCAAGAAAGGAGCAGGCCAGTAGGGATGGGACTCAGGAGGTAACCCTCTTGCATCAAAGACTGGCCCAGTATTCCAGGACCAATCAGGTGGCACAGAGAGAGAATGAGGCTCTCTGTCAGCACAATGATAGGCTCCAGCAACAGGTAGCCATGCAGGAGAGACTGATAGTCTAGTAAGGCCTTGGTTGAGGAACTGAAAGCGCAGGCTCTTGCATTGCAACAGGGAGCAGGGGCTGATAGAGATGAAGTTCGCTGGGAAAGGGAAACACCTGAGCAAAACCTCAGGAGCCCTAGTACCAGAGGCCTTCATCTATCCCAGTCCTTGGACTCTGCCACCCCTATGTCCCCTGGCGGACATGAGCACAGGGAGGGCAGATTACTATCCAGCCAAAGGTATGGGGTTTATAGGCCAGTATCTCCCAGGAATGGATGGGCGGGCATCCGGGTATGGGCACCTAAGCACTGTGCAATTTAGTGGGGAACCCCAGGAGACTAGGCCCACTAAGGGCATCCTGAAAACCTCCGCCCAGTTAGGTCAGTGGGGGGGGGGTGGTACCCATCAAATCCTGGCAGCAAGGAGGGATCTGAAGACTCCTCTGAGCGGCCCAGGACACAGGAGACCAGGTCCCCACATTCTGCCAGCCATTCCCAGGCTTGCAGAATCCGGGAAAACCTGGAAGATCAGACGGGCACCTCTGGGAGCAGTGCCTCTGAGTCAGAGGATGAGTGGACCAGGGTTACCCGATCCAAAAAGGCCAATAAGGCAAAAAGGGCCTTGCTTAAGGACCCCTTAAAGCAGATCAAGGCAATAAGGAGTGTCATCAACCCTTATCACAAGAACTCCAAGTATTCTGTTTGGGAACACTTGGAGCTCTTTGAGCAAATGATGGAGACTTTCCATTCGAAGGACAGCAGTAGCTGCATCCAGTATGTCAAATGAACATTCTCCCCAGAATACTCCAGTTTCTTTGCGGGGCTGGAGGACCAAAATCATTCAAGATGGTCCACCTATAGGGCGGCCATCTTGAAACATTTTTCTGTTCATAGAAATCCTCAAGAGGCTCACAAGGCAGCCTACAATTTGCAATTTGGGGAGGATCAGGCCCCACAGGAATTTGTGCAGGAGTTAAAGTGTTCTTTTGCGCAAACTACCAAAAGGGTGCGCACCGACAGTAAGGAATTTGTTAATACTTTTTTCCATGCCTTACCCAAATACATAATGACCCAGCTCGTGAGAGATTTTCACGAGAAAAGATCTTTAGACTGGGTCATTGAGCAAGCCACCCGCATCTATGAGGTGCAGAAACCGGTGGAAAATAAGAATCGGCCCAAAAACCCCAAAACTAACAGCACCCCTGCTGCTGCCAAGGTGGCAGAGTAAAGGTTGTCCCCGTTTTAGATTTGGAGATGGGGGGCCTAAAAACCTGCCTGCACTGAACAATTCACAGCCCAGAAGGCCCTCGTGCCAGTCACAGACAGGGGGTCAAGGAGGTAATCCCACAAATGGGGTCCCTCGCTCCCCTGACAATGTAAGTCCCCGCTACAAGGGAAACAGACCCATCCTGGGTTACGTGTGGACTCCTCCAGCCCAAGGGGGGGGGATCCAGCCAAGCACCTGACCCAGGGAACTTCCCTCCTAACTTCCCACAGGGGGGCAGAAATTCACCAAATCCTGGGCAGAACTTGTTCCCCAGGTATCCACCCAACTTCCAGCCCCAAAATCATCCATCCCTTTTTCCCCAATTCCCTGAGCCCAGACAACCGAATCCGGGAGAGGGGAGGCCAAGGGTGGAGGGGTACCCACATCTTCCCAACCCAGGGAATTACCAGAGAAGGGATAGCTACCCTTCCCGGGATGAGCCCAGGGGAGAAAACAGAACCCGGTATCAGCCTGAGCGGGTTTCCCAAATTGAGCGCCAGGTACAAAATATGGCCCGGGATCTGGGTCACATACTGAGGGCTCAACAGAACCCTCAGATAAGCATGCCACCGCAGAATGCCCCAAACTCTGGGCCTGGTGCTCAAGAACAATGTTGGGGGCAGCACCCCGATAACCCTCCGGTTCCCAGGGAGGCGGCACAAAGGGAGGGGGGGGGTGTAAAGCCTTGGAGGAAGCTTCCTTCCCAACTTGTAAACAGCCCCTGGAAAACCAGGAACCGGAAACAAAATCTCCTGTCCCTGAAAGTCTGCCTCCCAAGGAGCAGAGGGGAGGTAGGAGAACCAAAGGACCCAAACAGACCAATTTTGTGGAGGAGGCACAGGTCTTCCAATTTGAGGGAGAGGGATCCTCAGAGGATCTTGGGAAAAGGATCTTCTCCTTCAGAGATGGGGGGGGGGGGACTCCTCCCAAGGAAAAATGTGTCCCAAGGGATTGCAACCCAGACTAGGTAGATGTGGGCATTGAGCTGTTGCCGCCCATCATTCTATCCCAGAACCAACTAGACCGAAAACCCCTGGTTGAAACCCATCCTGGTGACTGCCTCCAAAAAGGGGGGGCGGCCCAGAACCGGAACCAGGGGAACCCAAAACCGTAACAATAGACTGTATAGATGTGGGGATTGAGCTGTCGCCGCCCATCATCCTATCCCAGAACCAACAGCATCAAAATCCCCAGGTTCAAACCCATTCTGGTGACTGCCTCCAAAAAGGGGGGGGGGCCAGGACCGGAACCAGGGGAACTCAAATATCCTCTTTCAAGTTGCCAACTTTTTCTTGCAGATTCCCATGACTCTCCACAGAATTCTGCCCAAATCTCTTCTCTCGCAGTGTCCAAAACAAGAAAATTAGCCCAACAGTTGTCCAAAAATGTGCATTATCTGTGCCCCCTTGAGGAGAATGAGAGAAGATACTATGCCCCGGTACAAGTACAGGGGCAGGGTACAATTTTGGCACTGGTGGACACTGGATCCCAAGCTGCCCTTCTGTCCAAAAGGGCCTTTGATGAACTAAATGCAGGAAGGGGGGAGAATTACTGTATTCCTCTCAAGTCTCTTCCTGGACAACTCCCGAACTTTGACGGGAAGGAAATTCCCGTCGAGGGGACTGTGTATTTGGACATCAAAATTGGGCAACACAGGGTGAAACACCTGGTCATAGTAGTGACTCCAGAGGGCACCCCTTGTTTACTAGGGAATGACCTCCTGAGAAGGTTGTCACCCCTAATAGATTGCGTAAACAGGGTCCTCTGGACCCAGACTAGCCGACCAATAAAACTAAAACAGAGTGTCAACCATGTTAGCTTAAACGGCACCTGCCACATGGTTGAACACAAATCTGACCAGGTAGAATTTCACTTCCAGAACAACCAAATTCCAGACGTGACAGTAATAGCAGTAGGACAACAGACTGGTGATGGGGGGGGGGGGTCCTCTCTATTTCTGAAAATCAACCTTCCTTCCAGTTTAAGGTGGTATTCCACACTGGAAGGAAAAACTCTGAAATTCTTTACCAATCCACAATCAGACACTCCCACTCCTATAGTCCAGAAAGATGTGAAATCAGCTCAGAGCCTGGCTGATATTCAGCAATTTGGAGAGCAGTTGTTCATCCCTGTTCAGTTAAATGATGGGAAGGACTCTGTTCTCGCCCGAGTGTGTGTGAACAACGGTAAGAGCTTCATCAGCGAAGCCATGTTCTGCCAACTCCCAAAAGATCCAGCCATTCCCACATTCAAACTGACAGACAAATGGGAAATGGATCTGGAAACACCCAATTCCAAACATCTCCTTCCAAGCAGGTGTATGCTCAAAATATCCATTGGCAACAAGAGCATAGTCCATAATTGTTGGGTCGTGCGAGACGTCACTGCCGCCTTTTACTTAGGCAGTGACATTCTCAATCGCTTTGCCATTAGTTTGGACCTAATAAACTTCAAAGCTTGGTCCCGATTAGAGGATAATCCCATGGGCTTTGATGATCCAGAAAAAGCATTTAGGTCAGCTCAATTGCTACCTTATGCAGTTGAAATTCAGGTTAAAGAGGAAGTCACCATCCCAGAAAGGACCCGACAATTCTCCCTGGAAGGGAATGTTATAAGAGGACAAAAATTGAAAAACCCTGATGCTTATATGCATCTAAATGCTTCTCCCCAACAGCAAGGGTTGGGGGTAAACCCAACACCATTAGTCAACATAGAACATGACACCATTCCAATAGAGGTGGATAACAGCGACTTACAGAGTATTACTCTAGCTGCAGGCACCATTATTGGAATGGCGGTTGATGACCGACATTTCTCCATTGATTTAGGAAATTAACTGTTAGGACCGATCCCCAAGGACTGTTTTGACAGTGATGACAATCCAACACCAGACAGGATCTTTACCCGGCATGGGGGGAACTTCCTGGTGTACACTTCTTGCCCTTGTGGCAAGGAAGACATGACTTGTGACTTCAGAAGGGATGAGGTGATTTTCCAGGTCCATGAGGGCTGCCTTTCCCACCTGAAGCCTCCAGTCCAAATCAGCACTCTGACCAGGGACTTCTCCACCCAGCTGGAGGAGGCCGCTGAGATAGCAAAACCAGAAGACTTTCCAGGCTTCAGGCAGATGGTGGAAGAGAGAGTCAACCTAGCTGATGCCTGCGTGACTCTGGAACAGAAGCAAAAGTTGAAACAAGTTTTCTTGGATTTCCAAGATCTCTTTGCAGTAGACTCATATGACTGTGGTCGCACCGACATCCACACAACAATTCCCACGGAACCTGGAATGACTCCAGTGTTTGTGAAGCAATATCGTTTGCCTCTCGCATCCATGGAGTCCCTTACTGAAATAATTAAGAACCTTGAGTCCCGGAGAATTATCCGTCCAACACAGCACCTTCAATAATCCGGTGTTGGGAATATTGAAGCCAAACGGCCAGTGGAGACTCTGCGCCGACCTTAGGGAGCTCAACAAACGGGTCCATACTTCCCGATGGCCTCTGCCCTACATTGACCAAGGGCTGGCCCAGATTCAGGGGTCACAGGTATTCACTGCAATAGACCTGACCAATGGATACTGGACCGTGCCTGTCAGTAGGGAGGGCCAATACAAACTGGCTTTTATCTTTGGAGGCCAGCAGTACACATGGACCCGGACTCCCTTCGAATACCTCAACTCCGGCAATGAGTTCAAAATTTTCCTACACAAGGTCATGCCCGACCTGGGTGCAAGGGGTAACTTGGCTTATGTAGATGATGTCCTCATCAAAAGTTCATCTGTGGAGGTATATAGCGGAGATCTGTTATGTTCTGACACAGTTGAGGGCCGCCGGAGCCAAACTTTCCTTTCAGAATGCACAGTGGTGTATAACCCGTGTTAATTTCTTGGGGCATGGGATTACTCCTCAGGGTCTCTGTCCCCAAGAAAAGAAACTGGAAGCACTTCAGAAACTGAAAGACCCCACAACTCTGCGGGAACTAAGGAGCCTCCTCGGACTGACTAATTACAGCAGAAAGTTCATTGAGGGCTACACAGAGATCACCAGACCCCTGATTCATCTCTTGAAGGGAGGGGTAAAGTGGGAATGGGGTCCAGAACAAGCCGAGGCAGTAAGACAACTCAAAAGAAGCCTCTCACAAGCGCCCTGCCTAGCTTACCCAGTCAGAAACAAAGAGTTTTTCCTGGAGACAGTGTTCTCTAATACGTGCTTGACGGCAGTATTATACCAAAAGCATGACAAGGTCAATAAAGTAATCTCCTATGCAAGCAAAACCTTATCCTCTGTGGAGGAAAAATTCAACGATTGTGAGAAGGCACTCCTGGCAACAGTGTGGGCATTGAAGAATTACCGCCCGTTCATCCAGGGGGAATACATCATAGTGGAGACTCCACACCAGCCTCTGCAATATCTCCAAAGTGACAGAATCCGAGCCGGAAATGTGAGTAATTCCCGAATTACTTCCTGGATACTATCAATGCAAGGCTTTCCTGTGGAGGTCGGATATGGCCAAAACAAGAAGAGTCCCCTCGCGCAAAGTCTGGCTGACTTGCAAGATTGTGCCAGAGAAAACTGTCTTGAGGATGAAAGTCTAAAAATCAAGGACAACATGGAGGCATACCTTAATTCCCCACACAAAGTCTTTGAAGAGGACAAGTGTGAGGGAATGCCCACTGTCTATGTGGATGGATGCTCTTACCATGTTGACAACAACGGGGAAAAAGAACTGGTGGCCGGCGTAGGTAATGCATGGGTGAAGGAGTCCCCAGAACCCTCCGCTGGGTACAAAATTGGTCCCCAAAGTAGTCAGGTGGCAGAATTGTGTATCAAGCCATCCTCACTGCTGTCCAACATCAACTCCACGAACTGGTCATAATCACAGATTCAGATTATGTACGGAACGGGTTCGTGGAGCACCTGGTTAATTGGAAAACCAGAGGCATGTTATGTGCTAATAACAAACCCCTGAATCATGGGAAGTTAATCCAAAATATTGATGATCTGGTCACATCGAATGGGATGACCATCTACTGCAAAAAGATCAAGGGTCATTCCAAAGTAGATGGACCAGACAAAACTGGAAATTACTTAGCTGATCAGCTTGCCAAAACCGGGGCCATCCAAGGGGATCTAATAGAGATTGAGTCCCTGTTGGGGGAACTCCAGGTCACTGCTATCACTAGGTCTCAGACAAATTCTCACAATGATCTTTCAACTGCACAATGGAGTAAGGAGACCCCTGATGCTGATTTAATTACGTCTCAGAAGGGGGATCCAATAATTGGTAAGTTTTACCAACACATTGAGGACCCTGAGAACTTTCCCCTGACTTATACTGATTACATTGGGAAGGAGGACCTTAGAGTGTTGATGAAATGTCCAAAAATGTTCTGAATCCAAGGCGGGTTGTTGGTAAGGAAATCCCAAGCTGGCCATAATCAGTGGGTGGTTCCTACCTCATTCCGGAGCCTGATGTTAAGTCACGCCCATGATGCGGCCACAGCCGGTCATAGGGGGTTTCACACAACACTGGAAATCTTGAGAGGTTGCATACTGGCCACACATGGGGCAGTAGCTCGACCAATACTTGAAGGGATGTCTTGTGTGTGCACAATTTCAGCCAACATCCCTCACACACCGGGCACCTCTCCAAAAGAGAGGGATGACACTGCCATGGTCAGATTTGCAAATAGACTTCGTAGGCCCTGTGATTCGCTCATCTAGGGGAAACAAGTACATGTTGACGGTCACATGCTTGTTTACCAAGTGGGTGGAATGTCTCCCGGCCCCAAACTGCATGGCAGAAACAGCAGCTGCCCTGATGATTAACCACATCTTTTCGCGTTTTGGTCTACCCCAAAGGATTGAGTCAGACAGAGGTAGCCACTTCACCAGTGAAGTGATGACAAAGATGTGGGAGATACTGGGGGTCACAAGGAAGCTACACATTGCTTACCGGCCAGCCTCTTCTGGTGCAGTGGAGAGATACAACAGAACCATTGTGAGCATATTAAAGTTTGTGGCAGATTCTGGGCCAAGTTGGGATATCCGATTACCTCTGATCCTAATGGCCATCAGATCTACCACTTCATCTGCAACCAAAATGTCACCATTTGAGCTGATGACTGGATGCAAGATGGTGCTTCCCCAGCATTTGCTCTACAGGACCCAAGAGCAGACATTGATAAATGCCTCCACAACTCATGAGTATGTGGAGAATTTGAGGAAACGCCTCCAACATGCTTTTGCCTATGCTTAGCGGAATCTAGAAAGATCAGCTGATAGTATGAAAACCCATTACGACCTGAAGACCACCCGGAAAGAATATAATGTGGGAGACCGGGTCTACCTATACAATTTCCAAAGGAACCAGGCCAAACAGCAAACATTTTTGCCTACATGGAAGGGACCCTTTGAAATTATAGACAAGATCTCCCCAGTTGCATACAAGATCCGCATCCCCAAAGGTAGGTTGGCGGAAGGGGAAGACAAGTGGGTCCCTATAAATCAGTTAAAGTGTTGCCATCCCAGGCACACTCTGCAACAACTGGAGGAATCCTCTGGAATCCCAGAGGGGGCCGCTCCAGAGTAATTCAGTTCCAACCCTAAAATATTCCACATATTAAAAATATAGTAACATCATGTAAATGTCTCCTAATTATATCCTGTTTTTAAAATAAGACTGCAAAATGTATCCTGATGTATAAAATGTATATGTTCGCCACACCGTTAATAGTGGTGGAAAAATGTCTAGGAATGTGTATTGCCGCTTTGCTTTATCATCCTAGGAGAGATGAAACCATGGAGACTGACGAAGGAGGACGACCCGGGCACCGGGAGCAAAGATCTGAGTGTCCCGGGGTACCACCCAATATTCCCATCAGGACCGGCGAGGAGAACCGATCGATCCAACTGGGTGGAGGAAAAGATGCTGAACTGTGCTATCTACGGAATTGAAGAAGATGATGCGGACATCCCAGCGCGTGGATCAAAACATCCTTTGCACCCGACTTACCCTCGACTCGAATTCAAAGTGCAGTCGGGCGGGGGGCTTGTCAGGGGTATTGACCCACGTTTGAGTCATTAAGCTGAAACAGTTGGTGCTGTGGGCTTAGAAAATCCAAGATGGCGGAAAAGCCCACATTTGCGCCAGGATCCAGGAAAACCACGCAGTTTTTGCGCACACCAAAATGGTTGCTTGACCTACCACCCACCAGTGCGAGCGTGATGGGCCAGCAGTGCCATGGGTGAAATGTGTGCCAAAGGAAAAACAGCAGTGCCGGTGGCTCAAAAAGCACTTTGAAATCACCTTTGTTTCTCTGAAATGCAAGCTAAAAATTCCTATTTTAAACATTGCAAGATATTCAAAAATCTCACTGAACATCAGCAGACATTTGTCAGAATGTATTCTTGTGTGCATACAAAATCTGGAAAGAGAGAGAGCCCAAAACAATGTTTATAACAAAACTGGCTGAGCTGTGGATGTCAGCAGCTGAAGTGAATTTGGACTGAAAGACACTAAAATGTAAATGTTTAAAATAAATGAGTGACCTGCTGTTGAGTGTCACATAGTTTGCAACTGTTAAATGTCATAGTATTGAACTTAGAATCAGCGTTCTAGCTGCATGTGTAAAAATTGTAAGTTTGATTTGGATGAAGAAAAACTGGGAACAAAAGTGACATTTTGCTGAAGCCTGGCTTAAAGATATTGAATTCTGCCTGGCAACTATCCCCGACAGGATTTGAAACTTGCTCAGCCACTCTTCCCAGGCCTGGCCTGCATTCTCCTACCCTCACCAAAGGGAGATGACACCTCTCTGATTGGATTAGGGGAGGAGCAGCTGGGGACTGCAGGAAACAGAACAATGAGCCTTCCTGGGCTCAGGCAAATGTTAAATTAGGGGGGGTCGTAAATGGCTTCCTCTTGAGAGAAACGGGGAGGGGCAGTGCCTCTGTGAGCAACTTGAGTTGGAGGAAGGGGACAAACCAGAAATTCCACCATGTGCTTTGGGAAACCACACCCCTCTGGGCCAGAGCATAATTTTAAAAAGAAGGATAATTCATAGTACGGACTTGTCAAAATTATATAATTAATATCATTATTCTTGTGATTTTTCTGTGCACATTTTAAGAGGTGTTAGAACTCTGTACCATGTTCTGAGGCAAAACCCCATGAATTATGGAGATTGCAGACACAGGGTTCACGCTAGAAAAAGGAAAATTTACTGGAGTAGACAGTTGGTGTACATCTGTGTCATTTTTGGTAAAAATCCAATATTGGTAAACCAACCAAAAAGTGCAAAATGTTGTCATTTCTTAATCCAAGCCCTTAGAAACATCAGAGTTGGAACAGAAACTACCTTATGCGATATATGATGTGTATATGTAATGTCAACCACTTGTGTATCTGGGAAATGTGTTTAGTTATGAAAATGATTTTCTAGGGTAAAAGCAAAGGAGTGTTCTTTCTGTATGCCATAAAGATGACACCTGATGACTCACTGCTCCCTTCTCATATCAGGTCAAAGAAAAATCCTTGACCTATCAAATCATGAGTGGGGTGGGCACAGAAAGTTAGCATCCACACCCATTTTCAAAAGACATAAAAAGAGCCACTGGAAGCCAGACAGGGACATTCATTTTCCAACCTTCAACTGAATTCCTACACAGCACTCTGACGGAGAACTCTAGAATCCAGAACTCCAGAGATCCAGAACTTCACTCCAGAACTTAAAGCAGAGAGGCGTGGGCCACCAGCTAAATCCTTTTTCCGCAGGCCTTCAGAATCCAGCAATCCAACCAAACTATTCTACAGCCGGGTGAGCTGTTGGATTCTTGCCAAGAACTTTTGCCAGAACCGGTAGCAGACCCAGAAAGCAGTGCTGTATCCAGAGAGACCAGACCAGATCGCTGTGAGCAGAACCAGAGATCCAGACCAGCAGAGCAGAGCTGACCCAGATAGCTGTGACTTCAGAACCAACCGCCTGGAGTCCAGTCCCAACCTGACCAGACCCTGACGGCCTATTTCAAATTCATAGTGTGAGTACTCAGCCAGAACTGTGCAAAACCAATCTCTTAGCTTAAAATAATCTGATTCAAAACATTTGAACCTGTCCAGAACTGCATCATAGGAATCGTGTGTCCCTTCTCCGATTTTAAACCTGTAAAAGTGTAATTTTGCCATTTTGAGTCATTATTTCATTTCTGAAAATCTACCTTCACGAAATCGTCCGTATCTCTTGAACCGTTTGTGCTAGAAGCGAGATTTAACTTTCATTTTAAATCTAACATTCTAGGCTTTCCAGAAAACCCAGAACCGACTTTCTATTCATTATACTTTTTCCGTAATTGCGTTCGACGCACTCGGAAAAAGTGCCGCGATTTGCGATTTGGCTCAAATTTCTTCACTTGTCAAAATAGCAGCTTCTTGCTTTCCTTTGCTGAAATTCGTTTGCAACCTGACAATCATTCATAGAGCATTGCTAAAGTGATCCTGAACTAATTTAAAGTAGCTATCACCCACCCTGAATCTCTTATAGGGAATTAAAATACATTTTTAGCATATTTTACTTCATTGCCACCACATTAAAGTATTTTGGGCCTGTGTTTAAAAATCATCCCTGGTGCTCTCAGCTTGCTGGGGGGGAATTGGAACTTTGTATTGCAGTTTTGTTGATATTCTTGAAGACTGTGTGCTCACCTTCCATTTCCATATATTGCATAAAGGTGGGGGGAGTGAATTGTCAGAGAAAAAGTGATCATATTATCTTTTGCTGAAATCATCTCAAGTTTATTTCTGTACTGCCTTTCATCATTGTTTTTCCTTGAAGCCATAAAAGCATTCTCAGTTACCTTTTCCTCCCTATACTAACTCTTAAGTAATTAAATCAGTGTGCTAGTGTAACATCACCCAGTGTTGATCACTGTCATATTCTTAAGTGTGATATCAAATATTAATTTATTATAAAAGTGTAATATATATATATATTGTTTAATTTTTCAAATAAACCTTTTCAATTTGCAAAACAAACCTACTTCTTGGCTCAGTGGGGTGAGGGGGATTCTAAGAGGGGCGTTATACAAGGGTTCATCATCCAGATTATAACTTGTCATAAAAATATATAAATAAGGGTTTCCATCAGCATCCCAGACTAGGCATTGACTTAGCTGTAGCGTTGAATTGAAGCTGTTAACAAACCTATGAATGTTCAGTCATATAAAGCCAATATTTGTCTTCTCACAGCTTACGTCTTTTCCAAACAGATTACATTCTGGGTTTCTACCAAGCCATGGCACAGAGTCAACCTAAACATGGAAAAACGTCGGGTGTTTTTTCTTCTAACCCTATTTTCTATCATTGATAGAGTTGACTGACACCTCTTTCTAGATCAGTTACAAAACAGGATGGGACTCTTAGCAAAAGCTGTGCACTGGCACAACACTTCTGGAAGAAATGTCACAAGAATATGGGCTGGGCTCTTGAATATTTAACATCAGCCTCAAATGCCTTGTCTTACACAGTCCGTCCTCTAGCTATTGTTGCTTAATGTCTATCTGTATCCATTGCCTTGGGTCTTTCAACTCACAAGCTTCAGTGTAAGATGAATGGCAATGACATACGGCTTGTGATTATGCTGGTAGACAACTGGAAATAGTTGATTGTGATTGTCTCAAGGACATTCATTCATGGAAGAGAGAAAGCAAGCTGGTCTGAAAGGCCAGATGGCATAGGTAGTGTAGAGAGGTGCGGAAGCACTCTATGTGCCCTATTTAAAATTCCAAGAACTCCCAAGTGTGGGCAACAAATTGCTCATCCAATTATGTACCTAGTTGTTTGGTTTCATACTGATCCAGCTTCAGTTGGCAAATACAATCTCACCCTTCATATAGGTAGGGTTTTGATCCTAGTAGGAATCAACAAAGCAAAGTATTTTTCTTCTCTCCCTTCCAGAATTCTCCCATTAATATGTATGTATGTAAGAAGGTATATATTCGATTTATAAAGTGCAAACCTAACTGGCAGCAATGGAGCCATGTACAAATGGGATGCACCAATGAGGCTTGCAAGTAGGATGCAGAGGCAGCAGAGGATCTTGGATGGGCAGTGTGATCAGGAGAGGGGGAGATTTCCAGTTTTTGGAGTGATGTTCTTTGAAGAATAGGGACTTCACTTCCTTCATGCTTGCTCCAGAGACAGGGTGCGAAGAAAGAAAAGGATTGTTTTTGGATTTTCTCACTTGAAATTCTTTTTTTTCTAAGCTTGGTGATGGCATGGCTTCTGGTGGTGCACTGGCTTCTGGAGATACTAATTATCTGTCAAGTAGAGTGGTGTTTTGCTAGTGACTGATTTGTAGGTGATGCAGACAGGATTGAATATGAGGTGATTGAAGGGGTAACTGGGCAGCTCCTTAAGGATGGGGCTCATGTGGTTGAATTTATTTAGCAACATAAAAGAGGTGATGGCTGGAATGTTTAGACATAATCCTAACCTCTGGCATTGCTCTGTGAAACCATCCAGGCCATATGTCTCTGCCTGCCAAGCCATTACACAAAGGGAAAATACCATATGTAAATAAGGTTTGGTCCCATGCAAAAAGGGGCAGTCCAGCACGAAATGCTTGGCCACATCTCTTCTGCCTGGCTTAGCAGTCTAAAGAACGATCGTTTAAAGGACTGCCATGGGCTGTGCCAGAGGTTGAGATTAAATCTAATCCTCCAAGTCATCACCTTTTTGTTTTGCATAGTCACCCTGAGTGGGATGGATATGCCCAGACATGGGTCCCGAGTATGCTGGGCTTTGGAACCCAAGCAAGTTAATCCTCATTGAGAACAGCAAATGAGGCTCTAACATGGCTGGGGATGCTTGTGGTCTTGTGCCTACAGGATTTGACTTAGCAGTTTGGGATGGACTGCCCCTATTGCAATGGGATGACGCCTGGTTTGCATATGGTCTTTCCCCTTTCTGTAATGGCTTGGAAGGATAAAGAACAATGGTTTGGAGGGTTGCCCAGAGAGGTGCTAGAGGTTGGGATAAATTCTAAACCTTCCAGCCATCTTTTGTTTTGCTTTAGTCACCCTGAGTGGGACGGGCATGCCCAGATGTGAGTCCTGAGCTAGCTGGGCCTAGACACCCAAGCTACTTTTCATTGATGACACCCAATGAGTCTGAAACATGTATGGTGATGCTTGGCATCTTATGCAGATGGGATGTAACCTAGCATTTTCAGCTGGACTGCCCATTGTGGTGGGACCAAACCTGATTTTCATATGGTCTTTCCCCTGTCTGCAATGTCTGAGCAGGCGAAGGAGTGATGGTTCAGAGGGATTCCCAGTGATGTGCCAGAGGTTGAGATTAATTCTCAACCTTCCAGTCATCACCTTTTTGTTTTGCTGCTGTTGAACTTTCCCAGTCATGACCTGAGGTGCGTTGCAGGATATAGAATGGCTTCCAGCGGGGCAATGGTAGCATCTGGGACTTCTACGTGTAGGGCATTGCCATAGTCCAGGGACGAGATGACCATGCCTTGGACAACTGTTCCGATACTTTGGGAAGGGATAAAAAGGTCTGATTTTGTGAAACAGTGGATGCCTTTACCATGTTGGATGAGTCTTCCTGGTCATATGTGCTTTGAAAGAGAGATCACTGTCCATGGTAAAACTGAGTGATTTTTGAACTATGTAGAAGTGAAACTTGAAAATGTTGAGCGTTGTACTAGTTAGCCAATTCTGGTCTTGGGCAAGATTTTTGTTGTGTCCTAGTAGAACTAATTCAGTCTTTGTAGAGTTGAACTTCAGGTAGGTGCTTGATATCCAGGCTTGGATAAAGGATGGTCAATGTTTGACTTAATGGATTTTATGGAATTGATCTTTAGGTAAAGCCATGTGTCCTCTGTGTGTTGGATAAATCTTGATTTTCGTGGTGTAAGAATTTCCCCCATAGGTTTCATGTACATGTTGAAGATGACAGGAAAGATGATGGAGACTTGTGGAATACTGCAGTTTACTGGGCAGTGCTGGTTTCTGTTGGGACCTGTCTTGACAAGTTGTTTTTTGTTGGGGAAGTAAGAGACAAACCACTCCAGGACTGTTCCATCAAAGCCCTTGTGCCTAGCGAGGATGTTGAGTGTCATGGTCAATTGTAACTAAGGCAGGAAAGGTTTAGTAGGTTGTGTGTGCCTGGTTCCCCTTTGACCAGGATGTGTCGATCTTCATCAGTATATTTGATAATTGTGGTCTTTGTGCAGCATCGTGGTCAGAAACAGGATTTTTGGATATTGTGCTGAGTGATACTTTTGAGTAACAGTCTTCTCAAATACTCTCCTGAAGATGGGTAGTTGCATGATGGGTTAATAGTTTGGACAGACATCTGGGTAGAGTGAGGATTTCATCAGCAGTATAGGATCTATCCCATTCTCAGTGCTCCTGGGAAGGTGCCTAATGTGGGAGATATATTGATGATGTTGAGAAGTGGTCTGAGTGCTTCACAGGTTAGCAGGCTCCAGGGAGTGCACAAATGAACAGTGAGATGATTCCTTATGCAAGAAGGAGTAAGTATACAGTCCCATTCTTAGGTGCATCTCAAAACCTGAAGTTGATGTTGCAGTTAAAGGTTCTGGCTATGATCTAAGGAGCCTACTTATTTAAAGGCCCCACTTTTCTTTAATGCAGAGGTCCGTGAACACACCCAATGTCATTCATGGCATTCGCCCAACATATGCCTCAATAATGATTCACTGCAAGATGCATTTCTTTAATCTTATTGTAGAAAAAGGGCAACAAGAAATGTGGGAGACTTTTAAAAAAGACAATTTTTCCATCAGATTTTCTGGAATAGACAACTAATGCTATGTGAGATTTACACATGGGGTTTTGTATATTCTTTGGAAGGCTGGTTGTCCAAAGTAATTTTGGTCCCACACTTTGAAGCATCTTTATCAATTCATGCAACATGAAGTAGGTAAAGCTGTAATAACAATTATGCAATCCTTCTAGGGAAGCAACGATCGCTAAAGTGGCAGGGGGCAGCAACATTGCCAGATGTACATTATGATTGCAGCACTGGAGAGGTTTAACAACAGTACTTCTCCAAATTATTGCGTAGTCACAGTTGCAAATTAACTGCATACAGAGACAGTATAGTTGCAGCTTGCCGGAAGGAGCAAAGAATGTATGAACTGCAGGAAGTATGGATATAGTGGGGATCACCTTCACTTGGGAAGGATGAAGATTTGCTTTTAACTTTAAAAAGCAGGATCTAGGGGGACTCACAGCTTAATGTACTCTAAGAGTTTGCCTATTGATAGAGAATGAACACTTGTCCCACACTGTACTTCAAATGTTCAATTTTGGGCATTGCAAAGGAGGACTTGTTTACCCATTGAAAAAGGGTGTTCAAGGCAATTTCCGGCTCTAGAGATCCATCTCTGAAAGATGTGTGAATCTCGATTTATAGTGGGACATAAATATGTCCCCTGTATGAAGGGTGGATTCTGGAAATTTGCTCAGGAAGAACCACCTTTTCCTTGGAGTAAGTAGGGGTTCAGGGGATTCACGCATTGACAAAGACCCTATCAGCTATCGGAAGGATGAGCTTGGGAGATTCGCCCAATGACAAAGGCCCTGCTACATGTAGCAAGCATGTGCTCTGGGGATCGTCACAAAGACAAAGAAACGTTCATTAAAATGTGAAACTGCTCCAGTAAGAGCTATATAGTCAGAAGCGTATTGTTCTTCTTGAAGAAACTAGTGATCAGCAAAAAGGCCACAAGGAGCTACCTGGTTGCAGGGAGTGTCCACCAGGTATTGGCTAGTTTACTTATGGGAGGTGTTGATTTGCATGTTTCACAACAAACAGAGATTTAGCCTGAAATGAAGAACCTCAGAAGAATAAAGTGGGAAAGCAGCTGTAAACCTAATGACTTGAGCTGTGCTACCACATACCCTATTTATCTGACTGTAATCAGAGAGGCAAGTGCCTACGCACTGTACCCCTAGCTTAAAGGTAGCAAATAGCAAGCTCAAGACTTATATCTGCCAGATGCACTGGGCACCCATTAAGAATTTTAAAAGCAGAGGCTTCACAAATGGAGTATTTAGATGAATAGAGCCCATGCATTGTCACTAGATGGAAGAATGGGTCACATGATTCACTAACCTAGGGGTATAAAAGGTGTCCCTCAGAGGTACAGTATGTTCTCTCTTTTTAACTGACTCTTCTAGTAAGGACAGGTCCTGGTTAGTCTGCCCATGCATATAAAACAGGTCAACTGTACCAAAGTTGGGTTCACACTGGCGGGGACACTGTTGACACTACAAAAGATAGGTTCGTTGAGGAATGGAGAATATTCTATATGCAGAAAGAATGCACTTAGGCATTCTCTCCAGAGCCTGGGAACTGTTCCTGTAGAAATTAAGGTCAACTGAGGATTTACCCAGAGGAAATAGAGCTGGTTGCACACAGAAAGTTAAGTACTTGCTTTTGCTATTTCTCTTTAGCCTGCATGTCACAGATTAAAAGCACAGAAAGGCCAACGCAGCCCCTCGTCAGTTTGAGGTCTATAAAGTAAGTACCATAACAGTGGCTAATAAAAACACCAAATTTTACAGTGCTTAGCGGCAGGAGGAAACCATCAGGAAGCACTACGCAAAAATATTATTCTAAATCAAGTGGCAGAGAATCTGTCAATACAGTTTAGAGCATAGGAATTAGCCCATGGGCACAGCCTCTCACCTCTCAGGCTGGGGTACTGTCACAGAGGCAAACGGGCTCCCCCTCCAAGGCAGGATGGACTGAATGTCCATGGACTGTCTGGCACTGAGGTGGAGGGCACACTTAAGCGTGTGGGCCAGCAGCACACACCTGTTTATCAGCACTCAGTACTGCATAATCCTGCCCAGATAACATTTCTATCAATTTTGCGTGGGCCAGGCTGACACTGCAGCAGGCCTCTGTGCAGGGTGCTGTGTCTTTACTTTGTAAAGTAAAAGTCAGCTGCAGCAATGGAGGCTGAATAAATGAAACAGTCATAATAAGTCAAATATAGACTCCAGCACAAAGAAAGAAAGAGGAGCAGATTTGGGCAATCTCATCGTTAAGTGAGTGATATCAGACCAGCGCAGGAATTTAATTAGGATTAAAGTCGGTGTGTTAGTAGCATAACCCAAAATGAGGGGCCTGCCAAGCTCCTTGAAGTGCATGCCATCCCACTGACGCCTTGGCTGACCTGGTGTAATACCTGGCACCTATACATGGTGTCACCCAAGAAACCCTTAGGAGTTCACCAAGCCATGTAACAGCCACACCATAATGTGTACATATTCACAGGGTTCGCATGGTTCTAACAGCTGGATATTTTGTCTTTGTATCCAGACTTTTTTGGGGTCCGGTAAATACCCCGGTGAACTTAAAAACTACCAATAATCTGATCATGTTCTAAACGGTTCACAAGAAGTGTAGGCAACCAGAGAAAAGCTCCTATCGGTAAAGAAGCCAAATAAGATAGCGAAATAGCCAACAACTTCTAACACAGAAGCTGACACACCATATGATACTGGACACATGGGTCACTCTGGCAACAGACCAGCGCCTGCTGTAAAGGTGCAACCACTGATCCATACAACAGCCAATGGGATGATGAACTGGCCCTTAAAAATCAGCCAGCCCAAGCTGGGATTTTCAGTCCATGAGAGAGCTGGCAGCAGGAAGACTGCCAACCCAGGGAGACCCCAAGCATGACAACTTGGCGAGAAGGGAGGCTAAAGAAAGAGCCTTTGCAATAGATGCTGGTGGGTGGCTATGTGAGAGAAGTGTAGGAATTTTAAAGCAAATTATACTGAGGTTTGAGGAGTGTTTTCTGAGGAAGGGAATAGGTTTGGAATATCTTTGTTCAAGTAGGACAAGGAAAATTGGAGTTAGCGGTAGGAAAATCATTTAGAAACAGAATATGGCTGGAGGAAAAACCCAGGGTTGGAACACCTAAACAAAGGTTTTTAGGATTTTGAGGTGGAATGTTGTAAGCAAGTAGGCATAGTTCTGGTTTGGAATGGAGACACTGAATCACTGATTTAGAAAGTGAGGAAGTGGTTGAGTCAAGGATAGAGAAAGAGGTTTGATCACTGCAGCAATAGATGGATACTGCCTGTAAGAAAGAGGTGAAGGGTGTTACCGGGAAAGCGGGAGAGAGTACAGGGTTAGATGATAGAGAGAACATATATGGAGGCAGCAGAGGCATAGACAGGGTAGTGCCTGAGTAGGCAAGGGCCACCCAAACTCTGTAAATGCCCAATCAGCAGCGCTGTGTGGGCATTTACAGATACTCATGTCATTGAGGTGGCCCAACTACATTAACTGCAGGTCCCACTTGTTAGACAATCTTGGCTACGCCTCTAGGAGGCAGAGCACAGTTGTGATGAGAGGGATGACAACAGCTTGGAGCGGACATTGTTAAAGAGGAGCCAGGAGGTTGGTGCTAGACAGGGAGATAAAAGGGAGAGAGTCAAAGATAGGCCAGGGAGGAGGATACCATCTGGGAGGAGAAAAGACAAAATATTCAAAGAGCATCAGGGACATGATTTCACCAAAATGCCAGGAATAGCGGAAGTGACATCACATGTCCCTTGACCTCTGATGACACCACAGGTAGTGATGTCATTTGACCCCACCCCAAAGTGACATCACGGGAAGCGATGGAACTCGACCTTTCACCCTTTGACAAAACAGGAAGTACACTACGAATAATATGGTTACGATATCACTGTAATGTGATATACATTTCAAATAAAAATGGGTCACCATATGTATTAATCAGTGTGTATAGGCCCATATTACCAAATTACTGTGAATGCAATAGACGTCCAAGGCCAAATAATAATGTGTTATTATATAGCACTTACACTTAAAGGCTTCATATAGAACAAATATACATACAATATCACCCAACCTGTGATGGTACTCATTTATCAACCTCAGAAGGATGAAAGGCTGAGTTGGCCTTGACGGAATTCTAACCTGCAGATCACACACACATTGCAGCAGCGAGTGCTCAACCCTCTGAGCTATCTTACCCGTTATAGCTATATTACTGGCTGTAGCAAAATGAGCAATTACATGTCTGAATGTTCTCAAAGTCAGAAAGCAAATTACACTCTGTAGTGGATGCAATTAAACTGGTAACTCAGATTTAACAGCAGGCCAGTTAATCTGCAGTTCTGGTGCAAAGTTGCCCACATGTCAAGCCTGTGTGGATCTACTTTTCAGGCTTCAGAGATTGGCAAAATACATACCATTGGGAGGGATCATACCTGTGTATTAAAGAACTGCGAGTAGCACAGCAAAAGTAGTCCACTCACACGGCATCCCATACTCTGGGCACTCGTTGCCTCATGTATTTATTTATTACATTTATATAGTGCACAAGCAGCCCACGGGCATTGAGGCGCTGTTACTTGCAAGAACTTAGTTACAGAGGTGGTAACAGTTGTAGGACGCATTTACAAATCAGTACATAAATACATTAGTACAGTTTTATGCATTGGGTCGGAGGTTAGTCCCTCATAGCTGATAGATGGGACCTTATGTAAAGAGAATAGGTTTCATGGCTTTACAGAAGGAGTTGAGGGAAGCCTCTCCTCTGAGCGTGGGAGGTAGGGCATTCCAATGTGTGGGTGCGAGATATGGGAAGCTGGAGCCACCTGCTCTGGTTCTTTTTACTAGGGGCACACAGAGCATGTTGGTATAAGGTGGTCTGCTTGGTCTTGTAGAGGTGGCGGGGTGGATCCTTTGTGAGAGGTAATTTGGTGCAGTGAGATGGATGCACTTGTGGGTCAGTGTCAGAGCTTTGAAAATAATTATTTCCTTTATTGGGAGCCAGTGAGCTAATTTCGTGGCCTCCAAGATGTGTTCTCTTGGAGATGCTTTGGGCTTCACGGAGAGCATTGTTCTGTATGACTTGGAGCATCTCCAGGTTTTTAGCGGAAGTCCCTAGAAATAGTATGTTGCAGTAGCCTAGAGCCAGTGATGGCTCTGGCTATGTTAGTGCAGTTCTCTTTGGAGAGAAAGGGCCTGGCTGCAATGATTAGTTTAGCATGATAGGCAGCGGAGGAGGCTATTGCACCGATTTGCCTGTCCATGGATAGGTTAGATTCCAAATAGACTCCAAAAGTTTGGACTGTCTGATACTGGTATTTTGATGGAGTCAATGGTGAAGTGACTGAATTGGGAGTCGAGATTTTTTATGTGTCGGGGGAACCTACCAGGAGGAGTTTGGTCTTGTCCGAGTTGAGGCATAGTCCATTGTCTGCCATTAATGCTTGGATGGTGTTGTATAGGTTATTGAGGGTCGAGGAGTCTGTGTCATAGTTGCCGGTAAGGGTGAGGAGGATCTGGGTATCGTCAGTGTAGTTGGTGTAGGAGATACCCATAGCGTCAAGGATGAGGAAGAGGGGGCGTGTAAAGATGTTGTAGAGCGTGGAAGAGGGGCAGGTGGCTTGGGGCACACCACAAAGCATGATGGTGGGTGAGGCAGAGGCCAAGTCAGAGAATACTTGCATAGTTCTGTCTTGTAGGAAGGAGGTGATCCAGGCTGTTGCATCAGGGAAAATTTGGCAGTGGAAGAGAGGTGGTGGCAAAGGACATCGTGATCTACGAGATTGAATGCAGCGGAGAGGTCAAGGAGCAGAAGAGGTGCTGGTTTACCCAGGTCTCTCATCGTCCATCTGTTTTTTTAGATCAAGCAGGGCGCTCTCAGTCCCATGTCTAGGGCGGAAACAAGATTGGGGGAGACCTAGGAGTTTATTCTCTTCAATTAAGTACTGAACCTGCAGGTAAACTGCTTTGTCCAGAATTCTGAGGAGGAATGGGACAGTGGTGATGGGTCTGTAATTGTTAGGGGAGGTAGGATCGAGAGTAGGTTTTTTTTAAGAGGGCGGACCTAGGCTTTGTTTATGGAGGAGGGGACTTTCCCTGTGGCAAAGGAGGCATTGACAAAGGCTGTCAGAAACTGTGCTAGGGTTTTCGGTGCAGTCCTTAATGATGGTGGCTGGGCAGGCATCACCTTTGCAGTTAGAGGGGTTGATGTTCCTCATTAGGTTGATGTCTTGCTCCTGTATGGCTTTGAAAGAGAAGGGTTTGGGGTGGTCCAAGGATGGGGGGGTTGGAGTGTGAGTATTGGGCAGCGCTTGTTTGGTAGCTAGTATTTTATTCTGGATAGAGCTCAATTTGTTTCGCATAGCCGTTTGGATTTCATCGCACCAGGCTTTATCTTTGGTGAAGTTCTGGGGTCGGGTGTGTGAGTCTCTAGCTCCCTGAAGATGTTGAAGATTTCTTTTGTATTCAATTTGGCTTCTGAGATCCGGGATGCAAAGGAATTGGCCTTTGCTTGGGTGATTGCCTTCTTGTATTTGTTGGAAGAGGCTTTGAAGTTCAGTTTGTCTTTTTCAGAATGTGAAGATTGCCACTGTAAGAGTGCAGCCCATTTTTCTGTGCGAAGTATGAGAAGGTCAGGGGTGAATCAGGTATTAGAGTGGGTAGTGGGTTTGGATTTACTGGATTTGAGTGGGGCTATAGAGTTGACCGCTGCTTTGATGGAAACATCATAGGCTGATGCAAGGATTTCTGGGTCATAGGAGAAAGGTGATCTGAAGTCTGGGCCTTGCAGGAAGGGCAGTAGTCTTTCCTTGGTGAGTTGGTGGGAGCTTCTTGCGAGGGCTGGTGGCAGGAGTTGGGGTGAGGGGTTGGAGGAGCTGGGGTTGGGGATGCTAAATGTGATGATGTGGTGGTCAGACCATGGGGTGGGAGTGTTGCCAGTGAGGAGTGGGCAGTTATGCTGGGCAATCCAGTCGAGTGTTCTGCCCAGGGTGTGGGTGGGGCCCAATATAGTGTTCTTGTAGCCTAGTGTCTTGAGGGCTGAGTTAAGAGATTTGGCTGCTGGGTCCTTAGTGTCAAAGAGGCCTAATTTGACGTCCCCAAGGAGAATGGCTTTCAAATGTTTTTTGAGGTTGTCAGAGAGGAGGTGGGTGAGAGAGGCTTGGAAGTCTCCTGTGGGGCCTGGTGGGCGATAGACAAGGTGAATAGCAATAGTACAGTGGGGAGAGAGGTTGATTTTGACTTGGAGGTAGTCACTGTTGTTGTTCATGGATTTCTCTATCTTTCTGATGGAGAGGCCGTCTTTGGCAATAAGTGCTACGCCTCCACCTCCAGATGGGCAGTCTTGTCTGGTGATGGAGTAACCAGGGGACAGTGCAAGAGAGTGCAGGACCTGAGGCTTCAAGTAACCAGGTATTGGTGAACATGAGTAGATCAAGGTCGTGGGTGGATATGAGGTAATGGATGTCTAGGGCATGGGCGTTAATGGACATGGCGTTGACCATGGTGCATTTGAGATGAGGTTCTGTGGTGGCTGGAGGGGGGGGGCATAGGAGGAGTGGGCGAGGTAGTGAGCAGCGTCGTATTTGGCACATAAGTAGTACATCTAGGGGTGTCAGGCTGTTGCATTGCAGGATTTGCATTGGGGGGCTCCTTTTCAGTGGTGGTAGACACAGGTAAGATCACATTTGGTACAATAGCAGTACAATTGGGGGTAGAAGAATGGTGCATAGCAGGTTTTGCATTGGGGGGACTCATTTTCAATGAGGGTAGACACAGGTAAGATCACATTTGGTACAATTGGGGGTAGAAGATTGTGCTCCGTTGGCAGATATAGGGGAGGTATCATTCTGTGCTGTTGGGTTTGTAGTGGGGCGGATAGTTCTGATCTTGCTGTCACTGTGGGTAGGAGTCTGGATACGAGAGCACAGCCGTGCATTGCGGGTACTCATTGGGAGGGGCTGGGAGTTGGCGGTGGCCTCATGAGTGCAGGCACATAGTCTGGGTGTCCTGGAGGCATGGCCTGGGTTTGGATGGAGTTGGTAACAACCAGTCTCCTTGCCTTTCGGAAGCAGCATAGCGTTGTGGAAGATGGCAGACAAGCAGCGAAGCGCTGTAAAGAGGAGTGCAGGCCTTTTCCTCTGCTTTCTCCTTGCGGCTTCGCCTGTCGGCTCACTCCCTCTCCCTTTAATGCGGGGGGGAGGATCCGGCAGGGCTGGCGGGCGAATGCAGTATGCAGGCGGGAAAGCTCAGCGTTTGGGCAGCAATTTCAAATGTAGCAAGATTGTTGCTGGAGGTTGTCACGCGACAAGACCAATCATGTTGCAGGGCTCTGCCGTGTGCGCAAGGCACGATGTGGCTGAGGATCCAAAGGTAATGGCTGGAATGAGGTTCCACTGGAACAGCTGATCGGAGAGGGGCACTCGCAGCGGAGCTGCAAAGAGGAGTGCAGGCCTTTTCGTCTGGCCTTCTCCTTGCGGCATACATGATATGATGTGGCATTTATAACGCGACTGTAGACAAGTGTTTCTAGGCACGAGCATGCAGACAAACATCCTGAACAGCATGCCAGATAGGAAAGATGCACATTACAACAAAGCATTAATTTTGGCACAATTAAATCAACGTCTCTTTATGTGCTATGGTCAGACATTTCTACACAGCACACAAGCTTTTAGGCACAGGGATTTTGTCAAGTGACAGAGGACACTGAGATGGAATGTGTTGTAATGATCGTAACAGACAACAGCAGTAAAAAAACATGATATAATGGCAACTTGAGAAAAGCTAAATACATAGTCAGAAATGGATGCTTATTCTACTCCAAATGCTTTTTGAAAGTTATTGTCTGCCTTGTGAATTTGAGATGTTTAAGAACTCACCCCTGAAGTGTGCCTGAAATAAACCTTTAATGAGTCTGGCAATTGTCGTATAGAATTCCAGAAAGCCAAATTATTTGTTATTCCTATTCTTTCTTATTCAGGGTCACTGCTCAAAGTGTTACACTTGTGGAACCCCCTTTTTTTAAATTTTATAAAGAAGCCTAACCAAGAAAGGAACCCACTCCAGTAACAAAGACACAGCCCAGGAGCTTCAATGTTTTTTAAAAAAAATTAAAATTAAAAAAAATGTAAACTTTTTTATAGGTAGCAAGGGAGACCTCAGGGGTCGCAGGTGCACTCCCTGGTAACTCCCAAATGGCATCCCTTGGCTGACCTAAAGAGTGGTGAACATTGCTTAATGGGGCTAGGGAGTGTGGATACCCCAAACAAATCATGACAACCTGCAAACATGTATTTGCCTCACTCAGCATGGTCTCAGTTGGTCTTGCTTGCACCCAGTCTGCATATTGTAAATAAATACCTCTTGTCTTCAAACAGCACACGTTCTCACTCAGCATTTAAACAAGTCAATTGGTCAGGCTCATTGTGTTGAAAGTGCTAACTGCTTGAGCAAGATTTACTCTTACATGCTGGTGTGTTTCCTCCATCTAACTTTCCACTTACGCAAAATGAAGTGCAAAAGGAACAGGAAAATACTGGCCAATGTACTCTTTCATTTTACTCTTTGTTTTGAAAACAGTGTAAAAGCTGTGTTAATTACCCTTTGCATACAGTTTTTACAATGCCCTCTTTTTTTTTATCTGCCTGCATTTAGCAGGTCTTTAATGCAGGTGGATTTAATAGCAATCCATTCATTTTAGGCCTGCATGAAAATCTCACACTGCCGTAAAGGTAGGTGGAGAAGGAATGAGTAGGAGGAAACATATTTTCCCTCCTGACTCCCAATCTGACAGCAATAGGTTTTTAAAATGCCCAGAGTTGAAAACAAGTGGAAAAAAATTGCCTTAAGCCTTTTTCATCTTGTTTTACACTAATTTTACTGCACTGCAGTTTTATAAATAATCCCTTAGTTAGTAAACTACACTAATACTGTAAATAAATCACCTCTAGGAATGGGGGAGGGAACAGATTGCACCCATCTACTTTGCGTAAAGCCAATGCCAACTACCTCTCATCTTCATATTAGAAGACATCTATCCTTCAGCCACTGGTCCTCTGCACAAAATGCATGAATTTCTTTTATCACATGTTTATTGCATACCATTCTCTACTAGCAATGCTGTTCACCCCATATGTCTAAATTGCATGCCTTACAAGCAGTTGTAACCCTTTGTGATGAAGACCTAAAGTCATATTTGGATTGGATGGTGCACCAAGCATAGAGACCTGACAGAAAATGCGCACCCATCCATCCTATGCCCACAGTGTAAGCTATATTAAGAGGAACTGGTACAATGCAAACAGGGATGTCATTTGCAGGGTGCCAGGGGTAGCAGCTGCAACCCCTGGCTCCCCACTGCTACCCCCTAGACCTATCCTTGTAACCCATGGGCCGCCGGACAAAGAGGCTGTGCCAAGAGCAGGTATCTGTGTTGCACCAAAAAAAGGAAGTTGTAAATGCACCTAATGGTGCCACAGCTGTATTCACCTGGAATCTAGACCTCGTTGTTGGGAGAAATATATGGGTTGCAGGAAAAACTATGAAGCTGCCATCACTAATAGGTTGGCAGTCCATTAGTGAAGAATGCCTCAATGATTGGGTTCAGAGGCAGCGCTGTCGGTGCAGCTGAGACCCAGTACTGTAGCAACAGGAAGGGTACGGGGGCTAGGTCTAGCTAGCTGGGAATGGGTAAGCGTAGCCCTCAGTACTCAGTAAAAGCACAGCATGAATGCAATTCTGATCACTGGTTCTTGTCTGCTTTGCACATCCAGTGAGCCACTGGGCATGTAATGAGCGGTGTGCCCCAGTGGCTTCTGCCACCAATCCTGCTGGGGCACTGCGTGACCTTACCCAGATCTGCCAGACCCACATCACAGGAACACTGTAGATAGACACATGGTGTGATAATTAATTTATGTTAAGTTGCCCTTCACCTTTGAAGTAAACCATCTGTTGCTTTGGCAAGCAAAAGAAAATATATATTTGGAAGGATAGCTCAGGGGCAACAGACTTGCTTTGGGAACAAGAGGATGAGGTGCAGCATTGGTTCAGTTACTTTTCAAGTGCTTAGAAGTTGGAGGCTGGCATTAAGCAACGTATAAAGGACCGAAGAAAATATTAAAATGGGCCTTTTCTAGGGGTGATGTCATGGAGCTGCTGCTGTTTACATTTGAAAATAAAAAAACTGCAATTACTGTGAACTTCAAAACATCCTTCCCCTCTACCTCCCATCTAACAAAAGAAACTATTGGTTACCTACCAAATAAGCAAAACAGAAAGGTGATGGCTGGAAGGTTTCAAATCATTCATAGCCAATGGCACAGCCCTGGGTATAAGGTGTGTGCTTCAGGCTCAATGTTTTGGAGGCTGGTGCTGGAGACTTAAGTTGATGTTTTTCTAGTGACTTACAGATGTTGAGAGAGTGTTTGAGACATAATGTGTTGTAACAAAGTTGAAAGGCATTGAATGCCAATATAAGATGTTTGAGGAGGGTAATTGAGACTCTCACTGCTGGGATGTTGAAGGACGGTACTGGAGACTTAAGACTCAACCTTGCTTGCTTGAGGTTGATGGTGTTGGAGAATGCTGGAAACTCGTGGCTGAATGGTGGCACTGTATAAACATGAAGGTGTTAGAGCAAGGCATTGTAGGTGTATGTTGGTGAGGGGCAGGAGTGGGTGCGACACATTTAAAGCTGTTGAAAGAAGGGACATTAGCGACTCGCTGTGGATGGTGGGGTGCCTGTGTTGAAAATTGTGATAGTTAGGCTCTTGGTGACTGGCAGGAGTGTGTTGCTGTGAAATGGTTCGTAGTGCACTATTGACAAGAAGATCCCTGTGTGTATTGTCAAAGTGTAAAAACATGATGTGGTAAAGCCTCCGATTATCTTCTGGCTGATATTGTGTTGTTGGTTAGTTGCTGTTTCGAGTCTGTGGTCAGACACTTTGGGGTTTAGGCCTCTTCGAGATGCTCTGTTTACAGTTTAGTCCGAGTGATGTACAATAGTCCAGGTTGGTGTGTTGGATGTCTGCTTACATTCACAGTAATTTGGTAACATTGGCCTATACACACACTGATATTAATGCTACATATGTTGGCCCATTCTTGTATGACATGTATATCACATTAGTGATATCGTAACCATATATTTTTTAGGGAACTGAGTAACAATGCTATGTAAGGCCACTTCCTGTTTTGTCAAGTGGTAAAAGGCTGGGTGACATCACTTGCTGTGATGTCATTTAGGGCGGGCTTAGATGACATCACTTCCTGTGATGTCACTATTGCTACCCCAGGCATTTTGGTGAAATGATGTCCCTGACTGCAAATATGAAAGTGGCACACTGAAATCATGTTAGGTGCCAGTGTCACATCACAAGCGAAATGCACCAGATACTTATTAGTAGACAGCTTACAACCGTCACCATCTTAAAACTAGATGTAGTCAAAAAGTGTTAATCTGTCAAGACTATTTTGTATGTGACTGAAACCACCATCCCCTCAAAAGGTGCCATTACGCAAGCAGCAACTACAGCACGGAAATCGCTGATTGAAGAGTAATTGCGCATAGAGGTCCTCATCAGTGAGATAGTGCAGCAAGCTGTTCAGTATGAAAACAAAAACCAACATACTGGCACAGGCACGGCCTGTATTTGATCTTGCGCGAGGAAAAGAAGTTATGGGTTTGTCTCGAAATGGACAGAGTACTCCACGCATTGCCGATGCAATCTTGGGCATAGATCGAGGAGGCATGCGCGAAAGAGCGGGAATACTCCAGCCTGTCCTTGAATTAGGTGCAACCGGCTCAACCCTGTGGCAACAAATGCTAAATCCTTGAGTCATTGCTTCCATAATTCAATAGAATGTTATAGCTGTACTGCCATTAAAACCGTTGACTTATAGGTTACTTAAATCAAATTCATTTTATTGGTGCACTGCAATTTGAAACAGTATGTTTAATAGCAGCGTGTGACTGGTGCCCTATAAATCTCTTTAACCATATAAACAAATAATACCATCATTGCTCGCAGCATATAACACATTCCAGCAGCACACAAATAGACACTTGGGGAAGAACAAGTGGAATGCCAGTACACGCTTTGATTTGTGCAAAGGACACATACACGTTTAAAGCAAATGAAACAAACACATATGAAGGTTTCATTTGTACAAAGGAAAAATAAACCTATATAAAGCAACAAATAAAATTATAATATGAAGCTCTCCTCAATTTCATTAAGTGAATTGGCATACGTCTTAATATGTTCCTATTTCAAAATCCTTGCTTTTCAATCGAGCTGTTCAAATAGCATTCCCAAAACCAAATGTAAAAAATGCAAATCCTGTTTCCTAGTTATTTGTCCAGAGACACTTAACTGCACATTGTTTCTAAATGGAGATGTTGCAATGGGCATTGTGCACGGTAGCAATTATGGCCATGTCACTTTTCAGGCTATTTACATAAGAGGGCCACTTTGCAAAATATTTCAAGGGCAACTTTTGTTTGCCTGTCTTTTTTCTGCCTTTTCCACTGACAACTTAATTTCAAGTATGAAATGAATTTGATCTTCTGTTTCCTCTGACTCACACTCCCCGACCTCCTATTACTTCTCATACGATGTCCACATCCCCATTAACACCCCCTTTTGAAAGTGGCCCATCTTCTTTAAAGTCCCACACGTAGTCCCTTCTCCCTTTCCATGGCGGCCACTCGCTGAAAGAACTCCGGGACACGACAGTGCTTGGCGCCTTATCGGGCAGGTAAGGCCTGGGCGAGTGCCAATGAGCTTGCTTTTTACACGCTCATTGACCCTTGCCATGTATTAATACTCCAGTGTATATGTCATGGTTTGTATAATACATAGATATCTCTTAATTGTCTGTTTCACCTTTATGATTGGCATCACTCTTGTTTTGTAGAAGTGTGACAGCTGAGTGGGCTGTTTAGCCCCTACTCTTCCTTGTACTTCTGCTGGGAGTCACAAGGAGAACTTGCTTTGTCTTGTCCTTCCATAGGGGGGGATTTACATTCTGAGCTAATGGGCCCAAATCACAAATCATTTGGTTCTTTGAAGTGTTTTGGCGGCCTGCAAAGTGTACAGATTGTCTCTGAATTGCAAAACAGTCTACACGGCCATTTGGGCCAGCCGTGATAAAATAAAAATGCACATTCAATTGGCATATGCAAAACATCTGTGTCTGGTAGAGTGTCGAAGGAAGGCAATTCAAATGTTGGACAGAGCTACGCACATTAATGAAGTAACCTGAATGTTAAAGAAAGCAAGTACCTTTTTCAGCTAGCAATTTTCCCCTGTTCCAACCCTGTGTAAATCAATCCTTGAGATGTGGGAAAATCATCATGAAAAAATGTCCTTTCCCCCCCGAAATTGATTCACTGCCCGAAGAGATTGACACCACATTATGGTAAATAATAAGTTAAAGTGGTTAAGCTACCAGGAATGTGTCAACCCCAATATTTTGCTTCTCATTTTCATCTGAACCACCAGTTGCATGACGCCCTTTGTTACTTGATTTAATATTATTTGTTTTAGAATCTTTCCCATTTGCAGATGCAAAGGACGGGAGGCACACATTGTACGAGGTGCATGTAGGATTGTTGGGGAATCTGCATACATGTGCAGTTTACATGTGACCCCTGGTGCAAATTCAGTCTACCTCAATCTACGTGTTCAAAAGCATGTGTGTATCTATGGGAGACAGTGGATCCGTTCTTACAGCACATATGTTCTTATTACCAATCAAAATAAAGGCAGTGAGCCAGTTAAAAAGGGAACGTCATGGAAACGTTGTACATTTCCAGACTCGATCATCTCGAATCTCCTACTGCTGAGTGCACACGGCTGATCATTCTCGTAGGTTTGTATGGATTCCCTTGCAACTTCTGGGCAGGGAGGATTTCAATTATTTATGGAGAGACAGTGCGGTGCTGGATGCTCAGAGTATAAGTGCAGTGGAACAGCTATTAAAGATATCCGGAGAGTCAGCAAGAGCACACTCCTCTGGGTATTTCGTGAAAAAAGGCAATGCTGAATACAGCTGCAGCTACTTAAGTTAATGTGTGAGTGGGGTTTTATGTGTATTAACCATTTAGCGGGAATCGCTGTATAACTCTCTGCTTTATTCCAAGATATACTTTAGATTATTTATTTAACACGCCAAAGTACAGTGGACTTTTGTATTCATTTTAGAATGTTCATTTAGCTCCAGATAAACCTCTTGTTTTTATGTCAGTACTTACATCTGTGGGTATGTAGGGCTACTTTTTTTTCCGTTTGAACTTGTGGAATTATTTGAAAAAGATTCCGATTTGAAAAAAGGAGCATGTCTACAATGCGGAAGAACAAGGACAGCGGATATGTATGTTGTACATGTGGAAAAAGTCACAATAGCTATGTTAACTACCGTGCTCTAGGATTAACACATCAATGGAAAATAAGTATAAGCAAGACAGATGTCCTTAACATGAATATTTGAACAATTGCATTATGTATTAATGCACTACTTTGCGACCTCATGTATTTATTAATGTGTAATTAATAAAAAATCAAAAACTGAACGACAAACTTTGGGTCTGATTTATAAACGCTTTTTCACTGGGACTTTCCCATTTAAAAACTTTTTTTTTTTTAATGTGTTTGGTAAAACAAACTTTTCATTATGGCGTTTACATTTAAACAGGAAAAGATAGAAATACAGAAGAACAACAAAAAAAGAGTTGACATCTATGTTTCCAATTCTTGAGGGTTGCTGTCGTTGAGGATCGCAGTCCAAAATTTGATTACTGTTAAAATGATATTCTTGTCATGACCTTTTAGGAGATGGGCCCATCGTTCCTGTGTGTTCATCTGTTTCTGAGAGATTTTGAAAAAGTCCTTGAACAAATTTATTTTTTCTGTCAAAGCTTGGCAAACCATGTTATATGGAAGAGTGTCTTTCTGGTATTCTCATTCTTGCAAATTCGACAATCTGCGGTCATTGTTTTTGGATGTTTTATGGTGGTTAAGTAGTCGCGAGTCAGTAATATGTTTAAACGAAAGCGTAGGAATAGGTCTTGTATAGTTCATTCCTGGAAACATGCTAAGTATGCTGGCAGTTTGTTGAGAGCTCTCGATTCTATTGCCCAGTTCAAAGATCGTTTATATTTCGATTGTTCCTCTATTGTTTTAATCCAATCGTTTTGCTGAAGTCTTCGTTTAGCATGCTGTGGTCTATTTATTAGCATATCTTTGTTGATCTCTTCAGCTTTCATTCTCTTCTTTATCTCGTTGGTCCAGTGTTGAAGAGCTATTACATATACAGGGTTATTTTCTTCTTTGAGTATTTCTAAAGATGGAATTGTGTCCTGACAAATTATTTTTCTGAAAAGATCAATTTTTGTTCCAAGTAATTATAGATTCTAGAGATTGAAGTGCCAGTTTGAAGTGAATTCTTGGCATTGGGAATGATTTAGGTAATGCCAAAGTTTTCCTCCAAAAAATGGCTTCATAGTGATGCCAATTCATCGCTTGTTGGTTGATTATTGTTTCTCCAGCATAGGTTAGAATGGGGACCACCTTTTGTATATATAGTAAGATTGTTGATTTTATTGTGCAAGTCCCAAATTTACGATGGAAGAAACGACCTTGGCGGGCTAAGGATCTTGCTTTTCTTTCAATGTGATCTTTCCATTCTTGTTCAACCGGTGATGGGTTAATCAGGGCGCCTAGATATTTGAATGCTTTTGTCTCTTCAATCTCTTTATCTTCTAGCTGCAATTTCGCATTTTGTTGCCTGGTATTATTCAGAGTTGTTAGTCTCATTAACTTGGTTTTGACAATGTTAATTTGTAGCTCATTCTCTTTCATAAACGATCTGACTTTGCCCAGTGTGTTTTGTAGACCTGATTGCATTTTGTCCATGACAATGTCATCTGCATACAATAAGGTGTTTATTGGTTTGTTGTTTATCTTCGGTGGATTACAGAGTGGATTGTGGATCATTTGTACAAAACCAAAAGTATACAAGTTATATAGACAAGCAGCGAGGGGGCACAAAACATTTTTGGAAATCAGGCCCTTTGTATTACAGCTTTACAGACCGAGGGAGAGGTCATTATTGCGGGATAATGACCCACCACCAATTAGGGGCCAAAGGAGAAGCCGAGATCCCAAGAGATAATGACCCTTCCAGAGATCTATAAAGCTAACAGCACATAGTGGTAATTGCAACACAGGTTTCCGTGTTTTAGTGGTGAAGTAAAATCATTACATTAATAGGTAATCAGGTAATATTATCCCCACCAATAATATCGCCATATATATGGTCGTCGGGAATGGCCATAGGAGATATTATTAGCAGGGATAATTTTTGTGGTAAATGGGAGTGGGGTTTGCAGGAGTGTCCCCGCTCCCTTTAAAATAATATGGGGATTGCGGGGGTGTCCCCCGCAGGTTTAATGGGTTAATATTGCAGCAAAAATATGGTGCCATTCTTGTATGGTGAGATTTTTGCAGGGATATTAACACATGGAACCTTTAATAGTGATAGTGAGTAAAATAAATAGACAAACACATGCAGGCTTATTAAGCAGTATTTTTTATTGCATACAAATAGTCAACAAAATAGACTTTATATACACACTTCAACCACATTATCATAAGTACATCATTCAAGAGCCATCTACATCATCATCCAATATATCATACAACTTCTGCTTACAGCATAAATATACAATAAAATATTCTTCATGCCAATTTAAACACATCAACATATTACAAATCATCTAAAATGCTGAACAAGTAATTACAAAATTTTATCATATAAAATATTACATCACAATCATCTTTCATAAATATCTCCCACAAATGATACATATCTATACCTTCAATTTAATTCTTACATTCCCAAAGAAATTAATTTGCAAGAACTGCAAACTAGTACATTCAATTAGCAAGTGTATGTTGGTCTCAAACACTAGCTCTTCACATAGTCTTACACAACATGGGATACCTCTCTTAGCACCCTAATCTCTAAGGATTTAGCCATATTAAATTTAAGCATCATGTTTTGCTGTTTGAAAAAGCTGTTGGATATCTTGGAGTGTTACTTGTACGCATCCAATACTCAGAATAAGTACGACTGTTAATGTTGGTTGATAAATCTACCACCACTACCTCCTTATAATAACCTAGCAATCTTTTATTTATCAAATTCTTATATAAAGCAGCTGCAATAGACTAATCTCAATTTAACCGCAGTAAGTCCCAGTGTGTACTATTTTGCTTCAGCCATCCAAGGCTGTTTGTTCCCAAATAAGCACTCGCAGTAGGGCATTTTTTAAATCCTTTGTAAATGATTGCCTCATGCTCCATACCACAAACCTTCTTTCAAAATGGCAAACATCGTCTTAACACAGATATCCCCATGCGAGAGATGTTATTATTATTTTTTTAATTTTGTTACATTCTAAATAAATTAAACCTATTGCTAATGTGATTGGAATTGTTAGTTGTTTTAAAGTGTTTCTGTGTAGAAGATGGTACAGAGCCAAATACCTACTACCAAACACTTCTACTCTGTAAACAAACAAGGCAACATGTCTGCACCGTAGATAGTAAGGACAGTTTGTACAGGGAAATACCCGTTATAGCTCACAAATTTACTTAAAACCCCCAGTATCAGATTCCATTGTATGGCCTCCTTCAGCGGTCATCAATCACAACACCCAAGTATTTACAGGAATGCACTTGCTCGACAAACATGCCATTCCACTTCCATCTGTGTTTTTAATTCTCTGTTTACTCCGTCTAAATATCATTTTACTTTTATCAGTATTTATTTTGAGCCCATTCAATGTGGCATAATCTCCAAAAGCATCCAGTTTAGCCTGTAGTCCTCATGGGGTATGATCTATTATGACCAGGTCGCCAGCATAGTCAATCCAGGATACAGAGAAATTACCAAACTTAACTGCATTTCCTACTGCCACATCCAGGGCAGAACTTAGATCAGAGAGATATCAATTAAATAAACAAGGGGCAAGAATGCACCCTTGTTTTACCCCATGATAAGAAGGAATCCAGTTATTTACATGGCCAGTACTATCCAGCCTCACACACACACTCGAGTATCAGTATAAAGCTGGGAATCCTAGACAAAAGACCTTTAGGAATCTTCAGTGACATCAGCTTGCTCCGTAAGCAGACCCTTAGGATGGTATTGAACGCTGCACTGAAGTCAATATAGGTTATATATACTGAAGGTTGTCCAATCTTCTATGAATATTGCACTAGTGAGGTCAAAGTTAACAGATAAAAAAAACAACCTGAGTCTTGAGTAGAATATTATTCATATTACTCCAATTGGTGAGTTAATTCAACATTAGTACCCGGCGCACCATAATGACAATGAAATCTATGCACCGATTGGTGCTTTTGTAAGCCTTACCTCAAAGTAATCCCCATCACGTTGCGGCGTGCATCTCGTGCCATTCCCCAGCATTCTACTGCCTTGCAGATTTTCTTTTTGTCAGGCCGCCATGGAAAGGGAGAAGGGACTATGCATAGTCCCTTCTCCTGTTCCATGGCAGCCATTTTCTTTGTTTACTATGGCTGCCACAGAAAGGGAGAACAGACTGTTTCACAGTCCACAGTGACCATATATTTTTTTGCTGCAAAACACGCCATGTCTTGCAACTGAAGAAAAGGAAACAAATGAGTACCCCAGTACCCAGGTCTAACGGGCCGGGGTCACATTCATCCCCTGTTCCAAGTTATTGGCACGAGTGAAGCGAGGGCAGTTAACGAGGGCTCCGGGCCGCTATCCCCCATTCCAGCTGCTGGAACGGGGGATGAAGGCCATTAACACCCCAGGTTACCAAAGCGGTAATCCAGGGTGCTAAAAAAAAGGATTCACCTTCCTACAACGGGACATGCTCGATGTACAGCTATAGGAAGGAAAATCCTTTTCCAAGATGGCCAGCATGGAAAGGGAAGGATGGGCTCTGTATGGAACCTCTCTGTCGGCCTGTGGGAGGCGAAGGGAAGGAGTGGATGCGGCGGCAACCACCACCACCAAAATAATAATGTAAGGAGGTGTGGGGGATAAAAAAACTGGGACGGAGGTGGCGGAAGATGGCAGCGGGGTGAGCCGGCCTTCAGGCAGCTTGGAATGCGGGCTTACACTGGCGCTTCAAGCCTGCTTTCCTAACCACCTGATTGTCTAAAGGCAATAAGTTCCACACCGGGGAGGCATTGTGGCATCATGTAATGCCCCCAGGACCTTCAACTATAGGCCCCAGGGGCATTACTTGATGCGGTAAGGCCCCCTGGCTCTGGGCTTATTGCCTAAATATACAATAAGGTTGTCTTCATAGATAAAGTATTTAAATTGTAAACTTCTTTATACTCCGGCATGTTTAACATGAACATTCATTAGGTGTCATGTAAAAGTAAATGATATTTCTATTAGAAAGTCAAAACATTTCACAATTTTTGAGCTTCATCTTTGTAGTGCTTAATAGGATGTTGCAACAAAAAACGATCCTCCCAAAGAGAAAAGTGCTTTGTTGAAAAGATCTTTCCTGCAAATTGCATTGTTTTTCCATGTTTCCCTGTTTGCTTTTCAATACGAAATGTTCAGAATGCAGTTAATACACGAAGTTATTGACTGCACTATGAACATTTTGATTGGATGAGGAGATGTCAATGACGATCTCTATGTGCTAATGTAGTGTTACAGAGCCAAACACTACAGTCAACGTTACGAGACACTTTACAGAGGAAAATTAGCAATTGAATTAAGTGATCTAGACATATTCCAATACTATTGCCAAATTTAGTGAAGTTTCATCAACGACTGATAGATAAAAATTAATGTTGAAAGTAAGGTTCTCTTTGCATTGCATTTTCCATAAGCACACCCCATAAGCACCCCCAGAGAAATGTTAAATACAACAAAACTTTGGAAAATCGAATCAATCAAGCTGGATATATTCACTTTTATTTGCACACTCAATGCAAAATTCAACACATGAATTGACTTCATTTCCAAAAGCATTTTTCAATGGGAAACCCTTATGAATTCAGGTTTGTATGCATACCCATTAACCCACTGTTGCAAAATTAAGCCTATGCCTACACAACGGTGAACAACGCACCCATGCATCAATGCAGAGACTAGAAGTACCAAGGAACACACTGGTGCCGGGGTGGAAGCAGAAAGTCTGTGCATGCGTAAACCCATGGGGAAAGGGAACGCAAGTGAATGTGAACATAGAGCCTGTACGTATGCATCAAGGAGCGCACCCACAGAATATAGCAGCCTACCCTGCCCTTTTCTTCTCCAACTGCATTTACCTTTCACACAGTCTATTCCAGAACATGTTTTTTTCTTATTTGCCATCACATTCAGTTACCTTCAGTGATTTGAGACAGTCCAAGAGCCTTTAGGGGATATGCAAGTAAGAAACAGTGGGCCTCATTACAAGGTTGGCGGTCCGGTAATAACTATACCGGTATGGCAAACTGGCATCCATTACTGGACTTGTGTATTACGACCCCCGATGCCATTGCTACCGGCATCACTAGGGACCCGTTGTGATCGGGTAGTACCAACCGGGAATGTGTGCAGGCACGCGGCAGCCATGCCAGTAACCACGGAATGCCACAAAGTAGGGCACATTACCAGTAGCATGGACAAGTACTTTGCTGGTAAGAAGGGGTGCCACGATGCCGGTAACACCGGCATCACGGGGTAGCCGTTTACAGCAATTTGCTGTGCCCAGATCTGCCACATGTTCACACAATTAGCACAGGTGGAGGCAATGGAGTCTGGCCCAGCACAAAAGGAGCACACCCACACACCACACCCCTTCCAAGTCCAAAATGATACCACTAGCAGTTGCTATACAGGAGCTAAAGGACAAGCCTGCACTGCTACTCCTTGAGCAGGCAGTAAACCATGGAATGCAGAGGAGGCACAGGAGGAGAAGGAGGGTGAGACTGGGCCAGCACATGCCACCAGTGCAGGCAGTGGTTCCCCCGCAGGCAGCCACCTATCCCTCGCATAAGGACCAGTCCATTTGACTTAAACCCAGCAGAGATCCACAGCCTGTACCGCCTGGATATGGACACCATCACCACCATCGTAGATCTCCTTCATGATGACCTGGTCAGCCTGATCAACATCCGTACCGCCATCCCCGCTCTGCTGAAGGTCGTGTCTGTGCTCCACTTCCTGGCCCCCTCCACCCATATATTCTTTTTCCTTATTTGCGCAGAACGGCACAGGTCAGCACATAACACAACGTCAGCATGCTCTACGAGTGTGTCAGTGAGCATGTTAAGTTCATCTTCGCTGAACCTTGGTTTTTGCAGGCGAGGTGTTCCTTTTCTGGTAGCCTTTGACATGTTCTGGCAGGCAGGGTAGTGTTTTTTCAGAAACAGGACCTGTCCGCAGTGGATTGCAATGGATTGTGTTGTTGAAGATGGCCACCGGAGCAAATCCTGTTCGGCGCGATCATTTAACTTCCGGTTCCGGTAATAGCGGTGCCGGTTTGAACGGTGCTGGTCTTAGCGGCATCATCGATGCCCATTGCGATAACTGCGCATTTGATGATGCTGCTATCTGGAGGTTTGAGGCCCATACCGGCATGCCTGAATCCGCGCGCATGCTGACTCGGAATCTACCCTAGATTCCGGCAGCAATGCTACACAGACACGGTAGAACTGGCATGCCAGTAATGATGGTTTCTTACCGCCAAACGAGGCCCAGTATGTTTTTCCTTTCCCTCTGTGGGGTACATTTACCTACTCAGCATAATTCCCCTCCATCACCAATCTGCACTTCAGCAGTTACCAGCAAAAGTTACCAGCAAAATGGCTGCGCTGGCACTGTTGAGCACTATCGCCTTGCCTTAAAACTGCGTTTTGAAGCTACAAAATGATGGTTGCACTGTCTTGCCAAGCACCTATGTGGCAAGATGAAACATGGAACACACTGAGAGAGGCTGCTAGGGTGTCTTGTTATGCACACCAAAGAAGAGAATTGAAAAGCAGCCGTGCTTTGCTGCTAGCTCAAAGTTTCCCATTGAAAAAGGGAAGTAGTCGGCATTTAAAATGATGGCGCCCTGATGCTCTTTATCAGTTCAACAAATAGTTCTGATCCAGTAAGACCCAACTATGCCCAGCCATATTCAAGTTGTGCTTTAGCATAAGAAAGCATTATCACTGAATGACAGGCTGTGGCAGGCAAGATCTGGGAAATCACCAGAAACTTTCCTCTCAGCCGTACGGAAAAACTCTTGAATTGTATGCGACAAAATGTCAAAATAAACTCTTCAAAAGAAATCCCTAGCTCTCTGTGCATATGTCAATTTCAGTGGATTTGTGCATTGAACAGATTGCTTTGTAAGAGAAACTGACTAGGGCTGCAAACAATGTTTGGAATCCAGATAGAAGAGAAACTGGATTTGAAAGGGACATCCCAGCAGAATTCACCATGTGTCAAAATGTGCTTTTGCAAACAAGAAAAATATCTGTTTTAAAAGTGTAATGTTGAATAAGCCCCTGTCCTTGCCTAGAAATGGAAGGGGGTGGGAGGGACGGGGTTGGTTAAAATCTAATATGTTTTATTCCAACAGCCTTGCCTTTTGGGATCAGGGAAACTAAATAAATATATAAATGCATTTGCTGTACTGTGGAAGCCACAGAACAGGTTTTTCCTGCCCTGGTGTCAAAGGACATTGCCTCCCCCAAAGGAGGCCAGCATCTGGAAGCTCTGAATGGACCAAGGGGCAGAATGTAACACGCTCATCAGACATTGTGGCTGGGCTCCAGCTTGACACAATGGATTCTGGGACACCTATGTGTTACTTTTGACACCTCCCATCCACTTAAACTATGGAGCTCCAATGACAAACTCCATGGCAACCCTGGGGCTAAACTGACATTTGGTGTTAGCCTGGGCAGAAAGGACATATTTGGAGGACAAAGTCCAGCCCATATGGCTCAAGAGACTATTTTAATGAATACACTTTAGGACTGTTATTTCTATGACCAGACAATGCAGAAATGTAAAAGTTGTACAGTTTAAATGTAATTTTTTTGGCTTTAAAACAAGATATTGTGGCTGTCCATAGCATGTATGGGACTCAAATGCCAGGAAAATGTGAGTCATGGGAAAGGTACATATGATGGAACATTAACAATTAATGGAAATATGCCCTATGATATGTACACATATCTAAAATTGGAATTTTGGGTGAAGCGGTTCCCACTAAAAAACATGAAAAATGATTAGAATGGCAAAATAATGTCGTACAGACCTGGGAGTTGGAGAACCATGCTCCGTATAAAATATGTCATTTGCCTATTTCATTTGCAAAAGTGCCACAACTGTAAAAAGGAGCAATACATGTCGTCATTCATTTTGTGCAAAAATGACTGTGGGATGGCTTTGTACCTCGTAAAAAACAACCCCATGAACTGAGTCCCCTCCTGGAGGATGCGACCCAACATATACTGACCTATCCGGTTTTTCGGGGTAGGTCTAGTTTAGCTCTGCCCAACAATAAATCCTGTAATGTCACCTGCCTTACATAAATGGGGGAAGCTCACAGAGACAGGGACTCTCGTCTGAATTTTCCAGCGCCTGCGTATCCAGATATTCCACCTTCACTCTGCAAGATTCTAGATTCTACTGCCAGGCCAGAGCATAGCTGACCCCATCCAGGCAGCACCATTGATCCAGAAACCCCACTAAAAATCCCAAGAACTAGGGGGGAAAGCTGTGGTACCCTTTTGGGAGTTTCCTGTGATCGCCCGGCTTTTTGCTCCACTACCTGCATGCCAGCTGTACCCTTGCTATCCAGTGACCAGACAGGCCCAGCTGTTTGCTGTTAGGAGAGCCCGCTATGCTGTGACCAGAGCCTTTGAGTCCAGAACCCGGTTGGCTGTCCCAAACCCCAAACTCAAGTGCGGATTGTGAGTATTTCCCCATCCCATAGCAAAACATAGAATACCCCATCTTGATACTTTGTCTTTGTCCTACCTTTGTCCTACTCTCTAAGTAATCCTATCCATACCATGGTAACTTGTTTAAAACTGTCAGAATTCTCTGTGCATTTTGTCCTTGATCTCCAAGCGTTTGCGCCATTCTTCTATTCATTGATGTGTTGCATAGAGTCTTAGTCATATTTTGAATTCATTTAAGTAATTCCCACATAGAGTTGGAACGTACCGTGTCTTTAACAATCTAGTCTTGTTGATCTAGTTTAAGTAAAACTTGTCCTTTCTTTCCAAACTGATTTTTCTCTAACTGCTTTTATTTTCCCAAATCCGAATCTCTTTCCACATTGAAAATCTCGTCCAGTTATTCAGCTAGAGTCACTTTCAATTCTATATTATCCCTGTGATGTGCAACTATCACCCAGCTTAAAAAACTCATTCTGATTCTATTTCACCCGTTATTTTTAAAAAAACGTTTTGACATTTAAAACTGCAAAAAGAGGAAAAAACGTGTTATTTTGGCTGCACTGTGTTCTTACTTTCAAGTTGCTTTTTGAACTGTATGCCCTTTGTGATAACTGGCCTGGTAGTTGCTAGTGATATTACATCCATGATACTGTGATAATCATATTTACCATATTTATTCAACTGCACATTTAAATGAATTATTTAGCAATTCTGAGTGCAATTGCAAAGGGTTTTTGCCTCTTACTTCGTGATGGAAGGTCGGATTTTAATTTTTTTTGCTGCCTAATATCCCTGACTCCTTGCTGCTCCTTTCTATCTACTCAAAATTCGATTAATTGGGGTTTGAGGGAGCATTGTAGGGGAAAATCTTAACTCGGGTGCTATCTAACCGAACAGTAAAATTGCTCCTATTCATCTGTGCTTTGGATATGTTCTAGTAGAAGGTGTCATGGCCATGGGCCCGGAATCCCAGACCCTGCACCATCAGGGCACGAGAGCCAGGGGTAATACAACCTTTTATTGACTGTTGAAGACAACACCACATGGTGGGACCAACTGGACTCAGTCCTGGCGCCTTTGGCGCCAGGCTCCTAAATGGGCACTAGCACATTTTTAATTGGTGCAAGTACCTGCTTTTTCCCCTGCAGAGGCCCCCACGTGTATTTGGTCGGGCGTGGCTGCTGGGGAGAGTCAGACTGCACGTGTAAGCATCCTTTAGGAGTGGCAGGGTGAGGCAGATGAGTCAGCTAATGGGTGTGGCCAGAGCTAGGCTATATAAGTCTGCTCAGCCTTCATGCACGTGCTTCATTTTATTCTGCTATTGCAGCGTAACGCTCACCGCCGCCTAAGCGCATCTTACCTGTTTCCAGCTACCGGCCTGAGTGAACCTTACCTGTTTCCAGCTACCAGGCTGAGTGCATCTAACCTGTTTTCAGCTACTCGCTAGAGCGCGTCTTACTTTGTTCCCAGCTACCAGCTGCAGCACTTACCTTGCAATCTGCTTCCTCGTGGACTCTGGCATTCATCTTCAATCTCCAGACCTCCAGATAGCAGCACTTCATCACGACGTTTGGACAGACGGTGCCTGCAAGAGAAAAAGACAAAGACAAGGTCAGAATTCGCTAAGACATTACGTTTAAGGTCGTGCTTAGACAAATCCTTGCGCTTGACCTTAAACTAACACTCACCATCTGTCGGAACATCGTGGACTCCATTCTCCTCCCATTTGAACTCGCTTCATGCACCGCAACTACTGCTGGGCCGCATATCCCCTACTGGGATAAAGTGGAGGAAAGACATTATTAAAAGGATAAGGACAATAATCAAGAATGAACACTACAATATTTTAAAAGTAATAAGACACTTACCTTCAGGAGTGGTTCAGCCACAACCGGTATGGGCTGCCACGCACATGGACCAGTGAAGGAAGTCGGTCCATCAAAAGTCTCCCTGCAGGGAGAAGCAGGATGGAGAGCTCGCCATCATCAATCAACAGGGGCAGTGCCAACAACCAGCGCAGTCCACAGCACATGAGCAGGGGAAAGAAGCCTGACAAGAGGAATCCACTTCCAGGGAGGGCTGCAACCGTGCCCCAATGTCCCTGCAGAGACCACGTGAGCATAATAGAAGGTCAACCGAAAGTATTTCATCAGTTTATTCTGTAATTATCACCCCATTGGTGATTGCTGCCCAATACTCAAACTGTGTGATTTTCTTTGAATTTAAAATAAATAAATATTATATTAACGACCGGCCTGGTTCATGGTCCATTGTGACCCGGGGTATTTGTAAAAGGGGGTGTGAGATGGGTTGGGTGCCAGCTCATTCTGAATTCATAGAAAATAAAGAAAAGGTATTTTAATTGTGCGCTACATCCTAGGCTAAGGGCAAGAGTCCTGGTCTGGTGTGTGAAGCCCGATTGGAATCCTTTACACCTGTTTCTGTGAATACCTTCTTGTTCCTCCTCTCAGCATTTTGAAGTGGCTAGACACAGGGCAATTTGACAATTAGACTACCTATTTTATTATTATTATTTTTATTATCATTATTATTGTATTCATCAAATGCAGACCAATCTTCGGGAAGCAACATTGTGCTTTACAAGTCACAGGGGAAGTACCAAGTGAGAAACCAATGATAAAAGGGAGCAGGGAGTTAATGATGTGGGAGAGGGAGGGCAGACAATTTGGCAACAAGGGATCGACAATCAACCAGGGGAGGAAACAGGGGAAGAACAGATCACGAAGTCTCGGGTGAGGTGGCGAACAGAGGGTGTGCACACCTGGTGTCAGAAAGAAGCCATTCCTTGAAGAGGGGAGTCTTGAGCTCCATCCTGAAATGTAGAAATGGGGGTGAGTATCCTGTTGACTGGCAGGAGCATCCATAATCTGGGCCGCAGGCAGCAAACACCCCTTTTCTGGTTATTTCCTTCATGCACTGGTTGAGTTCAAGTCTTCACATCTTGTGTTATGTTATGTTAAAGGGATGTTTACTGTGTATGCTGCCATTAGCATGGTTTCTGTGTCCTGATGGATATGAATATTAGAGGAAGAGATGTTTTTGCTATTAATATAGAGAGAACGCACAAGTGCTTTTTCTGTTGTGTTGGTAGTTTCAGTACAGAAAAGACACTTTATGTGGATATTGTTCTAGGTGGTTTGTGTTGGTTGGCATGAAGGCACATGAGTCTGTAAGGAAGTCCTTCGGTGCCCATCATGTGGGCTGCATTGACCGTATTGTGATTGTGTGTGTTATTGGAGGAGGTGCGAGTTTTGCTGTTTGGTTTTAGTGTGGGTTGTTGTTGCTGTGTGCAGTTGGAATAGTTGGTTAATGTGTGATGTGTTTGTATGCAGAGTTTTAGTAGGGCTTGTTGTGTAAAGGGGGTGATCCCCATTTCAAGTGTTGAAATATCACCATGCAGTTTTTTTGTTGAGTGAAATGGAACCTGCTATGCACTGGTCTCTTTTACTGGTAGGCCAATACGTTTGGATCACATGACCATGAAACCCAGAGGCAAGTAGCGGTACTTCGTGTTGTACCTCTCTGCATTAGAGCTGTATGCTCCTCTTTGTCTAAGAGCCGTGGTTAGGTGAGTTAGTTCAGCAAATCAAAGAGCCATGGTTTTAGTACTCTCCTGATGATTCAGTTTTCCTCTGTTGTATGTATTCCCATTGGGGGTGGGGGGGGGGGGGGAGTTCAAGGGTTTCAGTGAGATGATCGAAAAAGCAGATTCACCATATTTAATTTTCAAATAATGTTTGGGTTCAAGACGCATGTCATTGCTCGACCCCAGGGTTCTTTTTGGCCTGTAGATGAAGATTTTTTCTTGCAGTAATTCTGCTCCTTAGCTGCGCATTGCTTTGAACAATGCACACTGTTTTGAAATAGATCATTTTCTTAACTGGTAGCCAGTGTAGGGACCTTAGTGCTGTTGTGGTGTGTACTATTTTGTTGAATCTGAGCAGGAGTCTTGCTGCTGTATTCTGATCCATAGCAGTTTTATTATGAGGTAGTCAAGCATTCCAAGGAATATACAGTTCTTCTAGTGGATTTTAGTGCTCCAGGCATGCTGAAGTTCTCAACAAGGTATATTTTTGGGCTTGAGGGTGACAGCCTTGTAGATGATGCAGCAGGGTTTGACTGTGATATGTGCTTTCTGTGGAAGCCAGTGCAGTTCGATAAGGGCTAGGGTGATTTGGTTGAATTTGAAGACTCATGTTCTTGAAGAGGAGGTGTTTGTCAATGTACAAACCAGCAGACTTACTGCAGGTGTAAGGCTAGGATGTGATGCCCCTGAAGTTTATAGTGGATAGAACTAGAAATGGGTGTAGGACTGTTCATTGTTGTTGGTCATCGGTAGGAATTTGGTTTTGTCAGGTAAGCACTGGACATCCAGGACTGGATAAATGTAAGATAAGACTTGAGCCTGGTCATATCTCTAAAGGGAGGATATCTTGAGTTTGAGCTACATGTCATCTGTGTATTGGTGGATGTGGATGTTGTGTGGATCCATGAGAAGTCTGAGGGGTTCCATGAAAAGTTTGAAGATTAAGGGCAAATGATGGACCCTTGGAGACCTCCTCAGGTGATGGGTAAAGTTGGTGGTACGGGTTGCAGTCAGCAGGGTAGGATTTGAAACCGCTCAGGACAGTCTCACTGATGCCCATGCAGCAATATAGAATGTCAGTTAGTGTCTGGTGTTATTCTTTGTCAAAAACGGCTAAGAGGACAAAGAGAACCGGGAGGCAGGAATGGCCATAATCGTGGATGTTACGTTTCCGTGCTGCATGTAGGTCTGGAGTTACATTTGTAGGACTGAAGAAGGTTGTTAAGGCTGATGTGTTGTGTGTCTAGTGATTTCCCAAAGTGCTTAGCTAGGAAGGGAGGTTGGAGAGTAGGGCAAAAGTTGCAAATGCTGTTGGGGTCCAGTTTTGGTTTATTTAGAAGCTACAGTATTTGTAGAGGCCTTGAGGTTTGAGGAGAAGGTGTCTTTAGTGAGTGAACTGTTGGTGATTACCAGGTAAGGGCGGAGTGCTTCAGTAAGAATGGTATGAAGAGGTGAAAACAGGAACTTCGTTCTGGTTAAGGACAGGACATAACACCTTGAAATTAGAAATTTAGAGGGTGCTCCTGGCTTGGAGGCAAATGTTGCATTTGATGGTATAGAAGTATGCTGTGTGATTGCATATTTAAACTGGTCTGCTTTCTCCCTCCAGCAAACGCACATGCACTCCATGGCTGTCTCTCGAACCGCCCAAAGGAAAAGAGGTGTTTGCAAATATTTTCAAAGAATGTGCTCCATGTGGTCCAAAAATGGCTAGTTTAGGCATTAGTGTTAGTAAAAATGAATGTGGACTTCTACAGGTTTGACTATTGTCCCACCTGAGTTTTGAAAGAGTTTTCAAAAGATTTTCCTGCCTAGGTACTCCCCAATTCCCCATTTACACTACTGCTGCCAAAGTACCCAGCTCTGGTTTTCTACTTTTGGGAACACTAATTTGTTTTCTGACTGGGTTTAATGCAATCTGTCCGGCTTGCTGTGATTAATACAAAGAAAATTGAGCTATTGTTAGTTTCGAATTCTAACAACCCTCATCCCATGATTTTCTATATGGGAATTAATTGATTAACTTTAATCAAATGTGCTAAGGATCTACATTTCCACCCTTCCCGACAATTTAATGGAAAGGTTTAAGGATGGCTGCTCCCAAAACAATGCAATTTCAACAGAGGGGTGGTTTTCTAATGGGGAAATAAGTTTGATTATGATTTAATACATTGTGCGAAGGGCCTACCCAGTTTGACCCCCTCCTTGACCCACCAATGGAAAGGGATAAAGGCAAGTGACTCCCCACACACCACACAATTGATGGCTTTGGGATATCTACTTACATGGGAGGCTTTGGTCAGGGAAAACGGCAGGGATTCTCTGAGTACATCACAGGTCTGGTCAAGGGCTTTCAGTCAAGGATTTTCTCCTGCCATTCTTTTTTTAAATTTTTTTTTAGCATATCTATTCTTTTTAAAGTAAACCTTTTGCCTCCCTTCATAGGGGTGTTAACCCTGTCCCTGACGCACTCCAGTTGAACTTCCACTTGTTTCCATCCTTGTGTTTTATTCATTCATCCAATTTTTGATTCTTTTACAAAAAACATGTTTTCATTGTTAAGGGATCTTGACTCGTTTTTCATTTTATTTATGTGTACATTTACCTACCACCTCCCCTTCCATTTTTGGACATAATGTTAGTTGTTACACAAGCACATTATGATGTCATGCCCCATTATGTCATGTTTTGATATGCTATATTTGCTATGTCATGTCATTTTGTACAAGGCTGACAAGGGCTGTGAAGCAGCGAGGAGTTACTTCAGCACTTGGCACACCCGAAATAATGAAATATTCCATGTTTGCGGCCCTCATTTCAAGTAAAGCAATACATCGGCCAATATAGACATACAAAAACAGACTCTCCACCCTTCTTGAACCTAAGATTCCCCTGTTGCCCTCTACTAACAGGTCAAGGTAAATATGGCCTGGATGGAGAAGGGGAAACAAGACTGGAAAATTCATGATTAACTTCCAGGAGAGCTCAGACTCAGGCCTAGAGCAATCCAACCTCACTTACCATCATTAACATCTCCTTAACACCCCTAGCAGGCCACCAGAACTTCCAGAGGCCTTCTCCCAGTTATGCCCTGCCCAGAAGCTACCATCATTTAAGAGTGCTGTTACTGCCAGCTTTCCTTTCTATAAAGCCTGCTTATCTGTTGCCACACTTTGATGAGTATGTGCTCTCCAGCTCTTTCTGGCATCTAATTTTTTACATGGGCATGAAAACTGCTGCTTAAGATTTCAAAAGCCTCCTATCTATAGGCTGTATGATGAACGTTTGCCCGCTTCGAGTCTTGTCCTTAATGTGAATGTCCCACTTGACCTACCTTGCATGCCATGCATGCCATTACTTTTAATGCAATTCTTTCATACTGCATTCCAGCGACTGACTTAGTAATTCAATGCATATAAGGGCAACAGTAGTTTCTCTTGTCCACCCAAGGCCTAGACAGTATGGCTAGCGTGGGGGAGATAATTTTTGTCAAACTCTACTTTTGTATCACATAGTACTTAGTTTGCATACTGCCAGTTCCTGGCTTCTGACTCCTATGTTAGCAGGCTCAGGTTTACAAGAACCCTATCTGGTCACCAGACGGTGTGGATCCAATGAGATTATATGGTTGGTAGTCTACCAGAAACTCTTGAGCAAACCTCAAAGCCATCATGCATCCACAACATGACTTAATGTAATACCACCATCATACTAGTATTGTTCTCCATGAAGGTTTTGGTGGCGTATAAGCGAAGCTTTTGCCACTTATTTTGAATAGTTCTTATCAAAACACTAAAATGATGCATGCATCTCAACAATCACTATTACTCAGCTCTCTGCTTTTTTCTGTACATGTTGTGAATTACATCTGTATATTTTTGCCTCCCTGACTTTTCCAGTGATTCTTCTTTACTGCTGTCTTCAGCTCAATTTCCTTTCACTCCACAGACCACAGCATGGCTGCAAACTTGGGGGGGGGGGTCACAATTTGCCTGTAACAGAAAAGCCTCATCACTTTGAGACCACTTCATTGATGATGTGTAGCATAAAAGGCACATGGAATAAAATGACAACACCAGCATCTACAACCAGGATCTACATGTGGACTCTCCATTCTCTGTCTCCAACATGATTTTGCACATTCAAACATGCACAGAAAATACCTCTACCAAATGTGCACACATAACAACAATACACACCAGAAATTGGTACTTTTACAGCAACACAATGGTAATTTGCAGATAAACAATGCTGGTAAGTGTATACAACATATAGGAAAACATGACCTACATTAATTGCAGTATACTACAAAAATACTATGACTTTTCACTCATTTAGAAACATCAAACATGTCTATGATTCTCCGGGGAAGAAAGAGCAGCAGAACTGCAACACAGGCATCAGAAAAACAAACACCATTTATATGCAAAGCACCACAAAATGTAGCCACCATTTAGTGATGTCACAACATTACCTATAACTATGATTAAATCAACAAGAATCATATATGCATCAGACACTGCAACAATCACACTACTCGAATGTCTTATTTACTCTCAACAGCCAGTACACGGCCCATTACACCACAGTCCACACCAACAGTAACATCTGAGGCAATGAAAAGTCATTGAAAAGAGGCACATGCCCAGGAGGAAGCCCAAGCCAAGTGAGCTTGGGGCCCTATAGGAATGTGCATGCAATGGATGGGATTACACAGAATAACTCTGAACCCAAATAACCAAACCAATGCAGGAAGATGGCAAAGTACTGATTTATTAACAATTATCTAAAACAGGGAGTTACAACAAACATCAATGGATGTACGCTCGATTTCTCTCAGCAATCTTTTTACAGAACATAGACTTTAAACTAAAAATACATCAGATGTGCCATCATGCTATGTGGCAAATAATGAAAAACCTACTAGGGATCGCGATTGGCTTAAGGGGAACATCTAAGTATATCATTTATAGGAACTAGGATTGTGATTGGCTGCCCACTGTCAGTTGGACTATATATGCCTACCTCTAAAACATGTCATCTTCAGAAACATTAGATACAGTTTCTCATTGGTTTTCAAATTATAATATCCTTCGTTATCTGGACCACTACAATTGGTTGGCATGCTTGTGACAGTTTGTAACATTCGGTTCACTTAGCAGCACATAAGCCCAGACCAAGGTGCAAGGAGATGGGCCTGACTCTATGTCCCCACCCAATTAGCCCAACATCTCTCATCGCCCATGCCTTCTGCCATGAAGATTGTCTTTGAGCTTGGCCTTGCAAAGTATTCTTGTCTCTGAGAATACACAGGAGTGCGGGCACTCGCTATCGTATTCTAGGACTCCAAGTTCAAACTCTATTTTCATCCTTGGCTCATGTGACATGAGACCATTTTGCAGGTTTTAAATGTCTTAAATGAATAAAACTTGGCACTCTTGGTGTTCTTTCTTTGCACCTTAACAAGAGATGATTCATCCTTCGTATGTTTGTTCCTTTCCAGGATAGATAGCTGACCTTGGCTGCATCAGCCTTGACTTTAAGCCAGACAGCCTTGCCATGCAGCTCCACAATTCAGCTTATACTTGCTGCAACATAGTTTTCTCTTCTTTTTTCATGGGTCCTGGCTTACTAAAATTCAGGATACTGATGTCCAGCTTCTATACAATGGTGGCTTCACCTGTATTCTATTCACTACATGTAGCCAGCTTCTATGATGACTTAGTCTACTTGTGTTTCAGCATCTGTACAATTATTGAATGCTTGATTCTCTGCAGCACTTTGTACATGTGTAATCTTTTTCGTATTTAAAAGTTCACTTGATTCTTCACTTCGTCATTAGTCTCTTCAGGATCTATACATCTTCTTCAACCAGTATCCGGAGACATTGTTCATACTCTCTTGTGATGTCACGGGCTTCTTTTCTTTGCTCCGTCTCATATTCCTTCAGGGAGTTCCTCGCTCAAATTGTCCCTCAGGGATACATTTGATAGGGTTGTCTCAAAGGGTATCTTCTTTCGAACATAGGTTGCGGTATTGGCACAACTGCTGATGTCAAACATGGCACGATATCAGGCTTCCAACACATGGGAGGTCAGGGGTGGGTTTTCCTGCAGAGGCATGTAGCTGCTCCTCTACATTCCCCCTTTTGGTCAAGTCCTCGACCACCTCAATTGTTTCAACATCCAGGTATTTTCTCTTGAAGTGTTTGTTTGGTGTCCATATCTTTATCACCCCCCCTCAGGGAGCCTGCTGATTTGAAATGTTCATCTACACTCCAGTTCATGTAGTTACATTGTCCATTCGGAGTACAATAGACCCATCGTCCCACATAGTTCTCATCATTCTTTGGATACAGGAACTTCGTACCCTCAGGTGCTATGATGCTAGCCTCTATGTATTTGCTAACAGCGTCATCAGTCAGCTCCTTGGCGTTTGGTTCAGGTTTAACATCGATCATGATCTTCATCCCTACCACCTTCTTTGCTGTTTTTTTTGCATTGGACAATCACCATCCTGACTACACAGATTCCAAACATCACCAACCCCAGTATTACTCCAAATACTTTGAATAGGTTCGCCAACCACTGAAGGATCAGTAAAAACAAGGATGCAAACCGACTGCCATCATCAATATCATCCGTCTCATCTTCCATCTTATTATGCAGGTCTGTCAACAACGTTATGGTGTCCGTCAAGGTTCCGTTTTGTTCATCGTGAGAAGGTATAAATGTAAAACATGATGGCACGATTTTGGCACAAACTCCTCCTTCAATCGCTGTGATCATATCAAGGACATACCTATTCTGGAGTGTCATCAGTTGTCTGACCCTCAGCTCTTCTTTAATGGCATTCAATCCCTTTATGGTAGCATTCATTGTCTGCAGAAGCTCCCATCCGGTGATTTGTAACTACTTGGCATTCACCACTGTTTGGATTACAGGCATAAATATAGTTTTCATTATCATAGCAGTCCTGCTGAACAACCTGTGCTCCTCAGGAATGGTCTCTTACACTGTTATCGATTTGGCTGAGAAATAGTTTTCTCTTTTTGTCCGTCGGAGATGTTCAAGTGATCTTCTTTTCCTCAAGTGGACATCAGCCTTTGGAAATGCTCCAATGTTCAGATAGCTTTGAGGAATCACTAATGCTGGAACATGGATGAGCACCAAGGAACATACTCTGCCCCAATCCTTGGGTAACCTCATATAAACTCTAGATCCACAAGCCCAATATCGATCCATAAGGACGGCTGTCACTTCTCCCATCCTGGGAATGTCAGTTGTGGTTTACCATTCTTTGTTGTATCCCACATGGTTTTTTCCATGCCTACGGAAGCATAGTCTTGCATAAACCAATGGGATTACAACTACCTACAGAGGGAAGACCGAGACAACGATCTTACTATGCCAGGTGACACTGAGATTGCGAAAGTGCAGGGAAGGGGGAAAGGGAAAGTGCGGATGGGGGAGGGTGCAGTGCAATACATAGAACCAACAGTAAAACATAAATATAATAAATAAACAGTAGGTACAAGTGCGGCCAGCTAGTGGCAAATGCAGGGGTAAGTGCAGACATCCAGTGTCAAGAGCTGGTGGGGAATGTAGGGATACAGAAACAGCCCCCAAGTGCAGGGGTTGCATGGGAGGCAGTGCAGGTGTGCAGCTGGTGGGGGAGGGGAACTTGGCCCGAGATCTGAGGGTAGTCAGGTGACCAGTGCAGTTTCAGTCAGGTGTTCAGCAGGGGAGAGGAGAAGAGAAAGCAGAAGCAAAGAGGATGGTCTTGAGGTGTTTACAGAACCAGAGATGGTTCTCAAGTTTCAGGGGGCAGCAAGGCTGTTCCAGAGGGAGGCCCCATCTGAAGAAAGAGATCTACCACCAACTCATTGCTTGGAGAAGCTACTGACCCCGAGGGAGTTGGAGGCGGATGAGCGAAGAGCTTGAGAAGGAACATATTTAGGAAGAGAGAGTTGGAGGTATGGAGGCCTCAGAACACCTTGTGGACAATGCAGAGGGTTTTGAACTTAATCCTGACAGACACTGGGAGCCAGGACAGAGATTTCAGTCCTGGAGAGATACGATCCCTGGGCTTGAGGCCAAGGACAAGTCTTGCAGTCCTGTTCTGGATGACTTGCAGAGGGCAGAGAGTAGAAGCATGCAGATTTAGAAAGAGGCTATTGCAGTAGTCCAGCCTAGAGAAAACCAGAGCTCTGGAGACAGTGAGCTTCTGTGGGAAGGAGAGGAAAGGAAGAATACCTCTGAGGAGGTGCAACTGGTAGTATGACTTCTTAGAGACGTCAGAGATGTGAGGAGAGAATGAAAGTGTGGAGTCGAAGATGACCCCAAGGTTTCTAGCCTCACAGGTGGGAGAAGGAAGAGGGCCAAGAGAGGCCAGCCAGAGAGTGACAGGAAAGGAGGGAGCGGGTGTGCCGATGAGAAGGAACTCAGTCTTACTGGCATTGAGGCAGAGATCATTGGTGGCACACCACTCCTTGATAGCGGACAGTCGGAGATGAGAGATGAGAGAAGGAGAAGCGGTGGCGGTAGGGAGCCTGAAAATGATCGGAGTGTCATACGCATAGCACTGAAAGTTGGGGCAGAGAGCAGCAATGCAGTGGGCAAGAAGTGCCAGGTATTGGTTGAACAGCCATGGAGAGAGGTTAGACCCCTAGGGAACACCACAATTGGAGATAGAGGGGAGGAAGGACCCATGTTGTTCTGCACATATGGTGCTCTATTACGAAACGAACTGGCTGTTAGGGTGTGCACAAACAAGATGCAACTGTAGTGGCATTTGTGACTGATCAATGAGACAGTGACTTTTTGTTAGAAACATCTTAGTGAACTCACCAGTGTGTTGCTTCTCTGGGGTTTCAACTTTAGTGTTCACCTAGTGTGCTTGGGGGGAATCCCCATTTTCTTTGGCTCTTTACGATCCCCTTGTCATGTATCCTGTATAGCAAAAGACACCATACGATTACCTGGATACTCCTCACCTTAAAAGGTGAGGCTTTAGTGAATGCATAAACTTGGCCAACAAGGCACTGTTTGGTGAATCTGTGCCCGGCACAAAGCACTTTTGCAGCGTTGCTGGGCGGCGTAGGCTTCCAAAAATTAATTTAAAAAGTGAATTCATGCATTCTTGCCTCAAGAGCGTTTGCGTGCTTGATGCTCTCGTACCGCTTGCCTGTCACTGTGTGAGCCAGTCTGCTAGAGTAAACACAACCGATCACATGGCCGTGCGGGTGTACTTACAACTTTGATTTATGGTGCCCACAATATTTGACTGAGTTTGTTTAGCATTGTACTGATGGTCCTGCCCAATGTGCTTCGACATTATGTGCCCAATCCTGCTTATCTTGGTATTTTTGTCATTTTAACAAAAACGGGTTGTTACCTATACTTAGAAATTGAATTGATGTAAACCTCTGTTTTTAGTAGTATTCTGCTGGTATTGTGGGAAACTGAATCATCCATATGGCAAATACATTGATGATGTATTGATCATGGTTCAAAGATCATTTTAATGGCAAATGCTGACAACTATTCAGCCAGTCATGGCTTGTGATCGAATAGTCACATGGATGTGGCACGATTTATGGTGTCTGACTTTACGCCATTTTCAACTGGAGTTCTGTATCTAAGTGCTCAATCTGGAAGGAGGCGCTCACTGTAGTGCCCCAATAGTGGCAGGGCAGATTGTTATCTACTATTCAGCGCTAGAACCTGCAAAACATGGATAGTGGTAAACCTCAGTGTATAATGTACCAAATGCACTATATAATGCTTAAGGTTCTGTTGTATAATTCCATAACCCCTATTATCAACCAACTGTTCAACATGTTATAGAGGCTGTTGGATCTACAGTACACAGCTTTGTTATTAGTCTAGGCTGTTGAAAACCGTGCCGGCGGGTATGTTGTGGACAAACAAGTGTGTCCGGGAAAGCTGTACCATCCCTCACTGGGGCTGGATATATAGTTCTTACCCCGTTGTATCTCAATTACTCTCTGTAAATCTGCCCTTACATGGATGAGTGGACTCTCCTGTTGAGTATTACTTGAATGTTGAGCCGGAGAGAAACTGCTATTTACACCATGGCTAAATGTTGCCATAGGATGCCTTCATTCAGTCCATTTTGTCTATTTTTTATTTTAAATATCCAGCTCTGTTGCCTCAACAGGAGTAAACCGTGAATGTCACTCCCTCTGGCTGGTAATTCCACCTGCTCTATAATGGTCCATTTGAAGTCTATCGGAATGTTTTTTTCTTTCTGAAGCACATAGCCATAGGAGCAGTTACCTTCCTGGTGCAGATGCATGATTTATGTTCCACATTTCTTTGATTGATTTTCTGTGCTGTTATGCCCACGTAGCGCAAGCCGCATGGGCATGTAATCAGATTACATGTTGAGTATTGCAGTTTGTGAGCTTTTTTTGCACCCATGATGTCCTCCAACTAATGTCTTTGGATTTGCTTCTGGATGTTTGTGGACAGATGGAGCAAGTTGGACATAGTGCATGGCCCTTTATTCATGGTAAAGACCATAAGAGTGCCTGTGATGGTATTATCTGTTGTGGTGTCTTGCCTTCTGATATCTGTATACCAGGAAATCACTGTTTTTTCTTCTCTTAATGGCAAAACATTGACGACTTATGGTACTGTCGCCCACGTTGAGCAATGGCGGACGATATGTTGCTGGCGATACAAGGAATAGACTCATCAGTCCAGGCCACATTGGATCAAATCAACGTCTTTCGTGAGTTTTCTGGATATAAGATAAACTGGTCTAAATCTGAAGCAATGCTTGCATTGAAGGCTTGTACTAATCAACGGCTAAATGACTTTGGCTTCAGATGGTGCCTGGTGAAAATGCAGTACCTTGGCTTTTGGTTGACGAATGATGTGGATCATATGATGAATGTTAATTTGCATAACGCCATTGAGAATCTGAAAAATGACCTGCGCAGATTGAATGAACTTGTCAGGAATCAACACATTGAACACATTAGCCCACGAGGTCGGGCTAACGCCCCTGTAGGCTTGCTCTCTCGGTTCACAACATCACAGAAATCCACTAAAGTGTCTGTCTTCTTTGCTCCACAGAAGGTTGCAGTTTCTCTAAAAGTACTTGTTGCCATGGCGACGATGGAAGTGTCCCCCCTCAGTGTAACCTAACAGGAAGTAGGTGTACATCTGCTACTCTCTGACGCATCTGCCAAGCAGATAAAACCCGCCCATTCCAAGCGAAAGGTGCCTCTGATTGAAGTTGCTAGGACTTCCTTGTTTGCTGTTACGTTTTCGACTTGGTTCCTTGACTCCTGCTGTGTTTTCCGGAATTCCCTGCTTAGCCCTTGGTATTTGGTTCTCAGTGTAACCTGGACCGTACAGGTCTATCTTTGTCTTTTGTCTAAGCCCGTGTTTACTGCCCGCATGTTGCCAACCCAGCCCTCCATAACGGATTGCTTCTGCCTCACATTTGGTCACAGTTTACTGCTCACACATTGCCGACTCCTCCATAATGGATCGCTTCTGCCTCATGTAAGGGTCCCAGTTTACTGCTCGCACTTTGCCAACTCCGCCTCCATAACGGACTGCTTTGCCTCATGTTTTGGTCCCTGTTAGCTGCCTGCACGTTATCGACCCAGATTGTTTAAAGTACTTCCTCCTCCTGGATTACGTTCTACTCCTTGCCATGAATAACTCTTTTGGCACCCTCGTTCAGGAATTCTATGCACCAGGACTAGAGAGGATTGCTGTTGATGCCACATAGGCATCCTTGTGCCGCCAGGATAGGGTTCTTGGATCCTGGACATTGTGAACCGGCGGAACACTTCATGGAGTCCTTGTGTCTTCGGGCAAGAAGTTTGAACTGCATAATAGAACACTTGCCTTTGATAAGAATATATCCCGGTAAGAGAATTCCTTTATCTGATTTCTTGTTGCCTTGCTCCACTATTCTGTCTGGGTAACTTGCTGTTCTATTATCATAGATATCAATTTTGGGATCTTGGGGACATAACATCACCATCCTAAGGCTGACCGGTCTGCCTACCTTCTTTTCATTTTAAGGTTGGTTATTTTATACTGGAGGTGAGGTATCCCTGAGTGTACATCAGTGGCATTGAGATGACTTATTTTGTCTTTTCTACAGCCGGTGCATCGTGGGTGTGTGTCTCCTTCTGACTGCTAGATCCCTCTGTCTGTATCCATCACACAGCAGAGGGTTACAACAGTACAAATAATTTGTTGGCTACTGTTCAGGCTTCCTTGGGTCAACTCCTCCTCCAATCAGTTGACACCTTGGCTGTGAGTCCTAACAGAACTGAAGTGAGTCTATGGGGGAGAGTGAACGCAATCAAGATGACTTCATCACCTCATATTAATTAGATCTTGAGTATGATCCCAATGATAGCAAAAATGAAGTTAATGAGGAATATGGAGAGTTTGATGCAGTCATTCTTGTCGGAGAGGAAACAACCTTAGCTGAAGCTGTGAAAATTACAAATATCATCGGAGGAAAATAGTGGTTTGGCAGCCCCGGATTTGTAACATTATCATCTGGCCTATGATTCCAGACAGATGTTACCTTTCATTGAGAATTCTATGGATGTTTGGACTCAGGCAGAAACCTCCACGATGTACACCACTTACTCCATGGGCGATGATAAAGTCAGAAGACACACACAGATGCAAATCATATGCTCCAACCACATTTTTGAGGAAGTGCTGGAAGGGTTTTATGAAGCATAGTAATAAAGAAGGCTCCTACTCTAGTAACTCCTCTATATGGCTAAACCCAGAAGTTAAGCTGAAGGGGAGAACACTGTTTTGGCCTAATTGGTGTTTGAGCCGTATCCAATGGTTGGGCGATCTTTTCATAGCCGGAAAATGGATCTCCTTTGAAAGATTGAAATTGAAATAGAAGCTAGAGAAAGGCACATTCGTGAATATAGAAGACTGCAAAAAGCTGTAGGGTAGATAATTCCTGTAGCATGCAAGGACTGAATGGATTGGTTGCGAGATTTTAAGATGGATGGTCACATCGCCTTCAAGGTGTATAAACTCCTAGCACAATATAAGGTGCTCAATGAGAAACTGTTGGAGAAATGGTCTGAGGTGATAGACTCGGAAACAAGTGTGACCAGGTGGAACAATATATGCAGGAATGTGACATTGACCTCGTTGAATCTAGGGAAAGTGCAAGACAGATTAAGATCCTGAATAAGGTGTACTGAGCACCACAGGAATTATTTGAAAAGGGCTTGTTGGTGTCAGAGGCTTGTTGGAAATGCAAACACAGATCCTTTGAACATATGATGTAGGAATGCAGGAGTGTGAGGGATTACTGAAAAGAAGTGACACTAACCATGAATAAAGTACTGCTGATTGATGTGGAGTATGATTTTACAAGTATAATACTAGGAGAGGAGAAGCTGAGAGCAGATCTGACATTTCCGCAGAGATGTTGGTTCAATAGAGCTTCACTTTCAGCAAAGAAAATTATTTTGAGAAACTGGAAAAGTGAGCAAGTACACTCTGTTTCAGAATGGATGGCAGATTTGATGCAGATGTCAAAAATAGAGAGGGCAATCTTGTCTAGAAATAAGAAAAGAGACCTATATGAAGGCATTTGGGAAAGATTCTTGGACTTGTAATATAAGCTTCTGTATTTATTTTCTTTATTGCATTTTGCATTTGTGCTGATGTTTATTCCATTACTGTGAAGCCTATGTATTTGTAAAATGTGATGTAATAGTGATTGTCATTTTTCCAAATTATAATAAACACGTGAATACAAAACAAAAATAAAGTTTCTAGTGTCACTGCATGAACCTATCACAAATCTAAAAACTGTGCAAAATGTCTCGTGACACTGCGCAAAACTAGCACATTTTGGAATAACATGCACAAAGTTTCTCATGTTGCTACATGAATCTAGCATGGATCGATTAAAAAAAACCTGTGCATAGTTTCTTGTTGCGCTACACAAAACCAACATAGGAATGAAACACCATGTTCTGTGCGAAACTGCACACAACCGGGCAAAATTTCAGTGGTGGCATAATCGTAATGCTGATTTCGAGGAACAGGCGGAAGCATATTCCAGTACAAATTCTGCTTTGCGGGCGTACAGTATGCTCACCCTAGATTTAAGCATGAGAGCTGTATCTCTTAGAGACTATTTCTACCACACCATTGTTATGCTATGGGTAGTAGCCTAGGTTGGTTGATAGTAGTATGGTGTGCTTTCTTTACCTTCCATATGTTTAGTTAGTAACCATGCCTGCTTGTTATCTTTAGGATTGAATACCATTTGTACCTGCAAACACTTCCCTGTCCTTGCCCTTGCTCCGAAGTGGTAGTATAGTGCAATGTGCCACCATGAAAAGCTTCAAATAAAATACAAAATAAAAATAAATGTACTAAGCATTTTTTCAATCCTCCTGGTAGAGTGATTACCTTCGCAACACATATTTTGCAGGAACCGCTTGAAAAATATATTGATATTCTAATCAATCTTTGATAGAGAACACACAAAATTATCTAAAGGACACATGGCTTCCTTGGGATATTTAACACGTGTTCTATTTGATTCATTTTTCTCTGCAGATGTGACAGTTGGAATACTTTCATACGAGATAGTAAAGGTTTAAGAGGTAATAGAATGGGTGTTGTTACAGTATGATCATATTGGCTCAGAAAATATCTTTCTAATATTTGTACACAAATTAATTTGTTCACATATATCAAAACAAAATTAGAAATGTCAGGCACAGCCATGTAAGCTGGCATGCCCTCAATATATGCACATTTAGAGACTAACTACAGTCTCAAAAAAATGCATCCTGCACAAGTTAAGACTTTTTTTGTTCAGTACTTGGACTGGTTCACAAGCGTATTTTATTCAATTGTTGATACTGTGACTAACATTCATGATCAAGATACATTTTCCATAGAACAGAGTAAAACACTACATTATTTTCTGGATGTGCTGTTAATTGTGAATGGTAAAAAATTGACAACTACAATGTTCACTGAAATAACTAACTGCAACTAGTTACTTCATGCGCCCAGTCTATAGCCTCACTCTACAATTCAAAGTTTATCATTTACCGATCTGTAAGACCTCAGATGTACTGTATCTGAAGAGAATAAATTGGAACAGCAAAATCAAATGATACTACACAAAATCAGAAGTCCATCCTATTCTATATGAACATTAGAATCCGCTCTCATTAAATCAAACAATGTATAAAACAAGTCGTATTTAAAGATAAAGCACTTTGTTTTAAGTCTAGTTTAGTCTACGTTACTGTTGCTCATAAAACATGTCGAACGTACTAATGTTTAACTTGTCAACATTGTCGTAGGCTAATTCAAGGAGATATGAACTTTCATCCTTGCATAGGTAAACAATCATTTGAAAGCACTGGAAAGCTGTGATTCATATAATGCTAAACCCATTATTTGGTGTCCTTGTGGGATACATTGTGTTGGTTTTACAGAATCCAAATGAAAACATGATGGTGGGAAACAAATGAAATGAACTCTGTGCCAACATGAATTTACCAGCGGCAGTTCACGTTCAGAAATGCAATCATACTATTGTTCGGATGCAATTTGTAGTCCTTGAATAATCAAATACCATTTTGGAGCAGGCAATACAAAACCTTCATCCAAACAGAGTTCATTTTGATCATAAATAATTGGCCTTAAGCCTCAAAGTAATTCACATTCACTGTTACGTGAGCTGTTTTATCTAATTACCTTGAATAACACAGACGTGGTCTCCCTGCTCACTGTGCTCAGAGAGGCACAGCTTCACCTCACTGATGAGGCCCAACAAGGCTGAAACACGTGCCTGGGGTTGCTGTCAGTACTCTTGTTCAGAGAGGAATTGCCATAGCATTTCGTTGCTGGACTACCCATGTGGGCGGGACAAAGACTGATATCCAAATGGATATTTCCCATCTGTGAAAGGTACAGTGAGCAAAAAGCGTGTGCTGCAAACTCTCACCTCAGAACAGGTTATCATGCCATGTTCTCTCTGGAGAGGAGCGCCAGCTACCTTTTGTGAAATATGCGTAAGGAACTTGGGGTTGGTCATCCTAAGTTACCTGGGGGCAACCAGACGTGGTCTCCCTGCTCACTGTGCTCAGAGAGGCACAGCTTCACCTCACTGATGAGACCCAACAAGGCTGAAACACGTATATGGGGTTGCTGTCGGTACTCTTGTTCAGAGTGGAATTGCCATAGCATTTCGGTGCTGGACTGCCCATGTGGGCTGGACAAAGACTGATATGCAAATGGATATTTCCCATCTGTGAAAGGTACAGTGAGTGAAATGCTATGGCAATTCCCCTCTGAACAAGAGTACCAACAGCAACCCCATACACGTGTTCCAGCCTTGTTGGGCATCATCAGTGAGGTGGTGTTGTGCCTCTCTGAGTACAGTGAGCAAGGGGTCCACGTCTGGATGACCCTAGGACACTTAGGGTGACTAAATCTAAGGCCCTTGAAAAAATAAAACAATTAGTCATGGGCGCCCCTCTGAGAACAAACACGGCCTAAATGGCCTGTTCTATGGAATGGTACCCACTCCAATTCTACAGCTATCCATTTGGCAACCATACTTACCACAAAAAATGTCATTGCACTTTTCAGAGTCTGACATGTACCCGGTACAAATAATTTACTAATCTGGTGTGTTGGCTGTAGTTGGATGTCATTCCATGAAGTGGCTGTTCATCTTTATACATGCCAGTTATTCAAAATGCTGTGCTGATAGTCTTTTCGTGTTGTTAGAGTGCCCTTGCTACATTAAGAATGTTCTCAGACAGCACATTGAAAGGCTGTCCGCTTAGCAATTCTACAAGAACTTGCACAAGTGTTGCTGGCCAAATGGACCACTTCCTTTGCCAGTACTTAAATGGGTCAACATCGCTTCCCACCAGTGAGGTGTCTGGTAGAAGGCATCAAGCATTTTTGTAGCTGATGTTGCTGTGGTTCTACGTCATTTTTCCGCTTTCTGAAGGTCGCACATAAGAGACTGATTTCAATAGATTTTGTGCGGTCCTCCGTAAGCAGAAAAAGGAAATGACCAATAGTTTTTCTTTATTCATTTGCTGTGTTCCACCCCCAAACCTCCCTTCGCTCTTTACCGGTCGGCTCCCCCAGCCCCCACCGCCTACACACAAACACAGATACATTTTCATTTCACATTTTCTTACACACAGAGCACACACACTCACCAGACACTCCCACGGCTCATCCTCTCGGCCTCGCCGTGCCTGCCAGTCCCTGCACACACTCGTGTGCATCAGAGGCTGACAGTTCGATTTAGATCGACCGATCTGTGCGGACAGAGCGTTTTTTCTAAATCGATCTTTTTTGTAAAAGATCTTTAGATAACGGTCTGACTTAATACGGGCAGACCCATCCGTATTTCAGATATCCGATATTAACATACTGGCAGGATGTCCCACAGATTTTCCTCCCCATGGGCATGTGCCTACACTGATCACAAAGCTTTCAACCAGTGTCAGTAATGTAGTTCCCTTTAATGCCTTGATTGTTTAGCTTGACCGGGCTGGTCTGCTTGTAAACATTTGATCTGGTCTGTGTTCTTCCTGCTGCCTGCGTTCTTTCTCCAATTGATGTTGCAAGCACTGCAGCACACCATCCCTGCACCTTTATAGTGTCTCCTCCTTGTGATGCCTGCTGCGAGTCCTCCATCACTGAGGCATACTAATGAAAAGCAGCCACTTTTGCTTTTAAAACATGGGTCCATGAAAGAATCCAGCAGGTACTCAATGTTACCTTTAAATCCAACAAACAGCTAGCCCAGGGAAACGCATCATTAAAAAACAATGGGCCTCATTAGGACCCATGCGGTAAGGGGTTTACGGCGGCGTAAACAGCGCCGACCCTTACCGCCTGATTCCGAGGTCCCTTAGCGCCATGGAGGTTTTAACACCTGCTTTTAGCAGGTGTTAAAATCCATGGCGCTAAGGGACCTTGTTGTTAATTACGCCACCGTAATTTACGGTGGCGTAATTAACGCCTTCCCCACTCCCATTATGCCCTATGGGGCAAAAATGGGAATGGGGAAGGGTAAATGGGTTAATGGGGACTTACCGCCCCACTCACCTCGGAATGGGGTGGTAAGTCCGCCAACCACCATGGCGTAAACGTAGTTTACGCCATGGTGGTAAAGGTACGACCCAGGCGGTAACTTACCGCCTGGGTCGTAATGAGGCCCAATGTATTGGTTCTTAACAATCACCATGTTTGCTTTGCCTTTTAATCTTATTCATTGCACTGTAATTAAGTTCTTGTCAATTCATATCATTTATGCTATTAGGGGTTTTAAACCAATGCAAATGAATTTGATTTTCTTTTTCCTTTTTTTAAACGTTCCTCCACCATTCCTTGATGATGCATTGAATTGAATAACACGTTTTTTCCTTTGCATAGGAATAATATTACAACACATTTTTGATTGTTGATTGGTGTATTAAGTAGTATGATATTATAAGGATTGTGTTATGTATGAATGTTTTAATCATTGAAAATGCGCCTTTGGTGCAAAACACCTGCTGGCATAAATGGTAAATGAGAAGTGCAGTAGAATTCAAACACATTTCAAAGGCAATGCATACATGGAAATTGTTAAGAATTCATAGATAGTTGTATGTTTATTTCTCTAGCCAGTTTGGCCCAAAAAGTATTTAAAGTCTCTTGAAGATGTGGAAGCGAAAATCTTGTATTTGAAGGCCAGATTAGGGTTCTTTCCATTGGCAGCCATCACAGGTATTTGGCGTGGGGTGCTGCAGTCGGATACAAGATTTGTCAAACTGAGAAAGACTGCTTACTTAATCTTTTCTAATCTCCTGTCCTCTATATAACAACTTGAGGCACAAATTGCTTTTCCCAATTTATAAGAACTTAAAAATTGTCTACCAGTCAGGCCATTGATAACTTTTTGGGAAACTAGAGTGTCTTTGATCTCTGCGCTCAGTCTCAATATTTGAAGATAGTTTGAGTTTAAGAAGGAAATATATAGATCAAGAGCATTGTGGCCATCAAAATTGTTATGAAACCACTTGTTTTTAAATTGGGATTTTATCGAATGACATTTGGTATGTTTTAAAAAAAAAATGTTGGAGCCATGCTACTGATTTTGTATTACTATATTGTGTTGAACTTGTACTGTTTTTGTATGGATGTTATGGTTTGTATCGCGAAATATATTGTTTACTACTCTGGCCGCTTGTTTGCTATAATTATGAGAAAAGTGACAGACATGTGGCTGTCTTGAGCCAACTGAGTTAATATATAATAAATTCAATTGAGTAAATATAGAATAAATTCATCGGACAGAGAATACAGTAATTCGGCTTTCTATTGATTATAAATGTACCTTTAAATGAAACTAACTTTTGATCACCAGACTAGGTTGAATTCACGTCCCTCGCCAGCAATGCAACATCAGCACCACCTACCAAGGCCCAGGCTCTTGCCATGCTCGTCATGTTGATCTCAAGCTGGTGCACCCGATGGAGAATCTCAATCAGGGATGCACTGTCACTCTTAACCCATGTGTTACCCTTTTCTAAAGGTCATAGCAAGGGGCAGACATTTCATAACATCTTCCACAGGCACAGTGCTCAAAATGACCCAGTAACAGCTTTTCCCATAAGATGCCAGCACCCAGGCTTTTCCACAAAAGAGTAGGGCAAGAAAGCTATTGCCAACAATAGTCAGGTTTGCTTCAAGCAAAAACTGCTTGTCATGAGACCTGTCATATTTGTTCACATTCAAACACTTCCATAACACTGCCTTATTACAATGGAGATCACTGCTTTGTGCCGCTGTGATAAAGTGGGTAGAGCCGGGCATCTCACTCCAAGCATGGTCGCAGCTGCAGTTCTTTGGGTGGGATGTTTGTGAACTGCTGTAAGCGGATTCTCTGATGCTCTGGTGGGGGATGCACCTAGGGTATTTCTGTCTCGGCCCATGACTGTCCATGGTGCTGCAGCATCGGGCACTGCCTATATGTGGTACCCAAGTTAGTGTGTGCAAATTGTCAGATTTGGTTGTTTATTCTTTGTGAACAAATGACACATTGTTTGCTTTGGTATTGTGCCAGCAAACAGGCTGGGCTCATCTGGGAGTGATAGCCATAGCTGGGGTGGTCCTGGTGGTGCCTGGACACCAAATTATAAAGTAATGGGGAAGGCCATAGGAAAAGGCCTGGATCCCTCTCTGCAGCTCCGCTGCGAGGGACACTGCTCGAGCAGTCTTCTGCAACGACCCAATCCACAAATCCGCCCGCCGCCGCTCCAGTTGTCATGGCAATCCGACACAACAACCCAGCGAGCGGGAGAATGCCCGCGAAACCACTCATACTCCCAGAGCATGCCCATTGGCCCCTGCACCCTGCCAGCCCCTCCCCTCCTGCTACAAATGGAGGGGGAGACGACCGGCAGGCGAAGCCGCTAGGGGAAGGCCATAGGAAAAGGCCTGGATCCCTCTCTGCAGCTCTCCGCTGCTCGGAGCAGCCAGCCGCACAAATCCATGCCTCTGCACCCAATATTGGCTGCATCACGGCTATCACGGTCTTCCATCCGGACATCATAGGCAGAAATGGAAACCTCTCGCTGCGCACTGGCTCTCGAAACCCCACCACCCACCAGCCCAGTCTCGCACTAAGGAATGCGCGCCTGCATTCCAGATACGCGGCACAAAGCCGCTTACTCCACCATGCAAGCACTCTCCTCAGCTACCTCACCGCGAAGCCCCGCACATCAGCCTGCTCAGACACACCGCCCCCTGCGTTCTTAGGAGCTCAGGACTTGGAGGTGCGCACCACTGCACTATCTGCAGCACGACATGTAAGTCCATTGTGCACATTCTTAAATGATCCTTCTGCTCAATCCACTTTGTTACGCAATGGTGCCCCCACAGCCACTATATGCAACACTGTTGCCCCCACTGCCCTGCTGGTCAATGGTGCCCCCACTGCTACTTCATGCATTATTGATGCCCCACTGTTATTTCATGCAATGTTGATGCCCCCACTGCTACTACATGCAATGTTGATGCCCCCACTGCTATTTCAGTCAATGTTGATGCCCCCACTGTTATTTCATGCAATACTGATGCCCCCACTGCTACTACATGTAATGTTGATGCCCCCACTGCTATTTCATGCATTGTTGATGCCCCCACTGCTATTTCATGCATTATTGATGCCCCCACTGCTGTTTCAGTCAATGTTGATGCCCCCACTGTTATTTCATGCAATACTGATGCCCCCACTGCTACTACATGCAATGTTGATGCCCCCACTGCTATTTCATGCAATGTTGATGCCCCCACTGCTATTTCATGCACTGTTGATGCCCCCACTGCTATTTCATGCAATGTTGATGCCCCCACTGCTGTTTCAGTCAATGTTGATGCCCCCACTGTTATTTCATGCAATACTGATGCCCCCGCTGCCCCGGAGGCCAAAGATTCCCCCACTGCCCTTAATGCCAATAGCAGGCAGGCCTATGCCCCCCTTACTACCAAAACTGTAGCCACCACAACCCCAAACCACAAACCTACCTCAACCTCTTCCTGTAGTCCTCCATCAAAACTCCTGACTTGCGCCTTGGTTAACGCCCGCTCAATTCCAGCTCACACACTTGATGTACATGATCTCATCAGCAAGGATAACCTTGGCATTCTTTTTGTCTGCGAGACCTGGCTACAAGATACCACTGGGCCCGCACTCTCGCTCGCCATCCCATCTGATTACACCATATTCAGGCAGGATCGGATAGGCCAAAGGGGGGGAGGGGTAGCCATCATAGCCAAGGACACCCTTGACATCAGAAGAATCCAGGGGGAACTAGGACACAATGCCGAATACCTCCTCATCAAACTCAAAACGTCCCCCAACTCCACCATTGCCTTTCACCAGGCCCTCCGACAGAATTCCAAGAAACCCTCATCCATTCTCTGTCTCACAACCTGAAAAAAACCACCAAAGTAGTAGTACTGGGTGACTTCAACCTTGGGCTCAACGACCCCCAAGATGCCAACGCCTCTGCCCTTCAAAAAGGACTAACTACCTTAGGGTTTGTCCAAGCCATCACTGAGCCCACACATACTAAAGGTCGGACCCTTGACTGGGTTGCGCAACATAACTGCCCCATTCTCCAGCCCTCCATATTCCCTATCCCTTGGTCAGACCACTCCTGCATTAACTTTCACATCGGCATCTCTACTGAACCATCGAAACCCACCATCCTGCTCCCCGCGACACTATCCAGGAGCTCTAAGAAACTAACTAAAGATACCCGCCTCCCACACCTACAGGTTCTAGCCATGCAACCACCTTTCCCTAATGATCCTGTAATACTAGCCAACACCTTCAACCATCTCATAACCACTGCAGCAGATACTATTGCTCCATTGACAGCCAAAAAAGCCAAGAAAACCAAGCATTCCAATGCCTGGTTCACCCAAGCGCTCATGGATCTTAGATCCACAAAAAGGGCCTCACTTGTCAAATGGAAAAGAAACCCCACTGATTCAAACAAAACCGCCTTCAAGGCCATTTCCAAAGAATACAAAATTGCTATTACACAGGCCAAAGCTGAATCCTACAACACCAGAATTAATAATTCAGAGTCTGGGACTAAAGAAATCTTTGCTATTTTCAGGGAACTTGAATCTCCCTCTACCCCACCAATCAGCATTGCCAAAGACGAGGCCTGGTGTAACCAAATTCAAAAAGCTATGCTCGACAAACTTGACTCCCTTCACACCAAAATCCTAGCCCACCAAAATTCCATCTCCTCATTACTAGCAGCCCAAACGGCTCACCCTACTCTGGACAGACTTAACCAGGCACCCAAATTTGATTTCGCCCCCATGAGCGAATCGGAAGTCACTGCCCTCATTAAGTCTGTTAAGCCCTCTAACTGTAAGGGAGATGCCTCCCCAACCCACATTACTAAAGATTGTGCGCCAGTCATCGCCCCCTTTGTGACGGCCTTCATTAACTCCTCCTTCCAATCTTCCACTGTACCCAGCTCCCTCAAAGAAACTTGGGTCCGAGCTCTACTAAAAAAAACATCTCTCGACCCACTGATAGCTGGCAACTACAGACCCATTACTACGGTCCCCTTCCTCTTAAAGATTTTGGACAAAGCAGCTTATCTCTAAATTCAGAAATTCATTGAGGATAACCACCCTCTTGGCCGGCGCCAATCTGGATTTCGCCCTCGTCATGGCACTGAAACTGCCTTACTTGACCTAAAAAATCAAATAGACGATATCAGAGACTCAGGCAAACCAGCGCTCCTTCTGCTCCTAGACCTCTCTGTGACCTTCGACCTGGTGGAGCACAAAACCCTATGCCATCACCTCGCAACCATTGCAAACTTCTCCCCAAATGCTTGTGCATGGATCAACTCGTTCCTGTAGGAGAGAGTCATGAAGGTTTTCTCAGAATCCGCCAACGCCACACCCAGTCTAATGAAATGTGGAGTCCCCAAGGGCTCCTGCATTGCCCCCACTCTGCATAACCTCGACCCCTGTTCCGTCTTCTGGACTCACTGGGCATCCCATACACCAATTATGCGGATGACACCCAGGTGCTCATACCCCTATCGGGAGACTATCGCACTGATACAGATACCCTCAACATCATCTACTCCACCATTCAATCCTGGATGGCGGAGAACTGGCTCTGTCTAAACAGTGAAAAAACCGAACTCCTGCTGATCGGGTCCCCTGCTACACTGAGCAAACTCGACAAAGAGTATCTGGCTTTCAATATAGACAACACCCCCATTGCAGTATCACAAACCATTAAGACTCTAGGCGTATACCTAGAACCTAGCATGACCATGGATAGGCAGGTCAATGCTATAGCCTCCTCAGCAGCGTACCATTCCAAACTGATCAATGCTATCGCCTTTCCTCACTCAACAGAACTGCATTACCATAGCCAGAGCTATTATTAGCTCCAGGCTTGACTATTGCAATGCCCTCATCGTCGGTACCTCCCAAAGAAACCTGGCCAAACTCCAGATTGCCCAGAACAATGCCTTAAGGGCCGCAACAGGCATTTCACGTAGAGAACACATCTCCTTGGTCAGGAGAGAGGCACACTGGTTACCCATCAAAGAAAGGGTTATCTTCAAAACCCTTGCCCTAACTCATAAATGTCTTCATGGACTCGCTCCTCCCTATCTTGAGCAAAGGATTCACAAACAAACAGTGTCCAGACCCTCCAGAGCCGCCTATGCCAATCGCATCCTGACTCCCCACACGCGTAGAGTTCGTGCTGGGGGCTCAAGTTTCCCAACTATGGCAGCCTTTCTCTGGAATAACCTTCCAAATGAGATCAGATCAATTGAATCCCATGCTGCCTTCTGCAAGGCACTAAAAACTAGGCTCTTTGTTTAGAGGGCTTCCCTTTGTATGATCCCAGTCATATGCTCCTGCATTGAATGATACACTGTATAATACTGTTATGTAACTGTACCACCTAAAGCCAACGCTATTTACTTTTTGGGCCGCTTTTTGTAACCCTCAAGCAAGCCTTCTTAAGTATCCTTGAACAGCGCCTCTATGCCTGTGGGCTGCAGCCCGCTCTACAAATGCAAAATAAATAAATAAATAAAATAAATAAATGTGCATTCTTATCTGTAACAAGTAGTTTTCTAAAAGAGACTGAATAGGGGGCGAGCTTCTTCAAATACTACAGCCTCTGCATCTTTGGTGTCATTCTCCTCTTTCTCCTCTGTATTGCAATACTGCTTAAATTGAATTCTGGACTCTGATGAATCGTAATCTTTGAATTGATCATTAACTATCACGTCATCATAATTTCTGTTCGATGTAGCAACGACTCGATGGAGAGATGGTGATAGAGAACTAGGATTTTCAATCTGCTGACAAAGAAACCAACCAATAGGCCTGTTGGGCAACACTTGTTACCTCTCTCGTGCCAGAACTGTCCCCTGAAAATACGGTAAATCTAGCTACATGTCCGTGTAAAGATAATGAATATCCCTTCGTGCAAGTGTGCTGTCCTAGTAAGAGGGGGGTGGGCCACCTATCTAGGTGAGGATAGAGCGAAATATGTCCTTAACTGTACGAACTTGTTATAAAGTTAACAGCATCCACGTCATATTTATCTAAAAAAAAAATGATGGTCTTAAACTGGTCATCTTCAATGTATGTTATTCTGTGACACCATCTTCTTCTAAAAGAAAACTCTGCTTTCTGCAGGCATGGGCTAGAACTATTATGTGTTCTTATTTCCTTATGTCTCTTTTACTATTCTTGATTTTTACTGTAACCACTGGATGGGTCTTGGCAACGAAAAACAAGTGGAAAAAAGTACCCTCACTTGAAATTATTCTGCCCCAGTAATGCAACTAGGTGTGTTTTCATACCTTGCACATCCCCGAATGTAGTCAATCGGTTTTTCGGAGGGATGCATATTTGTGTACAACCTTCGTCAGGATGATAGGCATGCTTGAACCACCTTGATTAACTGTTCAATTGCCAGAACACAATTCCGCAGAATAATGTCTTAGTGCTCTGGAGAATGCACACTCTGTTGGGGACAAAATAGAAAATAGATATGGCGCTCTATTAGGAAAAGAACTGGCTGTTAGGGTGTGCACAAACAAGATGCAACTGTAGTGGCATTTGTGACTGATCAAAGAGAGAGTGACTTTTTGTTAGAAACATCTTAGTGAACCAGTATGTCGCTTCTCTGGGGCTTCAACTTTAGTGTTCACCTTGTGTGCTTGGGGGAATCCCCATTTTCTTTGGCTCTTTAGGATCCCCTTCTCATGTATCCTGCATAACAAAAGACACCATACGATTACCTGGATACTCCTCCCCTTAAAAGGTGAGGCTTTAGTGAATCCATAAACTCGGCCAGCAAGGCACTGTTTATTGAATCCGTGCCCTGCGCAGGCACAACACACTTTTGCAGCGTTGCTGGGTGGCGCAGGTTTCCAAAAATAAATTTAAAAAGTGAATTCATGCATTCTTGCCTCAAGAGTATTTGGGCCTCATTACAACTCGGGCGTTAAGGGTTAACGCCGTCGTTAACCCTTAACGCCTGATTCCGATTTTAACGGCTGCTTTTAGTAGCTGTTAAAATCCATGGCGCTAAACTGCCTTGGTACTAATTACGCCACCGTAATTTACGGTGGCGTAATTAGCGCCTTCTCCACTCCCATTATGCCCTATGGGGCAAAAATGGGAATGGGGGAAGGGTAAAATGGGAAATGGGGATTTACCGCCCCACTCACCTTGGAATGGGGCGGTAAATCCGCCATCCACCATGGTGTAAACATAGTTTACACCATGGTGGTAAAGTTGGCGTACTTACCGCCTGGGTCGTAATGACCCCCTTTGTGTTCCTGATGCTCTCGTACCGGCTTACCTGTGACACTGTGAGGCAGTCTGCTAGAGTAAATACAACCCATGGTCGCTCTCGATCAAATGGCCGTGCGCGTGTACTTACAACTTTGATGTATGGTGCCCAACATCTTTGACTGAGTTTTTTTAGCATTTTTTTTAGTCTTGCCCAATGTGCTTCCACATTAAAATGTGCCCAATCCTGATTACCTTGGTATTTCTGTCATTTTTTTAAAAAACGGATTGTTACCCATGCTTAAGAAATGGAACTGCTTTTAGTACTATTCTGCTGGTAATGTGGAACCAATTTGGGAAACGGAACCATTCATATGGCAAATACATTGATGATGTATTGATCATGGTTCAAAGTTCAGTTCATTTTTAATGGCAAATGCCGACAACTATTCAGCCAGTCATGGCTTGTGATCGAATAGTCACGTGGATGTGGCACGATTTATGTTGTCTGACTGCACACCATTTTCAAATGGAGTTCTGTATTGGGAAGGAGGCGCCCACTGTAGTGCCCCAATAGTGGCATGGCAGACTATCTACTATTCAGCGCTAGAACCTGCAAAACATGTACTGTGGTAAACCACGATGTATAATGTACCAAACGCACTATATAATGCTTAAGATTCCGTTGTGTAATTCCATAACCCCTATTATGTACCGACTGTTCGACATGTTATAGAGGCTGTTGGATCTGGAATACACAGCTTTGTTATTAGTCCAGGCTGTTGAAAACGGTGCCGGCGGGTAGATTGTGGACAAACCTGTGTCTGGGAAAGCTGTACTAATCCCCTCACTGGTTCTGGATATGTAGTTTTTAACTTGTATCTCAATTACTGTCTGTATATCTGCCATTGCATGGATTAGTTTACTCTCCTGTTGAGTATTACTTGAATGTTGTGTTAGTGAGAAACTGCTATTTGCACCATGGCTAAATGTTACCATGGGATGCCTTCATTCAGCTCGCTTTGTCTATTTTTATTTTAAATATCCAGCTCTGTTCCCTCAACAGGAATAAGCAGTGAATGTCGCCCTGTCCGGCTGGTAATTCCACCTGCTCTATAATGATCAATTTGAGGTCTTTATCAGAATGTTTTTTTCCTTATAAAGCAGATAACCATAGGAGCAGTTAGCTTTCTGGTGCAGATATATGATTTATGTTCCACAATTCTTTGTTTGTTTTTCTGTTCTATCATGTCCACGTAGCACAAGCCACATGAGCATGTGATCAGATTACATGTTGGGTATTTCAGTTGGTGAGATTTGTTTTGGACCGGTGGTGTCCTCCAACTAGTGTAACAAATTGCTTCTGGATGTTTGTGGGCAGATGGAGCAGGTTCTACATGGTGCATGGCCCTTTCTGCATGGTAAAACCCCAAAGGTTGTCTGTGATGGTATTATCTGTTGTGGTGCCTTGTTTTCTGATAGCTATGTACCAGGAAATTACTGCTTTTTCGTCTCTTAATGGCAAAACATGGACGACTGATGTTACTGTCGCCTACGTTGAGAAATGGCCAGTGGTGGGTGATCTCCTTTTTCAACTGGTTCACTATAACCGCAATGATCGTATTCTCAGACCTGTTGGTCTATTGGTGCAGTTTTAAAGTGACTTTGCATGGTATGTTTCACACCCTTTTGCAGTTATGTCAAACTGTCTTCCTTGGGTACTCTCAAGCTAGTAGTTTTTCACTTCGCTATTTTGCCTGTTCATATTCTTGTCGACTGGAGCAGTTCCTCCTCTATCATAACTGTCCAAAGGGCAGATTGTGTTTTACACTATTAGGGTGATAGCTGCCAAATTGGAGCAGGTAATTGCAGTCTGTGGGTTTATGGAATAGTTGTATGTAAAGTCCCCTCTTGTGCTGTTATCCGTAGATCTAGGAATTGTATAGCTGCTGTACTTGTCATTGTGAAATGAAGATGGGTATTCTGTGTTGAGACCCTCATAGAAAAGTTGTAATGGGTTTTCATTGCCTGTAAAGATGATAAAAATATCATCAATATATCATTGCCATATATCAAAATGTTGTCTGAAGGGGTTGTTGGCGTAGATACTGTCTTCCTCAAATGTACTTACAGGTTACCGAGACTTGGAGCAAATGTAGCCCCTATTGCAGTGCCTGAGGCTTGTTGGTAAATTAGTTCCTCATAGGCAAAGACGTTTTTACGCAATGCAATTTAAGTAAATTGCAAAAGCTGTGGAATTGGGATATCGTCCTGTGGAGGTAAACGTCCTTCCAAAACTTTTTGGTCACGATCAGTGTTTCCTGTTGGGGGATTTTGATGTATAAAGACTATTAAGGTGACCAACTTTGTTTTGTATTTATTTAATGCATTATAGCTCACAAGGAACTTTACACATTTAAAAACTGCCAACACGTTCAAACACAATTTAAGCAGAGTTTGAACATTACAGTACAAAAGAAAAACAAGATGAGTGCAATGATTAAAAAAAACAAAGTATATGATGTAAGCAACGCGTTCACACGATTCAGTGTGAACAGACAATACATTGCATTACAACCCTGTTTAAAAAATCAATCACATTGTTATGTCAAACTCCTCTTGATCATCGCTTAAATCCGATAACCTCCCCTCCTCCTCATCTGATTTGTCTGAGCTGTTTGGGAGATTCTTGCCTCTTCTCTTTCTCTGGGTGTTCTGTTTTTTCTGGAAGAGATGAGGTCTCCCTCGGAGAGAAGCCACTACACCTGCCTTCTGAATAGAGGCCGGTTAGGGACCCCTTCATTAGGAAGCCAGTTAAGAGGAAAAGACCTTTTGGCAGAAAAAACTTCTTTACATGGTGGATCCAGCAGTCTCTTGTGATGTTGAAGATGCGAAGTCAGGATCCAAGGCACAAGTATGATGACTGACTCTCCATTGTTCGTAGTGGAAACCCAATAGTAAATAACAGTTAAATCCGAGGTAAGTGGTGGAAGGGCGTGTGGGATGTCTGTACTGAAACAGCCTGGCAAGGAGATGTGGCAGCCTGGGTGATGAGAGCCATGGAGAGTCCAGGTAGAGCACAGGTAGGGAAATTCTACCGCTGTAAGGAAGGCTCACAAGCTGGTGTTCCTGTGTGAAAGAGTGGCCACAAGGAAAGGCTCAGAATAGCAGACGGCAAAGCCGTTGCAGACAAGGGAAAGAAAAGGCTGGAAGTGGACAGGCCGAGAGAGGGACAGCAAGTGAAGGAGAGGTGGCGGTCCATGACAGTGGAAAAGGGAGCCGAGCATTGCAGGGCTCAGCGGTACAGCCGAGAAAACAGAACTAAGAGCGGGACGAGAAGAAGTGGCCCCAAATGGAGAGAGAAAGCGGCAAGCCGTGGTGGAGAGAAACAAGAGGAGACTCGAGGAAAGGAAAAGAAAGTGCGGAGCACTGGCAGAGCTCTGAGAAACCACAGAAAACAGCATCGGTACCCAAAAGAGTAGGAGCACTAGATAGGGTTGCAATGCACCAAGCTCTGACTATGAAGTGCATAAGAGCTGACAGATGGTGGCCATGGCAGGCAGAGACTAGACTGTAGAGGCACGTGGAAACAGAACGTGGTGTGCATGTTCAATGGCGCTCTAACCTCCAAGGTTTCCACACGCGCCAGGATGGCAGGCGCATGACAGGTTAACACTGAATTAAATAATTAAAACACTTGGAGCCCAATTCATGGAATCGGGCACATAAACGGCACAAGGGCCGCGCGCCGTGACGGAGTCTGCGCGAGCCGTGGTGCAGAGAAAACGTTTGCGCTGCAAGCGTATTCATGGATTCCCAGAGGCATCAGTAGCCATCGTGCAAGTAACAGCAAGCAGTGTGAGAAACGCCCCAGCATGCCCCCACACACAGTAAAAAGCAAGTGAAATGCCTGAGACAGCGCACGCCTCTGTGCCATCCCTGGGCCAGCATAGAGAACCCCCAGCTAAATTGTGCCAAAAGACCCCGCTATCCCCAGGCGCACCGATAGAAAACATGTGACCTCCCACGCAAGGCTTGCCCCTCCACCAGCCAAATCCAAATCACGCACCAACACCTGGCAATCCCTGGCCGCACCCAGCATAATCCCGCAACAACACCCTGCGATCCCCGGACGCAACCCAGCATAATCGCACAACAACACCCCGCTATCCCCGGGCACAGCCCATAGAACACACGTGACCTCCCATGCAAGACCAGCCCCTACACCAACCAAATTGCATCCCAGAACCTCGCAATCCACAGACACTCCCCAGCATAATTGCGTGAAAACACCCCATGATCCCCGGGCGCACCCCATAGAAAACACGTGCCCTCCCACGCAAAGCCAGCCCTTACACCAGCCAAATCTCACACACCCCGCTATCTCCGGCCACACCCAAGGGTAATCGCGTGAAAACAACCCGCAATCCCCAGGCGCACCACAAAGAAAATGTGTTCCCTCCCATGCAAGGCCAGCCCCTACACCAGCCAAATCGTGCCCCAACACCTCGCAATCCCCGGCCGCACCACAGCCAAATTGTGTCTCTACACCTCGCAATCCGCGCATGCAGCCACCTCCAGAAGGGACACCCCAGCCCCCATCACCCATGACCCCACCCTGCAGGCAGCCCCCTCCAGACTGGACACCCCAGCCCCCTATTCAAGGCAGTTGAGTTCCACAGACAGGGGAGTGCATGCCATTTGCTGACACTTCGGTGGTGTTTTCATGGGAGCGGTGCACTGTGTGTGTTCACTCTGGATTTACTAAACCTTTTCGCAATCACTATTGCTCGAGGGTGTCATTAATCAGCTAGGGGTGATACCAATGATGGTTATGGTCATGTTAATCTGATGGATTGCTGGGGCCACTGTTCACTGATTATGATAACTGTGCTTTCTAACTCTGTGTCCGGCTTTCATGGTTGTTTGTTAGTATGTAGCATGGTCAACAGTTTGTGGATTGTGGCAGGTGCAGATGTTTGAACTGAGGTGTGGCTCATTCAACTTGTATCGGGTGTAATGAGTGACACAGCTGATCCCTATCAGGGTTTGTGGCATTAGGGATGTTTATCACAATTTCCTGGTCAAATTTATATTTCAATTAATGGTGTGTGCTACAAAACTGTGAATCCACAAGCATGTTGCTATGTCTGCTGGTATGTGGGCTATTTGGTCTTACAGCACCTCAGGTATTGTTTGTGGGTTTCCTCCTTTTCGCAGGCATGCGGCAAGATGGTAGTGCAACGCATCTATGTGCATGGTGGTGCGGCATCGGAATGGATGCAGCATTACACCATTGGTATGTGGTGACAATCAAGTCTGCATTGATCATGTTCTCATGGTTTACAGTGTACTTTTACCATTATTTGAATCTATATGGGTTTCTATGTTTGCTTGTTCTTGTTGTCTTATGTCTTCCCTTGACGCTCCATCGGTGTGCAGTAGTACTTTGTGCCATCAAGCAGGGTGCTGGCCGAGGAGCAAGAGGTGAGTGGCTGATTGATTGTGAAGACATCAACTGTATATTCTCCAAGACCACCTTCTCGGTACCTTTGACATGCGCTTGCACCACATATGTCTTGCTAATACATGTGACTGACTGAAACAACTACTGACGCTTCATGCACAACCATCCGCACCTCGACGCACCCTTACACTCACCATCATTATTCATTATCCTCATTCACTTATGTCTCCCCTAAAGTACTCAACCAAGTTCACAAGTACATGAAGGTGTCGTCCCTATTGGTCTACAGCTGCACCTACAGAACCATCATTGCAAACTTCTCTTTGTCTAATGTTCTTGCTGATCTATGCTTACTCTCCTTTACTGGTGTTTAGTTTCAATCCTCCATCAGGCACTCGCATGTGCACAACATTGCTAATATTACATATGCACAGCCTTCCTGACCACCAACAAACTGGTGAATAGATTGATACCAAAGAACTACAAAGGACTGGGTTTTTTTGTAAAAAGAGGCCTAGGACAATGCCCAATTGAACTTGTATTGTTACAAACAGAAGGTCCTAGCTCCTCTCAAATCCCCGCCCTTAAAGATCCAACAGCAATAATTTGGATACCTAACGAGCTGCCCTCCTCAGTTGCAACAGACTGCACTCACAAGCGACATTAAAAAAAATATATGTATATTTTATTACAAAATCCATTTCATATAAAAAAGTTTTTTTCATATATATATATATCCAGTATTGCAACCACAGTAATCCATATATGTGAAGCAACAAAACAAACCTCAAGTGGAAAACATATAAAACAGTATATATAAAAAAATCCAAAAAGAAAACAAAACACCAAAGATAGAACTAAAGGGGTTCTGTGTTAAACTTAAGAACAAACACCTGCACCTTTAATAGACAGAAAAACAGTAAAGCAGTTGAAATAATAAATATTTCTCATTACAGGTTGTTAAAAATATAACACACACACATCCAATTGTATACTAAACACCACATAAACAATACATAATATCTAACATTAGCATCTTGAGTACAAATACCAATCTGATGTCTAATTGTGGATCTGTTATATTAATATTAAGATCCTATTATTGTTTCTAAGTAGACAGCAGCTTTTGATGCTTAATTAAAACCGTGACCGTTATCTCACAGCCAGAGAGACCCGACATGTTACATTCCCATATTTCTTCAAGAGAATTGTTCACGGGAAATTCTTCAGGGGGATGTACTGTAGACAACAATCGGAATTACACACACTTAAACCAATTCTAAGTATTGTTAGTGCAACCAGATGCAAGCAAGCGGGGGGCAGCTCTTTGATGACAGGCTCTGAACACAGAATGGTGTCAGCCTACACAAACAAGAGAGGGAGAGGAAAAGAAACAAAGAGAGACAACTGTATTAATCGGTTGAGTGTACCAAATACAAACTCTCATAGCCAATGACTTATAGGTCTTACTTAATGAATCTCAATTTATAGAGGCTTACCTCACTGCCAACTTGTTATTAGTAGCAGGGGTAAAGGGAGAATATTCGCATGGGGAGTTTCCACCCTCTGCAAAAAAATGGGAATGCAAAGTCTTGTCAGTGATGTGGCAAAATACGTTCCATAAATCGGATGTCAACAACCACATCGAAAAATCACCGATGAGGTTCCAATACTACCTCAAGCTTAAAGAATATGGCAGAGACAACTTCGTTTACTACCAACCATTCCCACATGTTATCAACACAATGTGCCCCTCTATAACATATGAGTTAATAGTATGACAGTGTTCTAAAAACCATTCAAAATCGCAGCTCTTCATTAATTGAAAAGATTATATGAAAAACTGTTACAACTCTAAAAATTTGATTGTAACAAACTCGTTTAGTTCTCTAGATAAATGACTGAACACAGGCTCAGAGTCTTGTAAGTACAATGGCGGCAACAATTCGAAGTCTTAATACAGCCGAAGATTTCAAAAAGGCAGGCACGATGTCAGCCGTTCGCTCATTCATCGTAATCAAGAGCACTTTGCTGTGTCTGTTAAAAAATACACATGGGGAAGCGACCGTTAATGTTCATGTATATGAAGGGCACCGACGAATGGGTTAAAAAACACGATATTACCAACATCAAATCACGGCAACACGCGCTCATGAGGTTCGTCTCTGCACTTACTTTGTTGTGCCTCCTCTCCGCGTGCATTCCCATTATGCAAGCTCTACTCGCATGGCCTACTGCAACAGTAACGTGACCTCGCTCACTACTGCGACGTGACTAAATGTTGCAGCAGCTATGCTTTGAAAAACAACAGAAACTGAAGACAGCGGTGAAGGTAAGGATGTGAATCAAAATGGTGGCGGCCATTTTAACAAGGACAAAGCTACTACATAATTAGGCATACCACCTTGTATATTGGGGTCCGAACCACCTTGCCTAGGACCGCTCAGGAGTCCTGGTTATAGGCGGGCAGTACTCACACTTGAACCACATGAAACCTTTTGAACATACTCTTGTTCTCACAATGTATTGGTTCACAATGTATTGGTTGACAAACGTAATTGAAACGCACAACAAAGTACGACTGGAGCTATTGGGTTTTGGTCAACCAATGTATTCTACATAATTGACATCAACAAGCCTCAATATTGTAATTGATTACCTGATAAAATAAGGTTTACACATTAGTCCAGTCGATCTGTTCATTGAGACCTATTTCAACAGAATTACAAAGGTAAATTAGTCTCTGTTCCTTCTCAAACAGATTTCTCTTAATTGCAGCTGTATTTCCTTTATTATCCACTTGTAATAAGACGCTCCAAGTTAAGGATTCCGGTGTGTGATCCATGGCTACAAAATGCCCTACAAGGGGAGCTGTCATGTTTTTATTTCGAATACAGCTTTTATGTTCTGTAATCCTTGTTTTTATTTTCCTTTCCGTCATGCCAATGTATATTTTGTGGCAAGGGCACCAGATTACATAAACCACCATCTGTGAATTACAATTAGTAAACTGTCTCTGCTGCCATAGTTTCTTTAGGCCCAAATCAACTTCTTTTGTGTGTTTGGTGCTAGAACAACAGCTGCAATTCCCACATGGTGTGTGTCCGATAGGTTTAGGCAACCCCCAGGACTCCGTAAGTGTTAGTTGTGGTGAACGTATTGAGATATCATTTCTAGTTATCATGTCTTTAATGTTCTGGCCTCTCTTAAATGCACATATTGGTCTAGCTACAGGGCAATCACCCGACTCGTGAATGTGCCAATTGCGTCTAATAATGGCATTCACCTTATTTGAAAGGGTGTTGAATGTGATTACGAATACCATTTGGTCAGTGTTATTCACTTTATTCCGATATTCAAGAAGAGCTTCTCTGTTGTTATTCTTAGCTCGCTTATGAGCTTTCCTCACAATCTTGTGGGGATATTCTCTTGATAGTAACTTTGAGCTTAAATTCGCTGCTTCTTCTTCGAAAATAGTTGTACTAGAACTATTTCTTTTCAAACGGAAAAATTGGCCAACTGGTAGGTTGTTTCTAATGTGGCTAGGATGGCAGCTGTTAAATAATAACAAAGAATTACGATCCGTTGGTTTATGATAAGGCTTAACCTTCAACGAGTTGCTAGTAGTATCAAACCATATAGTAATGTCCAAAAAATTAATTTCAACAGTACTTGTAGTGGCTGTAAATTTAAGAAATTGATTTTGTTCATTCAGCCATACCTTGAATTCGTCAAACAATACTGTGTCACCGTCCCAAATGATCAGAATGTCGTCTATAAAACGCCTCCACATCCTAGATGACTCAAAAACTGATTGGAGGGGTTGTAGACGATACTTTTTTCAAAAAATTCAACAAACAAGTTTGCCGCGGAGGGTGCCACAGATGACCCCATTGCCGTGCCATGTATCTGTTGGTAGAGTTGCTGGTTGAAACTAAAATAGTTTTCTTTAAGAGCCATAGCGGCACACCAAAGGATGAAGCTATTAGGACAATCACCTTCTGTTCTTTTAGTCATGAGGACCTCTTCTAGGACTTCAAGCGTGGTATCCTAAGGAATACACGTATACAAAGATACTATGTCGAGGCTAACTAACATCTGATGCTTATTGTCAAAAGGATAGTCTTCGATTAACACAATCACTTCGGTGGTATCCTGGATATGTGAATACATCTCTGACACAAATGGTTTTAAATACTTGTCTGCAAATTTCGACAATGGTTCTAATAATGACCCTGACCCAGAGACGATTGGTCGGCCTGGCGGATTAGTTAAAGATTTGTGGATCTTTGGCAAGATGTAAAATTTTGGTATCGATGTTTTTTTGGCATTCAAATAATCATATTCTTGACGACAAATCCATCCTCTTTCCAAAGCGTTTCTAGTTTTTTCTTCGATTTGTGCTTTCAGGTGCGGTGTGGTATCTTCGTCAATTCTTTTATAGAACGTGACATCAGTTAACTGTCTGGTACACTCTGCAACGTAGAAATCGCGATTGAGTAAAACAATCGCTCCTCCTTTGTCTGCCTTTCTTATCACAATTTTATCATTGTTTTTCAATTGTTGTAAGGCTAACCGTTCCACTCGTGTCAGGTTTTGAAAAAAATGAGTATTAGTGTTTTTCTCTTCAAGTACTTTTAGTTCAGAGAGCACCCGTTTTTCAAAAACTATTGCTTCATGTGTCAAACTTGCAAATGGTGGATGGAAATCGGAAGGATTCTTTAAACCACTGTTATTAACTTCGCCCTTTTAGTTTTTATCTGAGAAGAATTGTTTTAGATGAATTTTGCGGAACAGTTGATGTATCTCAGTCCTCATCCTGAAACCGTCGTAACTAGTAGTAGGAACAAAACCAAAGCCCTTGTCTAACAATTTTACTTCTGAAGGAGTAGGGGTATAGCTTGATAAATTCACTAATAACCCCTGGTGCTCCGGAGTTGGCGGGGGGGCATAATCCCAATCCTCGTTGTGTCCTTCCTCCTCTAAAAACGTTGTCTTTGTGGTGGTTGTCCTTGCCTCCCTCTGGAGGAGCTATTGTGATTTCTTCCTCTGTTACTATTCTGCCTGCCTCTGCCTTGTTGTCTTGCAGGGCGGAAGTTATTCCTCTGTGGTCTTGAATTGGAGAAGTTCTCATCTCCTGAGGATCCTGAGGAAAACGAGGTATTACCAAAATGTACTTTCCGTTGCTTCTGAAATTGTATTGCCGAGTTCTTAGAAGGGCCATATCCTTCTTGAGTATATTTAAATGCCTTCTCATGTGAACATTCAGTGAGATCTTTTTTCATTCTTTTAACTCTTTCCTTTGTGGTGAATTCCTTAAAATCAGTCATTTCCTTTAGGATATCTTCTAGCCTCCGTTTAAAGGTCTCGAGTGGGACTAATTTTTTAATTTCAGCCTCCATGACAGTAAGTTCTTTTGAGATTTTAATAGACATTTCAGTAGCTGTATCTATGATCAGTACTAGCTAGTCTCTCCCACACATGTTGGCGATATAACTCCATTTTATCACAAACTCCTTATCTAAAAATAACCGGGGTTCGTTGTGGACAATTAAGCCTTGGGGAAGAGTACCTGCTCTGAGATATTCAATCATGATCGAGCCATGTAATTCAGTCATAATCAGGCGTTTTCTGAGTTGTAGAAGCTCATCCCAATTACTGAGATTTGAGATTAATGAGCCTTCACCTTCCTCTGAAAAAATAGAAGCTCTAGCTAGTAATTCATCAATATATTTATCGTCAAAACTAATCACCTACTCGGTGGCCATCTTGATAACTTGATGGAAAGATATAGGGACAGATAAAACACACAGAAAGCACGTTCTTTCCTTCTTAATAGGGTTTTCTCTAGAACCAAGGACGAGTATTACCCAGAGTAACAAGAAATTAATCTTGGATTTTAATGGTGTAAATTGTCATCATGACACTGACTACGCAAACCCTATTGATGCACGGGCCAAACATACCGCACACGAAGAACCAAACAACTCCCACAAAGGTTTTTTTTTGGGAAATTAGTCCTGCGGGGGAAACCGCACTGGAAACCAAAGAACTACAAAGGACTGGGTTTTTTTGTAAAAAGAGGCCTAGGACAATGCCCAATTGAACTTGTATTGTTACAAACAGAAGGTCCTAGCTCCTCTCAAATCCTCGCCCTTAAAGATCCAACAGCAATAATTTGGATACCTAACAAGCTGCCCTCCTCAGTTGCAACAGACTGCACTCACAAGCGACATTAAAAAAATATATGTATATTTTATTACAAATTCATTTCATATAAAAAAGTTTTTTTCATATATATACAACCAGTATTTCAACCACAGTAATCCATATATGTGAAGCAACAAAACAAACCTCAAGTGGAAAAAATATAAAACAGTATATATAAAAAAATCCAAAAAGAAAACAAAACACCAAAGATAGAACTAAAGGGGTTCTGTGTTAAACTTAAGAACAAACACCTGCACCTTTAATAGACAGAAAAACAGTAAAGCAGTTGAAAAAATAAATATTTCTCATTACAGGTTGTTAATAATGTAACACACACACATCCAATTGTATACTAAACAATACACAATATCTAACATTAGCATCTTGAGTACAAATACCAATCTGATCTCTAATTGTGGATCTGTTATATTAATATTAAGATCCTATTATTGTTTCTAAGTAGACAGCAGCTTTTGATGCTTAATTAAAACCGTGACCGTTATCTCACAGCCAGAGAGATGTTTGATGTTTCATTTCCATATTTCTTCAAGAGAATTGTTCACGGGAAATTCTTCAGGGGGATGTACTGTAGACAACAATCGGAATTACACAGACTTAAACCAATTCTAAGTATTGTTAGTGCAACCAGATGCAAGCAAGCGGGGGGTAGCTCTTTGATGACAGGCTCTGAACACAGAATGGTGTCAGCCTACACAAACAAGAGAGGGAGAGGAAAAGAAACAAAGAGAGACAACTGTATTAATCGAGTGTACCAAATACAAACTCTCATAGCCAATGACTTATAGGCCTTACTTAATGAATCTCAATTTATAGAGGCTTACCTCACTGCCAACTTGTTATTAGTAGCAGGGGTAAAGGAAGAATCTTCGCATGGGGAGCTTCCACCCTCTGCAAAAAAATGGGAATGCAAAGCCTTGTCAGTGATGTGGCAAAATACGTTCCATAAATCGGATGTCAACAACCACATCGAAAAATCACCGATGAGGTTCCAATACTACCTCAAGCTTAAAGAATATGGCAGAGACAACTTCGTTTACTACCAACCATTCCCACATGTTATCAACACAATGTGCCCCTCTATAACATATGAGTTAATAGTATGACAGTGTTCTAAAAACCATTCAAAATCGCAGCTCTTCATTAATTGAAAAGATTATATGAAAAACTGTTACAACTCTAAAAATTTGATTGTAATAAACTCGTTTAGTTCTCTAGATAAATGACTGACCTCAGGCTCGGAGTCTTGTAAGAATAGATTTCTGTTTGTAAGAATAGATTGATACACCTTCCGGGAGGAACTGCTAGCAACGTTGGTCTACACACAAATGTATGGCCATTAGGGCATTTTTGGGGATGTACATCAACACCAGTGTTCATTCGAACAGTCCGGGGCAACAGACACTGTGGTCACATCATGAATGTTGGCATCCCTCCATTCATAATGCTGTGCTGTCATCATCCTTGATGTATGAACGGACAGTGGACTTGCTTATGTCATTCCAGAAAATCGATTCCATGAAAACCCCCTACCTTGTCCTTTCTTTGCCCTACTTCAGCCACCACCTGTGCCATTATGCAGGTGTCCATTCCTTTTCAATGCATCTTTGACATATACATTTGCCTGCTGCAACGTATATTTGATACATTTTCATTATGATATGCTATGATATGGACAGGGTGCTCTTCAGCACTGTTCCTGGTGACACACTGGCACCCTTATTCACCATGTCTGCCACACAGCCATCCTGGACTGGTGCCCTCAAAATGACCTTGGCTTGTGCGCCATTTACAAATTTGCATGTCCCAATTGGCTCCACTGCAGCCTACTTTTGCCATTGTCCTTCCTACATGTTCTCACTCCCTGCACACTCATTCCAAGGCAGGAATGTTGCATTAATGTTCAACTACCCCCTTCAATTACTGCCACATATTTGTGTGATTGTGAAGGAGTCTGACTTGCATGTGTTGATGCACACAGTTAATGTACACTTCCACAACATCACACAGAGGTTCAATGTAACACGTGCTGTGCTACTCTCCAGGCTACGCTACTGCCTATTGCAACAACTCCATGCTTCTAATTCACACCCTGTGTAATTCATTTGGGACAAGACCGCAAGTGTTATGCTTGACGTCAAGGCCAGGGACCACATCTGTCTGCCATTGATTGTCCTCCACTGGGTAGCCATGGCAGACAGCGTCAAGTCGTAGGAAAAATGCATTGTGATCTGTGAGGCCTGCGTACTCCCTAACTACTAATATTCATACCTCAATGCTGTCCCTCCAGAGCCATTTAATCATGTTACTCTGACCTTCTTCAGGTGAGCCAGTTCTTGATGGAGATTTTTTTCAGGGGATCTTTATCATCAGCAGGGTCCAACCTCTGGGATACCCATCCTGCCGCCCTCTGTTTGTGGACTCATATCCTTAAGTTCCATGGACTACTCGTGTGTCTCATTGTCTAATCTTCCTCTTCCCTACTAAGCAATCCTTCTGCTCTCTCACTCTCTCCATTCCTTTTGTCCTTGCTGCTTGATGGCTGGCTGCTTGATGTACCTCAAGGTTTCACATGCCCCTGTCACCCCCAGCAATTTGTGGGGCAGTTGCCTCTGTGACCTGGACTAGTGTGATCATCACTGCACTTGGGGAATGACCCAAGAGAGTTGCATCGCTCTGCACTTACCTGAGCATCCACTAACTGGTTGCACTTGAAACACCCCAGAACTTGTTACCATCCTCCAAATGCCACACCCCACTAAACATCTGTGCACTTGCTCCTTCTGATTGCACCATGCAGGTACGGTGTCTGTCTGTTCCATCCAGTCCTCGGTGCATGCATGGTGGCACATTCATGCACTTGATGAAACATCATCAAACATAATCACTGTTGCCACCACTGTTGATTGTGTGACATGCACAGAGGCGGACACGAGTGACTATTATGGTTTCAGTGATTCTAGGACTCTGTTCAAGTGTTATTTTTCACCCCTTGTTCCATACATCCTTGAGCTCTTTCAGAAACGTGACGTGTGCATCAGTAATTTGGGTGGATCCTTTTACATGACGTGCCATACCGTGACACAGTATGCTGTTAACTTTACATGACATATGGTATGGGTTGAGTGACACAGGGGTGAGTGAAATGAAGGTTTTGCATGTTGGTAGTGGTGTCATTGTGTTACTTGTGGTGGTAAGAGAGGAATGTCTTTTGTTGTAAGGGATGCACACAATTTTGCACTTCCAGGGGCACATTCTCTGGGTGGTTTTGTGGGCGCTCTGGATTGGCCCATTGTCATCATTGAATGGCACATGAAATGTGACATGGCCATGTGTACTCCGCAGGGCATGGGTTTAGGTGAAAAAAGTCGCCACAAGCTAGGTACGGGCAGCCTCTCCACATGCCCTTTGGCTACCCATACGCAAGCGGTGTGTCTGTGGATGTGGGGGGCACCACCATGTCCACTGGTATGCCACGCTGTGTTGCAACATTTTGCAGGACACATGCTGCCACAATGATCTTGCATACTAGTGGTGGTGCATATAGCAACTCACCACCAGAGTGGACAAGGGAGCGGAAACGTGACTTCAGCACTCTGAATGTGCGCTCCACTATGGCCCGAGTTGCAATATGGGCTGTGTTGTATCTTACCTGGTGCGGTGTGGCAGGGTTCCGTATAGGCGTCATCATGTAGGTGCTCAGAGGATAGGCACTGTCCCCTGTAAAGGTGAACATGTTTGTCATTGCTGTATATTTGTCTGTGTGTGACATGCATGCATGTGCAGGGGCATTTATACTCCCCAATGAGCAATTTGTTGCCATGCCTCCCAGCTTCCAGGGCCTGGTGTAGGGATGAATGTGAAACTATCATGGGTGTACCTTGGATATTTCGCATATACAGAAGTAATGATGCCCTTGGCATCACATACAACCTGCACATTGATGGAATTCCAGTGCTTGCAATTGCGATATGTGCTATGTAGCCCTAGGTGGATGTAGAGCCACATGAGTGCAATCGATGGCACCAAACACATTAGGAAAGTGCACCACTCCATAAAAGTCCTGTTCTTATGGCCTGCCTTTCTGTAGGTGTTCTGGGCATGTAGATGTGCCTGCGGACTGAGGGGCATTCAGTCATTATTGCCAACACCTGGTGTAGGCAGCGTGACTGTGGGCTGTGAAATGCCGCCAACTGTGGCAGTTGTCCGCTGAAATGACTTAGTGGCCAAAAAATGCAGTACATTGAGTACCTTTTCCAAGGGGCTCAGTGCTTGGGAGCACAGGGTGTGGTTGATGTGAGGTAATATGATGAGAGGTGGAAACCTATACCTGCCATAGACTGGTCATCAGGCATCCCAAAAAGTGTGGTCCTAGGCAGAAGAATCCGGGCTCTGGCCATCTTCCTCCTCCTGCGGTGACCCACGATCACTGCTGCAACAAATGCTACATTCATCGTAGCTGTATATGTGCGTTTGTTGATCGCCCTGGCTTTTTATGCATTTGTGGACGTTTACACCATCTGTCGCGTCACGTATGTTTTTCAGGATTTGCATGTATTTTTCCATTCGCCAGCGAGCTCTGTGCAATTCCACGAATACAGGTTTTTAGCGCGCATATGGGCGTTGTGAAGATTTTACTGTGGGACTTCCCTCATTACACCCACATTTTCGCTTGTTGTTCCCCATTCCACGTGTTCTGCCCCCTTTTTAGGTGACTGCGCAGGCACGGGCGGACCTTCGCTTAGAGGCTTGCGCAAGACATTTGTGGTGTTGCAGTTGTGTTGGACCGGCGCAGATTCCTTGCAAGTACCTGATAAGTCCCGTGTGCGGTGTTCCATGAATCGACAAACTGGCGCTTTCGTGTGATTTTGCATGCAAGTCCCCTATTTTTCACGCAAATAATTCCATGAATCGGGCCCTTAGTTGTGACCATCATCTTAATGGCCCCCACACCCCTAATTTCAGGATTGCGGTCCCAGATCTAGTTTCTAGCCATTGATGAACACATCCTTTATGGGGCGAATTGCAGCCATCAACCATTTAAAGGATTTATCAGTAAAGATATGTAGCCCCAGCCACCCTGGTTGAGGCGCCTTAAAATCCTTCAAAAGGTGCGACAGATGGGTCTAACATTGCATAATCAATTCAGGGCAAGCAAGCACCAAATGGTATGTTTCAAATGAATTTGCCATTTTACAAAATCTGCAACACCTTTTGACTTCGGGGGATTCCACCACGAGCACCCACAATTTCATTTGTTGAGAACAAGTTCAGGCGAAGACATAGGGCCTGCGCATGCCAATAAGGCCCGTGACATTTCCTCAGCTAGTATGGGAGCATATTGTAGGGTCTTGCATCGAGCAATAAACCAGAGAATACATGGTATTTCCTAACTTGGGAAATCATCTTGATCCAGTCAGAGTCCCAAACTCTTTTTGAACTTTTAATGGGTGCATTAGAAGACACTCCACTGTGGAGTCAAAATCCTTTAAGATTTCTAAGCACTGTTGATGCCAGTTTAGAAGGCCCACCGGAGACCCATACACTACACCACATTTTAGAATCCTCCACATTGACCCCTCTTCCGCCAGGTCGATCTTTTACAGGTAGCCCATGTTTTTTCCATTGAAACGAAGCTTCCTGAGAAGTCAAGCCGATTTCATACCTTAGCACTGGTACTGGCACACATGCTGGCAGTTTTAGGGTTCTCCTCCAGAAGACACCTTCAGGCTTACCCCATTGTCCTCTAAAAGAAAAAAAGGCCATCTCAGCACCATAGGTCATCATCAGGACCACCTCCTTACAATAAAACTTGGGCCTGTGCCACCAGTGCCGTAACCTTTTTGTTTCTTTACATTTAACCATCTAGCTTTACTATCATTCGGGAAATGGATAAACCGAGGTATAGAAAGGGATCCACCTTCTCATGAGACTTGCCTCCCACTAACCACTTGAAGCCTCCTCCTGCCCTCCCTGGGCCCTTTCGCAAAGTGAGAACTTTCGACTTGGGGACGCTGATCATTAGAATATTATTCTTACTATACATCTCCAATGCATTTAACTGGCACTGCAGACTGACACCAGTGTGATCCATTAATCTCAAATTGTCTGCGTATATGATATGATATGATATGATATGGTATTTGTAACGCGCCTATACACAAGTGTTTCAAGGCGCGACGAGGCAGGGAGGGGGGGGAAACAAGGGGAAGTCAGACAAACGATCCTACTAGGCCAGGTGTCATTCAGATCGCGCAAGTGCAGAGGTAAGGGGAAAAGGAGAAAGTGCAGGGGGAGGAGGTGGGGGGGAAAGTGCAGTACAAGGTAAGTAGCGTAATAAAATAATAAATAATAATAAAAGGGCCAGCTGGTGGCAAGTGCGAGGTAAGTGCAGAGCAAGTGCTGGGAAGGGGGCTGTAGGGATGCAGTGACAGTCCCACAGTGCAGGGGGAGCCAGGGAGGCAGTGCAAGTGGAGAGTGGCTGGGCCCTGGACCGAGGTCACAAAGTGGCCCAGATGCAGGTTTAGTGCAAACTTCAGTGGGGAGTTTAGCAGGTTTAGCAGGGGAGAGGGAGAGAGAAGGCAGAAGCGAAGAGGAAGGTTTTGAGGTGCTTCCGGAACCGGAGATGGTTCTCCTCAAGTTTCAGGGAGGCAGGAAGGCTGTTCCAGAGGGAGGCCCCTGCTGCGGAGAGAGATCTACCCCCAGCTCGTTGCTTCGAGAAGCGGCTGACCATGAGGGAGTTGGAGACGGATGAGCGAAGGGCTCGTGAAGGCAGATATTTAGGAAGAGAGAGTTGAAGGTATTGTGGCCCCAGGCCCCAGAAGGCCTTGTGGACAATGCAGAGGGTTTTGAACTTAATCCTCACAGCCACTGGGAGCCAGTGAAGAGATTTCAGTCCTGGAGAGATACGGTCCCTGGGCTTGAGGCCAAGGACAAGTCTCGCAGTTCTGTTCTGGATAAGTTGCAGAGGGCGGAGAGTGGAGGCAGGCAGATTAAGATAGAGGCTGTTACAGTAGTCCAGCCTTGAGAGAACCAGAGCTCGGGAGACAGTGAGCTTCTGGGGGAAGGAGAGGAAGGGAAGAATACCTCTGAGGATAGTAAGTAATCATTGTAATATTCAATTTCAGTGGGGAAAAAAATGGTATCCAAGAAGGCGTCACCCAGGTCGGACAAAAACAGAATAAATAAGAGCACCACCAATAGGCCACCTTGCTTCAGCCCTCTTGCCGAATTGATTGGAGCGTTTAATCTACCCTCTCTGTCCAAACGCACAGACATGCTAGTCCCTGTATGTAATGCAATCAGGATGACCAGAAGGGCAGGAGGACAACCCCATTTGTACAGTTTGGCCCACTCCTTATTTCTCGGTATCCTATCAAAGGCCATGGAAAAATCTATAAAGGCAACATTAAGAGGTTAATTTTTGGTGATCGCTCCATTTTTCAATAATTCCAGCACAAATCTGTTCATCTACATCCCTAAGCACCAGGAGAATCCTGTTTGAAAGGGATCCATCTGACGTGTCTGTTTGGCCCAGTTTCGCAGATCTCTTAGGACAAGGCCTGTGAAAATCTTAGCTGGGAAGTCTAACAGGGATATTGGCCTATAGTTTGAGGTACACAAACGGGATCCCTTTTTAAATATCAGAACAACGATTGCCAAGACTCTGGCACAGCTTTTTCCCTAAGTAGGATTCTAAACATGCTGTCTCGGATACCTGCCCAAGTTTCAGGGTTGTTTTTGAGTACATACATTGCCAGACCATCTGGCCCCGTAGCCATCGAGATTTTTGAAGGAGATCTTCAAAGTCCCAGGTTAACCCCCACTCTTTCGTTCTCCTCATGAACTCAAGCCAGTCAAACTCAATATCACTGTCTAATTTATAAATCTCAGTAAAGTGTGTTTTCCAAGAGTCTTCTGATATTGGGTTTAATTGCACGCCCGTTTGGGCCTTCTCATTGCCTTTAATTAAATTCCAGAAGGCGTGTGAATTGTTACTGACCATGTCTTTCAGCATCTTATGCACACTCCCCCAGGGTCATCTGATGGCAGTAATGACGTAGCCAGACCCTATATGCTGCCCTCAGATGTTTCCTGGCAATCTGGTCCTCTTGTGCTGTCTCCTTAATGGCATGCCGTAAAATCTCTTTGAGCAAGATGACCTGGTCAAATTTATGATTGTGTCACTTTTACCTTTTACCTTTTTCCTTTTTCCTTTTTTGGTAGAAGGTTATAAATCAGTTCCCAAATTTCTCGAGTGCCTTTTCCTTTAAATCCTACTTCAATATAGGATTTAAATTCATCCAAAGCCAGAATGCTGTTGAAAACTGACATTTTGTGCTCATTCCAACTTATTTTATTTCCATCCGTGTTTCTGTTTAAATCAAAAATGTACATTCTTGGGATCTGATTTCTAGAGGGCATTTTCCAAGCAACTGTCAGCGGCAGATGGTCGCTCGCCTCACTTTGTCACGGACAGTGACACAATTTCAGGATAAATATTTTCTGAGACGAAAACATAGGGCCTCATTCCGAGTATGGCGGTAAGGGATAGCGGCCACCGCTAACGAGAGCGGTGGCGGTAATCCCTTACCGCCATACTCCGAGTTCCCTTAGCGCCATGGTGCTTTTAACACCTGCTTTTAGCAGGCGTTAAATACCATGGCGCTAAGGGACCTTGATGTTAATTACGCCACCGTAATTTACGGTGGCGTAATTGACGCCTTCCCCACTCCCATTATGCCCTATGGGGCAAGAATGGGAATGGGGAAGGGTAAATGGGGATTGGGGAATTACCGCCCCGCCAACCTTGGAATGGGGCGGTAATTCCGCCAACCACCAAGGCGCTGCCGGTCCGGGTACGGCGTCAACCAAGGCGTTAATAGCGCCATTGGTTAGCGCCGTACTCGGAATGAGGCCCATAGTCTAATATATTGGTTTGTGCACCCCCCACCCAAGTGTGGTGTGGCACTTAGTCCCCCTTGATATTCCGATTCAGTATCAGTAACCTCCATTCTGCCATGAGATCCCCCCCATGCCTGCCCTCTACCACTACTTAACATTTCTGATCTAGAGACAACTTTAATCACCAGCAAATCCACAAACCTATTATTCAAGTCTCCACATATTATAGTGGAGCCTAAACCTTTATCCACTCAGAAAGTAATCCGGAACAAATCCTCCACTCCAGACACTCCTACCACCATGCTTACTCTACACTTTGCACCAAAAAACAATAGAGTGCAGCTATACCCCTCGATCAATTTCGGTCCAGCTGCACACATACAAACAATTCTCCATGAACACCTCAACAACCTGTTAGAACACAGCTATACGCCACAACAGAATCGGCATAGTTGCACACATAAATGTCCTACACCGGTCTAACGTCGCCAGAATGCAGTCTCGGCCAACCACTTGACTGCACACTTTCGACTGATCTCTCACTACCACCACACCTAGTGTTAGGATGCAGCCACCATCACGCAAATCACACTTGCTGCACCCATATCAAGTGCACCCAAGTGCTATGTTCTACCTTACTCTCTCGACTGACCTGGACTATGGTCCCCAATGGCTTTCAACCCATAAGCGCCTTCAGATCATACCAGTGATATATAGGACTCTATATAATTGCCAAATCACATAACATAACACCCCATTAAACAGAGTCTCTTCCACAGAGTCCAGCCAGTCTTGTAGTGAGATTTTTACGTTGTTCCAGTAGATGTTAATCAGCAGGGTATCGGGTCTACTGAGGAACATTTCTTTATTCAAGGTAAGCTTGAGTACCTTGATATAGGGGTTGGTGAAATTCACTACCTCGGTGAAAATCTTTTTTGATGCGCCTATCAATAAGCCTGCCGCCAGTCTCCCTCTATCATCTCTAATGGCTAGAGTGAGGACAACCGAATACCCATCAATTACAGGAGCCTCCAACAACCAACACTCTTGTAGGAGAAACAATTCAAAATTAACAAGATTCACACACTGGGGCTGAAACGGATGAGAACAGCCCCTACAGTGCCATGAAACCATGGCAACCTGTGTGTAAGAGGCATTGATAGAAACCTTGTCAGAATGTTCTGCCTGGCCTTGCATTTAATGTGGCCGCCACCCAGGACCAGTCTTCCTCCCTTACCCGTCAACTTGAACCATCCGCCCGCATTTCAAATTCTCTCCCGTTGGTACCAGTCCCCAAAGTTCTTATAATTAAATTCTCCTTATCCGTTGCTGGGGCAGCATTCATATTGTCCGCCCAGTGCACCCTAGTTTCCACTGGTTGGATCCTTCTCTTATTAAGTTTCTGATCACGTCCGCTTCGCAGAATGAAAATTGAAGTGGTGTGCTTAATGTACGATCTGCTTTTGGGTATCTCGCCTTTCAAGAAGAAATCCACAAACTGGGATAATGGCTCAAGCAATGAGCCAATTCCTGACACAATATGTCTGCCCAGTGGGGGATTTACCCCTTTATGGATTTTGGGCAATTTCAATCTCCTCCCACTGTTCAAGTACTCTACCTGTTCTTTCTATATCTTCTGCAAAAAGAAAGATGTGTACACTGTCCCTTATACCCCCAAATTAGTTGACAGAACTTAAACCTCCTCTGTTGATCTCAGTGTATGTCCATCATCGAGGTGCAATACAGTCCATTTTCTCACACTGGCACCTGTACCACAGACCCACTTGTGATGGGGTATCATCCCTAGTGAACACAATTGCTACTGATGCAGGAGTGATGTGCAGCACAACTTGCCCTTTTTCTGTCGTATTTGAGTGCTGACATGTTCTTCCAAATGTGTCTAAATTTGTGTTACCCTCCTCTGAATCTCTGCTGCTCTCTCTGAGAAAAACGAGGTGAGCATGGCCTTTCCCAAATCTGACCTATTGATCGCCCATCTCCTTCCATTCCTCCTGTCAGGTGTCACCCACCTGCACATGCCTTGTCCACTGAGAAAAATAAATGGACATTGACTGGTGTGTCAAACACTTCCCTGAATCTCGGCTGCATTCTCAATGAGAACAATTAGATGAGTGTGCCTCTCTCACACGCTATCCTTATGTTTTCCTGGCTCCTTCATCTCTTCCTTTCAGATGTCGTCCAGTGGCATTTGATTCAAACACTTGTTTCAGATGACTGGTTTGTCACCCACCTGCCAGAATCTCTAATGCTCCCTCCCAGCGAAATCAGGGGTGCATGCTTCTCTCAAGGTTGCCTCCAGGGTTCCTGCCTCCTTATACACCTGCTTCCATTTGTCACCTGATGACACATTTCTTATCCACTCTCTTTAAGAGACAGACACTGACTGGTGTGTCACAGGACTCTTTGAATCTCTGATGTTCCTGCCAAGAAAATAAGCCAAGCATGCTACTGTCAGGGTTTTGCAATTCTTCCCATTCCTCCTGCCAGGTAGCACACAGTTCTGTGTGTCTCACTCTCACACTTCAAGAAATGGACATTGAATGGGATATCACTCATCTCCCCTATTCTCTACTGCTCCAGAAATCAGTTGAGAGTGACTCTGCCAAATCCTTCCCTCAGCGATGTCCAATGACACGGACACTGATTGGTGTGTCACCCACCTAACACAATCTGAGCTGCTCCGTTGTGATGCAATAAGGCAAAATGTGGCTCTTCCATACACTGCCCTCAGGATTAGGTGGTTCCTCCTTCTCCTCTTCCCATTTCCCACTTAACTGTATGTTTTGTGTCTTCTTGCTTAAAGTGACAGACACTGACTGGTGTGTCATCCACTTCACCGAATCGCTGCTGCTCTGTCCAACGTAAATCAAGTGAGTTTGCCCCTCTCCCAAGTTGCCCTCTGAGATTCACGTTATCGCCCGCTCTAATCCTGCGTGCCACCAGATGGCACTTGTCTTGTACACTTGATTGAACAGATGGACACGGACGCATGTGCTGCCCACCTTAACAAATATCTGCTTCACTGGCCCAACATCAAAATCATGCATGTGCCCCTCCCACAAGCTTCTCTCTGGGATTTGCAGATAATCCCACTCTTTCTCTTAGGTGTCATCAAATGGCATGTGTCTCATCCACTCACTTTATGAGATGAACAATTATTGGCATTTCACCTGCCGACACAAATCTCTGATGCTCTCTTCCAGCATAATCAGGAAAGCATGACTATCCCACCAGCTGCGGCAGGGTTTCCTGTCTCCTCCCACTCTACCTCCAATGTGTCACCCTTTAGTACATTTTTCATTGACTCATTTCAAAAGACAGACCCGTTCTGGTTTGTCACCTGCCTCCTTTATTCTCTGCTATTACTTCCCATCAAAAGCAGGCAAACATAAGTCTCCTGTTCCTCTTCCCAGTGTGGGTTGTAATCAAAGGTTCCAAAGCAAAGGCCCACTAAAAATGTCCTACCTGCATGTAAACAAAAACTTCACACTGAAAATGTGCCTAGTTTCTGCAAGTAAAGCAAGGAAAGGCCATGTGAAAGTATATCGGTCATTACAAAAGGAACAGCAGTATTTTAATTCACAGTGGCAGAAGAAATACAAAGGCCCTTTTCACATGAAAAACTGGATTTTATAACACTCGCACCAAAACTGCTTTGTATGTGTGTTAGCAGTTTAAAGCAAGGCATGAGAAAACTGTACCCCTGCTAACATATAGACATTGTGCATGTTAACAAAATATAATGTATATTATGCTTCACATGCAAAATACTGGCAACAAGGGAACAGAAAAATATTTTCCATGGGTCACATGAAGATTTCAATTAGGTCCAAGGCAGACACTTTTGGCTTGTTGGTAGGCAAATTTCACAAAGATCTTCACCACTGCAAGCTTGGTTTTTACATCCCCTAAGCTATTTATAACTGTAATGAAGTATGTCCAGCTAAGGATGTCGAAAACCAAGTGTCCACCAGACTTGCTGTCTCTGAAAACCCAGCTCGGGGCAGGACAAATTTCTCAAGCCGGTGCATTCCAGGTATTTATGAGCTGCAACCAACTTCAAACAACAACTTCAAATAGACTAATACAAACACTGGCCAAGAGAAACAAATGGCTTGGAGGAAGTATATCTTCTATTTGAATTAACCTAAAGATTTACTATTAGTTTAAAAGGACTATTATACTTATCAAATTCCTCCACCTGCGACTTTTTGAACTGTAATGGTGAGCTAAAAGGTGTTCCTTGCTGCGATGAACATCTCCCGGGTTTGAGTTGTCAAACTGGTGGGTTGTAAAATTAGGTAAGTGGGGAATAAATGCCCTGATCCTAACGATTATGATTTTTGTAAAAACTGTAGAATATTGCCAAACTGCCGTGCACCATGGTGTGGACCCAGCTGTTGTTTTATTAAATTTTCCCCTGATTAGCTGAATCTTAAAATATATATTATGTCAGTTACTAGTACATCACAAAGTTTTGACACAAGTAGTTTTTGCCAAACATTTGACATGAGAACAAATGGGGATTGCAAATGGAAGCTGTCAAATGTCTGCTTCATACTCCTAGACCAATCCGTAGAGAGGGGATAGTTTTGGGAGGAGAGAGAAGGGTAACTGTCCAATTCAAGTTGCAAAAACTCTTGCAGGATACTCCCTATGATTGTTAACTTGGTGTCACACTGCCATATAAAGTGGATGCACTGAGGGAGAGCGAGAGCTGCTGAAACTTACCATTTGAAGGCCGCAAGTAATCGCCAAAGGAAATTGCATCTGGGTGGAGCTGTCTATTGCTTGCAAGGCCTAAATAAGCTGACTGGACTCTAAGGTGAAGAGCTGGGGACCATTATTGAGAGTGGAGTGACATGCAGATGACTTTCCTGAACTTTAAAGAGAGGTTTTCTATGTAAGCATAATTGAACCCTTTGCAAATAAAATGTGGGGGATCTGCTGGCCTTAAATCCTTTCCCTTTATAGAGGGGAGGGGGGCAAAACTGTGTAGATCCTTAGCCTATTTAAGTAAAGAAATATTAATGTAATGAATTCCCCTTGGCAGAACACCATGGGTTGATTTTTGTTAAAACTCTAAATGAACAGTTAATTCCTGTTGTGCACTGAAAATTATAGACTGTAAATTCGGTAATCCTATGGGTCCGGCTTACCCAACACAGGCCTTTAATGGGAGGAGGATCTGAAATCCAAAATTCTCAAATCATCCACATGTTTGCTAACCAGCTTCCCCAACACCACCCTTTGAGTGAATGGGGGCTCTGAAACCCAAAATTCCTAATCCTCTCAATTTTTCTGTCTGAATTACCCAACACAGACCAAAAAAGGGGGGGGACTGAAAAACAAACTGCTAAATCACTCTTTGTTTATTTTAAAGCAAAAGTGTTGGTGAAATAATAATTGGCATATGCATTTGCAAAACTTTGTGAAACTAAACTGCTAGCCCTTTAAGCGTGCAGGAAAATCGAAATTGGACAGCATTTTGTACGTAATTGTTTTTGCTTATTGATCAGTTTCATTATTTCTTGCAGTGACATTTGTAGAAAGTAAAGAATTGTGATGTGTGTTCTTTTCATCCCACTTGTGTGATTTAGTTATTGAGCAAAGTCTATTGTGTTGTGTCACGGACAAAAGTGGTGTTTGACATTTTAGTGCTATTTTCTTAACATCTAATTTAAATAAATACAAATATATTTCCTATGCACCGGCCTGGTTCTTGGCTCATTGGTAGCTCAGGGGGAGGGATCCAAGGGGTATTAAATGATCTGGAGATAGGGCTGAATAAAAGAACACATTTTAACTGTTTGTGTGACAATTAGCTTGGGGAGGGACGAAACTCCCTGTGTTGAGGGTGGCCACTCAATAAACTGTTACATCAGATTCCACCAACTGGCACATATATCATCCACTTACTTCAAGAGACGAAGCCTGATTGGTGTGTGACTGGCAACCCTTAATCTCTGTTGCTTCCTCCGAACAAAATCAGTCAAGCATGACTCTGCCACAAGCTGTGTTTCATTCAATCATTTCTCAAGAGACAAATACTAAATGATATATCACATTCCTCGCTGAATCTCTGCAGCACCCTGCCTTCAAGCTGAGACAATCATGACTCATTTCCAAGCTACCCTCTGGTTTTTTGCAGCTCCTCCCACTCCTCCATCCAGGTGCCATAAATTGTCATCTGACTCCTCAAATTTCTGGTGGTGGCAATTCTGTTGTTCAGCCACTCGATATCACTGAATCTGTCACACAGTGCTGCATAAGCAAAACTAACCCTAAATGTCACTTTATGACTGTGTACCATTCACTGACTAACTCTCCGAACTACCCTTCTTCCTACAACTACTCTAAATGCACTAAAGTTTATTACTTTTTCCCTGAATGTTATAAGTGGGATTCCAGCATTCCCTTCCGATTCTGGAAATTACAGGCAAATTGCCCTCAAAGAATTTAAATTCAACATATGTCACAAGTCCGGGAATTCTAATGTAGTGGCAGATTGCTTATCCAGACCTCCTTTTAGAAACACGCATCCTCCACAGGAACTGGACTATAACTGTCAAGAACCATTTGATTGCAACCTGGTGGGGAAGACGATTCAAAAAATGAGTGGTTAATATTAGAAAGGGAAGACCCTGCATGGGAATTACTTAGAAAGAGTATCAAGAGAGGGTGGCAAGCAAAGGCCAAACTCACAGATAGTATAAAGTCATTTAGCCCAATAGCTGAAGAACTGTCCATAGAAAATGGCTTTATATGGAGAGGCAAAAGAAGCATATCTCCAGAAGTGGCCAGAAATAAGATGAAGCCTAATCTCCATGAGAAACATCCTTGGATATCAAGTACAAAGATACTAGTCAAAGATAACTTACATTGGCCTGGAAGAGACCCTGATATAGATTGTTTTTAGAGACTGCCAAGTTTGCCAACAAAGTGACAAAGTGCTCAGAACACAAAGTCCACCCTTTAAGCCAATGCAAGTACTGAGTGTTGCATTGGACACATTGGGCCCTGGCTTCATATTTCCTTTCAATAAACCCTCCCACCCCTGCACACTGGAATGAGATTAGGTATTGTTGTTGTGGGCTACTTTTACCATTGTAAACATTTGAAACTTGTAAGTAAAATATCATCTGAGAAAACTGTTGAATTTTGTAATTAATGTTTTGCCTAAGAATGTATTCCCTCAGCCATCGCATCAGATAATGATGACAAGTGAGATGACGGAATTTCTACAGAGAATGGGCATTGAAAATTTTACAACAGCTCTACATAAGCCCAAGGCAAATGGCCTGGTAGGAAGATTCAGTCCTGTAGTTAAAGACTACTATCCGGCTGTTATTGAAGGCTAATTATCCTGCCATACAAGGTTTGAAGGAGATGTCTACGACATATAGGGTTTGCACATATTAAACAATTGTGATGAGTTTACTGATGGGGGTAGACAGCCAAAGTACCTGAGAAGCGCTCCTTGGTGCAGAAGAAACAGTGACTCTGAACCCATTTGAGTGAGGCAACTCATTGTTGCTGCCCAGTGAAGAGGCAAAGAAGTGTTTAACAGAACATATTTCACCAAAGCCTATGGGTTTCAAGTAGGAGACAGTGTGAATAAAGCTGTTGCAACAGATAGCCAAAGGGTCATATGAATATGGTGAGCCCCTCTGTATCATTAGGACACAACCCACCTCTGTCACAACAAATGTCAATAAATTATGGACTGTGGACTGGTGGGCCACAGTTTATTAGCATGGGGGTTAACTGCAGAAAGGAGAGCAATGAAGGAGATTGGGCCAAGTTCAGGTGCGTCAAAAGTGGCAGGAAGATAATGCAAGATTTCTGCACCCTGTAGATTCCGAGATTGATATATCCACAGGGAAAGAGAGATGTTTTGCATCTCAGCTGGCTGCGTATCTCTTGTTTGAATACATGATGTGGACCTGTAAGTCCACAAAGGAATTTGCAATGTGTTTGAGTATGTGGATTATTCTAGAAGTCTAAGCCTCAAGGGAAAAACGTTCTCTCAGGGTCGGGTGGTTGGAGACTGGAGGGTGAAAAGATTGCTGCATCCAGCATTACTTTATCAGCATCTGGGGCTGCCATCACATCGAATCAGCTTGCTCAAATCCTGGACTGATTCACACAATTCAAGCCTGCGTTCCAAGCAATCTCAAAGCTGTGAGTGCACACACCTCTATCTTCTCCCCACATCCTCATCCATGCGGTCCTTGCCCCCCCCCCCTCTCCACTCTTCCACCTGATTCCTCCTCTGCCACCATGGAAATAGGATAGGGGCTCCACATGGATCCCTGTATTCTACCTCTATGGTGGCATGTTAGCCAAGTATTTGTTTAAATGAATGGGGTGCCGTGAGCGTGCAACCGATTAATTGAAACAAAATCGATTTCTATCAGTATCCTGGATTAGAAACCTTGGGGTTTAATAACCATAATAAACTCGCTGTGGGCCGGATCAGGTGATACCCACTGAGAGGCCCATCATTAATTTGGGCCAAAAGCTTTTACCACCCGATGCAGCCCACCGGCTCAGGTTTTGACATAATGGATTGCTCTAACAAAGCTGTGATTCATAGGAAATGACCTGCACTTCAACTCAATAAAAACTCAATCATTTTGGAATATAATTTGCATGTACACAAGGACATAATGATGTTGATTGCTGCAGCATTTAAATGAAAACCACTCTACATCTAGGCCAGGAATCATTGAAAGTAAGACCTTATAAGGTATACAATATTGTCTGCCATGAATTATAAATTGGAAAAAGTATCCCCTGCTGTATGTTATGAGAATCCTGCAAGTCAACGATGACTTCCATGACCAAATAGAGAAACAAGGCTATAGGACGAGTGTGATGAATTGCCATCTTGCAAGGGTGTAGAAGCCCTAGCTTTTTTGATCTCTATTAAAGTAATACAATGATGCAGGCTATTCTATCTCAGGTAGGATAAGCTGCTAATCATATTCCCCTCTCGTAAACTCCATGCCAAAAGTATAGTGTATACCAGTGCCCTCCTTGATCAGTATACCGATCGGCAGAGACTTCTCTCCAGTGGCATACAGCATTCATGGCCTCTCACGTGCCCATTTGACAGCTGTTGCGACAGCCAAGTCTCTGCAGCACAGAGGCTGCATTTACAGTTTGCACCTCTGTTACAAAACCCCTTAATTATGAGCTGCCCTGGGAACAGGAATCGAAGGGAACACCCATTCACAAAAGGGGAGCCTCACACCAGGGTACTGCAAATCAAAAGGGCCTTTGATCCTATTGAGAAGAATAGGGGGCAAGGTCAGTGGAGACAGAGGGAGTTATTGAATGCTGGAGGAAGGATCCACCATCATGTTTATCTCAGCCTCCACCTTTCCTTCCTGTCCTCACCACTTCCTTTAGCACTTTGGGTGTGATATCAGAAGGCAAAGTCTGCTTGCTCCAAGAACAGGGATTGTCCCCCTAAAGCAGGCTAGCTTATGTCCAATGACCTATGGGCTATTGCCTTTTAAAGAAGGGGTCTCACACTCCTTCTTTGAATCACCTCTGAACTTCAAACCTTCATGAAGATTTAGTTGAACCCTTTTGGGAGAGCATTCCTTTTGAAAGTCTTCCAGTTGTGAGGTGAAGGTAGTCATTCTACGGCATAGGCAGGATCTGTCCCCCAACCACCCACAGGGACCATTGGGGTGAACTGCTGCTGGAACAAGACCAGCATCTCTGCCAGCCACACTCATTCCTAGGACCACCCTGAAGGTGTGTGCCAGCCTCCCACAGGTTTGGGAGCCTGAGAAAAGGACTCATCTTGTCCCTGATACCCTGGAGTGGGGGGGGGGGGGTCACAGGTCCTGAGAGCCAAGACAGCCAGGAATTCCTGAAATGTTGCAGTCCAGCCATCGCAAGCCATGATTCAAGTTTGTTTGGCACAGATCAAACGACCAGGAACTCCGGAGTGGCCTTTGGAACTTGCTGATCTTCAAACAGCTGTTCCACGCATCCAAACCCATTCACCACTGCACTGTTCCATCTGAAAGCTTGTCATTGCCTCAGCTCAAACAAAGAATTACTGCTGCATTGGGCAGCGCTTAAACCGCTGTTCAGACCTCCAGCTTCTTCATAATCAGATGAGCTGCCAATCAAACTGATCCTGGTGCTCCTCTCGAACTCCGACCTTCAAACCCTCACATTGAACTGACTGTGCTGGCATCCTGCCATTGCCCCATCCACCATCGAACCTCAACTTCTGAACCAAACCTGGTGAACCTCACAATCTGGATTGATTGAGTAACGTCAACGACTTTTTCAGTTTGATCCCGCTTCGTCATCTGTTTGCCGCTTGACTACTTTGACTGCCACATTTCAAACTGCATCGAACCGTGGAACAACACTGTGAAGTCTGGTTCACTGTTGTTGAAGAGCTAAGATACTGCAAATGTATTATTGACTGATAACTGCCCCCTGGTCGATTTTTGGGTCCTAGAGTCTGGCTAAATCACATTAATCTCTTTCTGCAAATTAAGAGCATATCCTTTTGAACATTGTGGTTTTTATTGCCTTTTCTCCTCTTACCTGATTTCCCAGAGTGCTGCATCTTTATATCTTGCATATTCTATGTTCTTTCTGCAATGGTTGTTTTTTTGTGTTTTCTGTTTAGTTATTATTGCATATGGCATGTTTAATTAAAGTATGTATATTTCTATATAACCTTGATTGGGCATTCCTTTATTTTGGGCTGTGATACTTCACTGTTTGGATTGCTACTGAACCACATTCACACCCTTCTTGAGAGTATAGCCTTGCATCGCCCCACTTATCACAAAATGCAAAGGTGGTTTATCTCTTAACTGTGCCCGTTTTACCTTTTTTATGATTGTTTTGGCTCTTGATTTGAAGAAGTGAGGGCTGAATAGGTGGTTTAGCCTCTGCTCATTCTTGCATTCCTGCCGGGCAGAAGTCAATTTGTCTCATCTACTTCCGGTATAAGGTCATGGAGCTCCAAAATGACTTGCAACATCTTATTTACTTACACTATGGCTTATTATATTACTCATAATCCATGGCCACACTGTCAGCCCTAAGCAAAAAGGACGAGCATACTCGTCCTTGGCACTTAAGAGGTTAATACCAACTCCTTGGCTCAATCTAATCTAAAAACCTATCCAATTGTTGATGCTTAAAATTAATCCAGAATATGTTTGGATTAAGAAATAATATAAACTAATAGGCAGCTTCTAGGGTGTTGCAGAAAAATAGTGAACACAGTTGAATAAAATGCATCGAACACGTGTTTTGCTTTTAACATAAGTAATACCATTCAGGTTGATTCTTGCTCATATGTGGTTGAACTTCTAGAGTTATAAAATACATTAACTATGCAGAAAACTATTTCACAAGAAGCAGACTGGAAAAGCTTGTCATGGTTTAACATGGCGCTTCAGTGACAGCTGGAATTCTGCACTGTGTTTTCTCATGCAGGCCCGGTTTCGTCACATCTCAACTATGATAACAAATTGCAATCAAATAGTTTTGTTATGTCCTAAATACAATCAATAGTGATGTCACAAGTCTCTTGTGTTCAGAACATATTGTTCAGGCTTTATGAAGGTATTGCAAGCTGCCATGTATTCTAAGGATAATGCAAGTCACAGAAGAGATCACTGAGCACATAGCCACACATACCCAGAGGACAAGTGCCCGAACTCGGAGGTGTTTGGCGTCCTTTCGAGATAAGGAGTCGGGTCATTTATCTAGCATGATATAATGTGTATAGTTTATAGCACATCGTGTGTGAAAACGAGGGAAAAAGGAAACGAGGGAAAAAGAACCCTGTTGCATTTTCAACTGCCGTTAGAACTACATATCCCTGTAGCATTGAAATTCTTAAGGACTACTTCTTTGCATTTCAGGCGCGGGAGCAGCGGCGCGAGAGAGACTAGCCATTTAGTGCCAGACATTTAAAGGATGCATCCCCTCAGTCGGCTTCGGTTTATCTTGCATATATTGCTATCATATGCAGGAGTGTGTTTTTTGGTTAGACCTCATCCTATTATCATTTTAAAATGTATTGCTGATAGTTCGTATATGTTAGATTTTTAAATTTCAATAGTTTTTTTTAGAGCATTTCCTCTTCTATTTGGTGACTAGTTGTGTATAGCACATTGTGTGTGAAAACGAGGGTTAAAGAATCTTGTTGCATTTTCAACCGCCCTTAGAACTACAGATCCCTGTAGCCTTGTAGTTCTTGGGGACTTTGCATTAAAGGTGCGTGCGAGACTAGCCTGTTAGTGCCGGTTTGTGGCAGAAAGACCCACTTCCTATGCTTATTCAGGTACTCTCAGTGTGTCCTTAGTATGTCCTCAAACTGGGAAACGTTAACAGCATTACGTAACACCCAAAGTCCCGTTTATGTGCATAATGATGACGTTTTTATTGAAAATGCAATGTGATCTTAAATTCCTCTTTTTCTCCGAAGGAGTGTAGTGTTCATACACCCCCTCCGATAACTCCCTCTGTACCGTCCCTTGTATTCACGCTCGGCCCACAAACCATTATCGGGCCTCGTGATGTTGTGGTGTCGATTTACGATGCTACTCCAGTTTCACCTCTCCAAGATGTCATTGTTAGCCCTAAAGATTCTTTAGGCAGTACCCAGTCCTTTGTGGCAGTTCCCATGGATAATCTAACACATAATCCACTCTCAGCACCTACTGTAGACATGCCAGTGAGCAAGGCTGTGCCTCACAAGTCTAGCATGCAATTTGGGGAAGATCTCTCAACTACTAAAATCCGATTTCTCCTCAACACGCACTCATTGTTGAAGCATGGTGTTGAGGTTTTAAATGCTGTCTCCAAAACAGGTTTTGATCTCATGGCCATCGGAGTCCTGGCTTACTAAAGACAATCCATGCTCTGCCACTCTAGCATTACCTTCTGGGTACTCCATGTTTAGAAGGGATCGTTTGGTACAGAGTGGTGGAGAATTGGCCATACTTGCTTCTAATCACCCAAATCTGCACCTCAACCCCTATGATGTCCTGGATATCTGTGAAAGTCTACTGGCCAAGATTAAGCTACACAGTAACTACTCCCTAACAGAAATTCTGATATATCGCCCACCTTCCGATACACTTGACTTTGAAGAACAACTCATCAATCTAATTAATAAAACGACCAAGGCTAACATCCCAGTACTCGTTCTTGGAGATTTCAATCGCTGGGCTAATAACATCAATGACAACAATACTGTCTTCGTGTTAGCAACTCTTAGATCTCTTGGCTTCATCAGCACATATCAACACCCACACATAAAGCCGGCCATACTTTAGATTGAGTTTTGACACACTGTGCTGCCATATCCGGCATAGACATTACCCAGTATCCTTGTTCCGATAACGATCGAGTGTCCTTCAGTTTTGTCCCCTTTAGTCTCTGAATCTTGCAAAAAGCTATCCTCGAAATATGCCTTTGAAAGTAACATTAAGAACTCACACCTCAACTGCTTTCCCTTCACTTACTATGCAAATTAAAACCTGCACACTCCTTTACAAACTCTGATGACCTGGCAAGCTACCTTACCACTACACTTAATCACGTTATTAATGACCATGCTCACAAGAAATTCTGCTTAGTAAAAAACGACTACAAACTCCTGGTTTGACAACTCCATTATCAGCTTATGCTTTGACAAATGTAAGGCTGAGCGAGAATGGAGAGAAAATCCCACCCACCTGCGCCTTAATGCCTATAAAAGCTTAGTTGCCGTCCTTAAACAAGCTATCATATCTGCAAAGTCAGATATATGTAGCACCGGGATATCATCTGCCAAATCCAACTCACTTGAACGGTTTGCAATCCTGAAGGAGTTCAAAGGTAAATCCCAAGTGGTCTCCATCATACAGAAGAATGCAGATTGGTGCCAATACACAACGAGCTTAATTAAAAAACTTCAGGGCATAAAAAATACATTGATTCCCAAGTCAATTTAATTTCACCTGCCATAATGGCCCAGATCAGTGCACCAGATGTATTAGCACATTCCCCCAAGAAAGGTTCTGTTCAGACACCCTTTCAATTTAAACCCTCTTCCGAGGATCACATTTGTGAAATTGTCACCAACATGAAACCCACATCCTGCTTGGGTGACTGCTGCCCGTCTAGCCTTTTTAAAGATTGTATCAAAACACTTGCACCCTGGGTGACACGCCTTGTCAATATGTCCTTTGAGGAAACAAAGGAACCCAGCAACCATAAGGAATCATGGGTGACTCCTATATTAAAGAAGAGCATCTTGGATCCTCTCAATCCCAGAAATGACCAGCCAATTACAAATGTGCTCTTCATATTAAAAATCTTGTCGGGTGGCCTATTTACAACTGCAGGACCACTTAGAAAGGAATCATATTAACCCAAAGCAATCAGGATTTAGGGCCAAACATGGCACCGAAACAGCGCTTCTCGACCTTAAGTCAAACATTGCTGGCATTGAGGACAAAGGCAAACCAGCACCTCTTATGTTGCTAGACCTGTCCGCAGTGTTTGACTGATCATACTCAGCTGGTCAAAAGATGTGGGCACCAGGCACAGTGCTCTCCATCAGCCTCTCAATGGATTGAATCCTTTGAGTCCTAGATATGCGTGAATAGCAGTGGATAATGCAGCTCCACCCCCACACTTGCTACCTGCGGAGCACCACAGGGCTCATGTATTGCCCCCACTCTGTTTAATGTATATACCATGTCCCTCCTTACTCTCCTTGAAGACCTGCGTGTCCAATTCACCAACTATGCAGATGACTCCCAGGTCATAATCAAACTATAAAGATCTCATACTAGTGACACTAACACCATTAACTCCATCATTCACACCATTCAGGCTTGGATGGTGACCAACTCGCTTATCTTGAATACAGAAAAAAAACGAACTGCTGATCATCGCCTCGGGGCATAAATTCCTGAAGTTGGGCCCCGACTATACTTTCATCATAGCTAACAATAAGATCATGGTGGCGAGATCAGTAAAGACCTTGGGCATTACAATAGATTCAGAATTATCTATGAGGCTGCAGGTATCCCATGTAAAAGCCTCATACAGGTATGTCTGAAAATGACTATCACATTCGTTCATGCATCTCTCTCCAGAATTGGTCCCTGCTTGCAACTGGACTGGTAAACATACTCCTCGACTATGGCAATAGTCTTCTGGCCCGTAATACAAAGGCAAATCTTCATATTCTACAGATCACACAAAACAACACCATCAGAGCTGTATTTTGCCTCTTCCATAGAGATCATGTCTTTGAGGCTAGACGGAAACTTCACTGGCTCTCAGTGAGACAACATGCCGCGCATAAAATGATTTCCCTGATGCACCTCAATATCTGTCCAATCAACTAACTCTTCGCAGTGTAGGTCGTTCATTGCGTTACTACGATGCCACCAAGCGTTTATAACCCAGATTCAAACTCTCGAGCTTTGGAGGCACTAGATTTGATGTACAAGCTCCTCTGGCCTGGAATAAAATTCCTATTCAACTACGACAAGCTAAGTCCATCTCTGAGTTCAAAAAAGGAATCAAGTCCTACCTCTTCAATCTCGATCCAAACTAATATAACCATACTCTGTGTAAACGAAGTCAAATTTCTGTGTTTGTACCGTTCTGATTTTTGTGCGCTTTGAGGCCGTTTTTGTGAGCATTTGAGTGTCGGAGGCGGCCGTAACCCTCTGTTGCAGTGCAGCTTGATGCGCCGATGCTGATGTTGGCTTAGATCCTGTTAGGTCCTTTCCTCTACACTATTCCGTCTAGCAGGTGTGCTGGCTGTAGACTCCAGCAGCTCCAGCGCCATAATGTGGAACTCGATGCCGGAAAGCTTGTGACATCCTTGGCATACCAGCGGCTCCATAGCCGCCTTTGCGGGGGGTTTTCAAGAAAGGTAAGGCATCCCGGTATGGCTGCCTACAAGCTCTTATAAGGATAACTTAATGAGATGTCCACCCGCCCGATGCTTTAAGCATTCTACTGCATGGTGCATATTGCTGTGACAGCCCTCTTAGGAGTGAGGTGCTGTGCACTTATTAGCTGTGTTGTTTGCTACTAGTGAATGTCTTTGTATTCAAGCATAGTGGGGCGTTCCCTCCAATGTGGTATTTAAGTGTCTCATTTACCGCCTTGACTGCTTCACCGGTCATTGCTTCACTGTAGACTTTCTGGTGATGGCCCCTCTTGCAATGAGGCGCTGTTTACAGGTGTAGTTGCTTACTATTTCGGCCCCAGTGCCTGCTTCTTACGTGAAGATTCTGGCAATGCTATGGCCACCAGCAAGAAGGGTGGTGTCGATAGTTCATTAACCAAGAACCAGGAGCTTAAATATTCTATCCCCGGGCCACATGACAAGTCTAGGACAAGACTTGAGGAAGTATGCCCTGTGGGCTCGGTGGCCTCTTCTCCTAAACCGACCAGAGACCGTGTGTCAGAGGTTTTGGCGCACAGTTCGTGAAGGAGACAGAGACTGTAAGGTAGCATTTTTGGTCCGGAAAAGCATAAAGTAGAGAACTCTACATATATCAGTAAAGGCCCATCGCAAGCATCTGATAAATTACAACTGATCCTGGATTCTGCATCATCTGCAGAATATGTGAATACATTGCAAACTGTTCTTGGTGGCACTACGGAGCCAGCTCTTACACCTGTTGTTCTCCCTTCCATGGAAGGGCGCGAGAAGTATATAGGCACAATTGTGGCCCTCCCCATAAGTAGGGTAGAAGTGCCGCAAGTGGGGGTTAGGCCCATCGTTGCCCAATCCGAGCCTCTAGCTCTTGCCTTATGGCTAGCATTGCTAAAGAGCTATTACTATGCACTAGTCCTTTTGATTTGAGCGTGTTGGTGGACTCACTTAGCAACTGGGTGTTGGATTTGCGCCCACCCAAAGCCAACACTTTTTCACAAACAGATGAGTCTTACAATCCAACTGTCTGGCCGCAGGTTACTAAGTTGGACATGCCTTGTCAAACTAACACACAAAATGAGATAGTTCATCAAGCCTCACAAACTGACCCATGCAGTGAGGAGCCTCCAATGCCTATTATTCCAGAAATGGCTAATAAGGAAAGGGGTGAAAGATCCAATACTGTTATCAGGCTTCCTGTACAGGAACATTCGCTATCCCCCTCGTTATATGCTCCAAAACCTGATCGAAAAAGTGATTTCACAACATTCTTCTGCGAATGACACATTTAAGTTGGGACCTTCACAGAATTTCTGATGTAGAAAGTCTCATATGCCTAAAATAGTGGATCAGAGCACACATGACTTGATTATGGACTCAAGGAATTTCATCATCACCAATATTTGTAAGATGGAAGGTCTGGAACCCAGAGGAGCTTTGCGTAATAAGGTTTTAGCTTGGATAAGACAGAAAACTGGGTATGGTCGATACACTTGTTGTTCTCTTGTCATTGCATAACCTGTTGATTTTTTATGTTTGTACGGTAGCGCCCTCACAAGTATGGGTCTATGGTGCGCTATATAAATGTAATAAAGTAAAAAGCAAAGTAGGGGATTTAGTGCGATATAAACATGTCATCAAATTAAATTAATGTGTTTACTGGCTACTGCAGGGAAGAATAACTTAATGTTAGTAGTCATAAAAGGCTTTAATGTTGCTCAAATGATTCCTCCACTTTTTTGGCGAATTTAGAATCACTTTTTTCAGTTTTCTGTTGCGAGAGTGTAGCTGAAAGATATTGTTTCTAGTGTCAGATGTAGTTTAAAGTAGTATTTTCTGAGACTGGTTTTGCAAATCAGTATTTTTTTTATAGCATATGCCAACAGTTTTCCATTATAGTTGCAATGGAAATAAAAATGATACTAGCTAGTCACCTAACAGTAATCAGCCAGTGACTGACAGGTCACACACATTGCCTCGTCAAGTGCATAAATCAGTGAGATATTTGACATGGGAGCAGAAGCTGCTGCTCCAGCTTTCAGGAAACACCACGAAGATGACACTGTTTCATCTTTTTTTGTGAACGAAAGATACAAAGGCATGGCAGCTCCGAGTGTAGTAAGAGCGGAGGAGCAGCTCATTGTTCTGTCACTTCGTGTGTTTGTCAACAGAGATAAAGGCTCCCACCGCTGTGTGATGAGAAATGAAGAGGCTTCTTTTGTTTGCTTCCTGGCATAGAGTCCTTGTCAGCAATAGTTCATAGGGCTCACAAGGCTGGAGCATTGAATTATTTTCCCTTTGTTATGGTGTGAATGAGGCAGCGTCCCTCGTGCTTTGTGGGGGATGTGCAACATGCATATGTCTGCTGTTCTGCAAGAGTACCAGGATGAGTAGTGGCTAAACAGCCTACTCAGCCCTCGCACTACTACAGTGGCAAAGGTAGCTTTTGGTGCGGCTAGCTCCTGAACGGGCACCAGGATTCTAAACGATTCATGGTTGAGCACTCACGGGGGGTGGTGAATGTTTTCAGCGAAGGGTTCCATGTGTTTCCACTAATTAGCGCAAGCGACCGAGCATTCCGAATGTGTTTTACAGCACAATTTTTGACAAGAGATAAATAGCCGTGCAATGTACAGTTGGTTCACATGAGGAAATGCCATGCCAACAACACTACACTAAGATGGAGCACTTTCTATTATTTTCATTAGGCTGCAGCCACAACCATTCTCTGCCAGTAATGGTCACTTTAAATCTTTTTTTTTAATTTTTTTTTTATTTGGTTTAGCTGACAAAATAAACTTTTCAAATACAAATTAATTTTTGTTTCACAAACAAGATAAAATATGATGAAAATAAAAGGAGAGAATTACAATTAAAAAAAAAAAATTACAAAGTTTTAAAATTCAATTAGACATTTCTAAATAATAAAGAAAAGAGAGAAGAAAAAAAGAGAACTTAATTAGGACATTACTGATTACATGCCACCATTTTCTCATAAACTATAAATTTTAACAGATCGATAATAGAATATATAGCAATTCTAACATTACATGATTTCAGCTGGTATTACTATTTCTAAAAATTGCACTATAGCTTTCATTACTGTAAATCTCTTGCTGGAGAACAAGAGATACCAAATTTTATCTTCACCAGCTTCATTAAACAAGCGTAGCAGATTTGCAAAGTACTGCATTCGTTGAGCACTCAATTTTGGGCATGATACCAATATATGGTGTAATGTCTCCTTCTCAGTACCAATATTACAATGACGACAAAAGTTCATAGCAGATGTTATAACCTTTCGCCGGGCTAACATTTCCCTTGTTGGCCACAGATTCAATCTAAAACGTAGGTATTTATTCCTTATGTCTGGTGATGGACATTTTAATAGGTAGACTGATACCCTTAGATTTGGCTACAAAAGTTTGCATCAAATGTCAAAGTCCTTGTAATTCATACATTGTGCTCTGCTCTTTACCCAATCCCATTGGTACATTTTCACCTTAGCAAGTGCTGCATTTTCAATCAATCGGGGTTATTGTGTGTCGGCTTCAGCCATGGCTTCTGGTACACAATAGTGCCTTTTCAATGGAAAAAAATGAGTTGATGATATTAACTGATGGGCTATCACACACAAAAGGTTGTTGGTTTCTAGGCCTAATAAACATTTACGAAACAGACTACACATTCACCATGGTATACGTGCTGCTAGTGAGACTAGGCCCAATTCAAACTGAAGAATCTGCATCGGTGTGCAATTTGGGAGTTTTAAGATCTTTTTCCAAAAATGGGCCTCAAAAGAGTTCCACATCTTTTTGGGGTATTCAGCATGGTTTCCACTCCATAAATCATACCAGGGATGACTTTCTGTTCATAAAAAAGCAATACATGTTTATAAATAAACTTCCCATATTTAAAAATCAAAATCTTCGCCTGCGCGATCAAGGCAGTCATTTTTGTTTCTAGGTTTAACAAGTAAAATGAATTAGTTATTCTATTATATACAGTCAAGACTAGATATTTATATTCAGAGACAATCTTTAGTACTACATTTTGAAGGGTCCATACATAGTTACAAGAATTAATTTTCCTTGAATTTTTGCACACTAATACTTGTTATTTTTCTAAGTTCACGGTGAGATTGTTTAGTTGGACATATTTAGTCAGAGCAGTTCATAGATTTTGCAGGCCCCTAGGAGTTTGGGATATAAGTATCAGGTCATCAGTGTACAGCATCCAAGCTATACGCTGAGTCCTAATTTAGGAGCATCTGACACGATGTTAAGAAAAGAGGCCCCCATGTCCAAAATATACAAATTAAACAATATCGAGGCCATTATGCACCCTTGTTTGAGACCATGAAAGGTGTTAAATGACGCCGATAAGAGCCCTTCCAAGGTCAATCTCACTTGCATGGTTGTATCAGTGTGCAATTGTTCAATCAAAACCAGTGATGATCGAGGGCAGCAATAAGCTTTCAATTTTGTGTATAGTAAGTTTCTATCGACCAAGTCAAAAGCCATCCAGAAATCGATGAAAGACAAATATAGAGGTTGGTTCCGGATGGCACTTTGTGATTGGAGCATGTTCAAGGCAATCAAGTTAGGAGCAGTTCCCAACCCACTAACAAACCCAGATTGAAAGGGGTCTCTCTTGAAATTTTTGGCTGATCAATCATTTAGTTCTTTTAGAATGACCAAAAATCTTGCCTGGGGCATCTAATAATGTTGTCGGTCGATAACTGCCTGGATTCGCACGATCACCCTTTTTGTATATAGGAATGGTGATCGAGTGTTTCCATGAAGTTCGATTTTTTGTTTGAGAAAATATTATGTTGTCAAACATAGTCATCAGAATATCAGCCCAGATTTCAGGAAACTGTTTCATTGTTGAATTAGACAAACCGTCCGGTCCAGGTGCTTTAGAGCGACTAACTTTGTGAATATAATATAATATATGTCATCATGATCATAATTTAGACTGAAGACAGCCTGCTCTTTTTTTTTATTCCAAGGTGGAGACAGACTCCGGAAGAGAGTATATATTTTCATGGTACTCAATCCAGTCCTTCTCTTTTACACAATTTGATTGTACTGCCTGGTGTCCAGCAGTTGCTTGGTTTATAATGCTCCATGTTTGAGAAGCATTTTTGTTGGACAGTTTCCTCAGCATGCCACAACCATCCTCTTGATAGAGTTTGGATTTCATGCCCTTTATCCAGTTCTTATATTTTGTTTTAATTTGGATGAGGGCATTGGCTCTACATTCAAAAGGTAGTTTTAGTGTTCCACGTTTTTCATATTGAACTCATGTTTTCATTTTTTTGATTTCATGATTTTGGACATGCAAATGTGGCATTTGTTTCTTCCTTGCTCGAACTGAATTTGGCTGGAATATCTGCATTAAATCTGAATACACCACAGTGGCCTTTTGATTTTCTTTTTGTGCTTGATATGCCTGTGAAACACAATGGTTTTTGAAAGCCTTCAATGTGGGTTCTGTCCAAGTTAATCTATTTCGCGCAGTATTTACGCATATACTTCCTTGGTGAGATACATGCGTACCTGCTAAAGGCAAGCATTTGAAAATCCAAGACATAGTTAACATATTGTGATCACTCAATTCAGAATGTAAAACTTGGAAGGATAGTATTTGTGTGAAAAGAGCCGCATCCACATAGATATAATCTGATTCCGGCACTGGAGCCTCTGTGCCAAGTTGGTTTTGGTGGGATGTCTGACAAAAAGGATCCGTTAAGCATGAAGAGATTTCTGGATTTAGTACATTTGGACCATTTTAGCAATCACATTCGTTCAAGGTATATATTCGATTCTAGACAATGCAGGTTAAGATCACCTGCTATTACTATGTGACTGATATTATCTTGTGCTACAAAACCCATTGCTTCATTCATGGATTCCAGAAACCTGTCATCACAGAACCCACCAGGGTTCCAATATACATTGATTAAAGCATAAACAGTTTCTCTTGTAATAAAACAATGTCATGTGATTCTAGGCTAGATGCATTGTTGTTGATTAAATGTTTAAAGCCTCTGGAGTTCCAACTGACTAGAGACAATGGGACATAACTTAAAGAGGCTAGCTAATGATGTGTGTCTCTCGAGCTACAACTACAAGCTCCATTAGGTGCTTCTTGATTTCTAGTGATCTGATTCGCCAAGGAAGTGACTTGATTGGACGGCCCGGACCCTCCACTTTCTAGTTGACAGGGTCCTGCTAAAATGACAAAGCCCAGGTCAAAAAGTTGGGACTTAACTGCCCAAATTGTGTTTAATACCACTCTGGAGTTTATCCATAAGGTCACTGAAGTTCTTTTAGTCACTTAGGTGAACTCGACTTGTTCTATGTCGATTGTGCCAATATCATCAAGAGCTGGTATCTCACCAAAGATAGATAGTACTGAGGTATGATTTAGATTATACTGGGTAGCTGGCAAAGGATGGCACACCATGGTGAGTGACTGAACTGCCGGTCTTTTAGTGACTTGGTTTGTCGCTTTTGAATTTTTCAAAACTGTAGGAGGGACCGGTTTATGCTGGGCATTAGATGTAACTTTTTCTTCTAGTATTTGAGATATAGTTGTCTTAATCAAGTGTTTTATTTCAAGGCCTGTTAATGACTGATCAATAGGAACTTTAGATTTCAATTCAAACTCATCTTTGCTTAAGTCTTGAGTGGAATTTTGCAGGACAGGAGCAGAGTTTTGTATATCGCATATAGTTCCTTGGGTATTTTGATCCCTCTGTCTCCTATAACCATTTGGGTTAATATTAGACTCCTGCAATTCTTCATGGCTTGGGTAAAATTTTATACCTTTTTGAGCAGGATGGGCAGCCATATATGCATCCACTGCTTGTCATATTTCATGCGGCGGGAGGCTAATTTTTCATTTTCGGAAACAGATGTTTAGGTCTGAATTGGAAGAATTGTTTGTCTATCACCTGTTGTTTTATCTACAACTGCAGCTGACCTTTTATCAGGAGCAGCTAATGCAGCTGACACCAATGCGTCGAGTGGTCCATATGACTCAACATTTTCATTTTTATCTGGTAAAATGTTTTGCCTTTTTGAGGATGCCTGTAACATATATTGTTTTGCTATTGCTTTGGAAGCGGTGGAAGCTGCAGATCGTGACAGTTGAATATTTTTGATAAATTGTTGCGTTTGCGAAGATGAAATTGTTTTAAAATTTGTAATGTTTTGAGGTTTTTTTTTCTCAAGTCAACTTTAGTTTTTTTGGGTTTATCTTTTGCCCCTGAGACCTGGTCACTACCTCCCGAGAATAAGGCATAGTTTGATTTTGCTTTTGGGGAGACCTGGTCAGCTGCTCTTGGATCTTGTAAAACTTGGGTCAAGGTTTTGGAATTTTCACATTCCAGATCAATAATTGGATTTGGTATAAAAAGGCACTGAGTAATTGCCTAGTTTGTTTTTGTGACCCAAATCTAGTTGTGTATCTGTTTGGCAACCTTCCGATGCCATTGTTTTCATGGAGCTTGCCGATTTTCCAAGGATTTCAGAGCCTATGGGGTGTGAAAGCTGCCAAGTTAAAATTTGCTCTAGTTGCAATGATTGGTGAGCTATTTTTGCATTCAGTGTCTCAAACGGACACGGCAAAGATTGGATGGCAAAATTCATCGATGTGACCGCTATTTCAGTTAAACTATGTGTAAGGTTTACTTTCTCTTCCTCAATAGGAGGCGGCAAATGAGGTTTCAATTTACGAGGGGTAGATGTGGCAAAAGAGAGCTACTTAACCGAGTTTGACACACTAGAATTCAAAAACAAGTCTGGTGATTTGCACAGGTTTTCAGACAGAGTATGCGACGAGAAACAAGAAGCATCTAGGTCTAAATCAATGATGGCCAGGTCAACAGGATCTCCCACCCCAGAAGTGTTTATATTTGCAGCTCCTGTGCCAGTTAGGACATTACAAAGTAGAACACTGTCGGTGAGTGATACATTTTCATTTGCAAAAACAAAAGATGAAGGATCTGTGACGTTTGTTTTTTGTTTACCTTGACGATTTGTGCAACATGCTCCATACGGTTCAATGCTCCTTTTTAATTCAGTTGCATTGATCGAGTCTATATTTAAAGGTAGACAGGCAGATCCAGACATTTTCGCACGTGTAATCACAGCCGGGTGAGGCAGATTCTCTTTATCCATTTGGTGTGCACTTCTGTTATTTCAATCCTGACAAAAGGAGCAAATTATCCATTTACTTTGCTCCTTTTTTTCGATGACAAGCCTTAGTTTTACCACTTACAGATGGGGGAGTGGAAGATATTCATCTTCTTTTGGGGGTACACTCCGGAGAGGAGAAAGAAACACCGGCAGAAGTACTTTTGAGTACAGCGGCCAACGGCGGCATACCTGATTTCAGGGAGGTAAGACCTTGCTTCATTGCTCGCTACAAGTCAGTGTTCTGCTTATGCACTTCCGGCTTACACAACCGCTGGCCCCAGAGAGTACCGACCGGACCCACAAACACGCAACAAATGCGGAAAATCGGCCAAGCGGGACTTTCTGGGACTTGCTTGGGTGCGCGCGCGGGTCCACAGATTTATAGGCACTCCCACTTTACAGCGTGCTCATAGCCTAAACAAATCAAAAACACGATATAAATAACAGTGTTTACCACCTTATGACAGTATAAGGTCCTTGATATAGGCCTTAAGTTCTGTATTCACCTAGTGGGAGTAGTAGTCTGTAGAAAAACGAAGCGCATCAGAATCAAAGGTAAAGCAGATCCAAGCACAGAGTTTTCCGCGGTCAAGCGGGACTTTCTGGGACTTGCTCGGGTGCATCACTTTAAATCACATACACCAGGTTCGCACTACGACCTGTCTATGCCATTAAGAGTCACCTTAAATCACATGCATGAAGCTCTTCATGTATGTGATTTAAAGTAACCATTACAGGAATAGATGGGTTTTGGCAGCGGTTTCATGCATGCAATTTTAAGTGACCATTGCGGGCAAACTGTGCAGTCGTAGCTATAGCGAAGGAGCATGTACCAACCAGGGGGGATCGGGGAGGGGGCAGAATAATGGGTTAACATTTTGTGTTATACAGCACACGTTCTGTGGAAAAACTGAGCAAAAAGCCAAACAGTTTGCAATAGTTTTTTCAGGGTATCTCCAATTCAAAATTGAACAGATGCAAGCTGTCAACAATTCACATGAACGTTGTAAAATGCTCACGATATATGCCAGCATAAAAACATGTTTATTCTGGCTATGCCCATACATTTCCATGTCGAATACACAAATATTTGCCAGAATTCCTATATAAGAAAATACTCATGTTTCCTTTGTATATAATTCCAGTAGTGACACTATAAGAAAACATGTCCATATTGGCTCTGCCATTGTATGGCAGTATCCCAAAAAAAAGAACAAACTAATGTTGGATTTGCCTTTAAAAAAAAAATACCATGTCACAATAGGAAAATATGTCCAAACTGGCTGCACAATATATTGCGGTCTAGATGCGCACTAACACTTATCACATTGCTTTATTCTTGATGCACACTAAAACATATGTTACAGTAAGAAATAGCTACACTGGCTGGTTCGAAATGCTAGTATAGCCATGTAATAACACTTGACATGCTTGCTTTATCGTTGATGCACAAAATAAAATGCCATGCCACAGTGAGAAATAACTAGACTGGATGCACCAAGATGTCAGTCTAGCCAAGTAATAACACATAGCATGCTTAGGTTATCATGGATGTCCAGTAAAATGTCATGCCACAGTAAGAAATTGCTAGACTGGCTTGCTCCTGTAATGCCAGTCTAGACAAGTTATAACACTTAACATGCTTTCATTATCATAGATATCTAGTAAAAAGAAGTCATGCCACAATAAGAAATGGCTACACTGGCTGCCCCCAAAATGCCAGTCTAGCCAAGTAATAACACTTAACATGCTTGTATGATTAGATGCCCGTACAAACATGTCTTGCCACAGCAAGAAATGTCTAGACTGCCTGCCCAAAATGCCAGTATAGGCACATAACACACTATCTATTCTTTTGTCAATCGCAGGTTGATAAAAGAAAGGATGATGATTGATTACTGGCCATCTAAGATAGATACCCAGTAAAATAAAGTGGTGGTAACACACCCCACCCTCGACACCCACTCCCCACCTCATCACAAACCCACATGCACATACACATTCACCCAACACATTCACAAGCGCACCCATATGTCATACTCTAACTCATTCACACATAAACATTCACACATAAAAAAAATGTTTTACCTGCACGCAGCTCTAGTCCTCACAGACTCTGCTGCGGCCTCCAGCTCCAGCACTGCAAGAACAAGAACCAGAAATGTTGCTTCCTGGTTCTTGCACATGCATGAAGGAGCCAGAGAATGGATGAAGTGGTGCCCCACTCCTGCCTCGTATGTGCGGGGAGGTGCAGGTGCATAACACCTCCTAGCACATGCAGAACCCCAACTTACCTGCCCAAAAGACAATGAAAGACTGCTGATGCATGGCTGGAGTTCGAAGGATCAAAGGCAAACCACATTTCCCTTTGACAGTTCAAGTAATCTCAGGAGCACCAACCCCCAGATGCAACAAGCAACTGAGGGAGCAATCCCGGGGTGGCGTGGCACCTCCAACATTGAGCAAGAAATCTTGTCGGTTGGTGCCCCCACACCCATTATGGACAGCCTATATATGCCACTAATGGTCACTTCAAATCATATATATGAAGTCTGTAGTGCTAAATGCATATGATTACTGGCAGGGATGGGACCATTACAGACATAGATGGGACAACCTATCTATGCCTGTAATGGTCATTTAAAAGCACATGCATGAAGTCTGATCCGTTTCATGCATATATTAAAGGAACTGTTACTGGCATAGATAGGACAACATATTTATCAGTAATGACCACTTTAAATCACATGCATGAAGCGCATATGATATAAAGTGGTCATTACTGGCATAGATAGTTTGTGGCAGCTGCTTCATGCATGTGATTTACTTAGTGTCCTTTATTTTTTTATTATTATTTTTTCTTTTTGCATTTGTATAGCGCATATACAGCCCAAAGGCATCGCAGCACTGTTACTTGTGGCAGTCTTAGTTACAAAGGGGTTACATGCATGTGAAGATAACATAATTCAGGTATACAGAAGTACTCTTAAGGGTTACAGAACATTATACCCTTGTATACAATCATTTAGATGCAGATTTTAGCTTAAAACATATTGTGCAAGTGTCTAGGTATGCTATTCTCGGTGTGAGAACAGGTGGAGTTCCCGTCTTGGGTGAGTTTTAGTTACAGAGCATAGTTTTCATCACTTTACGGAATGTTAGGTGGGAGACTTCTGCTCAATGGTAATGGTCACAGCAAAACACTTTGCCAGCAGTCTCTGCCAGGAATTTACAGTAACCAACAATCGTTGGTCACTGTAAATCTCTTGCAGAAATTATTCACACACTCACTCACTCACTCACTCACTCACTCACTCACTCACTCACTCACTCACTCACTCACTCTCTCACTCTCTCTCACACTCTCACACTCTCACACTCTCTCACTCTCTATTAGTCATTCATGGCATGCACACATGCATACAACCCATTACATTAAAACACATTCATACTATGAATGCGTGTTCAATATAATTAATTTTATACATACACAATATAAACATATATACACATACATACATATTAAATACATAATATATACAAAATATATCATAAACAAATACATATATACATTTACCTTTTTTCTGGACAGACACGGGCAATGCACTGCACATGGGCAGGCAGGACACGCAACAAATGCAGGAGCGCAGCACCAGCACAATCTGGCCTTCCTGGGCATAATGGTGAGGTGTGCAGCAATGCCAGTGTGGTTGCCACGCAAAGCTTTTAGTGATGCACCGCACCACACCACACTCGTGGGTGCACCACTTATGTTTGAATTTATTTCATATGGACTGGCGAAAAAAGAACCTGTGAATGGGGTGCTGCACTCGTCTGCATGACACAGATGTACCTCCTTTGCTTTTTGCAGTAGCATAGGCCGACCGAGGGATGTGAATACGATAAACGCAGCAACCTAAACAGCAACAGTACAAGACTTCAAAATAAAGGAATGTCCAATCAAGGTTCTCGGAAAATGCCGAAATGTAGGTGTAGGCCCTCTTGGTACTGTAGCTAGGATGAAGAGCATGCATATGGACCAATGTCACTTTAAAAAGGTTACTTCTCTTAAACAAGTCATAAGGGTGCCTTACAAGCCCTTAGTGTCCCAAAAATGGACCACGGAGTATTGGGCCACTCAAAGGTTCCTTTATCGGCTTAGTGGTTCAACATTATGAAACTGGGCTTCTTGGCACTGTGCTAGCGGATAGAACCATATTCAAATGCGGCGAGTTGCATTGATCCTGGCAGCGAGTCTGTGTACGGTTTTGATACATCGAGTACCACTGGGTCAAGTCGATAAGTGAGATTATGCTACCAGGAGTTCAAGTAAAGGTAGGGTCTCCTCAGTGTGAAGATCCCGGCAGTTTGAGGTGCTGTGGACCGACGCAGCATTTTGAAGTCTTCCACAGTGGTGAATTTATGGGTCAAGCTGTAGCAGTGAATGACTGCTGGCATGATGCAGTGGTGAAGTGGTTTGAAGAAGCAAATAACTATTTGAAGACATGACGAGTGTCAAAGGCAGCACCACAGGTCCTGTTTGGTTAGAAGGCACTCAAATGTGGACAGCCCAGGCTTGAGGGTGGCTTGAAGTGGCAGGACACATGAATCCAACTGCTTTGGCTTCTTAGGTGCTCTGAGCTCCAATATTGTGTCTCAGAGACAATATAGTTCCTCTTCACTCCCACTTCAAGTGGGAGTGAAAAGGCCATATGCCACCTGACACTGCACCTCCAGTGAAGCCTTCTACTGGTGCAGTTGGCAGAATGTGCAGATCTTGATCCAACATAAGTCACCAACAATGTTCTCTTAGGGAACAGAGCTTATCTCTATCTTAGAACACCTGCTGTTACATCCCGACCAAAGGACGATGGACAGGACTACTCTCCCAACACATTCTTCTTGTCTTGCAGGTCCAAAAGAAATCGAATAAGGAGTCTGAGACCCGTTACTTATGAAGGTAAAAGTCACAAGGGATTGTATACAAGCAAGCCTGCTTTAAGAGGTCCGAACCCTGTCACTGTGACAAGTGCCTCTTTGCATCATACACAACATGCTCTGCAGGAAATGGAGTAGATGGTAAGAAAAGAGAGATCCACAGAAAACCAAGATGGGAGATCACTTCCTCCAGTCCCTCATGCTCTGTCTGACTATTTAAACTCTGCCTCTTACCAAGCCTGCAGCTTTAGAGACCCTTTGGTATGCAAATCCCAGATGTGAGTCTGGCACTTGTGTTAGTTTTGTGCTTTGTGAAGCATGGTTCCCAGGAGCTCTCCTGTTCAGTGTTTCCTATGCTGGAAAGAAGTGTTACCCAATGTCCCGGAATATCAAAGAAAGACAGCTCTCCTGCATTTTGTCTTGCTTTCTGAAGCCAAGATGGGCAATCTGTCAAAGGATCCACATAGACTTTCCATAGCTGAGCTGAGATGACAGGGTTTCCATGAGTATTATGCAAATTGAATGGCAGTTTAATAATTGTGTGTATTATCAGTAACCATACCAAAACTCAAGTATGGTTTATTCTTAGAGATTACCCTGCCACCAGATGGATAGTCGCACAGTTATTATGTTTTTGGGTCAGAGGTACACATTTAAATGCAAACTCTATCTGCATTGACTTTGGCATCACTGCAGCTGTCAAACAGGGCACGGAAAACCTCAGAGCCTGCTCTGTGCCACAGAAGAACATGTGTTTCAGGTCAGAAGACTGATGTAGCAGGACATATTTGTGAACTTTGCTTTTGGTGTCGATTTTTATGAAATGGGGTGTTCAATTAGCAGGCCACCCTTTCTGAGATAGAATTACCTGCATCATTGTATTATTTAATAACAGCTCATAAATGGTAGGGTTTTTATACGTCACCAGATGACAATTCCTCAGACCCATGTATACTCAATCCAGTACTCTTTACTATATGATCTGTGGTGTGAGGCACAACATGTGGAATGGCAGCCACCAATTACGTGTGTTATGGAGCTGGTCAATACTAGTCTGTAATAATGTCAGACAAGTAACGATCTCTTTTGTTCTTAAAAGTGAGTAATTACACAGTAAGTTGCTATAAGTGTGAATACAATGGGGAGGAAGTTCTAATAACGTTATAATTACATAAGTACTACACAACAGCTTGTGGTACAGCATGCATATCGAACATGTCAAATTAGTGGACTTTTACCTGCTCGTGATATAAATTGCAGCATGAGCTGTGAGCTGTTTAGCCCAATGTTCACTTTTCAATATCAGAAGGTGAACCACATTGAGCAAATAAGTGGTGTATGGTTTTGGGTGTTTTCAAACTAAACAAAATGTGTTGTGTTCTACTTGTTGAAGTTCTAATACCAGAAGCCAAGTAAATAGGAGACTTGGTTGAGACAGGGCCTGATTCATGGAATTCTTTGCACAGATCAAAGATACTTTTCACCTGTGCAAAGTGACTTTGCACTGCCAACAAACACCCCGATTCATGGAGCAGTCCAAAATCACCCTGATTCATGGAGCAGTGCAAAGTGTATTTTTGCAGTGAAAATACACTTTATACTGCAAAAAGAAACTGCATTGCAAAAATACACTTTGCACAGTTCCATGAATCAGGGTTTGTGTTGGCAGTGGACTTTGAACTGTGCTAAAAGTTCCATGAATCAGGCCTACTGTTTTATTATTGAAGCCATTCTCAGGTTAGACATTCTGCATTTGGTATATTGGTTTTAACCAAATGTGTATTAGGGCAGCCATTCAACTCCCCTCCTATGTATGATGCTGGGAAGTTGAGTGACAGCATTTTGTACATTCTGAATACGCCTGGGCAAATCAATGCATCTGAACCCTGAATCCCCCACGTTTTCACATATTCAGGTGAATCGGGATTGATCAACATTCCAAGGTATTCGGGCAACATATTCATGACAATTCATGCTGATCAAATGTTGCTGTAGACATTGGGCTGAAGAGGTCAGATCCTTTCCTGCCAGCACAAGTTCAAAGAAAACAAGGTATAAAGTTAATGGGAGACCTCCTGCCAGCAATGCCTTCAAGGAAAGCACATGGTGTTGCACCGGGCCGCTGTTTTAATTTAGAAACCAAGACAAAACTGTTTTCAGCTTACAAAAATGTGTAATCTTTAAAAAAAAATACTCAGAGCTCATTTTCTAGTTCCAGTGTAATTCGGTGGCAACGACATGTACGCTTGCACTTTGGAGTACATAGGTCCCTGCTGCCGAGTTGTGGTCATTTGCACAGTGGAGTATAAAAGTGCAGGGCAAAAGGTGGTGCACAAGTGTGTATGCCGCCTTTGACTTTGCACTCCGCTGTGCAAAGGAAGTAAACGCTACCTGCCATGTATTCAGCAGCGTATACAATGACTGCCTACTTTTTGCTGGTGCAAACGGCTGGTGGGTTCCATAGAGATCTCCAGCATTTGCACCCGCATGAAAATGTATGTGGGTGCACATAGTGGAGTATTTGTATGGCAGAGAGGAAGGTAGCAGCGGAAGCGCAAGCTGCATTCCACCCCTCCCCTCTGCCATACATCTGAATGAAAATGTAGCTTGGTGTGAATGAAAGGCGTAAAAGCCACCACCGAGCAACGTGTTCTCGTAGTTTCAAATTCACAAGAGGTAATGCAAACGAAAAACTTTGCGGAGGATGTTTTGTTTAATCTGCATTAATCTCATAAATGAACAAGTCCCATTATTCACAAAGGTGGCCTGCCCATTTCCAAGTGACTGTACTGCAGTACAAATGATGTGCTGGCCAGCAGCTCCTTTCCAAACTTTAGTGTCAGGGGCATATATGGTGCTACCTGCACCCATAGGTCTCTTGCCAAATATGTGTGTGCTATTTTGGTTCCCTGGATACGGAGCCCATCATATTGCAATCCTACCTGACTAAATGGTATTCCTTTAATTAATATCTGGCTCTACATCATGAATGGTTGGCATGTGACTGATTCTGCCTTAGGTCTACTGGCCTTTTAGTGGACCTATGAATGATGACAAGCAGACTCAGTCATAGCTGGCATGTGACTGACTGTGGGTTGGACATGCAATCTGTTATTTCCCGACTTTAACCTTACTAATTTTACCAACTTTGGAAGTAGGAAAGTCTGAGTTTTTCATTCCAAAGTACAAACATGGAACTAGCAGGTTACACATTGATATTTTCAGTAAGTGCATTAATCTACTTAACTATTGTATTGCAGATCTTAGTGAGCTCTCCTACTTGGATAACATTCACATAAGCACAGGACTCTGTTTTCTTGCTGACCCCCAACCCAACCTTAACCAGCCCCATTGATTTGCATCCATGGACTGTATTATTGAATGGAAGCAAACTCAGCAGGATGAAACAGTGCACCCCTAATGCATGACTGACACTTACCTAGACTTCTATGCTTTTCTGAAGGCCATGTCTTTTATGAACTCTCTGTAATATTATGAACCTCAATAATACACAATGGGCCTCATTATAGGTTTGCCGGTCTGGGAAATACTGTACCGTAAGCATACACGTACCGTAGTTCCCGGACCAGCAAACTACGAGTTGTGCTCGCAGGTGCCTTTCTGCCCGCCAGGTCACACCTGGAGGGCAGAAAGGCACCCGTGAGGACAGCATGTCGGATGAACCGGCACCGTTATAAATGGTGCTAGTGCATCGGACCTTCCCATTCAGCCCTATGGGGCCGAATGGGAATGGGGAGCATCTTTTTTCCGGCGCCCAGGAATGGGCAAATACCGGATCCGGCTGGGCCGTAATGACCCGGTAATTGCCATTTGCGGGCGCCGGAAAAAAGACATCGGCGGCAGCCGTGCCTGTATTACAGGCATGGCTACCGCCGATGTCATAATGAGGCCCAATGTGTCGACCTATGAATGATGACAAGCAGACTCAGTCATAGCTGGCATGTGACTGACTCTGTGGGTTGGACTTGCAATCTGTTATTTCCCAACTTCAACTTTACTAATTTGACCAACTTTGGAAGAAGGAAAGTCTTGAGTTTTTCTTGCCAAAGTACGAACATGGAACTAGCAGGTTACACATTGTTATTTTTAATAGGTGTTTTAATCTACTTACCTATTGTATTGCTAAGTGTGCTCTCCTACTTGGATAACATTCACATAAGCACAGGGCTCTATTTTAACATGCTGACCCCCAACGTTAACCGTCCCTTCCATTTCTCCTAATCTTTCTCACCCTTCCTGAACTCTTTAAAATTATTTTGTGTATGTATTGTCTCATGATTCGGCATGAATCTGCCCAAATCTTTACCAAACTTCTTTGCAAATGTTTGGCTCGTAAGGATATTTTGGGAGATTTGAGCTGGAAGATAAATCTGGGGTAACCCGCAAAACTATCTGCATCTGACATTGAGATTTGCGGTAGTATATGGATGACTTTGGAGAAAGTTCCCCTTAGGCTTACTCCTGAAAACTCAGACTGTCTTTGCCAAGCGGTCTATATGCCACGTTAATAGTCTATTGTTTCTAAAATCTGGTAAAATGCTGCTACCTGAATTCCAATAAGATCTGCCGTGGACTCGTTTTTATATTAATGAATTCCTTTACTTTACAACATTTTTGAAAACCCTCGAGTCATCAAAGTCTGTGTTGAATGAACATCTTAACTTAATAATGAATATTTTAAAGAGCATCAGCCTTTTTCCTGAGCGATGGGCCTGCTGAATAGTATAATGCCAAATCCACAGAGACGAAACCATGGCATAACATTATATCTCTTTTTTAAATTTCTCAAATCATCAACAATCCAATTTAAAATGTTTATGAATGAATTGTGATTTTATTATGTGAAACCCAGAGCAGGGCTCTTTGACTTCTTGTAATGTTAGCCACTGACACTGATGTCAAAACTGGCAATGGTAGTTTCATGCACATGTCCATCTGCCCCCCCGCAACCCTCCCACCCCCGGACCTGTAGGAACTCCACAGTGGATCCCACAGTTAAATTAATGTAGAAGCTACCAGTCGCCATCACTACAACAACAAACACATATATGAACAGCCAGGTAAACTTATCTTTCACTAAGGGACTGTAAGATTCTTGATACAGATATATACATTATATGGATTGGGAATACAATCTGGCGGGGCAAATTGAATTCTCTGATTCACGTGGCCAATTTATAAGCATCATCTCTATGTAAAACACATATAATTCAAAGGGGATTTGATTGGCATGCAGCATTAAATGTTTAATGTAACTATGTACATGGCACTCAAACACTGATATGTTAATTATATGCTTCAGAAGTAAACCTTTTAAGCGCTAATCATTGAGGGGACTGCTGTCGGTTTCTGTGGAAACACAATGTCATTCTTTCTTTTGTTATAATTTCCCCATTGACATAAAGAGCCCTCAAACATGTAGGAGTGGATAGGTATATGAAGTAGCTTTTCCGGCTCACTGGGTCCAAATTGTTCAGCATTTAATGCCAATTTTTCTTCATAATTTACAATTATGTGCCTGGATTCCACTTATTGCATGGAGACGAATAAAATGCACACACACGTTTCTGTCTGCTAACCAACAGAAGAAACACTTTAATTAAAAACTGCCCCTCCCCCATATTTCACCATTGTGCCCACAGCACCTTGAGCAATCACAGTAGAGTACATTCTGTATCTATGTCCCTTGGAATGCCAGTCTTCCTGTTTTCCAAAGCAAATGGCACTTTTCATATCTAAACCGCATTTTCCAGATACATAAGGCAAGCCAAATCCACCACACTCACCAGGAAAGCAACGAAGCCTGTCCTCTAATCTCAAAAGAACACGTGGCCACATTCAATCCTCCCTGTACAGCCAAAGGAAAATGAATCACGGAGGGAGGAATAGCAGGTTAGAATAATGATTACTGCATGATTATGGTTTATTTCGGTAAAAAAAATGTTTAAAAGCACGTAAATACAAATATAACATACAGTATTTCAGTAAACAGAGAGCTAAACATCTCAGAAATAAAATACATTTGGTAAAAATGTACAACGCAACATGTGTAACAGCAGTTCTAAAGTACTAGCGCATCCAGGAAGTCAATCGCAAAATTGGAAACGTCATTTCCAATCTCTCGGTAAATAACAAGTGACAACAAATACTCTATTAAACACTTTAGGAATGTTTCAAAACTCTAGCGCACCCATTACATTATTAAGATTATTCGCCTTCACTATCGCAATAAGTCCCTTCTTAAATGCATTAAAACGGGGCAGACAAAAGGCAATGATCCTCACCCTCATGTTCAGCTTTACATAGTGGACGGCACTGACTGATCTGGTCCCACCAATTTCCAGTATGATTATTTAGGGGGAGAATGCCTAATCAGAGTTTGATATAAATATTGCTTGCTTTTGGCAGGGATAATTAACGAGAGGTACTGTGTACTTAAATGTAACCTTTCTTTCATTGCTGTGCCATGAATCTGTCAGATCCCAATCCCAAAAGAAAGTCTTAATTGTTCATGAGTCTGTGGATGTCAACGGGCCCGATTCATGGAATGGGGCACAGAAATGGCACAAGGACCCAGAGAATGTAAAGTGAAATTGACTTTACTAGTCTTTCCAAATTCTTAGACCCAGCACACACCATCTTACAATGGAGTGCTGGAGGGGTTACATAGCATCCCCTGGGTCTACAATACTCATGTAGCAGTCAAATGGTACCCTTTCCTATTCAAAAGACGGGTGGCAGTGGTTTTACAACAAACTACTATGATTTTTCCCGACCGTGAACACTGGTAGCTGAAAATCACGGGAGCGATGTTTTTCAAGATGGCGCCTTAATCCCCTTTGTTTAAACAGGTCCCGGTTTTCTTTTCTCGCTGTTTCTTTTTGGAAAGGTCCTTCTAGTGTTTGTCTCTGCACGCCAAACCAGGTTTGGTCCCTTTGTTAGTATGCCTTTGGCGGGCTTCAGGAATGAAGACTGCCTCTGGCGTCTGAGTAGCTGGGGTGGGCAGGAAGTGAGGGAGGTGCCCGAAACTCCCTGTGCTTAGTCACCTAGGAGACTCAAATGCACTCTGGAGTGATTAGCTGGCTGATTGTGTGGCAAGGACAGCCACCCTGCTGGGTGAGTGACAGGCTGGAATGAATGGGAGAAAACTGTTTAAAAGGTGAGGCTCTAGGACCGGAAATCAGAGTTGACCACTGGAATGAAAGAACCGAAGACGAGCTGCAAGAGGACGGCTGCTGCAACTCCTGGACCCTTGGTTTGCCCGGTGAAGCCCTGCTGCAGGTCCGAATGGACAAACTCCATTCGATAGAGAAGCTCCTTCAAGGACGGCTTCTTCCTTTGAGTTGGTGGGACCAATCAACTCATAAAACAACTGGATACCATTCTCAAGGCTGGTTAGGATTAACCAGGGAGAGGGACACCAGTTTGTGTTCTTGAATCTACAGCTACTGGAACTGAAGTGACTCCATTTTTTTTGCTTTCTTTGATGATCCCGTCCGGTGCAGGAGTCCCCCGACGTCCTCCCTCTTGTCCCCACGATTTAGGCTCAGGAACAGCAAGAACTGCAGGACCTGCCAGGAACCACAACTTCAGCAGCATTTGTTTCTTCATACAAAGGTACTGTGCCAACCCGATTGAGAGAACGCCACTCTCGCAGTGAAAGTTCGTGAAACTTTCCAAACTTGCAGGCCTAATCGGCTTGTGACCCATCGTATGATCCTTTTTCGTCTAAACTACTTCTGAGAACTTTTGCAAAGACTTTACCGTTTGATACCAGAACTGCTCTTTCCTATCCAGAACACTAGCCCATTTGACTTTGGTCTGGCCTATTGACTTGAATTGAACTCTTCTGGTGAACTGAAACTATTTGCACTGCCTAGAAAGTATGTGTGATCTATTATACTTACTTTTGTCCTTTTTGCTCACTGCTAAGTAATTGAACTGCCATTTTGCTCCTATTTCAGCGGTGCTCAAACTGCCTCAAAAGCTTACAGTTTCATATTGGGGTGTATTTGTGTATATTATTAATCTGCCTCCCAGTGAAATGTTTTCTAAATGATTTCTTAATAAATTAATAAGTGTTTTTACCAAGAAACCTTGAGTATAAATGTTTACTTGAACCACTGTGATTGAAAGTACTCTGTGTTAACTACTTGTACTGCTCACATTTACTCTTGAGATAAGCCTGGCTGCTCAGCTCGCTACCAAAAACTGTGTGATACAGACTTATACCAAAGGTTGGTTTGGCCAACACCTGTAGTCATTATTGTGTGTAGTGGTCCCAGAGGGTACTGCCTGCAATTCTGTCTAACGACCCCAGCAAAATCGCGTGGCTCACCTCTCAAAGGCCAGGCTGCACCCCAGAGAAAATGCATCCCCTCCCTCGCAAGGCTAGGCTGCACCCCAGAGAAAACGCGTGCCCTCCCTTGCAAGCCCAGGTCACACCCCAGCGAAATCACGCACCTCAACTTGCAAGCCCAGGTTGCACCCCAGAGAAATCGCGTGCCTCAACTCGCAAGCCCAGGCCACACCCCAGCGAAAATGCGTGCCCTCCCTCGCAAAGCCAGGCTGCAACCCAGCAATAAGGCGGGCCCCCCTCATAAGTGGAGACTACAGCCCTTAATAAAATGTGAGTACACGCTACACCATCGGCACCATTCCTGGCTGCATACCCACCTACTGCACATCAACCACTGTAGGAGAGTCACTATCCCCTCAGCCCCCACACCTGTGACAGCCCCCAGGCAGCCCTCTCCAGACTGGACACCACCACCAAGTCCCCCTCACCTGGGACACCCCCAGGCAGCCCCCTCCAGACTGGACACCACCCCCAACCCTCCTCACCTGTGACACCCCCAAGGAAACCCCCTCCAGACTGGATACCACCCCCCCAGCTTCCCCTCACCTGTGACCACCCCAGGCAGCCCCATCCAGACTGGACAGCCCCCCTCATCTGTGACACTCCCCCAGGCAGACCCTCCAGACTGGACACCAACCCCAGCCCCCCTCACCTGTGACACCCCCCCAGACATCCCACTCCAAACTGGACACCACCCCAGCCCCCCTCACCTGTGACACCCCCCCCCTCAGGGAGACCCCTCCAGAAGGGACACAAACCCCCAGCCCACCACACCTGTGACACCCACCCAGGAATCCCCCTCCAGACTGGATACCACCCCCCAGCTCCTCCTCACCTGTGACCACTCCAGGCAGCCCCATCCAGACTGGACAGCCCCCCTCACCTGTGACGCATCCACAGGGAGCCCCCTCCAGACTGGATACAACCCCCAGCCCCCTCTAGACTGGACACCACCACCCAGCCCCCTCACCTGTGACACCACCCCAGGCAGACCCATCCATACTGGACAGCCCCCCTCACCTGTGACACCTCCACAGGGAGCCCCTCCAGACTGGACACCACCCCACCAGCCCCTCACACCCGTAACACCCCCCCAGACATCCCCCTCCAGGCTGGACACCACCCCCAGCCCCTCACATGTGACATCTCCCCCAGGCAGCCCCCTGCAGACTGGAAAACACACCCCAGCCCCCTTCCAGACTGGACACCACCCCCAGACCCTCTCACCGGTCCCCCCAGGTATCCCCATCCAGATTTGACACCACCCCCAGGCCTCCTCCAGACTGGACAGCCCCCGTACACCTGTGACTACCCCAGGCAGCCCCCACCAGACTGGACTCCACCCCCTGACCTGTGACACCCCCCAGACAACCCCCTGACAGTCTCCTACAACACCAGTGCAATGGATGTCTGCAGCTCACCTGAACCTCCATGGTCTGACAGCACCATTAAGTGCAAAACCGCACATACATCAACTGGAAGCACTGGAGGACCACCCATGAGTGGAGCATCTGTTCACACACCCTTCCAGGCCTTAATTATCCCCCCCATACACATGTGACACATGAATGAAAATCCATGTGTATGTTGTCCATGCCACATTGCAAAGGCATCAAATCACAGTGACTGAATGTGTGCCCATGACAGAAGCTAACCTACCACAAGATGTTGCAAGATCCACAAACAATGGCCAGGCATGTCACAGCCTGAGCATCAGTGACCTGGGTAAAATGGGTGCCAAAATACGTGTCAGGGAACAATCACATGACGGGGCCATGCATGGGTGATGGTAGGGCAGTCAGAGTGAGCATGAGCCACAGAGACCGGAGAATTGTACTGCCACTCCGGAATAGCAAACATGGCCCACTATAGCATTGGTAGAGGTCTAGGTTGAGCGACACATGAGAGAAGGCAGTGTGTGACTGCATATGGTGGTGGGTGTCTCTGCACTACATGGGTTTTACACAGCAATGAGAAACAGATGTGCTATTAACATGACCATGGAACTCCTCCACAGTGAACCCACCTCCCTCAATCCTAGCCACACTGATGCCAAACACACAATGAGGCTGAACATGTAAATGTAAATGAAAACATACAGTGCAGACCCAAGTCATCTCATGGACACACCCCCACATGTCAGGCACATGTGCATCCTAACATCTGCAAGCATCCCAGCAACAACACACAAGCATGCACGCCAAAAGACACATGACTTGCAATGGAGAAATGTCTTGGCTGAAAATAGAACTATCAAAGAGTCCGACACACAAATGAACAGCATGAAGCGTGGAATGTAACAAACAGGACAATGTATTGGGCATAAATATGTACAAAAATAAACAGGGAATCAAGCTCAAAGTAGTTCAGGGGAAATATGAAAGAAAACTAATATCCTATGCCTGAACAACTATATACAATAAAAACTGCGAAGGAAAGTCTTCAAAGTCTGCGGAAAATAATAAATAAAAAAAGGAAACCTACACCTAAATAACTATGTAGTAAGGCAGCTGGCTAGTCCTACTCTCCAATCTCACTGAGCCTTTCCACCAGGGCTGAGGCCAGCGCCATGTCCTCACAACTCAGGCAGGCCTCGGTTGTTACCTGAGGGCTTGTAGGTTCTCCAGCATTTGTGTCTCTATCACTTGGGCGTCCTGCAAGTGGCCTCCAGGTTGGCAGCACACCTCCTTGTCCAACGCAGTGCAATTTTAGCGCTGGCCATCACTACCCTTGCTTCCCAAGCCCATTGCCTCTCTTCCCAAATCTGCTCTTCATATCCCCCAAACACAGAAGACATCCTGTCCCTCAGGTCCATGCGTGCCTCTTGCCTCACACTTTGCACATGCCTCCTTTCAGTGGTCTGCCCTGAAACAAATAGCCTCCTACTCGTTGCCATCTGCTGCCACAGTGCCTGCTTTGTGCCTATGCCCTCCGAGCTGATGACAATACCCGGGGGCGTACGGCACCTGCCGTGCTCATGGGTGCCTGCTGTCCCTCCATTGCCGGTGCCACTGTCATTGCTTGGGTAAGCACGCTGACCACCTCAGCTGATGTGCTTTGGACTCTCAACTCGGGCAGGGATGTGGTTGTGACCAGATGGGGCATTCTGGTTGGACTGGTGCACAGGTGGCCCTGGTGGTATCTGGGCCGGAAGCCACCCCGGAGGATGACTGGAGCACAGAGGAGGAAGACGAAGAGGTGGTCGCAGCAGTGAAAATACCATGGAGGGCTTGACACAACAGGCATGTTGCAAGCCACCCAATGAGGCGGCATAGCTCACTGTGATGATTGCAAGCAGACTACGAGTAGCCTGCACATCCTCACTAATGACAGCTGTCCGCCTCGTTAACCCGGCCAGCAGGGGTAGCACATAATTCCGGATGGCAACAACAGATGGTAAGGGGGTGTCGGTCTGGGTGGACACATCAGCTGGCACCGGCTGGTGGCTCTGGGTGGGGGCATCCTGGCAGGCACTTACTGCTGCATCCGATGGCCCACGGACTAGATGTTGCACAGGCACCTCCACGGTGGCCTGTGCAGCCTCATACCCTAGGGACAGGACTGCAGTAGGAACGCCGACCTCAACACCTCCACCTGACCCCATGGACTGGGCTGCAATGGCCACCTCCTGCTCCTCCTCCTCCATCAACCTGGATGACTCTGGGGCATCTTCCGCCATGGATGGCCCCTGTCTGTCATCACCTGTCCCCAGCATTGCTGAGGAGTCCCCTCACCCCCAGCAGCCATGCCCGTTGTCACTGGAGCTGCCACAGCTACATCTCTCCCCGAAGATTAGCTGTCATGGGGGCATGGCTGGTGCTTGTGACTGCCTGTTGGAGGCATCCCTGCACCCATGCTCCATACCACTGCTTCCGCCCTCTTCATCTGATGGCACTGTTGAAAAGGAGACACAGAACAGAAACATCAGTATACTGCACCAAATTGTGCGTGGCATCACCAAGATTCACATGAACATGACTTGTCAAGGGAACAACCATCAACCTCCACACCCCCACACATGGACATGCAATCCACATCCATGCAGACACCTGCCTGGCCATCACTCCACACAATCATATCAAGCTACTTGCCACTGTCACAACCAATCAATTGCTTATGATATACATACATGCATCATATGCACATGTGAACATGTCAAAGCAACAATCACATACACATGTCATGCACGCATATCAACTGGGAGGCCCCAAGCAGTGTGATGACCAATCACATTGGAGTCCTGTGAACTGTAATGCTTCTACGTGACTAAGACATACATCCAAATGCACATTTTGCATCCAGGCGTGAGTGATGCCCAGTCATTTATTCCCATTTTTGGCATATACACATGAACATCATGCATGCACATGATGCAGGCAACACTACTTCAACTGTCACACTTGTCACCCTGGCACGTCTCAGACACAAGTAACATTGCATGTGCAGAGTCTGCAAGCCAGCACTACAACACACAATGCAAGTGATAGCACATTTAAAATACATATAGGTCTGAATGCACACATAGCGAGCTATGTCTGGGGCATACACACAGACATCCGCCTCAGGAACATACTTGCTGCAAGCCTAAGGGGGTCATTGCCAATACGCTGGTACATGCACAGACCACATGCGCCATAGGGCACTGCACCACATGGCTACTCACCAGTCAACTCCAGACGTTCACATATCTCGCAGACCTGGGTGTGCAGCATTGGGTAGAATTTCTCCAGGATCTGCATGTTGGCAGCTGACATCCGGCACAAGCGCGCATGGTGCACCTCTGTGGTGGCACCGGCTTGGACGTAGTGCAGGGTCTTACTGTGAGTCCTGGATTTCAGGTCCTCTTAGCGCTTCTGCACAGTCTTGAAGGTGTGGGGTGCCACCCCCTCCACGTTGATGGCATCCGTTATCCTGTCCTAGATCTGCTGACGTCGTTCCTTGACACGTTGCATCACAGGGTGGAAGAGGGCATCATAATGCTCCAGGACCTTTTCCACCAGAATGTCAACTTCCCTGGTGGTGATGTTCACCGCCCTCTGCCTTCCTGCCGTGGGATTGCCACTCTGGTCAGAGGATGATGGTGCTAACATGGCAACCCCCGAGGCAAGTGTGGGTGGGAAAAGGTGGTCCTGGTGCTGGGCTGTGATGCAGTGGTGGTGGAATGGCACGGCGGGAGTTCAATGAAGCAGCTGAGGTGGTCACATGACCAAATTAGGAGCATAGGCAATGGCTGAACTGCAGGAACTACAAACGCAGTGCAGGTGGGCAGCAGTTACACACACACTGGACAGGCAGCAGCAGATGGCAAAGTTGGAAGCAGGACAGTAGAAGGTAGGTAAAATGGCATGGAGACCGGAGCGTGTGTCTTTTCTGTGTCCCGTGTCTCTTTATGATGGCAGCCAGAAACAGAGTGAAGGGACTTTGCACATGAAATCCGAGGAAAGGCCCTCAACGCGTAACTTACATGACATGCGCTGCCTGCAGGAGTTGAGCATGCCATATTCAGGGATACCTTAGTATGTGTAGAAGCAACTCCGTGCGTGCAAAGGGGAGGAGATGAACAAGTGTAGTACTGCATATTTTGGCGTGCCATGCAATCCGTTCACTTCAGGGACCTTACAAACTTGTTATTTTGGTGGGGGATTTGCCTCGCATACACGCATCTACTTATGATTTTTGTGAGGCTTACTGTGAGTTGTGTCCGGATTGTTTTAAACTCTGGGTGTCCTGTCTATTGCGTACCACTATTCTTGCCTTTCTGCCTTTTTGGAGATCGCATATGCATTTTCTGCGGTAGCTGGGTGCCACTGCATACCGCTTTTTTTCTTTTTTGGAAGCTTCCCTGGCATCGCGTACGCATCATTTGTTTTGGGGTGCCTGTGCATAACACATACTGTATTGTTCACACCTGGGGTACATTTGAGCCTTGCTGGGCCACTGAACTATGTCTTACATCACATAGACTGACCCCTCACTCAAATTGACCAGGACAATAGCTTGGGGTTCCATCCATTTTCCCTTACAACTGGAACATGAGTGGAAAGGCCCCAAGACAGAAAAGGGGCAGACATGGCTCGGGTCAGGGACATCCTGCACAAGCAGCTGCCCAAGTCCCAAGGGTTCAGGCAAGTGCTATAGAAACAGCTACGTGCTGAAGAGGAACTTCCATGATGAATATCCTCATCGACTATGTGGCCAGTCACCACTGTGGCATGTGCCAGCAACCGGAGAACACACATACACCTACTCAGCGCATGTCACGGATGAGATCAATGCCTTAGGGTTTGAGAAGTGCACTGCTGCACAGGTAGTGAAGCTCTGGAATGATCTCACCCGTCGCACAAAGTCCAAGCTGGGTGCCAACCTCGCCTCTGCTCTGGCTACTGGAGGGGGGTCACCAGAGAAGGAGGAGCTGCCCGAGCATGAATAGGCTATGAGCCAATTCATTCTACTGGAGCAGGTGCAAGGAAGGCCCGGAAAATTACAAGGACACGTCCGGTGATTGACTAACATTGTGCATCCTGAGTATGTGAAGTGAGGCATCAGCAAGATATATAATTGGGGTGCACATCTGGCTGCATTTGAATGACTTCCCCAGGTGAACCATGCCAAGTGGTGTACTGACTCCTGCCCTGTCTACACAAGAGTAGATACAAACTGTGTGTTGTACATCAGTTGGACATGTCCATGTGACAGTACTCACCCCCTACTAGCATACCCCCACAACATCTGCAACATGATACCGTAACATGCATTCTTGTTAGCTGCATCCTTGATATCAGTGACTATTCTCTGCTAGACATGTGCTAGTGTCCGAAATAGGAGTTACATGTCATGTCCTGCAGGGTATAGTATCTCTTTTCACACATGTACGTAGGTGCTTCCATGCTACATAGTATCAAACTAGATGGAACTCCAACGACAATGGGAACTTGGAGGAGCAATGTACATATAAACAAGAGGGTGTGTTCCCATTCGAAAGAGGGGTCACAGTAAATTAAGCATCAACAAGTGCATTAAAGTCAATAAATCACATTATTTAAGGTATGCATGACATTTGTTGAACACTAGAAAGGGTAAGCCAATAGACAATTAATGAATGGAAAATGGCAAGATTGTATTTGAAATGTATTAATGAACATAAATCATGGATATACACATAAAATAAAAAAATTAAAAAATACAGTAGAAGGCCTGTATGCAAATGTTTAACAAAGAAATAAAATAAAAATAGAGGATGTATATACAAACACAAAAATGTAGTGAAACACAAAGTTAAATGTATTCCCAAACTGGATATTCAAAGTGAATGTATCACTGGAACATACTACCTGACTGTCCCTGACTTCAGTTAATAGATTCCCATTGGTCTAAATCAAGTGAGTAAACACATAGTACCACAATGGGTATTATTCAAAATCAAAAGATTGTGACAGTAAGGGTCAACGCCATACACCAAACAAAGAACCTGGAATGAAGGAGTAAAGGTACAGGCAACTTTTTGGTAAAAATCACTCTTTTACCTCCGCGACTTGAAATTCATAAGCCAATCATGGCAGTGTCGCAATGGTGCGTGCAGGAAAACAGAGACAATGAGTTCCCCCACTCCGTTAGTAAAAAGTGAAAAGGAAACTGCACACATCCATGTTACTGCGCCACAGTTTGATTTGAATGACTAGAGTTTGTTCACATGTAAAAATCATCAATTTATTGATAGCCCTTTGCGATAACACGTGTTTCGGCACAAACCATGTGCCTTCCTCAGATCCGGGCAATGTCTCTTTATCCATCGGCTGACTTTTCAGCTAAACATTAACGTGGTTGAAGATTGAGTCCCATCAGACTCTTCTGAAAGTTCCAAGATTCGTCTCAGGCAAATCCAACGCCTGAGACGAATCTTGGAACTTTCAGGACCGAGTGCTACTACCGGACCCTAAAGGACATATCAAAGCACTAACTAAGTACTACGAAAACATAGTGTACACACATTGACAGATTGTATCCCCAGTGAAATTCCATGCACCTTAACAAGTGGGATGAATCACCAAATGACAGGGAGCATTGCAGTAGTGTACCGCACCCCAAGCTTGCACCTGGCCACTCCAAGTCATAGAGAAACCAAAGTACACCTCTCCATAGGAGTAGGTGGTGAGGAATAGAGCAAAGTGTGCCAAGTAGGATGTAAGAGAAAAAGAAGTGAACGCCCCAGTGTCGGTACGTGCAAGGGAAGCCCACACTGTGGAAAGTCTAAATCTTGCTGTGCTGCAGCAACCTAAGGTGCTCAGATGAAGTGCATAATACAAGGGCAGCAGATGTCTAGAGAATTATCCAATCCACCATAACTAGAACTACAACATAGCCGAAATTAGAAGCCGCAGAGACAACCCGGGCGTTGCACTGATAGAGATATGAGAATTAAGATTAGCAGAGACTATGGCAATCTGTACAATGAGTAAAGATATGAATTACAAATATTGTAATGTACCTTGTGCGAAGGTACAGAACTGGAGACAGCTGGTTACACCAGTAGCTGCAGTAAATGAGTCCCATGATATACTGGAGTCTGGGCCGCCTGTGACTGCAAGGCACACTAGGATTGCAGTCTGAAAGACTCCTCAATAAGCCATAGTGGAAGTTGAAGGCCGGAGGTGAAACTGCAATGGAATATAGAAGGAAATGCACAAGAAAGAGTGAAACTGACCGGCCAGGTGAACTTGCCAAGCCAGTAGTCCATCCGTCAGCATTCACACCAAGACACATATGGGTTAGGGCAATGAGGTTGAGAGGCAATATGGTACAGACCTGTGGCCGCATGAGTGGATGAACTGATGATGGGTCTGTTGGGGGGAACTACTTGTTTGCTTTCTGTACAGTTCCAAAACATGCACCCTCAGTTGGTAGCACAGTGCTCAATCATCAGTTTGTTCTGAGGTAAAGAGGATGCTAGACACTGTGACATCACATGATTCTGGGTAAGAAAGACAAAATGGACTGAACAGCGGCTGCTAGACCACTAAGCGGCTAGAGAAGGGTGCCATGTTGAGTAACAATGAAAGAAGTGGACTGTAGAGGACGTAAATGAAAGCCTAGTTGTAAATCGACAAATTGCATATTGTAAACTGCCCAAGGAAGGCTTCTCTGACCGATGCTACAAAGCCCAAGAGGGAGTGGAAGTCACCACAGATCAAGGGACCTAGTGAGACTGTTCACCAGACAGGTATCGATTGCATCGTTGAGGCCATGCTCAATGGTGTTGAGCATACTAATCCATCTGGCCTCTTTGTTTGTGAGCAGGGTGTGGGGGTTGGAAGCATGTTTAACTGTCTACAACCCACCAGAGGATGTCCTATGCTGAGTGTCCATACTCCATATAGTGACACACCAGAGGGGCTGTTGCAGTTCTGCATCTAATGCGTGACCAGTACAGAATAATCCTGGTATGTACAGGATGTGAGATTTTGACTATATATTTAAGGCCACAGGAGCATTGAATAAAGTCAATTGCCCAAGGTTTCTTGCAATTAGTGTGATGTCAGAGTTGCCCGTCTCTGCTGGCCACATCAAATGATTGAATTATTTTGGCAACATTTTCAAATGGAACATGAGCCACAGGGGAAGTTTCCTGTGAGTGGTCTAAGGTTCCAGCTGGTAGTGGTAATACTATTAGCTTTTGGGGTGGCGTGAACTAACTGGTCACTCAGTTTCTTCTGATGTTTGAAAGAAAACATGGGGAGAGATTTGTTGGGTAAAGTGAATTGTATGAGTGGCCAAATTTGTTGAATAATTTTTTTAACCGAGAAAGTGTCTGGGCTATAGGTAAGCACACATACCAGTTTGTCCTGTTCGGTGTTGGATCTAGTTTGAAAGAGGGTCTCACGTGGGGTGAACCTAGCTCGCTTCAATGAGTGGGACATTTTTTTTTGGGGTAGCCTCTCTCACAGAGCCTTGACGCTAGTTTTTCGGCGTTCTGATCAAAAGCTGAAAAGAGGGTACAGTTGCGATGCAGCCAGAGGAATTGACCGTATGTAAGGCTTTCCTTCTGGCTGAGGGGGTGAAAGCTCGAAGTGTAACAGCGAGTTTCTATCAGTGGGTTTTTTATACAGTGTGCAGATGAGTTTATTGTCATGGTGTTTAATAGTGAGGTCAAGGAAGTTGATTGCCTGATACTGGCTGTCATGGTAAAGCCAATCCTGGCATGACATTGATTAAGCCACTGAAGAATCTCGTTGAGGAGCTCAGGAGGTCCGTTCCATATCAGGATGATGTCATCAATATATCGATGCCATGTGTCGATATATTGCCTGAATGGATTAGTGTCAGTAACAATAAATCTGTTTTCGAATGTAGCCATGAATATAATGGCAGTGCCCTGGGTGTGTTGGAAAATTGGTCCTGTGACTTAAAAAAGGTTTTCTGGAGAGCTAGTGAGAGGAGTTCAATAATGAATTCCACTAGTGCTGCCAGTTTTTGGCTGGACTGAAGAAGAGCATCCCGTATACATTGGATAGCTTCATCCTGCGGGATGCTCCTATACAGTGCTGTAATATCCATTGTGACCAGTGTGCTGGCTATAGGGTCAAATACCTTGCCCTCAAAGTTCAATGAGGGAGGTACTGTCTCTCAAGTACGCATGGGTATTTTGACTAATAGGTTGTAGAAATGTATCAATATATTGACTAATTGATTCTAAGACAGTGCCATAACCAGCCACAATCGGTCTCCCAGGGGGATTGTGAGCATCTTTTTGGATCTTTGGAATAGCATAGGAAGCTGGGGTCGAGACTTGATTGGTATTAAGAAATGTTACTTCCTTTTCTGAGAGCTAGTTACATTGTTATGCATAGTTAGCGATTTCTTGAATAGTGTTTGTGAGCATGCCAGTGGGATCTTTATGAAGTCTAAGGTAAATGCCTGGTTCATTCAAGAGATCCATTACCATGAGGTGGTATTTGTATGGATTCATAACTACAATGCCTCCACCCTTATCTGTAGGTTTGATTATGACCTGGTGGCTAGCCAAGTGGCGAAGTGCACTCCTTTCAGCGTTAGATTGTTTCTCATGGTACGATGCATGTTTTGTAGCTTCCTCAGTTTTTTAAGGACACATTTTTCAAAAGTGAGGACCTCTCTAGGCATGGTGTTGTCTTGAGGCGTAAAGGTAGATGGGAAGTGAAGTCCTGTATCACTGTGAGGTTCAGAAGTTTCGTGATCTTTGACAAAAGATTTAAACCTGGTGGTTCTAAAAAATGTCCTGACATCAGTATCTGTCCGGAACCAGTCTGTCAGGCAGCTGGGAATGAAGGTCATGCTTTTCAATAGGACATTACTTTTAGCCGATGTGAGAGTATAGTTGGAGAGATTAAAGATAGAGAGTCCTACTGATTCCATAGTTGTCTGGGGCCCGCCTCCTCCCTGATCTCGGTCGGCGTTGGTATCGGCCCCATGTTTAATAAGGGGGGGGTTGCTGGTTCCAACCGGGGCCTGGACCTTGTGGTAGGTCTCTGCCTAAAAAAAGCAGGTACCCTCCATTTGCTGGAAAATGGCTGAGTAATAGTAAGGGTTGTCGGACCCAGAGGAGTCGCTACTACTGTCAGAGAAAGTAAATCTTCAGCGTTTTGTGTTACTTGATTGGTTACGATTGGTATAAATATTATCAGGATATTTTGCTGCGAGATATGAGTAGATTATCTCTGCTTTAAATTCTTGAATGTCGCGAGCCAGCTTCTTGTGTTTTTTTGCCAGAGTAATTTGTTTGAATTCTTCAAATTGTTTAGTAACTTCCCTAAGTTTGTCTTTGTGTTAGAGATTGAGGTGTCATTAAGGAAGGCTTGCTCAACAGTATCCAGTTCTGCTTGAACAATTGCTCCCAGGCGTTGGGCCGTCGATATGGTGAGTACCATCAGGTCACAGCTATAGGTCACTTCTAGACTGTGCACATCCCTGCTGCCACAATAGCAATGACTCCTGTGCCAAATTGTTGTGACGCCTGATCCCTGTTACCCTCCCACACTCAGACCACGCTCCATGGGACCATGCCCCTCTCCCTCTTGTCGGTCACTGTACCATGTTCCTATCTACAATTTAATTGATTTACTCTCTCTATGTCACACACCTTGCCTAGGTGGTACTCTTACAGCCATACATCAACTGGGACTGTTTTCTTTTTTCCAGACGAACGGCACATTCCTATTGTGTACAGTCCCTGTACCAGGACAACACTGGCGTGGCATGAGATGGAGGCAGACTTGGATGTGGATATGTGTGTTTGCCTGTTGCCATGTGTTGTAATTGCATGTCACAGAGCCACATGTCCATGAACATTTCACTGGTATTAGTAAACAGTTTGAGGTGCCATGGGCCATAATGTGCTTCTTAATGACTCTGTCGTTTGGTAATGTATCTACTGGCAGCATGGACCTGAGCAGGGAATTTTGCCAGTCTGCATATGCCATCTCAGATAGCTTGTTGTCCATAGTGTGTGGATGCTATATTTCTTATGGTGACACGCCCTGCATTTAGTTGCATGACATCAATGTGATACACATGTTTTCTGTAGACACATTGCACATGACTCCATTTGTCTTTTTATGTCCATGTGCAGGCAAGGAGACACCAGATGCAGAGGAGGAGGAAGAGGAAGAAGAGTCTGTGATGCTTCAGACCACCAGTGGAGGATGTGGTGTGGCAGGCCGTGAAAACCCACTGGTGTTACAGACCATCCTGAGCGGTTCTGCAGACACTTCTGACTTTTTGGACTCAAGTAGCTCTGATGCTGAACTGGATGTGCAGTCCTCAATGTTGGCAGAGGTGAGTGCACCAATCGGTGGAGCAGTTGGGGCCTATGAGTCTGTATGTGGTCAGGTGCCTTCACAAGGCCAGTCAGTGGTGGCACGCCCATCTGTGGTGGTTACTGCTGCAAGGCCATGGTCCCATATATTGGTTTGGGGTCCTGGGACAGATGTCCAAGGGAGTGTTGCAGTCCTACAGCTAGGGACAGGGGCAACACAGCAAGGGCCATTCTCCCTTGGATGAGGGAGTCATGGGCTCCGCACACATGGGGGGACGTGTGCATGCTGGGCAGACCGAGTTGGAGCAGAAGATGTTGCATTCCGCACACCGACAGGGTGCTGCCTTTGAGAGTTTGGCTGAGGGCATGCATAGGGTGGCCACTTCCATGATATGCCTAGCAACACAGGTGGAGCAACAGCTGCAGGTCATGCGGTCCACATGCCGCTACCACAGGCTGCACATGGAGGCCAACATCAGGAGCCAACGGGCATATCTGCAGTGTCTGTAGGCATCCCTGCCTGCGGTGGGTCAGGCACACAGGGAAGCCCTCAGGCATGAGTTGTTGTCCCACGGAGCTGCAATTCAAGCGGAAGAGATAGCCAGTAGAAGACTGTTCCGCCAGGAGATGTTATCATTGAGGCAGACAATCACAGAGGAACATAATGACCTCCAAGCCCTCAGTCTGCTAGAGCATTCATCAGTGTCAGGCATAGCGGATGCCACTGAGGATCAGGCCAGGGAACTGCGTGTGGCATCCAGCACCACTTCCACCTTCTGATTCAATGCAAGATGGTGGATCCAGCAGAGACATGCCTCCCAGTTTACCGTAGCTGTGCGGTCTGTGAGCCCATGGAGCGGTATTCTTTTTCCTTTTATTTTTTTGGACGTCCACCCATGTGTATGTTGACAAGCACTCTGCCCCTCCCCCTGCTGGGTGGATTCCGCTCCCCCGGTCCATGATGGACATTCTTTATCTTTTTGTTAATGTTTGATACTTTTGTTGACTACAGGCCCAGATGATGGCATTTTTTTGAGTTGCCCTTTCCAGATTTTTTATTTTATTTTTATTTTTTGTTTGTTGTTTCCTTGAGTTGTGCAGTTAACCTTTTAGGGCCATGATGTTTGCAGTTGTGTGCATGCAGGCATGCATAGTGAGGACAACTTGCATGTTTGCATAGTGGTGTACAGGATGGCATGTGCAGGTAACTGGGTTCAGTGTTTTCTCCCACATGTGTGCTGTGTGAATACTTCACTATGCTTGTTGTAATGTCTTCTCCCATGTTTCAGTAATCTGTGATGTGGTGGTGACTGCTTCCCCGGGTGATACAGACTTCACCCTTTGACGTCCATACTCCCCATGCCCTCCACCAGGCACTGGCCCTCCTGTCACTAATTTGGAGACATGGTTCCTGGTGAAGGTGATGTGGGATTCACACCATGCTGTCACAGTCAGCAGGTAAGCATGAGCACTGTCTTGCATGTTGAGCATGTGTCATTGGTCACCATGTTTGCTGCATGTGTAACTTTACTTATGTGCTTTGCATGCTACCATGCCATAATGCTATTTAAGTGGTACTCATGTCACTGTGTTACCTCCCTCTGTGAACTCATCTATGCCCGCACCTACTGTGTTGTAGTGCATGCCATTGGCCAGCTCAATCCAGGCAGTGTACTCTTTAATGCTGACCCCTAGGCTACCACAATGTGCTCCACAGTGGACCTATAGCAGAGTCTTCTATGTTAAGGTAACGGTCATCCAGTCTTAGACATAAGGTTTGTCCACTGGGTTATTTGACTCACATTTCTTGTTGTCTTGACCCTCTTTTCATTCATTCACTGACCCCTTGGGGTTTATCAAGGGGTTTTTATTCTGTCACATTTCAGTGTACCCTGTCTGTGTCACCTCTGTATGTGGTAAAATGCAGCTACCAGCATGTCTAGTGTTTAATCTCATTAAATTCTGAGGAAAACGTTGATTGCTTTAATAGCATGTTATGTTGGTTCGGGGGTTAGGCATCAATATATGTCGTGTCCCAGAAGCTGTGTATTATAGGAGGGGACCGATCCGGAATCAAGACCTGGTGCCTGAAAGTTCAGCGTGGGGGTCCATGTTTCAATGTTAGGCATACCAGGTAGCAGACTTTTGGGAGAAAGTATTTTAGTAACCTATGCCCGGAGGTGAATATGTATGTGTTCCGTTGAACAACACTATTGCGTTAAGGAATCGTATTGTTTCATGCATTCACTCTCTACAAAAATGTGTTGAATGTGGCTTTATGCTCATTGATTGTGTATGACAAGGGGCATTTTTCTTTTACCCGTTGGGATCCATGTATGCCCTGCTGGGGGGAGCCAGGTGTCCAGTTACGTTCATCCGAGCTTAGCCGACTGGTACTAGTTGGTCAAGAAATGTTATTTTTTTTATGTCTATGTCCATACATCAAACCCATTGCTCTCACCCAGAAATGTACAACAACTGGGTATGTTTCACAAATATTAAGGCGAGGGAGGACTAAATTAATGTACTTTGCACTTTAGCCCAAAGTGTATCAGATGTGTACTGCACTTTACCAATGACAATTTTATATTTATATGTGTTATGGTAAGTCTTGCCCACATGTCAAGCAGAGGAGACGCATGTTATCCTTGATATGAGCTGTAAAGAATAGTATTCTATTTATTGGTCAATCTGCTTTAGGTTCTAATGAAATGCTGTTCTGTTTATTTATTATACATGAACAACATCCTGACACAGGGCTGATCATCTCTTTGGTGTATGTTTTATTAAGGACCTTAAGACCACATAAACGGTTCAATGACTATTATGGCTAGTGCATTATACATACTAGTTTCTTTTCACACAGGCAAAATAGGGAAATCAGGGGCTAGCCTTACTTTTATCCATAAGGGAGGGGCTGATGTTCTTTGGACGTGGGCATAATTGGTGTTCCTGTCCTATAACACCCGGACTCACAACTCGCGCATGTGCGCAGTAAGGTGTGTGTGCCCATTCTCAGGTTCACCTGCAGGTTGCTGTTCATCATACATTACTAGTTAAGGGCAGATTTACCATACAACTAATGTTGGCAATGTCGCAGTTCCCCCCAATGGTTAGATGTGTACAGTACTTTTGATTTAAGTCCCAAATACTCCTAATGCCGGTTCAATTGCATTATCGCCAAGTTTCTTTTAGGAAAACTCAACAATGCCCTAGTACGTCTGTTCATTACAAGGGCCCTTCTGTGGTTAGAAATTCCCATTCCCCTTGCTGTTGAAGCATGTACCCAAGTAATTGCAGTATTCAATGTTTCTATGTTTACAGCGTTTAGTTCCAGAGCTAAAGGGGGGGGGGCAGTTTGTTCTGCAGCAAGTCATAATCTTTGTGTTAGCTGCATTTCTTTCCTAAATTATGATTGTTACATAAAGAGACGAACGTGCAAAATGCCCTTTTTATGCCTTCTGGTATTGTAAATAATATGACGGCATCATCTGCACACATCCGAATGTTGATGCGCTTTTTGCTCATTAATGGAGCATACGGCTGGTTCACAAGCAATGTTTTAGCTAGGTCATTTATAATCCAGGAGAATAAAAAAAGTTAAAATAAAACTTTGTCTTTATTAGAAATCTGAATTCCATGGTAAATTACTAGGAATACACAGTATACTATGGCATGACAATGAGATGGCATATGATACACATTCAAAGTTGTTTTAATACCGTATTGAAAGCCTGCATATCATTAAAATGCAGGGCAAAACTACTCACTCGATCAGTCAGCTTACCCAAGAATGCTTTCCGCCCTGGGCTCAGACCAAAATGCCATGGATGCCATGGTCCCAACTCTGCCCCCATGAAAGATTCATCAATGTTTGTGATATAACCCACTAAACCCACCTTGCCAGAGTAGGAAAAGAGACAGGATGAAAGGGCTTACAAAAGTAGATGAATGACCTATCAGCACTTGCTCAACAGGATTCATAAACACGCAGTGAATATAGAACAGAATGTTTGGAAAATATGCAAAACAGTAAAATTCAATAATAGTCGACTCTGTTTTAGGTCTAGGATGTACATGAAATCACATGCCCACCGGAGAAAATGACCAGAAAATTCAAAGGCCTTGACATCCACCACTCTCCTGAATTATACTAGGCAAGTCATCATGACCAGTTTATCTGAAGGGGCCCGGAGAGACAAATTCACATTATCTGGCCACTCCCTGAACATGGCCCCTTTAGAATTAGAATTTCCCTTACCTACTGAGTCTCCCAGCAGCTTTGCCAGATTTGTAGGATTTTTTTTTTTTCACCTGGTAAGAGTGTGAGCCTTTTTTCCCACTTTTACATGTGTTTTTGGCTATGTGTTGTACATTTTTGTGTTCATAGACTGTGGAGCCTCACCTACTCCATAGGCATCATCGTTTTACTGTGTGTCACACAGCACCTTCAGTGCAGTGACACAGGGTTGTCTTTTTCAGACTTCCCACTCTAAACTCCATTTTCGGGGACTGACTACTGTCTCCCAGAACATGTAAAGTTGCCATTGACATAAGGAGAGCACCCCTTATTCGTTGCTATGCTATGCTGCTGGTTTCTTCCCTGGGCAGTGCAGGACCCTCCAGTCTTCCTTCTTTGTGTCAGTCCGACAGTCGCTTCAGGAACCGTGAGCCTGCAGGATCTGCCAGGAACTTCTGCCTCAGCTACACCATTCTTCTTCTTCTAAGGTACTGTGAAAACCCTATTGTTCGTTCCGTCCGACCGCGGTGAAAGTGTTTTAAATCTTTCACCAATCCGAGGGCTTTTCCTTCTCTACTCTTTTAAATAACTTTTCGTCTGACCAACTTTGTTTTGAATTCTTGGCAAAGACTTAAACGTGAACTACTGTGAATTTTGAGATCCTCTGCAAAGACTCTGAACCATTAATATTGGCCCAGGCCTATTGATATGAATCCTCATTGTAGCAAGCCTTTTCTAGATTGCCCTGCCTACCTACTTGTTGGTGCTGATTAATTTTGTATAACCTTGTCTTTCCCTCCCTTTTAAATTGCTGGAGTGTCATTTTGCTGGCACTTCATTTTGAGCTTAACTTGTCCAGAATTGATTGTGTACATAAATGTATATTCTTTTACTCAGAAACCTTGAGTCACTGTTTGTTTGAACCATGGTAATTGCTGTCCTTTGTGTAACTTCTGATACTGCTCACTTTACTCTTGAGATAAGTCTGGCTGCTCAGCCATCGCTACCACTTTACTGTGTAGTACAGGCTTGTACCAAAGGTGAATTTGTACTGTCACTTGTAGTCTTAAATATGTGTGGTGTTCCCAAAGGGTACTGCATATGATTCTGCCTAAACATAGCCCAGAGTCAAGTGCTTAGCTGTGGGAAGATGAGGAACCCTGACATGTCATAAGGTTCTCCCCAATAGGAAACCCATTAACCAATTATTGTTTCGGGAGAATAACTCAGCTGCAACGTGCCCACCTTGGAAGCAAGACGACACAGAGCAACACAGGTTCAATCCCCCGGTCCGCACTTAGAAACCTCTGGGTGCTAGGCGCGTTATAAATAACCTATCATATCATAATGCATACCTTGATGAACTAGCAGATCTGTAAGCCTTAAATATTTTTTATAACTTAATTTTATAAAATTTTAAGCAACAAAAAGAAAGACATCATATAAAACATCACAATGCCACCACAATTAACATTGGGAAAAAACTGACCAGAAGCATAAGAGCATACCGACTTTGCCCATCAACCTCATCTCCCAACCGCCCCCCTACTCCCCACCCCCAGAACAGTAAGGTATCAGCAGTGGCAATAACAACGGCCAAGATATGCGGCCACCAGCCCATGAGTTTGAGTATGGCCCATATAGTTCCCAGTCACCTAACAACGGTGACTGTTGAATCCCAAATTGATTAGGCCTGTGTAATTCTACCCAGTCTCCTCAGCCCTGCACATTCCACAGTACAAACTCTTAGTATCAGGCCAAGGCAGGCTAGCTTGGTAGGGGCTTGGATGGATTTCCACTGCAGAACTAGAAGTTTTCGTGCTGAGAACATAATTATGTTAATCAATTGCTTTACTGCAAGGGCTGTGTACCAACCTTCATCTCCGGAGCCAAAAAGCATGGGCCCAGAGTCGAGAGCCACAGTTACATGTGGTATACAGGAGATCAAGTCATTTACATGTTTCCAGTAGCCGTGAATGACTGGGCAGGTCCACATGATGTGACCCAGGGTGCCAAGCTCATCACAGTGTCGCCAACATGCAGGAGATTGTGCAAGCCCCATGCTGTGTAGTTTACTAGGGGTATAGTAAAAGCTCTGTATCAGTTTGTATTGGATTTCCCTGTTGCGTATGTTGTAGGACACGACTGGTATGTTCCCAAGAAATGTCAGCACATCCCCTGTGTCAATAGGAGTCTGTAGGTCCCTGCCCCATTGTGACGCAAGGGCTATGTTTTGTGTAGAGCTGTTGGGGGTACAGGTAGTGTAAAATGAGCAAATTCTGGGAATTTCAGTAGATTTCCAACCCATCTCCTGCTCACCTGGCGAGGGGTTGTGATGCAACGACTGGGTGGGAATATTCGCCTTAATCACTCTGCGTAAAGTGTAAAATTGTAGCCACACTGACTGGTGGAGATGTAGGACCATGCTCGCCTCTGGGAATTCTATTAGGTCTTCGCCTCTGTAAGGTTGTTTACCTGGATATCCACCCAATGAGTGTTCTGATGTTTGTGCAGGATACGATCAAGACCTATAATTAGAATAGCGCGCACACTAATCCAGGGTGGGGCCGTCTGGGTGTCGGCACCCATCAGGCTCCTGAGCCAATGCCATTGAGAGATGATAGGGGCCAAGGAGTGGATAGGTTATAACATTTCCCAGCAGCCTTCTCCACGGGATAGCTAGTATTTCTGCTGGCGTGAATGGAGTAAATAGAGAAAAACTTTAATTTGCTGGCAACTGGGCATCTGACAAGACGTGAGGCCGCGTAGATTAGATAAATCTCTGTTCCCTAACCCCCGAAAAGGGCGTTTTTTGTAATACTCGTGTTTAGTATTTAGTATTTAGTATTTTATTTATTTCTATAGCGCACCAGGCCCAGGGGCATCCGGGCGCTTAACTTAGTTACAACAATCGTGTTCAGTTATTGGAGCCACAGGTGGTCGGATAAGGAGCGGAAGCACTGGATTCCCAGGTGTCTGCACTATGGAAAGAAAAACCGGGTTATGACAACAAGGAAACGAAAAGGATGGTGAAGAACAAACACTCTGAAACACTGTATGTACTGACACCTACCAATCAAGCAGCAAAGGCTGGGCTCCAAGAAAAAGAGCAGGATCTTTGCAGCAGTGCTCCACTAACTTATGCTTAAGTGTTACCCCAGTGTATGCCAACAGCAGCAGCAGCAGAACGTTCACGGGGTAGCTCCTGCAGATGAAACTTCAAGGAAACCGGATGTGAGCCGGAAACCAGACGAAAAGAACAAGGGGCAAATTGTAAGAGGATTCAATTCAGCACTACAGCCAAGTCAACGCCTAGTCTAGAATACTGAATGAAAACCCTTATTGATATATCTTTATGTCCAGTTCATGCGTTCTGGATGACTACCCCTATATAACACCCCTCTCTTGGAATCCTCCTGACCCCACTGAGCCAAGAAGTAGTTCTGTTTTGCAAATTAAAAGGTTTATTTGAGAAGTAAAGCAATATATATCTATCACACTTTATAATAAATTAATAATTGAATATCACACTTAATCTGATATGATAAAGATTAACAACGGAGAATCTGGCACTAGCACACTTCTTTATAATCACTAAGGAGTTGACATGAAATGGATAAGATAGCACACTGGTAAATAGGGACAGAAGAATAATGTGGAAGAGAATGTTTTATAGGGTTCAAGGAAATGCAAGGTTGAATGAATGAAATGCAGTATAGAAAATACTCAATATGATTTCAACAAAACAATGTAATCACTTTTCTCTGGCAATTCACCCCCCCTTTTATGCAATGCAAGGAAATGGAAGGAAGCACACAGTTCTCAGAAATGCAATTCAAATGTAATTCAGTTCACCCAGCAACTTAGACTACAGAAGTTGAAAACACAGGCAAAATGCTTTTAAATGTGCTAGAAATGAAGAAAAAAATATGGTAAAATGCTTTTAATTCCCTTTAGAGGTTCAGGGTGAGTGAAATCAAGTTAATATTAGCTCAGGCTCACTCTAGCAGTGATGCAGGGATAGTTTTTATGAGGCAAACGATTTTTTTTCAGAGGAAAGCAAAAGCAGCTATCTTTTGGCAAGTGGAGAAATTTTCAAATCGCGGCAAAATTCGCGGATGCGTCTGGCGCGATTACAGAGGAACTACAAGGACTATCACTATCGTTTTGGGGTCCTAGGAAAGCCTAGGATCTCAGCTTCCAGATGAAAGTTACTGCAAGTCTCTAGCACAAACGGTCACGGAGATATGAGCGATTAAATAAAGGTCGTTTTTCAGATTTGAAATTTTAAAGTTCAAAAAGACAAGTGCAGCTTGCAACTAGAAAATGACAGGTGACAGCTATGCAAATGACAGGTGACAGTTAGGAGACAGTTCTACTTAGATTAAGCTAGATTGAATTATATTATTTTAACTAGGAGATTGGTTCTGCACAGTTTTCTAGGTACTCACACTATATTCTTGAGTGAAATGGGCCTCGCCATGGATCTGGTCAGGTTTTAGACGGGACTCTGGTCTCTGCACTTCACAGTGATCTGGGTCTGCTCTCTCTCTGGATTCTGAAGATTGAGGGATTTAAAGTCTGGATCTTTCTGCACAGCTTTCTCTGGAGATTGATGGAGGTAAAGTATGGATTTTCCCGGCAGAGCTTCCAGCTGCAAATGGATTTGAAAAAGTCCCTATCTGTCCTGTCTCTCTGTTTTTATGTGTTTTTAAAATGGGTGTGTGTGAGCAGCATCACTAGCCAGCCCCTCTCCACTTATCATTGGCCAAGCTTCCATTTCTCCCTTGATTGGGGAAGGAAGTGTGTGTCAGCGTGATGTCATTTTATGGCTTGCAGAGAGGACACTCCCCAGTCAAATTGCACACATTCTATATTTGCTCAAAAAAACATATTTGCACAGGTACACATTTGTTTAAAATTACATGCACCCTTCACATATCACAGGAGGTATACCCTGTCCAAATCTGCTCTTCCTGGGGGCTTGCATTCAAAAATGGCACATATTTCACTTTTTAACTGGTTTTGCAATTTCGGACATTAACCCAAATTTACACACATGTGCGCAAGGAGTATGGACATTAGTTGATGAAGTGTCAGATTTTTCACATGCACACATTTTGAGTAATATCCTCTTTTCCGCTAAAACCCCCCTGAACATGCCACCGGTTCGAAAAACCTCTTAAAATGTGGGCAGAAAAATCACAAGAATTATGGTATCATTTAAATAATTTTCACAAGTCCGTACTATGAGTTATTCATCTTTTTCTAAAACCATATTCTGGCTATAGAGGTGTGTCTTTTCAGGTCACATGGTACAGAAACCAGTCTTTCCAGTTTCTGCCAAGCTCAGAGACCCTGCCAGTCCCAGCTTCTGCCAAGAGGAAGCTGTTTTACGACATCTGCAATAAAACATTTGCCTGAGTCAGGACAGGGCTTTGTTCAGAGCTGCTGTATTCTGTGGGGCTCCCCTTAATTCAATTATCAGAGAGATGGCATATCCTTAGTGTGGCCAGCAAAAGGCAGATAGGCCTGGGAACACAGCTGTAACTCAAGTTTCACTCCTGATGGGGGGTAGTTGCCAGAATCCAGTTCCTTAAGCCAAGTTTCAGATAAAATGTCACTTTTTGTTCCCCAGTTTCTGCATTCAAATAAAACTAAACATTTTTACATATGCAGCTAGAATGCTGATTCTAAGTTTAAAACTATGACATTTAAACAATTTCAACCTATGTGACACTCAAAAGTAGGTCACTCAGTCAATTTGAACATTTAGATTTGTAGTGTCTTTCAGTCCAAATTTACTTAAACTGCTGAAATCCACAGCTCAGCCAGTCTTGTTATACACCTTCAAGTCACTTCAGAATATAACTTTACATTGGATCCACCTCTCAGTAAGTCTTTCTTTGGCTTGCTTTGGGTTCATTTATTCAGTTTTCTACAAAAAAGTAAAATCTGGTGGTTTTAAAACGCCGGCTTTCTGATAGTGGTGAGTACTGGTACTGCACCCCTTTTTGGGATTTAAGAAAATGAATTCCCAACAGTTATGGGTTTGCTTTCGGCAATCAGCATTGCCATTCCCAATGGTTTCAGACTACTGTGTGGGTAGTCCAATGGTGGTTTTAGGCAGTGTCCTTCTGTGCCCATAACATCGGCAAAAATGAGTGGCAGCCTATTCTTCATGCATTTCCCTGTGCATTTTCTGGGAAGCTCTGGCCATCATGATGTTTTCCATGTCAGTACTGCACAGTTTTGAAGTATGGCTCGGATGCATGGGTAAATACATCCCACAAGCCCCCCTCTTGCGATGGCCATTCTATTTCACGAATGGGACTCGCAAGACCTGGGATGTTTCCTCATCTTCTTCCAATAGATGGCACAGTTCAGCATCTTTTCCTCCATCCGGTACTGATCGATCGGTTCTCCTCGCCGGTCCTGATGGGAAGATTGGGCGGTACCCCGGGCCCGTTGCGTCTCTGCTCGCGGTCTCCGGATCGTCCTCCTTGGTCATTCTCCATGGTTTCATCTCTCCTAGGATGATAAAGCAAAAGCGGCAATACCTACTCATAGACGTTTTTCCACCACTGTTGAGATAGTGGGGCAGCATATGCATTTCATCATAACAAAACATTACATTCTTATTTTGAAAAAAAAACAGTATAACTAAGAGACAGTTTCATGCAAATCACAATATTTTAGAGACTAGATGTGGTATGTTTTATAATTGGAACTGAATTAGTCTGAGACAGTACCCGCTAGGATTCCAGAGGATTCCTCCAGTTGTTGCAGAGCGTGCCTGGGATGGCAACACTTCAACTGGTTTATGTGGACCCACTTGTCTTCCCCCGCTGCCAAAGGACCTTTGGGGATGTGGATTTTGTAGGCCACAGGGGAGATCTTGTCGATGATCTCAAAGGGTCCCTTCCATGTAGGCAAAAATTTGCGCTGCTTGGCCTGGTTCCTTTGGAAGTTGTATAGATAGACCCGGTCTCCCACCTGATATTCCTTCCTGGAAGTTTTCAGGTAATAATGGGTCTTCATGCTATCAGCTGATCTTTCTAGATTCCGCTGAGCATAAGCAAAAGCATGTTGAAGGTGTTTCCTTAAATTCTCCACATACTCATGAGTTGTGGAGGCATTTATCAGTGTCTGCTCTTGGGTCCTGTAGAGCAAATGCTGAGGAAGCACCATCTTGCGCCCAGTCATCAATTCAAATGGTGACATTTTGGTTGCAGATGAAGGGGTAGATCTGATGGCCATTAGGACCAGAGGTAATCGGATATCCCAACTTGGCCCAGAATCTGCCACAAACTTTTTTAAGATGCTCACAATTGTCCGGTTATATCTCTCTACTGCCCCAGAAGAAGCTGGCCTGTAAGCAATATGCAACTTCCTTTTGACCCCCAGTATCTCCCACATCTTTGTCATTACTTCACTGGTGAAGTGGCTACCTCTGTCTGACTCAATCCTTTGAGGTAGACCAAAACGGGAAAAGATGTGGTTAATCATCAAGGCAGCTGCCGTTTCTGCCTTGCAATTTGGGGCTGGGAGACATTCCACCCACTTGGTAAACAAGCATGTCACAGTCAACATGTACTTATTCCCCCTAGCAGAGCGAATCACGGGGCCTACAAAGTCGATTTGTAAATCTGACCATGGCAGTGTCATCCCCCGCTTTTGGAGAGGCGCGCGGTGCGTGAGGGATGATGGCTGAAATTGTGCACACACAAGACACCCCTTCAAGTATTGGTCGAGGTCCTGCCCCATGTGTGGCCAGTATGCAACCTCTCTTAAGATTTCCAATGTTGTGTGAAACCCCCTATGACCGGCGGTGGCCGCATCATGGGCGTGACTTAACATCAGGCTCCGGAATGAGGTAGGAACCACCCACTGATCGTGGCCAGCTTTGGATTTCCTTACCAACAAACCGTCTTGGATCCGGAACATTTTTGGACATTTCATCAACACTCTTAGGTCCTCTTTCCCAATGTAATCGGTATCCGTCAGGGGAAAGTTCTCAGGGTCCTCAAGGTGCTGGTAAAACTTACCAATAATTGGATCCCCCTTCTGAGCGGTAATCAAATCAGCATCAGGGGTCTCCTTACTCCACTGTGCAATTGAAAGGTCGTTGTGAGCCATTGTCTGGGACCTAGTGATAGCAGTGACCTGGATTTCCCCCAATAGGGACTCAATCTCAATTAGATCCCCTTGGATGGCCCCGGTTTTGGCCAGCTGATCAGCTAAGTCATTTCCAGTTTTGTCTGGTCCCTCTACTTTGGAATGACCCTTGATCTTTTTCCAATAGATGGTCATCTCATTCGAGGTGACCAGATCATCAATGTTTTGGATCAACTTCCCATGTTTCAAGGGTTTGTTGTTAGCACATAACATGCCTCTGGTTTTCCAATTAACCAGGTGCTCCACGAACCCGTTCCATACATAATCCGAATCTGTGATTATGACCAGTTCGTGGAGTTGATGCTGGACAGCAGTGAGGATGGCCTGATGCACAGCCATCAATTCTGCCACCTGACTACTTCGGGGACCAATTTTGTATCCAGCGGAGGGTTCTGGGAACTCCTTCACCCATGCATTCCCTACGCCAGCCACCAGTTCTTTCTCCCCGTTGTTGTCAACATGGTAAGAGCATCCATCCACATAGACAGTGGGCATTCCCTCACACTTGTCCTCTTCAAAGACTTTGTGTGGGGAATTAAGGTATGCCTCCATGTTGTCCTTTATTTTTAGACTTTCGTCCTCGAGACAGTTTTCTCTGGCACAATCATGCAAGTCAGCCAGACCTTGCGCGAGGGGACTCTTCTTGTTTTGGCCATATCGGACCTCCACAGGAAAGCCTTGCATTGACAGAATCCAGGAAGTAATTCGGGAATTACTCACATTTCCGGTCCGGATTCTATCACTTTGGAGATATTGCAGAGGCTGGTGTGGAGTCTCCACTATGATGTGTTCCCCCTGGATAAACGGGCGGTAATTCTTCAATGCCCACACCGTTGCCAGGAGTGCCTTCTCACAATCGTTGAATTTTTCCTCCACAGAGGATAAAGTTTTGCTCGCATAGGAGATTACTTTATTGACCTTGTCATGCTTTTGGTATAATACTGCCGTCAAGCACGTATTAGAGAACCCCGTCTCCAGGAAGAACTCCTTGTTTCTGACAGGGTAAGCTAGGCAAGGCGCTTGTGAGAGGCTTCTTTTGAGTTGTCTTACTGCCTCGGCTTGTTCTGGACCCCATTCCCACTTAACCCCCCCTTTCAGGAGATGAATCAGGGGTCTGGTGATCTCTGCGTAGCCCTCAATGAACTTTCTGCTGTAATTAGTCAGTCCAAGGAGGCTCCACTTTCTTTTCCTGGGGACAGAGACCCTGAGGAGTAATCTCATGCCCCAAGAAATTAACACGGGTTCTACACCACTGTGCTTTCTGAAAGGAAAGTTTTGCTCCGGCGGCCCTCAACTGCGTCAGAACATAACGGATCTCCGCTATGTGTTCCTCCACAGATGAACTTTTGATGAGGACATCATCTACATAAGCCAGGTTACCCCTCGCACCCAGGTCGGGCATGGCCTTATGTAGGAAAAGGTTGAATTCATTGCCGGAGTTGAGGTATCCGAAGGGAGTCCGGGTCCATGTGTACTGCTGGCCCCCAAAGGTAAAAGCCAGCTTGTATTGGTCCTCCCTACTGACAGGCACAGTCCAGTATCCATTGGTCAGGTCTATTGCAGTGAATACCTGTGACCCCTGAATCTGGGCCAGCCCTTGGTCAATGTAGGGCAGAGGCCATCGGGAAGTATGGACCCGTTTGTTGAGCTCCCTGAGGTCAGCACAGAGTCTCCACTGGCCGTTCGGCTTCAATATTCCCAGCACCGGGTTATTGAAGGTGCTGTGGACTGGACGGATTATTCCCCTGGACTCAAGGTTCTTAATTATTTCAGTAAGGGACTCCATTGATGCGAGAGGCAAGCGATATTGCTTCACAAACACAGGAGTCATGCCAGGGTCCGTGGGGATTGTTGTGGTGTGGATGTCGGTGCGACCACAGTCATATGAGTCTACCGCAAAGAGATCTTGGAAATCCAAGAAAACTTGTTTCAACTTTTGCTTTTGTTCCAGAGTCACACAGGCATCAGCTAGGTTGACTCTCTCTTCCACCATCTGCCTGAAGCCTGGAAAGACTTCTGGTTTGGCTATCTCCGCGGCCTCCTCCAGCTGGGTGGAGAAGTCCCTGGTCAGAGTGCTGATTTGGACTGGAGGCTTCAGGTGGGAAAGGCAGCCCTCATGGACTTGGAAAATCACCTCATCCCTCCTGAAGTCACAAGTCACATCTTCCTTACCATAAGGGCAAGAAGTGTACACCAGGAAGTTCCCCCCATGCCGGGTAAAAATCCTGTCTGGTGTTGTATTGTCATCCCTGTCACTGTCAAAACAGTCCTTGGGGATTGGTCCTAACAGTTCATTTCCAAGATCAATGGAGAAATGTCGGTCATCAACCGCCATTCCAATAATGGTGCCTGCGGCTAGAGTAATACTCTTTAAGTCGCTGTTATCCACCTCTATTAGAATGGTGTCATGTTCTATGTTGACTAATGGTGTTGGGTTTACCCCCAACCCTTGCAGTTGGAGAGAAGCATTTAGATGTATGTAAGCATCAGGGTTTTGCAAATATTGTCCTCTTTTAACTTTCACTTCCAGGGAGAATTGTCGGGTCCTTTCTGGGATGGTGACTTCCTCTTTGATCTGAATTTCAACTGCATAAGGTAGCAATTGAGCTGACCTAAATGCTTTTTCTGGATCATCAAAGCCCATGGGATTATCCGCTAATCGGGACCAAGCTTTGAAGTTTATTAGGTCCAAACTAATGGCAAAGCGATTGAGAATGTCACTGCCTAAGTAAAAGGCGGCAGGGACGTCTCGCACGACCCAACAATTGTGGACTATGCTCTTGTTGCCAATGGAGATTTTGAGCATACACCTGCTTGGCAGGAGATGTTTTGAATTGGGCGCTTCCAGGTCCATTTCCCATTTGTCTATCAGTTTGAAGGTGGGAATGGCTGGATCTTTTGGGAGTTGGCGGAACATGGCTTCGCTGATGAAGCTCTTACCGTTGTTCACACACACTCGAGCGAGAACAGAGTCCTTCCCATCATTTAACTGAACAGGGATGAACAACTGCTCTCCAATTTGCTGAATATCAGCCAGGCTCTGAGCTGATTTCACATCTTTCTGGACTATAGGAGTGGGAGTTTCTGATTGTGGATTAGTATAGAATCTCAGAGTGTTTCCTTCCAGCGTGGAGTACCACTTTAGACTGGAAGGAAGGTTGATTTTCAGAAATAGAGAGGACCCTCCATCACCAGTCTGTTGTCCTACTGCTATTACTGTCACGTCAGGAATTTGGCTGTTCTGGAAGTGAAATTCTACTTGGTCAGATTTTTGTTCAACCATGTGGCAGGTGCCGTTTAAACTAACATGGTTGACACTCTGTTTTAATTTTATCGGTCGGCTAGTCTGGGTCCAGAGGACCTTGTTTACGCAATCTATTAAGGGTGACAACCTCCTCAGGAGGTCATTCCCCAGTAAACAAGGGGTGCCCTCTGGAGTCACAACTATGACTGGGTGTTTCAACTTGTGTCGCCCAATTTTAATGTCCAAGTCTGCCGTCCCCTCGACGGGAATTTCCTTCCCGTCAAAGTTCTGGAGTTGTCCAGGAAGTGAGGTGAGAGGAATTTGGTAATTCTCTCCCCTTCCTGCATTCAGTTCATCAAAGGCCCTTCTGGACAGAAGGGTAGCTTGAGATCCCGTGTCCACCAGCGCTGAAATTGTACCCTGCCCCTGTACTTGTACCGGGGCATAGTATCTTCCCTCCTTCTCCTCAAGGGGGCACAGATAATGCACATTTTTGGACAACTGGTGGGCTAACTTTCTGGTTTTGGACATCGCTAGCGAAGAGATTTGGGCAGAATTCTGTGGAGAGCCTTGGGAATCTGAAAGAAAAAGTTGGCAACTGGAGATCAGAGCCATTGTGGGTTCCCCTGGCTCCGGTTCCGGGCCGCCCCCCCCCTTTTTGGAGGCAGTCACCAGGATGGGTTTGAACCAGGGGATTTTCTTGCTGTTGGTTCTGGGATGAGATGGTGGGCGGCGGTAGCTCAGTCTCCACATCTCCCCAGTCTGGATTTGCATCCCTAGGGACCCATTTTTCTTTGGGAGGAGTTCCCCCCTCTCTGAAGGAGAAGATCCTTTTCCCAGGATCCTCTGAGGATCCCTCTCCCTCAAATTGGAAGATCTGTACCTCTTCCTCAAACTGAGTCTGTTTGGGTCTTTTGTTTCTCCTACCCCCCCTCTGCTCCTTAGGAGGCAGACTTTCAGGGGCAAGAGATTTTGTTTCCGGTTCCTGGGTTTCCAGGGGCTGTTTACAAGTGAGGAAGGAAGCTTCCTCCCTGGGAACCGGTGAGTTATCGGGGTGCTGCCCCCGTCATTGTTCTGGAGCACCAGGTCCAGAGTTGGGTGCGTTCTGCGCCGGCACGCCCATCTGAGGGTTCTTTTGTGCCCTCAGTATTTGACCCAGATCCCGTGCCATATTTTGGACCTGGCGCTCTAACTGGGAAACCCGCTCAGGCTGATACGGGGCCCTGTTTTCTCCCCTGGGCTGATCCTGGGAAGGGTAGCTGTCCCTCCTCTGGTAGTACCCCTGGTTGGGAAGATTTGGATACCCCTCCACCCTTGGCCTCCCCTCTCCCGGATTCAGTGGTCTGGGCTCAGGGAATTGGGGAAAGAAGGATGGATGGTTTTGGGGCTGAAAGTCGGGTGGATATCTGGGGAAAAAGTTCTGCCCAGAGTTTGGTAAATTTCTGTCCTCCTGTGGGAAGTTTGGAGGGAAGTTCCCTGGGTTCGGTGATCGGTTGGATCCCCCCCCTTGGGCTGGGGGAGTCCACACATAACCCAGGATTGGACTGTTACCTTTGTAGCGAGGACTTACATAGTCAGGAGAGCGAGGGACCCCATTGGGGGGACTACCTCTTTCACTCCCTGCCTGTGACTGGCCCGAGGACCTCCTGGGCCTAGCATTATTAGGTGCAGGTAGGTTTTTAGGCCCCCCCATCTCCAAATCCAAAACGGGGGTGACCTTTACCTCTGCCACCTTGGCAGCAGCAGGGGTGCTGTTGGCTTTGGGGTTTTTCTGGGCATTACTTTTGCTATCTACCGGTTTCTGCACCTCATAGATCCGGGTAGCCTGTTCAATGACCCAGTCTAAAGATCTTTTCTCGTGAAAATCCCTCACGAGCTGGGTCATTATGTATTTGGGCAAGGCATGAAAAAATGTATTAATGAATTCCCTACTGTCTGTGCGCACCCTTCTGGTGGTCTGCGCAAAAGCACGCTTTAACTCCTGCACAAATTCTTGTGGGGCCTGATCCTCCCCACATTGTAAATTGTAGGCTGCCTTGCGAGCCTCTTGAGGATTTCTATGAATGGAAAAATGTTTCAAGATGGCCGCCTTATAGGTGGACCATCTTAAATGATTTTGGTCCTCCAGCACCGCAAAGAAACTGGAGTATTCCGTGGAGAAGGTCCACTTTACATATTGAAGACAGCTTTGGCTGTCCTTCAACTGGAAAGTCTCCATCATTTGCTCAAACAACTCTAAGTGCTCCCAAACAGAATACTTAGCGTTCTTATGGTAAGGCGTGATGACGCTCCTGATCGCCTTAATCTGCTTTAAGGGGTCCTTAAGCAAGGCCCTTTTTGCCTTATTGGCCTTTTTGGTTCGGGTAACCCTTGTCCATTCATCCTCTGACTCAGAGGCACTGCTCCCAGAGGTTCCTGTCTGCTCTTCCAGGTTTTCCCGGATTCTGCGAGCCTGGGAATGGCTGGCAGAATGTGGGGACCTGGTCTCCTGTTTCCTGTACCGCTCAGAGGAGTCTTCAGATCCCTCCTTGCTGCCAGGATTTGCTGGGTACCCCCCCCACTGACCTAACTGGGCAGAGGTTTTCAGGATGCCCTTAATGGGCCTACTCTCCTGGGGTTCCCCACTGAACTGTACTGTACTTGGGTGCCCATACCCGGATGCCCACCCCTCCATTCCTGAGTGGTACTGGCCTATGAGCCCCATACTTTTAGCTGGATAGTAATCTGCCATCTCTGTGGCCCTGTGCTCATGTGCGCCAGGGGACATGGGGGTGGTAGAGTCCAGGGACTGGGAGAGATGAAGGCCCCTGGTGTTAGGGCTCCTAAGGTTATGGTCGGGAGTCTCTCTTTCCCAGCGGACCTCATCTCTATCCGCCCCTGCTCCCTGTTGCAATGCAAGAGCCTGCATTTGTGCTTTCAGTTCCTCAGTCAAGGCCTTACTAGACTCTATCAGTCTCTCCTGCATCGCTACCTGTTGTTGGAGCCTATCATTGTGTTGACAGAGGGCCTCATTTTCCCTCTGTGCTTCCTGGTTGGTCCTGGAGAACTGGGCCAGTCTTTGCTGCAGGAGGTTTACCTCCTGAGTCCCATCCCTACCGGCCTGCTCCTTTCTTGCCAGAGCATCTTCCACCCTTCTGGTGTGCTCTACCAAGTTCTGGTTTTCTTTTTGGAGGTCACCCAGCCCCTGGAGGGCCAGGTGATTTTCTTCAATTTCCTTTTTTAAGTGGCAGACTTCCTGGCCTAAAGTGTCTCTTTCCTGACTGAGAGCCTGCATCTGTGCTGCCAGGTCGTCCCTCTGCCTTTGAAGGGCACCAGCCTTCCGGCGCTCTTCATCAAACTCTGCCTGGGTATCCAGGTCTTTCAGAATCAGTTTATTGCTTTCTGCCTTTTCCCTATCTAGGTGGCCTTGCAGGGTGACTACCTGCTCAGCACATACCCTGTTGAAGTCCAGTTGTTGCTCCAGCTTTTTCTGGCTTTGCAGTAGGGAGTCCAAACCTTCTTGGTGTTCCTTCTGCAAGGCCCGAAATCTGGTATCCTGTTCTGACTTTTCCTTTTGCAGCACATCCATATCCTCCTTTATTTTAGTGATGTACTGTCTGGTCTCATTTTCTGACTCCTGGCTTCTGTGCAGCCTTTGCTAACGCCATCTGTTGCCTTTTTGCCAGATCATGGCCTTCAACACATTTATTCTGTATGGCTCCCATATATAAATATAAATATGCCGCTATCCTAACAATCTTGTCGTGTTCATCTTTGGCCTTAGGAGCCATATATCGTTCACTCAGGGCCACATGTAATGGACCCTGATCTCTCCATAAGTCTGACCCTGTTTCAGTGGCCTGTCGCGTGATGGCCTGCAACCAGGCCTCCTGGCCCTGCTCAGCCCATTCACCTCTCACAAATAACTTATGTAAGAAGTGCTCTCTGGCTATTTTCATGTCTACTAAGGTCGTCATTCTAGAGATTGGTCTCTGTCCTGACTTACAGAAGTTTGTATTTTATTTTTGCAGAACAGAACTTTTCTTGGAGTGTCCCTTTTGAGGAATGCTTTACAGCGTAACACAGCGTGGTGATCCGACCGGATATGTGTATCTGGTCAGCTGGCACGCTGTATTAATCTGCACAAATGGTAGATCTAACCCAAACGTCCGGCACGAGCCCCCAATTTGTAAGAGGATTCAATTCAGCACTACAGCCAAGTCAACGCCTAGTCTAGAATACTGAATGAAAACCCTTATTGATATATCTTTATGTCCAGTTCATGCGTTCTGGATGACTACCTCTATATAACACCCCTCTCTTGGAATCCTCCTGACCCCACTGAGCCAAGAAGTAGTTCTGTTTTGCAAATTAAAAGGTTTATTTGAGAAGTAAAGCAATATATATCTATCACACTTTATAATAAATTAATAATTGAATATCACACTTAATCTGATATGATAAAGATTAACAACGGAGAATCTGGCACTAGCACACTTCTTTATAATCACTAAGGAGTTGACATGAAATGGATAAGATAGCACACTGGTAAATAGGGACAGAAGAATAATGTGGAAGAGAATGTTTTATAGGGTTCAAGGAAATGCAAGGTTGAATGAATGAAATGCAGTATAGAAAATACTCAATATGATTTCAACAAAACAATGTAATCACTTTTCTCTGGCAATTCACCCCCCCTTTTATGCAATGCAAGGAAATGGAAGGAAGCACACAGTTCTCAGAAATGCAATTCAAATGTAATTTAGTTCACCCAGCAACTTAGACTACAGAAGTTGAAAACACAGGCAAAATGCTTTTAAATGTGCTAGAAATGAAGAAAAAAATATGCTAAAATGCTTTTAATTCCCTTTAGAGGTTCAGGGTGAGTGAAATCAAGTTAATATTAGCTCAGGCTCACTCTAGCAGTGATGCAGGGATAGTTTTTATGAGGCAAACGATTTTTTTTCAGAGGAAAGCAAAAGCAGCTATCTTTTGGCAAGTGGAGAAATTTTCAAATCGCGGCAAAATTCGCGGATGCGTCTGGCGCGATTACAGAGGAACTACAAGGACTATCACTATCGTTTTGGGGTCCTAGGAAAGCCTAGGATCTCAGCTTCCAGATGAAAGTTACTGCAAGTCTCTAGCACAAACGGTCACGGAGATATGAGCGATTAAATAAAGGTCGTTTTTCAGATTTGAAATTTTAAAGTTCAAAAAGACAAGTGCAGCTTGCAACTAGAAAATGACAGGTGACAGCTATGCAAATGACAGGTGACAGTTAGGAGACAGTTCTACTTAGATGAAGCTAGATTGAATTATATTATTTTAACTAGGAGATTGGTTCTGCACAGTTTTCTAGGTACTCACACTATATTCTTGAGTGAAATGGGCCTCGCCATGGATCTGGTCAGGTTTTAGACGGGACTCTGGTCTCTGCACTTCACAGTAATCTGGGTCTGCTCTCTCTCTGGATTCTGAAGATTGAGGGATTTAAAGTCTGGATCTTTCTGCACAGCTTTTTCTGGAGATTGATGGAGGTAAAGTATGGATTTTCCCGGCAGAGCTTCCAGCTGCAAATGGATTTGAAAAAGTCCCCATCTGTCCTGTCTCTCTGTTTTTATGTGTTTTTAAAATGGGTGTGTGTGAGCAGCATCACTAGCCAGCTCCTCTCCACTTATCATTGGCCAAGCTTCCATTTCTCCCTTGATTGGGGAAGGAAGTGTGTGTCAGCGTGATGTCATTTTATGGCTTGCAGAGAGGACACTCCCCAGTCAAATTGCACACATTCTATATTTGCTCAAAAAAACATATTTGCACAGGTACACATTTGTTTAAAATTACATGCACCCTTCACATATCACAGGAGGTATACCCTGTCCAAATCTGCTCTTCCTGGGGGCTTGCATTCAAAAATGGCACATATTTCACTTTTTAACTGGTTTTGCAATTTCGGACATTAACCCAAATTTACACACATGTGCGCAAGGAGTATGGACATTAGTTGATGAAGTGTCAGATTTTTCACATGCACACATTTTGAGTAATATCCTCTTTTCCGCTAAAACCCCCCTGAACATGCCACCGGTTCGAAAAACCTCTTAAAATGTGGGCAGAAAAATCACAAGAATTATGGTATCATTTAAATAATTTTCACAAGTCCGTACTATGAGTTATTCATCTTTTTCTAAAACCATATTCTGGCTATAGAGGTGTGTCTTTTCAGGTCACATGGTACAGAAACCAGTCTTTCCAGTTTCTGCCAAGCTCAGAGACCCTGCCACTCCCAGCTTCTGCCAAGAGGAAGCTGTTTTACGACATCTGCAATAAAACATTTGCCTGAGTCAGGACAGGGCTTTGTTCAGAGCTCCTGTATTCTGTGGGGCTCCCCTTAATTCAATTATCAGAGAGATGGCATATCCTTAGTGTGGCCAGCAAAAGGCAGATAGGCCTGGGAACACAGCTGTAACTCAAGTTTCACTCCTGATGGGGGTAGTTGCCAGAATCCAGTTCCTTAAGCCAAGTTTCAGATAAAATGTCACTTTTTGTTCCCCAGTTTCTGCATTCAAATAAAACTAAACATTTTTACATATGCAGCTAGAATGCTGATTCTAAGTTTAAAACTATGACATTTAAACAATTTCAACCTATGTGACACTCAAAAGTAGGTCACTCAGTCAATTTGAACATTTAGATTTGTAGTGTCTTTCAGTCCAAATTTACTTAAACTGCTGAAATCCACAGCTCAGCCAGTCTTGTTATACACCTTCAAGTCACTTCAGAATATAACTTTACATTGGATCCACCTCTCAGTAAGTCTTTCTTTGGCTTGCTTTGGGTTCATTTATTCAGTTTTCTACAAAAAAGTAAAATCTGGTGGTTTTAAAACGCTGGCTTTCTGATAGTGGTGAGTACTGGTACTGCACCCCTTTTTGGGATATAAGAAAATGAATTCCCAACAGTTATGGGTTTGCTTTTGGCAATCAGCATTGCCATTCCCAATGGTTTCAGACTACTGTGTGGGTAGTCCAATGGTGGTTTTAGGCAGTGTCCTTCTGTGCCCATAACATCGGCAAAAATGAGTGGCAGCCTATTCTTCATGCATTTCCCTGTGCATTTTCTGGGAAGCTCTGGCCATCATGATGTTTTCCATGTCAGTACTGCACAGTTTTGAGGTATGGCTCGGATGCATGGGTAAATACATCCCACAAAATCCAGAGGCAGTCCAGAAGAAAGTGTGATCCACGTCAGTTGCCGGGTGAGTCGTACAGAAACTCTGTAGCAAGGTAGAGGCAGAGGCAGTCCTTGGTGAGTGTTCCGAGTCGTAGCAGTACATGAAAAGGAGTTCCGAGCCAAACGCTGTAACCGAGGGGAAGCAAGAGGAAATCCAAAGGCAAATCCAAAGTCATGATCAAAGAAGGTGAGTCGAACAAAGCAAAAAGAAGACGCCAAACGCTGCAGAATCACAGCTGAGAAGCAATGTCTGGTGCGTGCCGCGTCTGTTTATAGCGTTGTCATGGCAATTAGGTCACGTGACCCATGTGCTGCGTAACGTGACGAGAATGGACCAGACGTCACTGAGGCCAAGTGTACAGTCGCCATGGCAACTGCCAATGCTGTACGGGGAGATGTGGATGACTCCTTCCATACAGCATTTTGCTACAAGACCATGGGAAGAACCAGCGCGACACCTGCCACCGTGCTGTGGGCAAATGTGCATTGTGGAATGTGGAGACCGGGTGTACCTGACGTGAAGCAGATGGTGGTATGAAGGGTGTATGCATGACACCATCTCAGTCATGTCCAACCACTTCTTTGCCCAGCTCACTTGAGCTATCTCATTGTAGGTATGCCACACCGGAACCGCCAGACCACCATCATTTTTGGCAGCTTGTAGGATCTCCAGCCGAATTCTGGTCCAGAGAAATGTGGCCAACCGCTTGTCCAAATCCTTGTACATTTTCCCTGAGGAGGCGCACAGAATCATTAAGGCTAGATAAATCAATTTCGGTACCGCGTTCATTTTGAATGCGTTAATGCGCCCTATCAGTGACAATGGAAGCGTATTCCACCTGGCTAGATCCTCTGAAATCTTTGCCAGGATAGGCGCGTAGTTAAGGTCACTGAGTTCATTGATATCAGGGGTAATGTGGATCCCTTGGTACTTGATGGGTTGTTTCTGCATCCAGAAGGGGGCGACTCCGCCAGGGTCCCATGGAATGTCTGGCCTCATCGGCATTACCTCCGACTTTGACCAGTTTACCTGGTATCCCATCATGGGTCCAAATTCCTGTGCGATGTGGTATAAGCCTTACATATTTGATCTAATAAACCTGCAGCAGTGACAGCCAAAACATTTACTGTCAGTGTAAATCCAGAATGAAAATGATCCAAGCAAATCCGCAAGCCTCCGAATGGACTCATGGGATTTGGCTGTACTGATAGCCCATGACTGTTGGATGAAAAAAGCTGCTGCTAAAATGCCTTTGGGGAATACGTGGCCCATGAAATTACCAAGTCATCAACAAGACACAGATCTAGAAAAAGGGTTCTGAAGTCCCTTAAAACATGAAGAAAGATTTGATCCCCCACAGTCATTTCCAGAGCTGATGAGTGTCTTGCCTGTGCTAGCCAAAATGGTGTCAACATTACCAGATAAGTGCCCTCCAGTTAAGGCTTGAGGACAGTCTGAGCTACAAATGGGAACACCTACAGTACCCTGTCCCTCAATGTGGGAAACCTGCATATGTCAATCATTATAATTTTCCTCGTCTTGTGTTGGCTCATTGATTGGATCACCAATCTGTATTCAGACCCACACTTCCTGGCATGTGCTTTTGCTGGACCTGTATGTGTTACTGTAGACAACATTTCCAGGGTTTTGGCCAGGTCTGCTAACAACCTAGAATTCAGTCTGTTTCTGTACCTAACCTCTGTCCTGATGTTCATCAGCAGTCAGACTATGCAGTTTGAGAAGCACATGATCACACAGGATCCACTAAGCATCACGAAACAATTAGGTGGCGATATGATATGACTCCTGGTGAATATAGTCCCTCAGTCAAGGTTGATCCACACCTTGCTCACCACCCCACAGTTTTGAATCTGATTCCAATTGAGGATTGGGGGTGGGTGAAGCAAATATAGCTCTTAAATCCAGTACTTTCATCTGAACTATCCACCACAGCAACTCTTGTCTTGCTTCTACAGAAGAAATAACCCAGCTGAACCTTGATGAAGAACCTGTATGTTTAGTCTTTGAAGGCTCTCTAATGGAGAGGCCTGGAAATATTGCCTGAACTCATGAACACTAATTTATTTTGGGGCTGGCTGAGAGAAGTTATCTTGAGGTGTATCTAAAACCTTGGAAATGGTGCGCTTGGAGATGGAACCACATTTGACTCCTGTCCGTTTATGACCAACCCTAGAGGCTTCAAGAGTCTGATGATAAACTTGGCATGCTACCTGTGTTGAACTGCTCTTTATCCATATGTCATCTAGGCAAATCAGAACGCTTATCCCCCTTGCCATAAAGGATGCTTCCATTGGTCTGAGACTCTTGGTGAAGAAACGAGAGGGTGAGGAAAGACCGAAAGGCTGGCTCGAAATCTGGTAATAGGTCCCCTTCAAAGCAAACTGGAAGAAGTGCCTGTGGGCCCATAGATTGGGGAAGGGGAAAAGCATGCTTGTGATCTAATATCACAAGTCGGCCTCCTCACCTCTATATGTCTTTTAACATGGCAGTTGTCTCCATCTTGAAGTGCCGATAGACCATGAAATTGTTACATTTTCTGAGGTTGATCACCAGGTGATAACCCTTTTCCTTCTAATTTTCGCCAGCACTAGGAATATGATGGGGATAAACCTCTTGGTGTTTGTATGTCTTTTCTACAGCCCTGTTTAACAACAGTTCCCTGACTTCCTGAGGTGTCAACTATTATTTCTCCCAGGAAGTGAAAGCTACCTTAGTGGGACTTAGTTGTACAGGTTTTGTTATGAACTCATTCGGGCCCTCTGTAACCTGCACAGGTACAGAGATATAAAGCATAGTTTGTGAACAATGTGGCTATCTTGGGGATTACAGATGGCGTGACCGAGGACCTATGTGGAATAGTGGGCCAATGGCACTCTTCCTTCATCTTAAAAGATGCTGAGATCATTTTATTATGAATGAATGCATCAACATAGTCTCGGGCTATCTGAGCAGGCCCCACTTCCTGGAATTAGAATGGGCTATGAATTCTGAACATAACCTAGCTTTCCCCAAATCATATTGAAGTCCAGATGCAGCCTGGTCAATCATGGGGACTGATTCCAAAAGGAGGGGCTCCTCCATCATCTGTGTCCTCTGAAATCAGGAGGAAAGTCCTGATGCAAGTCTCCAGATTACTGGTCCACAGCTACCAAGAAATTGGCTTTCTTGGCTTTTTTGTCAATCCTCAAAACCAGTGCAACGGTCCAAACTCTGCTGTGGGTGTTTCCTTTTGGTCAGGGCCTTTTTCCATGTGGACCTCAACCATACACACCCCTTGATTGCCCTTGACCTAAGTTAGAACGTTGCTACAATTTCTTGGTGTAATAGCTTGCATTACAATGTCATTAAGAGAATGAGATGGGGATGATATATTTTCATTCAAACCCTCATTCACAGCCATAGAAAGAGAATAATTCAAAGAACATTAACTGCAGCTGCCAGACCTCCTTCTCTGTCTGTCTCCGAAACCTCGCTCGCAACGTCTTTTAAGGGCACCTTATAAGTTCAAAAATAGAAGTGTGCACAGATATTACAAGCAGTCTAGTTTTAAACGTGAAGAAAGTGCTGGTATTTGCACAGGTCTGCTAGCATGTGCAGGCTAGAGTTAGCTTGGTGTTCCCAGACTAGGGCATGCGACATGCTAGGTGCTTTCCTCTAGCACTGCTACAATGCATACATTACATTACAGCACAACAGCCTGGGAAAGAGTCCCGAGAACGGCTTGCGTCCTGCCAGCTATCATGAATTGCCAGCAAAGCTACCAGCTGCGATGCCTATGCAAGGTGACTGCCAATCACAGTATCCCCTGTTTCCGACTCTATGGGAGGCCTTTTTGCAGCATGGGAACGCCTAACCCTGCACCATAACATGGCCTGCCTTTTAAGTTTCAACACCCAATATCATGCAAAAACAAACCCTTATAAACTGCATCTAGTTATAGAAATTAGAAACAAAGAAAGTTGATGGAGTAGATAGATGCACACGTCGGGAGAAGTAAGAAAGCTGCTGATTAGAAATACAGGTAACATAGAAGTAGGACTTTCTGGAGTTTGCTTGGTGAAGGTGCTTTGGTCACAAGGGTGAACATATTGAAGCAGTCGGTTTGTTTGAGATATGGATTTTGTATGTGAAACCTGGGACGAGAGTTCCCTGCCGTGGCTGACCTTGCTGACAGAATTCATCAATGAGGTTTCAAGCTTACACAACAGAAGCAGTGGCACATATTGACCTTTACATCGATTTGGGACTTCTTTGCCACGGTCTATTAGTTTAATGCCAATCCTGTACACTGACTCGACAAAGGCAGTAAGTACGGCATTTTAAGAACATGCTTTTTTTTAAACTGTACTGTTATTTTTCTGAATAAAGCAAAATATGATCCCTTTTAGAGTTATTCAGCTGTAGGCAACAGCTTAAATGGCTTAAATGAAAAGCAGCACATAAAAAGGAAAGAGTTGAGTTGCAGGAAATATTTATTTATTGGTATTTCATTTTACATTCTCAGAGTAACCTAAAAAACGTCATGGCTTTAGCATGAAAGGTATTTGAACCCATTCGAAACAGAATATGGACCATGGGATAGTGCTATTTTGTGTGGGTACAGTTTTAAATGCATAAAACATAGAGACATAGAACATTGTTTTGGATCCACATCTTTCTGTTATGAACAAGCAACATCTAGCTTCTGAGCATGCGTGACAGAAGTGATTGAGGAGATCAGCAAAGCTAATCCCTAGAATGTTTAGATAAGTGCACCAGAGAAGGGTCTTGTCGCATTGGACCTACAGAGTTATTATCTGAATCATATGGACGTCTCAGGGCACCGGGTGTTCCACACCCTCCTTTTGTCCAATTTTAGACCAATTAATTTAAATAGGGAGCTTTTTTTGTATGGACAGTCTACCTGCATACAAGTGATGAATGCAAGTTTGTGAGGATCATGGGAGGTTTTACAGGGCACAAAGTTGGCAAAGTGAATCTCCTTTGTTGAGATGAGTTGAGGGCGATCCCCATAAGGAGGGTGGAACTGGAATCCAACTAGCTGATGACAAGGGTGACAATAAGTGATTTGGGAAAGTGACCTGTGAGATGGGGAGTGCATTTTAAAGATGTTCTGGGGGTTAAACCTGGCAGCTGTCGCAGTGGAGGTGATTAAGTGCTGACGATTCAGGTCACTGTCAAAGGGAATGCCAAGACTCCAAACCTTGGGAGAAGTAGTATTTAGGTCCGGGATAAAGGAGAGGTATGAGACATTAGAGAAATATCACTTCAGTTTTAGAGAAGTTGAGCATCAAATAACAGAGACCCACTTACTGACCAAAACCAGATATGCAGTTTGTGATATCATAGGACAGCTCAGGAGTGAAGGCATTGAAGGAGAAGATGGGAACATAGTTTAGCAAAAAGATGATGGGAGATTCCAAAGGAAGAGATGAGTGTGCCAAGAGAGGAGGCACAGATTGTGAAGAGTAAGGCACCAAGCACAGAGCCATTTGATATTCAGTTCTATATCTTTTGCTTGTGTTGAATTGTGAATGCTGTTTCCTATATGCCCCAGGATCAATTTCAGGGCTATGCATTGAGTTTCACTTGTGGAGGTCTTGGTGACAAGGAGCATCCAATACTGGCAGCTGCTGAAACTGCGCCAGCTGGTACTGGATTTGTCTATACAGTGGTTTGGGCACACTGCAAATATTGATAATGCTTTTCAGAGATGGGTTCTCTGTTCACCCTAGCCATCACCGCTCCTCTGATAACCCTGTTCCCTACCTTTAACTCCTTAGGTCGGTCCCCTTTTTGTAGCGCTCCATTGCTTCTCAGCTAGGTTTGCCCTTTATAAATTCCATACGTGATATGTGACACTTGTTTTATTAAGTCATCATACACAAGTATCTAGACTAGTATCTGGAATAGGACTTCTTTTAAGGAGCCGTCCACCTTATGGCTCACCCAGTATGGACAACATAAATTAGTCTGGCTTTTCTCTGTATATATCTTTGTTTCCAAGGAACCCTGTCAGCCTTAAAGAATGCTTAAAAGGAATAGTTTCCAAATGTGCATCCTTTGTCATGGGTTCAATTGCCCTTAGAGATTCAAGATGGAGAATCTCTGGAGTGCAATCAAGCTCTTCTAGGAGATGTTCTGCTAGGTCCTTTCATCTTAATTGCCAACCCTACCTCCACATATCAGCTGTATCTACTTCCCTGCACTTCAAGCACCAGGTAACACAATATTTCTCTATTAGAATTATCAAATGAGTCTCCTAGTTCCACCGACTTCTGGCAGCAAGAGACATACTGGCTACTGCAACCAGCCAAGAGATAGGATGCCGGTGCAACAGCGCAATCACTGCAAACTGCTGCAGGCAACTAAGTTGCAGGTGTGCCTTCACATCAGAGAGCCGGGAGAGCAAGGGGATGCAAAACACCACAACGCTTCAAGAAGGTATTTTTTGGGGAGTCTCCTGAGAGAAGAGACCAGGAACACTAGTGGGAAAGGGCAGGTTGATAGAAGGCAGAGCTGTGGAAATGAAGAGAGAGGAAAGAAATAGGGAACGGACACTGGATTCATTTCACTATGCAACATAAACGTTTGCCATTGGTTCACTTGTGTTTATAAATAGCTGAGTATGGGTGTTGCGTATCTTTGGGTAGAGCACACCATTGCCTAGTTTTCTTTTCTACCTCTGTCTGGCCAGTGACTTCCACTCAAAAATCCTATATGGCACACAAAAACATGTATCCTTTCTTCTACCTGTCTGGCCGTGACTTCCTCATAATAATCCTTCCATCAAAGGAAATACTCAGTATTAGTGAGTAAGATTTCTTTTCAAAATCATACATTTCATAAAATCCTATTCAATTCATCAATAACAATTGAAACATGCTGTGTATAAAATAGTTGTTTAAATACCTATTATCTATTTAATTGCATGGAACTATATGACACTATATGACACAGCATATCTCTGCAAATTCATTATAACGTGTGCCTGTATTGTGAACCAATCAAGTTGCTTCCTTCCTTTGGCATTTGATCCTAATTAATGACTCTACAGAAGCAAGAATGGCAAAGTAGTGCCTCTCTGTTCCTTGTAACACTGCATGTTGAGCAGGCATTTCTAGGGATTATATGGCAGCTTCTATGGCAGGTGAGGTCACTGGTTGTGATTCTCTTCCTTCCTATCAGAATCGTTATTGTAGCTTTTTGACACTTGCTAGATATATTAAATATTAATTTCTCCTTTTATTTCTATGGGCCTAATTACAAGTGCTCCGGTCCTGAATTAACGCTGCCGGTATAACCATACCGGCACTGTTTCCTCGTCCGCCCAATCATGACCCGCTGCCCTGGAAATGGCACCTCCCCCAACCGCCACAGCAGAGTTAAGGGTCCCGTAAAGTCCACCTTCACGGAAACCCCTCTGTTACCGGCAATACGAAACACAGTGTCAGGGGTATTGACCCACGTTTGGACTATTATGCTGCAACATTTGGTGCTGTGGGCTTAGGAAATCCAAGATGGTGGAAAAGCCCACATTTGCACCAGAATCCGGGCGAACCGCGCAGTCTTTGCGCACAACAAAATGGTCCCCTGACCTGCCACCCACCAGTGCGAGCGTGATGGGCCAGGAGTGCCATGGGTGAAATGTGTGCCAAAGGAAAAACAGCAGTGCCGGTTAGCTCAGAAAGCGCTTTGAAATCACCTTTGTTTCTCTGAAATGCAAGCTAAAAATGCCTACTTTATACATTGCAAGATATTCAAAAATCTCACTGAACACCAACAGACATTTGGCAGAAGGTAGACTTGTGTGCATACAAAATCTGGAAAGAGAGAGAGCCTAAAATAATGTTCATAATGAAACTGGCTGAGATGTGGATGTCAGCAGCCTAAGTTAAATTGGACTGAAAGCCACTAAAATCTAAATGTTTAAAATAAATGAGTGACCTACTGTTGAGTGTCACATAGTTTTGCAACTGTTAAATGTCATAGTTTTGAACTTAGAATCAGCGTTCTAGCTGCATGTGTAAAAATTGTAAGTTTGATTTGGATGAAGAAAAACTGGGAACAAAAGTGACATTTGGCTGAAGCCTGGCTTGAATAGAGTGAATTCTGCCCGGCAACTACCCCCGACAGGAGTTGAAACTTGATCAGCAGCTGTGTTCCCAGGCCTGGCTGCATTCTGCTGCCCCTGCCAAAAGGAGATGACACCTCTCTGATTGAATTAGGGGAGTGGCACCTGGGGACTGCAGGAAACTAAACAAAGCACTGGCTTGGGCTCAGGCAAATGTTATATTAGGGGGGTCGTAAATGGCTTCCTCTTGGAAGAAAACGGGGAGGGGCACTGCATCTGTGAGCAAGCTGAGCTTGGGGGAAGTGGATAAACCAGAAATTCCACCATGTGCTTTGGAAAACCACACCCCTTTGGGGCCAGAGCATAATTTTAAAAAGATGGATAATTCATAGTGCGGACTTGTAAAAATTATATAAATAACATCATCATTCTTGTGATTTTTTTTGTGCACATTTTAAGAGGTGTTAGAACTCTGTACCATGTTCTGAAGCAAAACCCCATGAATTATGGAGATTGCAGACACAGGGTTCACGCTAGAGAAATGAAAAGTTACTGGAATATGTGTAGAAAGGCGGTGTACATGTGTGCCATTTTTGGTAAACGTCCGATATTGGTAAACCAACTAAAAACGAAAAGAAGTTGCCATTTTTTAATGCAAGCCCCCGGGAAGATCAGAGTTGAGCCAGAATGTACCTTAAGTCATCTGCAATCTGTACATGTAATGTCAACCACTTGTGCATTTGGGAAATATGTTTAGTTATGAGAATGAATTGTAAAGCAAAAGCAAAGGGGCGTTTCTTCAATAGATTGTAAATGGCAGCATCACCCTGACTCACAACTCAGTTCCCCCAATCAAGGGAGAGAGGAGGAACTGGCCAATGATAAGTTGAGAGGGTTGGGCATGCAGAATGAGCCGACCCACCCACTTTCTAAACACATAAAAGGAGACTATGCAGGACAGGTAGGGACATTTAATTTCCATACCCTTGCGGAGCACGCTGACAGACGACTTCACATCCAGAGATCCGGACTGACTCCAGCAAGACAGAGACCAGAACTTGGAACTCTGACTCCAGAACTTAAAGCAAAGGCATAACCCACAAGCTGAGTTCTCTTCAGCATGCCTCAAAACCTAACCAAACTATTCACAGCCGGGCAAGCTGTTTGAATTCTTTGCCAAGAACTTTTGCCAGAACCGGTAGCAGACCCAGGAAGCAGTGCTGTATCCAGAGAGACCAGAGGTCCAGAGATCCGTGCAGTGCCGAGTGCCAGACCAGACTAGCAGAACAGAGCTGACCCAGATCGCTGTGCGCAGAACCAGTACCAAGTGGCGAGAGAACCGCAGCCAATCCTGACCCGATCCGTGACGAAGTCTCATTCCTGTCCAAAATATAGTGTGAGCACTCAGCCAGAACTGTGCAAAACCCAATCTCTTAGTTTAATATAATCTAATTCAAACTATTTTAACTTATTGAGAACTGCATCCTAGAAATTGTCATTCTGTCATTCTAAAGCTGCAAAACTGTCATTTGTCATTCCGAGCTTAATTTCCTTTCTGAAAATCTACCTTCACAAAATCGTCCATATCTCCCGAACCGTTTGTCCTAGGAACGAAATTTAGATTCTAAGCTTTCCAACAAGCCCTAAACCTACCTGCTACTTGCTACTATACTCCTTATAGTGCCTCCGTAATTGCGCTTGACGCACGTGACTAAATTGCCGCGATTTGACATTTTGTTTCATTCCAACCACGTGTAAAAACATTTGCCTTTTGCTTCCATCACGGAATTCTGTTTTCAACTTGCTAACCATCCCTGAATAATTGATAGGGCTGGCCTGAACTGATTTAAATTATCTCTCACTCACCCTGAACCTCCTATAGGGAATTAAAAGCAATTTGAGTAAATTTTTCACTTCATTGCCACCACATTTAAAAGGATTTTGCCTGTGTTTAAAATCATACCTGTTTTTCGCTAAGCTTGCTAGGGGGAACTGAATTTCGTATTGTATTGTGATTGTATTCCTGAGAATTGTGTGTGTTACTTCCATCTCCTTACATTGCATAGTGTGGGAGTGAATTGTCAAGGAAAAAGTGATCACATTATCTTTTGCTGAAATCATATCAAGTTTATTTCTGTACTGCCTTTTATTCATCTTTGCATCTCCTGGAAACCATAAAGCATTCTCTGATACCTTATTCCCCTGTTCCTAGTCATAAGTCACCAGAACTGTGCTATTGTAGGATTACCTATTGGTGATTACTGTTCATATTCACAAGTGTGATATCAATTATCAATTTATTATAAAAGTGCGATATATATATATATATTGTTTAATTCTCAAATAAACCTTTTAAATTTGCAAAACAAACTTACTTCTTGGCTCAGTGGGGTCAGGGGGATTCTAAGAGAGGGGTGTTATATAAGGGTTGTCATCCAGAGTACACAAACTGGACATAGAAATATATAAATAAAGGCTTCCCTTGGGCATCCCAGACCAGGCACCGTCTTAGTGGGATTGCTTGATTGGAGTCATTTAACAACCGCGAGCATCACAACTAGCGCGGACACGGAAACACCGCCAGAAAAATGGCGTTAAAACCGTGGTCATAGTGGCAGTATCGCCGCCAACGCGAACATGACATCAAACAGTGCCTGCTGAACTGAATCAGGGCACAGGTGCACCAAATCAGCCCAGCTGGACCCAGCAGCACACTGGGAGCCTACAAAAGGGCCACACCCAGGCCAACACAACACAAAACCATGCAGGCAGCAGCTCTAGTAGCACTTGGACTGGGCCTACTCAACCAACAGGCAGCACTGCACATGATGGCAGTAATGGTGTAGAGGAGGAGGCCGAGGCGAAGAAGGCGCATGCGCCAACCAGCCAACCCTGCACCTATGGCAAACCCCATTGTCCAGCCGGCACAACCCCGCAGGCAGCCTGCAATACCACGCATCAGGGCCTCACCCTGGAACCTTACCCCAGGACATATCCACACACTATACCGGCTGGACCGTCCAACAATCCTGTACATCACTGCCATGATTGAGGACAACATCAGCAGCCACATAGACACCCCCACCGCCACCCCCACCCTCCTGAAGGTTGTGTCTGTGCTGCATTTCCTTGGCACTGGCACCTATCAATACACGGTCGGTGAGCTGCATGGCATATCACAACCCTGTTTTTCAAAAATCCTGGTACAGGTACTGGATGCCCTGTTGCGCCATGTGTCGGAACACATAGCCCTACCCCGTACCCTCCCCGAAGTCATTGCCACCAAGTTGGCCTTCCATGCCATAGCAGGTATGCCAAATTGCATAGCGGCAGTTGACTGCACCCACATTGAGCTGACAGTACCACGTGCAATTGAGATGGTGTTCCGCAATAGGAAACAGTATCACTCGTTGAATGTACAGATGGTATGTGATGCCACGCTACTGATTACACACTGCTGCGCACGTTTCCCAGGCTCAACCCATGACTCAATGGTACTGCGGAATTCCACGTTGCCACGGTACATGGAACGCTATGCTGGACAAAACACATTGCTTTTAGGTGAGTACAGCTGACAATGCTCCGACCCTGTTGAAGTGGTTTGTGTGTCTCCAGGCCAATGAGCAATGTGAGTGTGCCACTATGAACGCACATGCATCACCCCCCCTGCCATCAACCAAATAGACAGCGGATCCCAAACATCACAAAGGAAGACATGACAGGTCAACACAGTGTTCCCGTACACACCCTGCCACATGAAACACACAGCCGATACTGTCACTGTCCCATACACCTTCTGCCACTGCAAACACCCACCCACAAATGGAACACTGCCTTCCCCATGCACATGATGCCTGTAAATGAGACGTCCTGCATTAACTACTTCATTACAGTGGAGTGACTCTGCCATGTGTGCACATCACTGCACTATGCCATACTCACAATCAAATGTCACCCGCAGGGCAGAGTACGCATGCATGTAAATGTGTAGGTCAATATCCATTTGGCTACATCCACTGTGATGGCCGATAAACACTTCCAACCACTGCATGGCACACATGCATGAATGAACAAGGATACAAAATAGCACAGCATCAGATGAAGACAAGATACAACAAACACTGACATGTCCCCCCATCTACATCCCATGTAGGTGATGCTGGATATGCACTCACGCCATGGATGATGACACCTGTACGGAGACCAAGGAATAGGCATGAAGAGGCATACAATATGGCACATGTCCGCAGACGTTGACTGATTGAGAGGACATTCGGACTGCTGAAGGCCGGTTCCACTGTTTGAGCAGATCTGGCGGATCACTGCTGTACAGCCCAGTGAAGACGGGTAAAATCACGGTCATATGTGCCATGATGCACAATCTCTGCCTGCGCAGGAACATCCCAATGCCCCCAGACGCAGATGAAGAAGATGGGGATGGAGAAGGGGATGGGGATGGGGATGGAGATGGAGATGGGATGGCACCACCTCCCCCTGGGGGTGCACTTGATGGCCAAAGAGCACGGGATGAACTGATTCGCATTTACTTTTGAGACACAGCACATTCACAGCAATTCATGGACATGGTGATGACAATAAATGATTTGTTGTACTGCAAATGAAATGATAGATGGCCACACATGTATGTTTTGATTTCAAATGATGATATATTGATGAATTAACAACAGGGAAGGAGGTGCAATGGTTAGGGAAGCTGTACACCCGTACCCACCCCCACCCAGACCCCAATGTTCAAACACCCAAAACAACCTTCCCCACCACCCAAACGTACCCACCCCTCACACCCTTCAAGTCCACGTGTGTCCTGCAGTGCCCCACACACATGCCATCACTTCCGTGTGCGCTTCTGTGCCTGTGCATCTTTGCCCGAGAGCCCCGTTAGCCGACTCGAGCACCTCCTTGGACTGGCAGTAGTGGAGCTGGATGAGGTGGTGGTATTGGATGGCACAGAATCAGGTATAGATGGCATATGTGCAATATTTGCCTGTTGCCCAATCAACATGGACTCTATGAGCCTGGAGGTGTTGTCATTACCCTCCCGCACATGGCGTGCCAGGGTGACAATAGTGCTGGCAAAGCATCCAATGGACCTTGATAGGCGACGCACTGATGTGCTGTAGCATCCCCTCTGCAGCCTAGATTCCTCGAGCTGCCTCTCCGCCAGCTGGGTGAGGGTAGCCTGCTGCTCCTCCTTCCGCTGCATGCAGGAATTAAGCTCTGCCATAGATGGGGTGGGTGACCTCATGGGACTTCGGAGTGATGTGGGACTAAACTCCAGCTGATGGAAGGATCCCAGGTCATCAAATGTGGGCACCTCCGCCTGTGGCCCAGTATCAGAGTGCTCTGCCGGGGCACTGTTGTCACTACAGGCCGCCTCCTCTGCAGTGCAGCTGCCTTCTGTGTTGGTTTGTGTGGGCACGATGGGTTCCAGTGGCATCTGTGTTAACTCATGCAGCATGAGACACTGGGGATGTTGGTGGTGGTGGCCGGCACATTTGTTGCAGTTGGTACTGGGGGCAGAGATGCCGAACTGCTGGGAGCATCCTCTTGTGCAGGGGCGGTGGCTTGGACACGTGCCGGTGCAGATTGCCTGGCCTGTTGTGCAGTATCACTGTCACTTGACACGGCTGTGGGGACACAGAGGACATGCAATTAGTGTTGTGGTGGTGGCTGATGGGTGCATTACATGCATCATACAGGTTGATCATTCAATAGTCTTAGTTACATGCATCTGATTGTTGGGGGTATGCATTGTTGTGATATTGGTTGCCATACGGATCATGATGGGTCCTTTGGCCCAGTCATGCACTGCTTGGGGGGGGGGGGGAGGTTGTTAATGGGTCCTTTGGCCCAGTCATGCACTGCTTGGGGGGGGTTGTTAATGGTGTTAATGTGTCCATTAGCCCAGTCATGCCATCAACATATTCTCATGTGGCATTCATGTTTCATCACTTACCAGCATCTGCAGGTGGGCTCACTCCTGCCTCAGCCTCCCCGATCCCATGGATGCCCTCAAGGTGGAGGACACTGCTGCAACGCTCCTCTCATGCTTGCAGCCTCAGTGGGGAAGGGGGTCCGCCACCTGTCCCACTGCTGCGTTGGCAGTGTGTGGAGATCAGGTTCTGAACCCTCAGCCTGAGGTCGTCCCACTGCTTGTGGCAGTCCTTTACACTCCTCACAGTCATGCCCACAACAGTGCACTTACGTGCTGCTTCCGCCCACACTTCCTTCCTCCGCTGCTGTTGGCACGCCGTTGATCGCCACTAAACAGCATCCCTGCATGCTCCACTATATGCTCACCAGAACAGTTAGCTCCGCCTCAGTAAAGCGCTGTTTGCGCTGCCTCTGAGCTGGAATCCTGGCAGACATGCTGGTGGTCCCTTTTGCCTTCACAGTGTGGATTCTGCTTGTGCTGACTCTGGATGGCAATGGATTGTGCTTTATATGATGGCCGCCTCTCTGTTTCCTGTTTTGGCGATCATGGTATTTCCGGTTCCGTGTCCGTGGCGATGGAGGCGGACACGGTTTTTGCGCTACTTGTGGCAGCGCTATGTCCATTTCCGTGGCTTTTTACGTGATGGCGGTAACAACGTTTCCGCATCCGTGTGGTGCGCGTGACCGACAGCACGTAATCGGACGGTCTTTCCGCAACCTTGCGGACACGGAAACTTTGTTACCGCCGTCAAGGAATCACTGCGGTCCAAACCTGACAGGTTGTAATGAGGCCCTATGTATTATTTTGTTAAAAGTGCTAAGCAGGTGACGAGCAGGGTTAAGCTGGGGCATAAAATGTGCTCGGGTAACAGTAAAAAAGTGGCCCACAGTTTCAAATGGCAATCTGTTCCTTGGATGATAGACAGTTTGAGAAGTACCCACGAGGGAATGTTTCGCAAAATGTGTTGCATATAGTAAATTTTAGGGAACATTTGTTCAGTAATATTGGTCAAAACTTATTAGGCACTTATACAGCAAGTCCATAATATTTCAAAGTGCCCACAGGGCAACAGGGAGGGAACAAGGGAGTGATAGAGCTCTCTGAGCAGAAATGAAAATTATATGTATGGGTTAAAATGCCCCCTATCGTACGTTATAAGGATATTGCAAGTCAGCGAGGAGTGTCATTACCAAATAGAGGAACTCCGAGCTGACTTGCAGTATACTTTTTAGAAATGGTAGGGGGGATTTTATTACTTGTAATACATGGTCACACACTGACATCCCCTGTACTGCCTGGCCTCTTGCTTAGTATAATGTACACGATCTTCCATTTGATGTTACATTTAATCAAGTACAAATTGATTGGATTTTAAAAGCTAATATGCAGATTCTAATATATTTTAGAAAAAAGGGTTAAGCAGTTTGATAAAAATGCATTAAAAAAAACATTGTCATGCTGTACTTTAAAATAAGTGATAGTATGCAGATTCTTGGTCACATTTGTTAAACTCCAGCAGTGCACAAATTAAATATTTGCCATGAACAGTTCCTTGTCAATTATTGTCTGTAAAGTGGAAAAGAAAACTAGTTTACAAGCAATTTAAAAGCTTCTCTTAGATTTAATTAAGTGCTGAAGTGGCAGCTCACATTCTGCCCTGTGCTGGCTGAAGCAGCAAGCAGATGATGTCACAACCAAGCATAATAACTGATTACAGAGCACTTGTGATGTCATTATCTTATTACAGGTCATTTGTAAAGTCACAAATTGCTGAAATAAAACATTATTTCCAGGCTTCTATATGCATAGTTGAGGCTTTGATTTAATATAATACAATAATGCATTCTAGGTATACACAAAACACGGATTCACAGACATATACACATTCTAAAATAATTGACCAATGTACACAAATATTGAAATTAATTGAACAATTTTGTTAAAATTAAGATTCTAAAAGCAAACCATTTAACTTGCTCCAGAATGATAACATTATCTAAGATAACCTTTAAAGCAGGGGTTCCGTATTTTGCATCTCTCTATATGCTTTGGATTACAACGCCCGTGATCGCTCAACATGGACTATGCTTGACTAGGTCTGATCGTAGTGGAAGCCCAAAGCAAGTGGAGAGCCACTGGTTGAAGAAATTAGCTCTAGGGTAATAGATTTCCAAAACGGCCAATCATTGTGCTTCATCCCCATTTTCTGAAACCTGGTCCTTCAGAAAGAAATACACCTTTGCCCCTGGAGTGTCTAGAATAACCATCAATTTTCAATTTGAAGTTTAAATTAGGATGAGTAGAAGTTGGCTTCCATCAAATCCAGGCTACAATGTAATTTACTCTGACTGATTCAATGCCAAAGTAGTTTGCTGCAACATGAACTGATGCTTAGAAGAAAGATAGTTGACATACAAAGACCCACTTAAATAGAGATTGCCAAATCCGAGTGAGCTAATGAGTGGCATTGATTGAAATATGTCATCTAGTATTTGATCCTCATTACAAGTTCAGTAGTGCAGTAAAAATGTGGTGGTAGTTCGATTACTGCCAATGTTTTGCCAGTAACGGCAATACCATCGAAATACCAAGATTGGAGGAAAAGTGGAGGATTCACCTCCAACGAAATTCTGGAGGTAAATCCTCAATTTCTTCTCCAAAAATCGAAGGAATTACTGTGGCAGAAATTACCGCTCAGAATCCCCTGATGCTTTATGGACCTCAAAAATGGGGATTTGCACTGCACTTTCACTACTCGTAATCCCAAGACAAGCCCACAGGACCGGTAACAGTAAATGAGTTTGGCTGTATATAGGCAGACTTACCACCAAATTACAGCCAAACTCGTAATGATGCCTTAGACTGTACATTATGTAAAAAATGGATGGGTATGTTTATTTTTAATAATTTACTTATAGTCACATGTTATGTTGAAAAGTTCTATAGTGTAAACCTAGATCAGAAGCACTGAAACACTGTACAATAGAAGGTGGCGTGGTAGAACAGTAGAAACCGTCAAAGGGGTTAAAGGTATGCAAATGACCGATGTTAATGTTCAGTAACGCGTTGTTTGAAGAGCAGTGTCTTCGCCTTTTTTCTGAAGTGCAGGAGCGATGGAGGCAGTCTAATTTAACCTGGTATGAAGGCATAGCAGCTTAATGGATTTGTTCTAGTTATCACTATTTTATAGGCATGTATTTCATCCTTATCATAGCTTTATTCGATTGCACACAATTTAGCCAAAACATTACGTAATACAAAAAATAGAGTAACATTTAAATGCCATAACTCACTTAGTGACCTATATAACTTCCAGTTCACAACAGTGCAATACATAGCAATTGATACTATGTATGTCGTTTCATGACTAAACAATCCAGTAAAAAGATACCAGTATAGTTCATATAAGTACATTATAATGAATGTCAAATTATAGAATCTTCATCTTCAGGCATAGGCGTAAAAATCCACTTTTAAACACTTTCCTTTGGAGCCATGATGCATGCATACATATGGCAACAGCCGAAATGTCTAAACTATCAGTCGTTAGTATATAAATGGTCATTGTATAAGCTGTGGTTCTCAGTCCATGTTCTCTGGCTTTAAATAAGATAATTTGAATGCAGAAAACAAAGAACGAAATGGGAGCACATTTTGATGAGTTTCCTCCTACCCAATCTAAATCTGAGGTCGGGTGCAATGGGCATATTATGGGTTGGTTAGGTCAAGATTGTGTTCATAACCGAATACTATTTTGTTAATCCAATACACACCAGCCAGTAAAGACTTTTGCATTTAACTACAATGTGCTCTTGTTTTATTTGGCTATCAAATGTGTGTGTATTATGACCTTGTTATTAGTATTTAATATTATTAATATTATTAGTGTTAGTTAGCGAGTCCTAGTGACTCTAATACCTATTTTACATGTTTGCACCATGGAAGAGAAAGCCCAGAGTCCCATCTTAGTACATCCATTAAGGCTTCTTTATATTTTGTAAGTGGAGAAGGCCATACATTAATCCAATGGAATAGTCGTTTCAGTTCTAATTATCATTAAGGCCACATACATTAATTTCAATATGAGGGTATACGTTTGGGGTTCCTTTAGGTAGTGCAAATACTCAGTTCAGGAATGTATTCTCTAGACTGCTAAATTAGTTTTTTTTTAAATATGACACAGGAGAAAGCCCTTGAGCTTCATTGGCCTCCTGGCCTCCTGATATCTAAAGGTTTTCTGCCTGGTAAGGTAGGCTGTTCATTGTTAGGGACTTGGCGGCAGTGAGAGCTTCAAACGGAAGACATAGTATTATTTTGAGGATAGGCAAGTACGCTTGAATTTCTTCTGCCCCATGATGAGTTGGGGGTATTGTGTTTTAGATGGTGTTCACAGCATCCAAAGCTGGGAGATCTACACCGAAGACATTGATCCTGTCCAGATGCGAGTATTGTCGGTGTCTATATTTTTATTTTGAACAACATTGCACATCATTTGGATCAATGCAGTTTGTAAATAGTTACACATAACGTCATATAAGGTGTGCAAACACACTTAAAGATAATAATTTAATGTCAACGTGTATTACAATCCCAATAAAGAACAGTCATAACCCCAGCAGAATGAAAGCGAGAGGGGGTAATCGTGATGTGGACTGAAAAGGAGTAAAGACAAATTGATCACTCAAGAGAATCTGAAGTCAGAGGGTATTGTGGTTGACACAGGTAAGTCAACAACTCTTTTTTTTTTTTTTTTTTTTTTTTTTTTTTTTTTTTTGTCCATCTGCAGACAGCTCTCAATACCACCATTCACCCTGCCTCCCCTTCTAAAACTCCCACATCCCTTCTAGAATCTACCCAACATTCTACAAACAAGAACAAAGCATAACACGTACTCCCCTCTTAAACTGTAAAAAAACAATATACAATAGAAAATGAAAGAAGATTAAATGGAGAAAAAAACAACAATGAGACACTCTGGTATTACGTCATGTTATGTTGATTTATATTGTGCACCACTACCAGCCTGCGGCAGTCTCCATTCACTGGCATGGCTCTATAAGAGAAGGGTGTGGGGAGGTTAGTGAGGATAGGGAGAGAGGATACAACTAGGCGGAACTGGTGTCTGTGAGTGAGTGGTGTTTTTCATGTGGGAGTTTGTGTGGGAGGCCTCATGTGTGGTAACCGTATAGGTAAAATTCAGTGCCTCGAGTTTGTGGTAGTGCTTTGCGTTGGTGTTAGTGTGTTGAGTGGGGTTGTGGTGGGTATGATTGTGTGCACTGGTTAGGCAGTGTGCATAAGGGATACAGAGTCTAGGGTGGCCATAGCTGTAAGATTATCCAGTGTCTTGGTGTGTAGTTGCATTGTTGCTGGTTTTATTGACTATGTGGGTGGTTCACTCTAGGTGTGCTTCAGCATCTAGAGAGGCTGGGTGTGAACATAGAATGTATTCTTGGTTTGTTTATGTGAAGTGTGGCAAGCCCAAGGTCTGGTATGGCGTATGTTATGTTGGAGGAGCATGAAGGTGAGAATGGGTTAGTAAGTTGGTCGATTTGTTGGAGCCTCTTGCGAGGCTCTTTGGTTGCTGCTTGGCGGCATCTAGCCTGGTGCTTGGGTGTGGTTCTTTGGCCCATCTCGTCTCCACTCTAGTTGTTTTTCTGTGGTGTTATCGTTGCTGGTTTCCTTCGAGGTTGCCATTGTCTCTTGAATAGCCAGGTTTTGAAACTGTTCCCTGAAGGTGATGTGGTCTTCTGTGGTTCTAATTTCTTTGGGCATGGTGTTCCAGATGTTAGAAATTAAACGTGAGAACGCTGTTCTGACATATTTTCTTTTTTTGTAGTGTTTTGCCTCTATTTGCAGGACGTTGCTGGATCTTAGATCCCTTCCTGGGCGATACCGGCTAATCTGGTCTTGAGGAATTCAGCTCCTTGTCTGTGCAAGGCTTTGTGGGTGATGCAGAGTGCTTTGAATTTGATGCACTTTTTACTGGTAACCAGTTTAGGCTTTTCAGTGCTGTAGTGATGTGGTATCTTCTGTTTCATCTTAATAGGATCATGGCTGCAGTATTTTGAACCCTTTTGAGTTTCTTGGTGAGTCTTTCTTGCATTCCTAGGTAGAGGCTGTTTGCGTAGTCAATTCTTGTGAGTATCAGGGATATGATTGTGAGGGTTCTGTGGGGGAAGGAAAGTTAGGGGAGTAATACTCTGAGCAGTCGTAGGAGAAAGAAGCATTTTTGGGTGTTTGAGTTGACTTGTGGTTCCAGGGATAGTCCTTTGTCCATGAGTATTTCTAGGTTATTTACTACGTCAGTGGTCTCTGGTTTTGTTCCCATGCCAGTCGGACAGTCCAGTTGTGGGTTCCCTCTCTCGAATCCTTTGGGTGAGAGCATTATTTCAGTTTTTGCCGGGTTCAGTTTAAGGTTGTTCATTGCCATCCAGTTGTAGATGTCTGTGATGCAGTTGTTGAGGCTGTTATTTTGTTCCTGGGTTCTGTTTGTTTTCACAATTGGTTGTGTGTTTTCTGCATAGTTGTGGTGGTAGCTCTGTGGGTTTGAATTGTTTTCATCCGTGGGCACATGTAGATATCAAAGAGCAGAGGAGAGAGGCTGGATTCCGCAGGATATATTTGTGGTGTTTGAGATGAAGGGGTGCTAGGTATGTCCAATTGAACATTTCAAGTTGCAATATGAAAATAACGTTTTACAGAGACCAATCACAAACCTACATTCTTTTCCAGCCCACTTGCACATCTATCCTTCCTCTCCTACATCCTACTTCCATAGTACCGTTCACTCTCCCTCTGACATCCATCCTCTCCTCCTCGCCATGCACTTTGTGGTAACTCCTATTGATCCCTCACTGAATCCCTGTCTAAAGTCTCCTCCCGGGTGTCCCGGGAAAGGCATGTGCTTCCTGATCCTGACCTTGGGGGTGGTGCTCTGTGGGAGGATCACCTGAGTGGAGAAATGGCTCAGGGAGGTCGGAGGAATCCAAAGGACGAGACACAGCATTTGCTTTCTTTTAAAGGAGGAATGTATAATAGCGTGTTGCCATCAGAACCCTTCTGTTGCACGGGCTACACACCTCACTGTGGGTGTAAGTAGTCAGAATGATTAAAACAGATAAACATCTCCCTCAAATTTAGGGAACTTAGACAATTAAAAAGGCCCCTAACTCCAAAAAGTGTAATGGAAGGAGGTTTGTAAATGTTAACCATATTTCATCTAAAAACCTATATTCCTCTTTACCAACCAGTCTGATGATTGATTTGCATAATATTCCTTTAATAAAGACTGTTGGGAAAAGAGATCAAAATCTAAGAAGGAAACAAATCAAGAAACCTAATTTTGTTAGTTGGGACTCCAAGTCCCATAATCCCCATAGTATTGGGGTGAGGAAGAGGGCTGCATAGGAACAAAGTTGTAGTGGTAAACTAATTAACTAAAATGACCCACATCTGGGGGAGATTGGGAGGATTAATTGACCCCCAGAGGTGCAGGCTATGAAAGATGTTGGAGAAGTTAGGGAGACTGAAGAGGTCCCAGGAGTTAGAGTCCGAAGCAGAGGAAGCAGTGTATGCTGTCTGGGCTATGTCTACAGGTGGAGGCAGGATTAATAGAGCAAGAAGACACAGGGACTAGTGAGGGTCCTCAGAGGGTCGGTGCCTCACCGTATCCCCCTTGCAGAGGTTGTGCAGCAGAGTCTATAGGTGGTGGAAGACACTGAGTGACTGGGACGTGCAGGTGATTCATAGGAGTTTGGGAAGCTCTGAGTTGGTGTGACAGCTGCGAGAGCGAACAACCAGAAACTGTTTGCATGGTCCAGGAGAGCCACAGAAGCTACCGGCCCGCGTGCACCCAGCGGGAGTGACTTACCCAGTAAGTTCCCCACTTGCAAGTAGTACCGGAGCGCTCAGATCCTGCTCACATGCTCCAGTTCAGTCGCGTTGTTCACATGTGCAGGACAGAGGTGCTTCTATTGAATATCAAACTATCAGAAAACCACGGTGGTGGCGGTTAATTAAACAAAGTAGCTGTGATGTGCCTTTTGTGAGTTTTTAGAGATCCCAACAACCCAGTGAGAAACCAGTATTACGAACTAAGGCATGCAAGCAATTCCAAAGCCAAAAGAGAGCTAAACCTGGGCTAGTTGAGTACACCATGCTTTGCCAATAACCAGAAGAGAGTAATAAGAACCCCAAGGGTTGTAGGAGGTGTGACTCATATGTGGAGAAGAATGTGTTTAATCTAAACTCACAACGCCAAAACCAAGATACCCACAGAAATAGACTGTATCCAAGCTACTGTTTAACCATTGGTTCAGAAGAGAAAGAAAGTTGACAAACAAGCTGCACTTCTGAAATAAGTTATCCAGAGGGAGATAAGCATTGTTTGTGGAGTGAATTCTATATTCCCTGAAAGCTTCCAGCATTTGATTCCAAGGAAAACTATTGAAGTTATTCTAAATTGAAAGGTACCGTTAAATCATGTTTCTCTTTTGTTGTTGCGGAAGTAGATGGGCAGGCGAGTATACACATAGGGCAAGAAGTGATTGCCCAGAAGAAACCTGGTGAAAGCATAAGCCAGGTAGTAGAAGGTCCAAGTGCGGAAGAGTGTTAGTCATACAAAACATATTGAGTTATTACATTTGCGAAAGAGTTGTGAAAGCTGACTAAAGAAAAGTTACAATTCTTTCTGCAGTTAAAATTGTGGTAAACCATCCAGACCAAATGACTTGTTACTGCAAATGCGCAACAGTTCTTATTCCAGGAGGAGTGAAAATGTATGACTTTTTCAAGAATTATGGTAAACAATCCTGACCAATTTACGTGTTGTTACAACAAATGTGCGACATTTCTTATTCCAAGGGGAGTGAGAATGTATGACCTTCTCAAGAATTGTGATAAATCATCCTGAACAAAAGCTTTATTTTTTCTACAAATATGAGACAGTGCTTATTCTGGGAGGAGTGAGAGAGTATGACTTTTTCAAGGTACTTTATTGAAGCAACGGAACTTTGTGGCTTTGCATACAAGAATTTAAGAGCTGTGCTGGAATTTTGTGTTTAATCGGATTTCATTGTTTTTACTTTTTTCTTTGGGAAAACACCCTTGTTTTGATCTGGGGAAGGGACATTTGCCCAGACCACGACAAGAGACGTTTATCACATTGAGAATCAGGTAAAATTTAATTTAATGCTGTTGATTTGCATTGCCATATATTTCATTTTTGCTTTGATTGTTGTATTAGTCTGAGGGTTAGATATCCCTTGGTTAAAGTGTTTCCTTTCATTTGTTTTAGGCAGCAAATCCTCTTCAGGGTAGGGAGAGTGAGGCACCTGTTTATTTGATAAAATGGCAAAAGTTGAAAACTCTATACAAATGTATCCACCTCACATTTGTGACCCCTCACAACAGTCACATCTTCATCTCGGCCCTGATCCTTGGATCCTCCATACAGTGTGATGCTTCCCATAGACCACACCTCTCCACCCCAACAATCACCACACCACAATCCTCAAAGTCATTATCTTCTTTGGTCCCAAAAATTAGTCACCCAGACTTGTATGACCCATGTTGTGTTTTACCTATCCTCACTATGTGGCCATTCCCTGTATGTATGTGTGCCTGCGTCTGGAATGTTTGGTATGGAGTGTTCTGGTTGGAATGTTTTGATGTGAGTGCCTGTGTTCCTATATTGCCAGTTGGAAACTTAAGCTTGGCACAGGGGGACCGGTGGATGCTTCTATCCCATGTACTTATCCTATATTATACCTAATGTACTTACCTGTGTTTCTGTGAACCTACTAAATCTACCTATACTAAACAAGGCTCCTGAGTGGTTATTTCTAACCCCAAACCCACAACCTAACATTGGCGACGAGGATCTTGGAAACTGAAGGGAGCAGGAACATAAAAGGAGCAAGGACGCAGGTTGTACAAATAAAGACTGGTACCAGGAGACAAAGGGGACAAGGAAGTTGCCCACCAGGAAGAAGCAGGAACAACGGAGGCATCCACCGGGCCCCCCCGGCCCCAAGGTAAGCACGCCCCACACCTGCATTATTTAAGGAAGGCCCAGAACTTTCATAGGGGGGCTGCGCTGCGCGGCTGTATCATTATGGAAATGGCCAAGAGGTGTGCAGTAGCCAGTAGTTACAGCGCGTAAAAGGGCCGGGGGAGAGTTCATGAATAAAAGTGCCCAGCATTGCAGAAGAGCAGCGGAATAGGTGGTTGGAGTGACACGAAACACTTTGGAATTTGTTTAAGTGTCTTACCATACTGGCATTTCTCTCTTGAAGCGCCGTGTGAGAGGGCAGTCTGTGTGGTCCGGTATGGAGTGCAGCCATGACGAGGTGACGGTTGGCCCAGAGAGCTCCATTTGTGGCTCTGCTCATCGTTAAAGTGGTGACGTCACAGGGTGGCTGAAGGTATCAGTGATGATTGCTGGCACAGAATGTTTGTGCCAACGTTCTGGGACTCTGCAATGGAGAACGTCTCATCATAGAAGGCGGATGGAAGTTTTGAAAAGCGCACCTTTCGACGTGCTCGAAGCGTGTGTTATTTCCGGGTCTGAGGCTTCATTTCATCTGCGTGCTAAGAACTATTCATCAGGGAAGAGTACGGCAACAATGGCAATACGTCGGACGGCGCAGGTTGTACTATTATGGTGTGGAAATGACATCGGGATCAGAGTACTCGTTTGTGGCATCGTATGGAATGGATATTATTCAAGTGCATCAACTGAACAGGCTGCTTAATCGGATCAGTTTGTTTTGTTTTGCTTAGTACATATTGTGTCATTGCTGTTTCGTGGACATCAGGTACTGTACTAACGTTTTCTTTCAATGGATATGGAAAGCGATTTGTACAGCGGGATAGTAATTACATCCAGTCTCACCTGACATTGACCTTCTGAGTGGTCGAGTATTTAAATTGACTGAGAGTAACATGTTATTAGCTGTGCAATTTTTATAGGAAACCAGAGGTCAATACATGCTAAAAAAAAAATGTTTTTTGGGAAGTGCGCTAATATTGGAAAAGTTGTAGTGCATAATGTGACATTTCAATGAATAACAATGTTTTTGTGGTGGGTCACTTATGTTTGACAGTCAAGTGGTGATCTCAGTTCTGCTGTAACATATGAGTGTGGTGCTGTCACAGGGATGTGTGTGTGTGTGTCTGTAAACATGGTGATTGCAAAGTGGCCACAGTTTTATTCCATGTAGTGGAAGTTTGTTCCCAGTCTAGTCTAGGCAGAGCTTTGTTATTTGGCATATGATGGCTCCATGGTGGGCAAGTTATTATGTTGGAGCCATTTACTGGTTTGGTGCCAAGTTAAGTGGTGTTTTGTGTTGACAAAATGTGATTTTGGGCGTTTCATGGTGCCAATGTGTTTATGGCAAGTTGGGAATATTGATTGGTCCTACTGCTTTTAGAAGAAATGTTCAGTAATGTTTAAGTTGCACTAACGTGACCATTTCTCCACAGGCATTTATTTTTCGACATATGCTCTGAAGGCATGTGTGAGAGTGAGAGTGCTAAAAAAAAAAAAAAAAAAAAATGTTGAAATGTTTTGTTATATTTGGGTCTACTGCATTCCTGGGAAATGTTCATTCATGCTATGTCTTACATTAATGTAACACATTTTTCCCACAGGTGAAAGACCTTGAAAGAGGTTGCAAGTGTTAAATATTGGACTCGAGTGTAGGATTATCATTTGATTACCATATTTTATGCCAAATGATTCTAAATGTATTGTTTGGGGAATGTGTGTGAGGTTGCAACTGTTATGTAGCAAGCAATGTATAAGTGCAATGCTAAATGTTAATTCATATTGCCGATGAGGGCGCAAAGTGTTGCGGGATGCATTTGCCGGTGTTTTGGAGCAAAGAGTTTTACGAATGTGGTAGTATGTTCTATGGTGAGCATGGGATGCTCAATGGTGAGCATTTAGTTGCTCAGGCATGGTGCCTGGAGTGGTGGAGTGGAGGTTACTAATGCAAGTTTTGGTTGCTCTATGGTGAGCAATGGGATGCTCAATGGGTGAGCATTTGGTAGCTCAGGTTTGGTGCCTGGAGTGGTGGAGTGGAGGTTACTAGTGTGTGTTTTGGTTGCTCTATGGTGAGCAATGGGATGCTCAATGGGTGAGCATTTAGTTGCTCAGGCATGGTGCCTGGAGTGGTGGAGTGGAGGTTACTAGTGCAAGTTTTGGTTGCTCTATGGTGAGCAATGGGATGCTCAATGGGTGAGCATTTGGTAGCTCAGGTTTGGTGCCTGGAGTGGTGGAGTGGAGGTTACTAGTGCAAGTTTTGGTTGCTCTATGGTGAGCAATGGGATGCTCAATGGGTGAGCATTTGGTAGCTCAGGTTTGGTGCCTGGAGTGGTGGAGTGGAGGTTACTAGTGCAAGTTTTGGTTGCTCTATGGTGAGCAATGGGATGCTCAATGGGTGAGCATTTGGTAGCTCAGGTTTGGTGCCTGGAGTGGAGGTTACTAGTGCAAGTTTTGGTTGCTCTATGGTGAGCAATGGGATGCTCAATGGGTGAGCATTTGGTAGCTCAGGTTTGGTGCCTGGAGTGGTGGAGTGGAGGTTACTAGTGCAAGTTTTGGTTGCTCTATGGTGAGCAATGGGATGCTCAATGGTGAGCATTTGGTAGCTCAGGCATGTGCCTGGAGTGGTGGAGTGGTGGTGATATTATTGCGTGTTTTAGTTGCTCTATGGTGAGCATGGGATGCTCATTTGGTGAGCATTAATTAGCTCAGGCATGGTGCCTGGAGTGGTGGAGTGGTGGTGATATTATTGTGTGTTTTAGTTGCTCTATGGTGAGCATGGGATGCTCATTTGGTGAGCATTAATTAGCTTAGGTATGGTGCCCAGAGTGGTGGAGTGATGCGAGCATTTGTTTCGCTAGTAGAATTAAAATATGCTTTAGGCAGACAAAGGGGTAATCCCTGTAGGTTGTGGTAGCACAACCTGTGGTAAGTGAATGATGATGTAGGGTTTTTGTCGTGTGGTTGGTGGAAATGGTTGTGTATTAAATTGCGGGCTGGTTCCCTGGAAGTTTAGTCCATAATAAAGGCCTGTTATGGTTCTGGTGATTGTTGGGAGTGGTTTAGCTATTGTTAGCTTCCAAAGGATTTGGTAGGGGATAGCTTTATGCTAGGAGCAGTTTGCTGGATGGGTATTCAGAAAGATAGTTTTTTTATATATTTGTTAGTAATGCTGTTCCTTCTGTTTCTTCCCTTGATTGCATGGTTATGTAAGGGGGGGGATGTGTTGTGTTTTACCTATCCTCACTATGTGGCCATTCCCTGTATGCATGTGTGCCTGCGTCTGGAATGTTTGGTATGGAGTGTTCTGGTTGGAATGTTTTGATGTGAGTGCCTGTGTTCCTATATTGCCAGTTGGAAACTTAAGCTTGGCACAGGGGGACCGGTGGATGCTTCTATCCCATGTACTTATCCTATATTATACCTAATGTACTTACCTGTGTTTCTGTGAACCTACTAAATCTACCTATACTAAACAAGGCTCCTGAGTGGTTATTTCTAACCCCAAACCCACAACCTAACAACCCATCATGTGATTCAGTATCCACAACAAATCACCCACTTTGTGCATTTCCTCATTAACATTGTTTTCCTTATCAAACCTTTGCTTATTATGATCCTTTCCTTCCTTAATTACTTGCATTATTCACTGGCAGTCCACTGGCACTACAACAGCCAGACCAACCATCCAGGGAACAGGGTTGTACTCCGCCCTCGTCCCTTGAGTGATGCAAACAGTGACACGTTAGTAGCAGAATGCTGAGTGGTTCAATACTAACCAAATCATATGGTTAATTACTTCTCTCCACAGAAATCTTGCTATGTTGGCTAAATGCAATCCTTCCTTGATGAACCAGTTAAAGCGCTCAGCCAGCCCATTTGCCCTGGGATGGTACAGAGCAGAATGTGTATGTTTAATGGATAAACTGGCAAACTATGTCTTCCTCCCTCATCTCCAAAGTGAACTGCATCCCATTATTGACCACTATCTGTTTGGGCAACCCTTCCTAAAAGAAAATCGGACTCTAGAAATGTTACTGTTTCAATGGTCGTCATTTAAACAACCCCTTTCCACTCAATCCACTTAGAGTGGTCATTCACAAGTACAAATATGTTCTTACACCCACATCCCATTCCTTGAATAGGATCATTTAAATCCACAATCACTTTGGCCCATGGTTCAGATGGAACCGTTGTAGGTAGCAATGATGTCTCCATAACTGCTATGCGTGTATCGCTTGCCGTAAACTCATGACACTGTCAAATTCTCCTGTCAACCATCACATCCATATTCAGCTACCAATAACTGTGACTCAGCCTTCTCTTAGTCACATTACCTGATGATAACATTCTTCACAAACTTGTGGTAATACTGTGCTGGTCCCAAAATAATCTAAGCTGTTCCATATCGCCTGGTGGGGGCAGCAGTCTGCCCTTATGTACTGGAACATCCTAAGGGCCTATTCCTTTTAATGGATTCCTTGTAGTCCAGAAGTTGTACTTCTTGCATGCATATCGTGCATTTATCCCTTTGGATCGTTAGACCAGCTCTCTTCAGTCTTTCCAACACTTCCCTCAAAGCACAATCATGTTCTTTCATAGATGCTCCATGCACTACCACATCATATTGTCAAACTACTGTGTTCTTTAACCCTTCAGTGAGTGTTTCTATAACATGCTGAAAGACACAGCAGCTGATGCTAACCCGAAGGGCATTCTGAAGAGTTTGATTGCACACTCATGTGTAATAAAGGATGTTAGATGCTGGGATTCCTCCAAAAAACATACATGGTGAAAAGAGACAGATACATCCAATACTGTAAATATGTTTGCCTTCCCTAAAGTTGTAAAAGTGTTGGTTATGCAGGAAAGTGGCTATATGCCAACCCATATGTTCCAATTCAAGTCCCTATGTTCTACACAGACCATGAGTTTATCATTGCATTTGGTAATGAACACCTCAGTGGATAGCCATTATAAGCTCTCCATACTTTGTATAACTACCTTTTGCAATATCACATCTAACTCAATTTTTAGGCTCCCTCTTTCATGTGGTGTGGAACAGACCTCACATTGTGCACAATAGCTTATACACCCTCTTAAGATTGATGTGATGCACAAAGTCCTTTAACTCTCCTAGTTATCCATTGAATTCTTCATTGTAATTTGTCACCCAATTGTCCCTGACATCAGCCACACTGACTGGTTTGGCAGCACATGCTTCAATGGGGATTCCCAGTTCAGCCTGCTCATACCAACCTAGAAGGGAGGAGTCAATGTCTTGCCCGTAAACCCAGGCCTGGCATTGTTTGCCTTTATACTTTATCTCTGTCTTAAATTTCCCTAAAAGTTCAATTTTCACTTCACCTTTTGGCATAATGATTCATTGTGTTACTATCAACCTTCATGTTAATGTCCTTCCCATCTATTTGGAACGTGTCTTTGGGACACCTCTTGTCTTCTACAATGGTCATTATCTCAAAGACATGTTTTCGATAGCATGCATCTCTTTTTGTGTCGCCCAATCATTCTTGTTATCCTATTCCACATCGCTCACCACCATGTTGTTCTTGCACATGTGGGCAAAAGGGCCTTTGCTTTTGTATAATCAACATATCACTAACTTGGCTTGACAGAATTGGTTGCAGGTGACTTGCCCATTACTCCCAAATCTAAAACACTTGATGTCTTTCCAAATGCAAGTTCTGTTTGACTAAACACGTGTCATCCACTAAAGGCTACGACAATTTTCAATTAAAGCAATTTGAAATATTTTTCAAGACTTCTCTCTCTTTTTATGAGAATCCTGCAGTGCATTAACAAGTGTAAGCTCACCTCATCATTGACATTTTTGAACAACAGAGCTGAAGGTCTCTGTCTGTGTAGATGCTTACATGGATGCAACCAATGACTTAACTAGGCAGCTACTATAACCAAGATCTCTCAAATTCTAAGTACTGAACACATAACGGGTCGCAAGGTATCACCACGAAAAGGTGTCAACCAAAAAGTCCCTCACCACCAGTCAAATTGATGTTCTTTTTGGGTCCAAAATAATTTTGAAGTTTCCACATAATTAGGCAAATTATTCTATGTTTCCTACAACTTGTCCATCCAGATTGGGAAGGCCGTCATAAATGTTGAGTCCTTCTGGACCTAAATTGTATGGCTTCTTTCCTGGTGGTGCTGGTGACATTTTCCCTGCCAACTGTTTTTCACCTACTCCTTAAAATGGGAGGTGACCCTGGTTCTGCCAAAAATTTCAGGGGTGGTGCCATAATTGCCATTGCCATCTCTTTAAGGATACGTTTATTTTTTCTTATGAAACTGGTCACTGGTCTTATGCCCACATGTAAGTTCTATTCCTTTTACCCCCTTTTGCTTGAGTATTACCTTCATTTTATCTGGTGCAGTGGAGCATGTGTCCTTGCACGTGGATTCTTTGTGTCCACCTGTGCACTCTCTAAGGTGATCTAATGCATTTTCTGCCATCAGCAGGGCCAAGTTTGCTGCTTTTGTAACCCAACACCACTCCTTGCGCCCTCAGCAGCACACATACCAAAACTGGGCTGAACTTCATTTTTTAGGTGTGCCACCGAGTCTTCCTTCCATTGCTGTTCCCCTGGGAAACGCAGTTGCTTCTCCTTGGCTGACACTGCATTGTTACGGTTTGTCTCAGGGCTCGCATAGATGCCCAGCCACAGCTGCAGATGGAGCTGGCCTGCCCCACACAATAGACCCTCATTGCCAGTTATTGTGCTCGAAACAGGTAAATCAGCAACTCTTCTTTATTCCGGTTCATAGACATAATTTCGAATACAAAATATTCGAAAGTCAAAAAGTCGAAAAAAAAACGTCGAAAAAAAAAATGTCGAATTTTTTTTTAATGACGTTTTTTTTTCGAAATAGGGGGGTTCCCCCCCCCAATCCCCCTTTTTTTTATTTTTACCTATTTTTTTCACAGAAACTAGAGCCCAAAAAAAATATCGAAAAAAAAACAATTCGACATTTTTTTTTTTCGACATTTTTGATTCGACTTTTTTGACTTTCGAAATTATGTTTTCGAAATTATGACTGGACACCCTTTATTCCATCTTCAGTCAGATCTTAATACCACCATTCACCTTGCATTCGCTTCTACAACTGCCACATCCCTTCTAGAAACCCCCCCCCCCCAAGTGCTTTGCACAACAACTCGCATCGTTTCTAGAACCCAGCCCAGGTTCTATGCACTGCAACCCACATACCTTCTAGAACCCTACAGCGCTGTACTCTTATCAAAGAGTTGAGACCTATGAAAACTTTTCTTGAGCTGTCACATACGGTTGTAGGTCATTTGGTCAAAAACCAAATGATCGAATGCCATTTGATCGAGAGTCAAATGGTCGAAAAAATTGTCAATTTTTATTTTTTTGAATTTTTATTTTTTTTATGTGGGGGTTCCCCCCAACCTCCCTTTTTCTATATTATTATTATTTTTTTAACCAAACAAAACTAAAACAATATATAAATAAATAAATAAAAAAATGCGACCATTTTTTTTTTCCGACCATTTGACTTTCGATCAAATGGTCATTCGATCTTTTATTTTCGACCATTTGACCGGACAGCGTCTCATACCCTCTACCATATACATGTAAATTGTATCAGAACCCTCCACTGTAGACAGTTGCACTAGAGGTCCATATATTTCTTATTTAGGTACCTTTTCTCCTATAGCACTGCGCCCATAGCATACAGCGGAGTGCCACGAAAAACGTGGTTCAGCTGTCACATGGTTTTGACCATTTCTAATCAACCCATGCCGCCAGTCTATGCACACTTTGTCTCACTACATACCTACACCAGGCATCTCTGCTTTTCTTGAAAAGTTCTGAACAGGCCTGAACAGTTCCTTAAAGGTCTTGTTGGGCAGTTATTGTATCTTTCTCCCTTGTTACCCAACTCTTTTTGTCTTGTGGCACTTTGAAACACCATTTGTTGGAAAGGCACCTTACATATTTCCCAAAAATATATTAAATAAACATTTGCTTCTGCATGCTCTGCTATGCTCCATTCTCTCGTATTTCCAGATCATGGTATTAAGAAGGGCTTTCCTACCTACAACGCTTCAATGCTTTAACAAATGACAGAAGGCGTTATACAAATGCAAGGAAACATAACATAACACCGGGAAGGAGGAGTAGGAGGAGCCTGGAATTCCAGGGTGCATCTTGTGGAAGAGTCATGCTCACCCTATATTGCTGGGAGTGAACTTCAGAGATTCACAGAGGTGACAGATAACACACAGTTGGAAACACTTGAAACATCATGTGACAGGCCTGGTGGGACATGTTGCTCATCGTCTTTTCACTCCTGCAGCAGCACTTGTTATGTGTACTGGGAGGCCAGATTTATGCGCTGTCAATCGAGGGGATCACCCACCTCCTTTTCCACTCCCTTGTCACAAGTCACTCAGAAAAACCTGCACAGGTACAAGAAAAAGCACAGGGATTGTACCATGACAACGAACAACCAGAGAGGCCGATAGAGGAGGACACACTTTCAGTTTCTTCTAACATCTCAGTGACAGAAAGGGGAGATGTGAAAATCATATCAAACAAAGATCAGGGAAGCGTGTAAAACAGAGTACTTGAACAGCGATAGGAGAGCGAAAATCTCACGTCTCTATCTTTGCCACCCCCATCCACTGGGTCAGACCGTAATGATGAGATGAGGGAATACGATGATCTAAACACATGTATGCTCTGTCAGAGTACGAACAAAAACAAGCATTGCAACTGGAAAGTAGTGATACTGCGTCGGAAGAGGAGAACACCAGCACCCGAGATGCAGAGTTTGTAGTATTAATTGAGCTTGCCCCTGATCTGCATACAGCCTTTTTGATCAGAAAACACATTCCATCATTATGTGGCATCCAGATTTCCGGCAGAGTCACCAGCACGCCCATCAGCATCACACCCACATGCATCCTAGCTATCTCCTGTTAGGCGATTATGAAAGTGAAAGCATGGCAGTACTTCGCACAAAAAAGCAACTATATCTGGTTGTATGCATGCTCTTCCTGAAAACAGTGTGCCGCATCTATTCAGTCTCATATGAGTTGACACCATGCACAGACATAGGAAGAAGTCAAACAATCTGAGGTACATTCCTCCCCATACCATCAAACAGTGAATACCTTATCTGCACTATTGATAACCTCAACAAGGTTATGGCTACAGAACGGCAGTCACCACAAAGATCCATGGGACAAAAAGTGCACTTCACCATTGACATGTGCACAAGTGTTAGTTGCATCGACTGCATGGACAACACAATGGGTGGCTGTTTCTTCCTCCAATAGCCAAGAGGGTTCCTGGAGTATTTCAGGGGCCAGCATGGGGCGTGAAATTCGATGCCAGGCAATCTTGTGCATGTGAGGGTTTCAGGGAAGAAGTCACCTGGGTGCTGGGATTTAGGAGATGGTGGGGGAGCTAATAGCACACTGGCTAAGGCCTTGTAGTTTGCCTTTGGGCTTTGTTGCAGTAAACAATGGATCAGGTGTCTTTGCTGCATTGTAAATTGGCAAGACAATACAATTCCCTGGTTTTGTGCATGTCCTTCACCATGTGATCACACACTTTATCACCAGTTGCTAGCCTGTCAACGAAATGGGCACTGTGACTTAGAAGAACAGCTCCCATGTTAGTCTGGTTCACCACCTCAAACATCAACTTCACAAACTCTAAGAGGGGCAGACGTTTCCACTGCAAAAACTGAAAATCGCAGACCCCGCCGGACCTGTTCGAACTCTACTTTGCACATGCTAGAAAGTGCAGGTGAGCAATGTAGCAGAATTACTGATTACTGCAACACTAATAGCAGAGCTGTGGATGGGGCATCTTTAACAACATGTCAGTGACAGATTCTCTCTAATGCCTGCTCTACACTACAACATTTTGAATATGCCACCAAGCATGTTAGTCACCACTACACATCTCTGAGTGAGGTTTCCTCATGGTCTACCAGCTTGAGCTATCCCAGGCCATGATGAACAAAGCCCATGCCTAATCAGTTGATGCCAATGTGGAACTGGCAGTGAGGGACCTGCTTTCAACCTTGCATTAGTCAACAGCTAGTTGAATTTTAAGGTAACATTGAGCAGCTGCTGGCTTCCTTTGTGGACCTGCGTTTCAAAGTAAAAGTGGCTGCTTTACAACCATATGCCTCATGTGATGCAAGCATGCATCCAGCAGCAAGAACAGCAACCAGACCAAATGTTGACAAGTGAACCATGCATGTCAATCTAAGAAATGATGGCTGCATTATTGGGCAGTACATCACTAACACCTGTTGAAAACTTTGAGAGCTGCAACATTCTATTATGGAGAGGAGTAGCTGTGCGACACCCTGCTCAGTGACGTGGGCCTCTTGAATACAGATAGGTCAGCAAGAACAGACAGCGGACCATCAACCATACAGATGCATGACTTCTATCTACTGCACATTCTGCATATGGGAGGGGATGTTGACCCATTGTAATATTGTTAGACCAAATATTCCATCTGACCGGTAGCACTCGTGGAAGTTGCTGTAGAATCGATAAGTGCCTGCCTTGAAAGTGTGCATTTTGAGAGTTTTTAACACAGCCTGGCATATTGTCTTTGACCACCGGGCACATCCACTGCTTAAGGATCTTGGGTATTTTCACTTGGCGCAGCTTCCCGTTATCATGCTATTTACACAGAGCACAGCAGCCAACAACGGATCTTGGGATTTTCTCAAAGGAAGCAGCCACCCACTAAGCTTCTCAGGAATTTCCACAGGATGCAGCTGCCCACTAAGGTCCTTGGGTATTTTCACAGGGGGGCGCATCACTTAAGGCTATTGAGCTCCTACACAGGGTCCTCCATCAAAGTTCTCATGCTGTCTGATAGAGCATTTCATGTTTTCCAGTTCTGAGGCACAGTCCCTCCTTTACAAATGTCTTGTTCCTCCCCCCTGACCAGTGTTCTGTGGGAGGGGATAGTGGGGTTCCTCTATGTGCCTCCTAAGGCTGCATATAACCACTATCTGGTCGAAGTCTGCAGGGGTAACCAACAGCCTGCAATAATTCTAGACATGCCTTCCTGCTCCTCCATTTCTTCAGTGGGGCATCCACATGAGGCCTCCATGCAAGTTGGCGGATCAGCACCGAGGGCTCTCTTCCCTTACTGACCAGAAAAACCTGACAAATAAACCCACTATTCATCAGAAGACCTGCCATTCTGGATTGGAGAACGAATCACCATGCTAGACTCGTAAGCCTGCCACAAGTTAGTTGGAAATGTGTCAGTGTCAGCAAAAACCTGTCCCATTCTCAGGGTAGGAATGAATCGCCTCTAAAAGATTCATACACTGCTAAGGGTCCATTTTAAAAGTTAGTCCAGACCTGGCGCAAATACACGAAAGGCAAATTGTCAGAAGGCTATGCAAGTTAAACCAAACATGTATTTTACGGTATTGTCAGCTTATGTCCATATATTTTTTTTAAACTCTTTTTATTAATTTTGCAACAAACATAACAATTCCCCCAATGCCCCCTCCTAACCAACACCCTCCCCCCCTCGGTGCCGCCTCGGGTTTCCAGCCACATTCCTTTCCCCGTTAGTCTCATAATGACTCTTCGGGTTACTGCAGTCACTGCAGATCTAAGAGTTTTAGGCGTTGCAGGCGCCAACTGATCCTGAAATCATCCCTGAGGAAGGCTAACACCTCCCCCCAGTCACCCGCAAATTTCTGCAATGCGTTGTTCATAGCGTAAGTAGCCCATTCCAATGCCACAATCTCCCACACTTTACGCAGCCAATCCTGGAACGTCGGTATTGCTGAGCTGTCCATATATTGTCAATCTACGCTTTTATTGTCCATCTTCAGTGCCAACTAGAAAACAAGCTTGCTTAACTTCCTGAGCAAGGGAAGTCGATCCTCGTTGTTGCATTTAGAATGTTCATGAGGATTAAGATTATCGATTATGCAATTTTCTTCCAGAGATTTCTAGAGGTCTCACAAACTCCCAGTAAACCCTTAACTCTTTTGAGTTCTTTCTGTTCAACTAGTCTCCCAGGTTTTAAATGACGCTTTCAGTACACACGCATCAAGCTAGTGACATGCCGTTCCTCCCTTTGATTGGTTGGCCTTGTTTAACTTACACGATTAATCATGGCATACAGTCCTAGCATATGAAGGACAAGTTGTAGAAGATGCTGGGCTTATTTAGACACCCAACTGTTTTCACCAGACTCACGTCTTTGTGAGCATCATAAAGGAACGGGAGGCAGATATGGTACTGGTGAAATGTAAAATAATAAACTTCATACACATGCCGAGATCAGTCACTGTTTAATGTTGTCAGGCCCCAGAACGTAGAAATTCAAAGTACATAGATTGAACATGGACTCACCCATGGCAATCATTTCTCCTTTGTGTTGCCCTCAGACAAACTTTGTTATGTGTAATTTATAAAATAAGGTATAGCTTACTGAAATCTATTTAAGCAAAACATGTCTTTTGTAGATACAAACTGTCCTGAAACATTTCATAATGTATACATTATAGAAAACAGTGCCCGCTCGTTTTAAGTTTTGTTTTCCAGTTGAATAGAACCTTAAGGGAAAAATACTAAGGGTGAGCTAAAGGCACTCAGTGACAGGCTGTGATAGTACTGACTTCAGAGAATAGATCCTTGAACCACGACTGCATTGAGGAGTGGATATTTAAAAAAAAAAAAAAAACTAGCATATAGGACGAACTAAGGGAAGTTGGTAGTAAATGGCTGTATCTGCATTGTGGTAGAGGTGGGAGAGTTTTGGCAGCAGGCAAGACAACTCTGAACTGTGACAGCAATTAGGAAGTACAGTGAATATGTATAAAAAAAAACCTCTTTCCAAAATTACTCACAAAGTGTGACTGAAGGGCAATTGGTGGTAGTCTGCATGAAGGCAGCAGAATTTGGAAAGGCCGTCTGCCTACAGCACTGCCAACATCACTGCTGAGGAAAAAGTATGCCTCAAGTTCTCTGAAGTCAATAAAGGTGAGTGATGAAGTGTGGCAGGGTAGAGTCTATGGGTAGATAGATAATAATACACAGTGTACAATCCTCCCTGTTAGGACAAAGGGCCCTTCGAGCAACATGAATTGGGTTCAGCTAAACGTTATAATTTGTGAGGCAGAGAACAGGCATTGGCCTCAAGGGGGCTGAATATAAGACTTCAGAGGCTCAGCCTCATTCAGGATAACAATGAAAGAGCCCACTACCATAGCAAAGTGGATGCCTCTACCCCCAAATCTAAAAGCACAACTCACCCAATTATTTTATCAGATAATTCCAATAGAGTGAATTTACTTCCGACTTCTTGAACACAATTACAAAGATGGGACGTTGTGGCATGTGTGAGCAGCAGGTTATTTGATGTGATAGAAATTGTTGATTTAAAGGATTCTTTTTTGGAATTGTATTATAGCCTTCAAAAAGGAAATATTGCACCTCAAGAAAAACAGCATCAAGTATGTATAATTTCACAATCATTAAGAAGTGGACAAATCCTAACATTCCAACAGGGTTTGTCCATAAATCAACAGATATGATGAATGATCCTACTATGACAGATCTTAGGTGTAAAGATGTTTCGAATGCCATCAGTTAGATAGATGCAACAGAGGGAACTGAGAATCATCTGAAATCCAGTTTATGATATTTACTGTCTCTGACAGGGGTCACAGGTATTGATGGGCATCACAACTTTATCTGCCTCTCGAATAGTACAGCATTTTTTCAAAAGGAACAATAAAGTGATCACATGTTCTCATACCTGCACCATCCTCTATTCGAACACTACATTTGGTGATACAATCATTTATCAAGATGTATGACAAAATAGCAGAGAAAGTGCAACAACATGTATTTTATTAGAAATTATGAATGGTCTCTGCAACACTTTAGTTGCAACTCAATTCAGACAAGATGGCTGGTAAATAGTGAAGCTTTACAGGGGACTAAGAACGTTCCAGAGTAGCAGTCTTCTTCATTGGCTAGCTGAAGAATATAAATACTCCACCATAGAATATATCACCGCTGACTTACCACTGGATCGATCTCCATTGTCTGCTACAGCTGAGAAGGACTTGATGCTGTGTAAACCTGTAAATGGAAAATCTGTGATTTCATTAGGTGAGTCTCAAAGTACCCTCAATACTAAGCCCAACGTTACTAGCGCATTACACCATACTTCAAAATCATGGTCTAAAAGGTAGAACAAATTATGTAAATGTACAAATAAAAGTAATTTAAGTAAGACATTGGTCAAAGGTAGACTGGTTAAGAATGAAGGTCATAATAGATGGCCTAGATGATGTCACAGTCACACAAAGACAGGTTTTATGACCTTGTTAAAAGGATCCTCTTTCGATGAAATTTAAAACAAAGGCTAAGTAAAAGATACAAGAAAGGACAGACGTTGACCAGTTGTGAAGATTTAAGTATGTTGTCTATCACTGTGCAAGACTGAAAAATTGAAATGTAAAAGCATGATGAGGAATCTCCGTTAAGTAAATCAGCTGTCTGAAAACTGGTTGTGGTCTCAAAAAAACGTCATTACAAAATATATCAGGGATCAAAACTGTTGACACGGAAAATCATTTAGAAAGTACGAAGCTGCTGCAGGTCAACAGAGACTTAAAGTGGGAAACATCCCAGAATATGAGTCCAGAAATGGAGCTTGGGGTTAAAAAACAACACATAAAGTAGATGAGAATAGAAAAACATGTTCTTCCTGTTGAATAACTAAAAAGAACTTCCTGAATGTAGATGTTGATCCAGTAAATAGAAAATGCATCATCGACTTGTCTAGTGAGATACTAGCGTGAGGTGATTTTTATTTATTCTACCTCACAGAGCCTTTCCTTCATCTACAGGGGAGTGTCACAGATGCCCACAGTAGGGGTAGTGAAAGGAATAGAGGCAGGGAAAAGCATATATAGTCACTGTGCATCAGTACAGTAGGCAACTACTTCCCTCAGTCATCCACACAGGAGTGGTTTGCTGATGTTGCATATATTGTATTGATGATCCACTGCTCAAACCTTCGCCCAACCCATTTTGTATCAAAGTATGCACTATAAATATATCATATCAATATACACTTCTTCAAATAGCAAACTCGAGATTGTGCCGCTGAATCACTCACACATTAATAGGCAAATTGCAACTAGATAAAGCCAATAGTTTGGGCATAGTCTGGCAAACATTAGAATTGCTTCTACCATTTTGTCAAATGCTCTAAACACCTGGACCTATTTGGAGATGAAAACTGAATGAAAACTGTACAGTGTCATCTCTCTTGGCTCATGTTTGGAAGGTAAAAAGTAAAGCAAAAGTTTGTATCTTAACTAAATGTCTAATAAAAAAATTAAAAACATATATACACTTCTTCAAATAGATGCCCCACACATACTATTCATGCTCAACTGCTGCTGACAAGATTCTCAATAATGAACACTCAATGCATGTTCTTACACTCTCATATATAGTGTAATTATTTTAGTTATGAGAAATAAGTAATAAAGAAACATTGCTACCATTATCGTCACCCCACATAACACACTAAATATGCAAACGCTTATTAATGAATATGCAGCTTGCATTGTCATTGCCTGTATGTCTACTGAAGACCAATCAATCATTTCAGAAGCATCTTGCTAGGTAACCTTACAGAATTACCTGGCTTGCTAAATACATCTTCTCTTTCCCAATGTGATATTAAATATGGGCAAACCGGGTTCTCATGCTCACTACTATCCCTAGAAGGTAGGGCAATGAGCACTGGAGGCTGGATGCTTGGATGCCTGGGTTCTGCTAAATACAAGAAAGAATCCCAAATCAAAATTACCATGGTCCTTTTTAGCAAAAACGCAGCAGAAATAGGAAAAATGCTTTAAAAGCAATCAGTGTCAATTGGAATTGACCATGGTGTCAGCAATAGTCAGTTGTGTATAGGCGGTGTGCTGATTTCCATACACACACTCAAAAGCCAAACATTCAATTTAGTGACTTTACAAAGTCAGGGAGAAAAAAGGAGGGATTTTTCCTCCTCCACCCTCCACAGGGTCTGCATGGAGCGAGTGATTCCAGTCTGCTCCTAGCTACTACTCCAGCTTCTTCCTCCTTCTCCCAGCTCTGTCAGGTATGCGTATAGCGCATTGCTTTCTGCCACCCCACTAAGCTAGCTTTTTATAATATCAGAGCTCTGTTTACTTTATGCAATCTCCTTCTCTCCTAGAAGAGCTGCTGCCCCATTCACTCGCAGCCAACAGGGTGCCTAAACCTTCAGCCTACATGCTCCCTTACCCAGACTTAGTGGGCTGCTGCCTAGTAACAAATTGCCATTTTATCAGTGATCAGCATAGTGAGTTGCTGTGTGACAACTAAAACAAGGCCAACGCAAGAAGCTTAAACCTTCAACTGAGTTGCAAGCTGCATTTTTATTGGGCTACAGCTGGTTGCTAAATAACCTCTAGCCTACATTCACCCATTCTCCCCCATATCTGGCCTTGCCTGGAAATGTTTTAGTTCCTTCAGACATTGTTATTGTCTACAAGAACATTTAGTATTATTTACTATAACAATCGGGAAAATGTGGAACACTTTCCTGACTGTAGGAGTACAGTGAGAGGTTTTGTTTATGCAATGTGCTTGCATGTTCCAAAATAAATATAGGGTTGACACAAAGCCTTGACAGCCATTCTAAACGTTTGTTCACTATTCTTACTTGTTAATTGCCTGAATATATTTGAGTGAACATGCCTACCTGCTGGCTACATGGCTAGAAATACCGCTCAACCATAGCCCTCAGGATAAATTACGTGTCACCCTTCCATGCGTCATAGAACAAGCCATGAAGGCATCTTAGAAATCATGGAAATAAGAGTGAAGAGACGAAAGAGCATAAAAACATAATATACTACTGATTTGCTAAAAAGCATTCACTCTGTATCTTCACAGGTTACTAAATACTAAAACATAAACAAATATCTTCTTGAGAAGAGCCGGTTGCACCAGGAGCTGGTTAGTAGACAACTTCCAGTCAATGGGCCTCATTACAACCTTGGTGCTAAGTGCACCAACTTTACCACCATGGTGAGTGGGGCGGTAAATCCCCATTTCCCATTTTCCCTTCCCCATTCCCATTTTTGCCCCATAGGGCATAATGGGAGTGGGGAAGGCGCTAATTACGCCGCCGTAAATTACGGCGGCGTAATTATCACCATGGCAGGTTAGCGCCATGGATTTTAACGCCTGCTAAAAGCAGGCGTTAAAATCAGAATCAGGCGTTAAGGGTTAACAGTGGCGTTAACCCTTAACGCCTGAGTTGTAATGAGGCCCAATGATGTATGTATGTAGATGAATCAGAGATGAGTAGATGTTCATCACACAAAAGGTTCCAAACAGCCCGCTGTCTGTCAGGTTACAGCTTTGGTGAATTAATAAAATATGTTCTATTCATTGTCACGATAAAATAAAAAGATGATAAAGATCAGGTTGGACCTGTCTGTGAGGATATAGAACACAGGTGTGATCCTGAGCCTATCTTCACAAAGAAGTCAAATATACTGGTCAATGGCATACGGTAGGTACAAAAACCGAACGGAAAAACTATCTGAGGAAGACATAATGGATTGGACAATATGCAAGAAAAACAGACTTTTAATACGTCCAAATTACAGCCGGGAGAATCAGTCACCTCTGTAGAACTGGAAACTCTCTTGACCATCCACATTGAGTCACAGTATTTAAAGAGAACGAAACACAAAATTAGAATACCTTACTAATATCAAGTGCATGTTAATTCCACGTTCCGTATTGGCTCCCACCTATAGAGAAATCTAAATACAATATACATTAGAAACCCCCGCCCATTGGTTAGTACTCTACCCATGATCATCCGAAGTTCAGCCCTCTATGGATGACCTAATTGTGCAGTCAGCAGAGAATACTTCATACTGATTGGCTAAAGTTAAACAATGTAACATTTACATAAATGGCATATCCTCACTGGTCAAAACCAATTCATGCACATTTCGATCTGCAGTCCCACTGAAACAACCCAATCATGTAATGAGTATGAACAGGGAAGTCCGCAAATTAGACACATAAATATCCTCTCCCATGGGCTCAGCCAAATTGGCAAGGTAGTTGCCATGCCTTGCAGTAGTTAACTTCTGCAACACTTTTTGCAACTCCCGTTTTGAAACATGTTACTATACCTAGGACACATTATTCTGGCTATCTCTTGGGAAACAGTTGGCTTCATAAAAACATAACTAAGGTTCGACTCTTTGGAAATTAATTTTTCATATTTATTTCTGCTAGCAAGCCATTTAAATGCAGACCCAGTTGTCCCAACACTCCCTATGGGGCAGTAGGACCATGATCTAGCTTTGACGCTTTGGCAATGCCTTCACCCAAGGCTTCGTTCACACCAAAATGTGCCCTTTGCAACTATTGTATTTTATCTATTGTTGAGAATGCAATTAATTATTCAACATTTCACTAAAGGCTCCTGAGAACAGCTAGCCTTGCAACAATAACAGATGTGTGTGTGCTGCGCCTCACCCCTCCTACACAGATCTTGGCCTACTAATTACTCACTCGGGGAAGCAGGAATAAAGTTTAAATAAATGGAAAAACAGATGCTCAGTATTGCGGTTTAATGCCCTGAAGAACAGAAATCTACACAGTCTGATGGGACCTAGTTCAACATGGCAAGAACCTGGCTAATGTGGCAAGAGGCCCTTATGCTAATACAAACCAGGGACAATATCTTATTTGCTGCCACTCATTCAACCGTGTGCATGGTAGCCTAATGCACTCTAAAGTGTGGCAAAACATAAGCAAAACTGAATCCCATTTAAAAACAACCTGCAAAGCTGCAACAAATGACAGTAACACTAACACTAAAAATGACCAACTCTACATGCTAATAGATTGGCTATCCTACTGTTGTTGGACTATTCAGCTACATTTGATCTGGTCAATCACCAGATCCTTACAGAACACTTGACCACCAATGCCTCCAATTGGATCAAATCCTTCTTCTCCAATTGAACTGCTAGAGATTTTGCGCTCACAACCTCAGCAGACCCGATCCCCATCCACTGCGGGGTGCCCCAGGGATTGCGCGTTTCCCCAATGCTTTACAACATATTCAAAAAGCTCCTCTTGGATTGTCTTGACATCATGTGTGTCGTATTCACAAATTACTCTGGTGACACCCAGGTTCTCATCATGCTGACAGGCTGTCACGAAGATTACTCTAAGATAAGTAATAAAATCTACATGGAAATTCAGGCATGGATGGCTGCCCACAGCCTTTGCTTTAATGACAAAAAGACGGAGCTCCTGATTGTCGGCACTCAGGCACGTCTAAACAAACTCGACCCTCAGTACATATCCTTCAATATTGATGGGAATCCGATCAAAGTTGCTAAGGAAATCAAAACCTTAGGAGTTTATCTTGATTCTACCTTGTCCCTAAAGAAACAAGTAAGCACCATTGTGTCATCTACGGCCTACACCAAGAAGCTGATCAATGCCTGTAATTCATACATTTAACTAGGCTAGTCAGAGCCTTAGTGCTTTCAAAGATTGATTATTGCAACACCCTATTCCTAGGATCTTCTGAATTGAACCTCAACAGGCTACAGGTCCTACAAAACAACGCCTTGAGATTAGCACTAAACATTCTGAGGTCCAGCAACATCTCGAATTTCAGACGGATGCCCCATTGGCTCCCTCTGCGTGATAGAATAACATTACACACCCTAGCTATCACCCACAAATGCCTGTCAAATTCCGCCCCTAAATACTTGTCCGACAAATTCTCCAAACACCAATCAGCCCAACCACCAGATCTTTCCACTCTCACTGCCTCACAGTACCAAGGTTCAATCTAAAAACAGCGGGATGAGCTAGCTTCCCATTTCAAGCCGCCAAATGCTGGAATTCCTTGCCTCCGGCCATTAGAATTGAACCCTACTTTTGTTCCTTCAGATCTAGAGTAAAGAGCTGGCTCACTGATAAGCCCATCCATATAAAGCCCTAGCATGCACTCCGACCACAGCTGATTTCAACGTACCTCCTAGTCACACTCTGTATTACATAGATACATGTGTTTTTATTGTATTCTTATTGTACTGTCATTCAACTGCTACCTATGCTCTTATCTGTATTTAATGGCTACTAGACCAACTTTAACCTTTGGTCGACTCGCCTGTTGCCATCCTATGTATTCCTGTAACGTTCTTAAGTCTTATCCAGCGCCCAATTACCTCAGGGTTAGGTGCGCGATAGAAATAATAAACAAATACAAACAAACTTCTGCAGCTTGTATTTCCCTACACATTTAGGGAGTTGCACCTGCATCACAAAAATGAGTTGAAAGAAAAAGCTGATTTTATCAGCAAGTCCTCAATGGATCCCAGGATGGAGCTCCCATTTGTTGTAGTAGAGCTTTCCAGTAGGACTTGAATCTCTTTTGACCAGTCTGGTGTTTTCTCCAGCAGGTCTCTGACCATTTGCAGTGCTCTGTTTGATGCTTCCACGAAGGTTTCTCTGGTGCTAATGATGCATATCATCATGTTCTGGAGAAAAGCCAATTTCAATGATAAATGCAGGAACTTCAGAGGTGTTAGCTACAATTCAGGCCAATTTAATAGCGCCAGTTCAGTCCACAATGGTGGATGACGGATGATATCGCTACAGTTTACCAACTTTGAGACAGTGATCAAGCTGGCAATGCCTGCAGGCACACCACAGCATGAAGCATTAAGCTGCACAGTGTAGGATCCATTAGGTAGTAATCGAGCTTTGCTACTAAAGGTTTCCATTCAAATTGCACTCAGTGTACATTTGGTGGAGTTTGAATTCTTCTCACGTGTTCTGATCTAGGTAATTTCCTGGCATCTTGCATGGAGTATTCCCACAGAGTCTTTTAGGGAATACTGATGGATGGTAGAGTTCCCATGTATCTCACACGCGTTGGTGTAAAGCACTTTGTAGATGGTTTATATTCATTGGATGTCTACTTGGGGTATGTTGCCCCAGGTCTGCAATTCTTCACACATCAGTGGCGATCTTGCTGGCATGGAAATGTTCAGTATCCCATGAAGTGTCCAGGAAATAAGGTATTTGTCCCATGCCAATATTCCATAGAAAGTATTTTTGATAATACTCAGCAGAGTGTAGGTGGACTTTGAAATGGCCTGTCTCTGAGCCTGTCTTGATAGGTGCAGTTCTGTCAGTTCCTCTGACCATGTGACGGTAGTCCAATCTCAAAATCCTGTAGACAGTTTGTTCAGGAGGTTTGTCATCTACAGAGGTTCAGAAACAGCTTTTTGTTCACCTTGTAAGGATTCCAAGTCTACTTGGATGATCTGAACTTTATCCACTACCACCTTTCTCAGCTTGTAGATTCCCTGCTGCAATGCAATGAAGTTTTATATCAGCGGCAAGAAGGCTCTTCTCTATGGACCATCCTGTCAGTCTTTGGATTTCCAGTACAGCTTCTTTCTAAGTTACCTATCCTGTTGCTGATCACCTAATTTGCTTGCCATTAATTGACATGTTTTGCTTATGTAAATGGCATGGGTGTGTGAAATATTTTGTGAAGCTCAAGCTGAGTAAATCCCTACGGCTATACCTTTGTTCCATTTACGGCATTCATTGATACCAATATTCCTGTGTACTGGAATGCCTGAAGCATTTGCAATGTGTTCATAGCTATTTTCCTGTATTGCTTTGTTAAGCTGCTTAGTTGTCCACTAAAAGCCATCCTCTTTGGCCGCCGAATCTGGATACATGGGTCAATGGATTGAACTACACATTACCACAAAATGAATGTGAGTGTGATGCTGGAAATGCATTGGAGGGACATTTGTGTTCTGTATTGTTTTCTGCCCAGGAGTCCATGTGGGACTCCTGGAAGTGCAGCTCTTCCTGTTTTTGGTTTGGTTTACAGACCCATGGGATACCCTTATGGCACCCATGGGTGGGGGTACAACTCTGTGCCCTTAGTGTATGTTTTTGTGCACCTGTGTGTGGCCCACAGGGCAGGGTATGGGCTGGTGGGAGCTCCATGCTGAATTTGACAGGTGCCCTGAGTATCCTCCATTTTGGGATACCCAGGCCCTGCCATTGGAATCAGTTGATTCCTGATAGGAAACAAGATGGCCCCTGTGGCCTCTTGCTTTATATTGCCTGTTACCTTGCTTTCCCAAAGTCCTGGGAAGCTCTGACTCTGTCCTTTCCCCGTGACAGGCTGTTGGGTGGAAGTTCCATATATGGTGTTGTTGTGAAGTCCAGGCCAGACTGGCTGGAGCCTTCCCAATGACTGTATGTTGTGGGGGGTCCTGGGTGAATGGAGTGTGTGACCAATATGCACTTCTTGTGGATGTCTGGTTTCTGGTGTTTGACACAATGACTGAGACAGCCCTGCCCGAAACTGGTATGAATGCAGTGTGTAGTGTTGAATGGCTGGGTACTTGTCCCAATATACATTCCTTGTTGTGAGTGTCTGAGAGGGAGGAGAATGGCCTGAATGCACTGTATGCATGATTGACTGACTGACTGCTGAATGCCCTTCTGAGTGATTGGTTGCCTGGGTGTGACCCAGCAGAACGAATGGGAGATCAACTAGAATATCTGGGGGCCTCTCACTGCTAGAAATCGTTCAGAAGCTGAAGTTGAAACTGACACTTAATCTCGAAGCCGAGCCTGAAGAAGAAGATTGACTGTTGTCTCCCTTTGCCGAAATCCGAAAGCCGTTGAGACTGATCCAAGAGACGACCTGGTTAGGTGCCCCCTTCCCATGCTCCGAGGGACCATCGAGCACTGCTAACCTTTGCCGAAGCTCCCTGGAAGTCAGACCCTCGAAAGGATGCCGACCGGAGACTGGGACCGCTGAGGAGAACGAAGATCAGCACAGAAGATCGTCGACAAGGGTTCGCAGGTTTGCTGTAACCGCTGGAGGCCCGTCGAAGCTGTGTCGCCCAGAAGAGGGGACCGCTTGACACTGTGCCGCCAATGACCAGAGCCGCATGCTTCTTTGCCTAAGAACCTTTGATTCACAGACGCTCTTGTCCACACCGCCGCCCGCGTTATCCCTCCAGAGAAGGCCAGGCCGTCGACACGCCGAGGAGCATCTGCCGGTGGGTTTCCCGCCACTCAATGACCGTAGAGATGCCGGACGACTCGACGCCCTTGCTGGGCCACGGTTCTAAACAAACTCTTTGCGTTCCTGAACTATCAACATCGAGGTGCCCCGCATGCCTCTTCCTTGCAGGATGTCTTCAAATCGTCTTCGATGAGCACCGCTGGGACTGAAGCTGCTGCCTCGACGCAGAGTTCACTTTCCTCAAGGGATCTCGACGATCCATGGCTCCTGCTTTAAAGGGAGCTGCTCAAGAAGGATCTGTCGACGACTCCTCATCGAACTCTGCTATTCCATGTACATTGGGGTGGTAGAAACACTTTAGAAGGAAATAAGACTTATAGAACAATATATGGACTGGGCTTGTGATATATCTTTATTTTACAGGTTGCCCAGGTGGGGGGGATCTCCACACAGGACTGTGTCTAGTGGGTAGGGGCCAGTATTCAGCCAATTATTCTAACCAACTGCTTTTCCTCCTATGTCTATTGTTGGTTACCTTTATTAATCGATTTATGTGGCATTTAACCACAGTACAGTTGATGCACTTTAATGGAATCTAATAAGTGTGGTATAGAACTGGATATATTTGCCATTGCAGATCTACTGAGCACAAAGTGATTTATTGTGATTGTGGACATAACCTTGAACTTAATTATATAAAGACTGTGTTTTAACTAATACAGTGTGTGGACATTCCTTTGTGGGGGCTTGGGGACTACACTGTACTTAAGAACCAGTCTGCATCACCTCCTGAGAAGGTAGGTCTTGATTGCTTGTCCACGTTTACCAATAATAGAGAATCTTGGCTGGGGTCCGCTGTGCCTCTCCTCTACCATATAGAAAGCAGAAGTACAACCCCCTCCCTCCAGTCTTTTCAGTGTGGAAATGCATTGGTCTCAGGAGGAGAGCTCAGGGACAACATGCTTGCCTTGGAAGCAAGATGATGCAGAGCAATACAGGTTCAATCCCCGGGTCTGCACTTACAAACCTCTGGCTATTACAGGCCTTATAAAAAGCCCATTACAATTACTACTACTATTACATTAAATGTGGATTTCTACATGCTAAATCTAGAGTCTCATCCATGTGCTTGCCAAGGTTAACCACTCATGTCATGATAAGAGGGACTGTGTCTTGCATGTTTTCTCTGTCATTGTGGCATAGAATGTTTTATCATACACCTTAGAATGTGTGGGCCACATAAACTAGCCATTTGAAGGAGGTAGAGTGAATATATGTCCATTCAGTGTTTTAAGCCCTCCCTCCACCTAAAGTTTTGGTACGTAAAGGAATTGTGCCTTAACTTCTTCTGGGGAGTTCAGAAAAGGACCAGGACAATGCTCCCAGTAGGTTTTCTCTAGCCACTGCACTGGTCTTTGTTTGTAAAAAAGGAAGGTGTCAAAATATTTCAGGCAATATACATGGTCTGCCATGTCATCTAACTCTTCTAGATCTTCAGGATCCAAAGGTGCTTCTTGAGCCAAAGCTTCCATCTTTGCCCTCAGGTTCCTATAGGTGTCTGAGACATATATCTTAGGGGACACTATCCTAGATGTATCTATCACTGATAGTGTATGTACCTGGAGTTGTAACTAGGCCCACTGTAGGTTTTAAACTGCTGTGTATAGAATTGCTGTAACTCTAGTGGGTATATGCTTATTTGTGTTGCTGCTCCACCCTCATCAGCAGCCTGCACCTCCCTTTATGTAGTGCATGCTGTACGGCTAAAGGTGTCATGTTCAACTGTCTGCTGATCATCAGAATTTCCATTGGTTGTAAAAAATGTCCTGAGGACAATAAAACAAAAAAGGTGAGAAGACTTATCCACAGCAAAGTCCAGAACAGGAGTATTCCTCCAACAAATATCTTTAAGTTCTTGGTGCACTTTGGATGGTCAGAAATCCTTTGGATGCACCTTGCTTGGCTTTACTTTTAGCTGTGTTTCTGGCTCATCTGTTCCCAGCCAAATAGACATATTTTCATAGGATGCAGAGGTTTCTGGAGTAATTGTTCATATTATGTATTCCCCTATTTTTGCCTGCTTGTCAAGTTGTTCAAGATAGAGAGGCGACTTCCTCAGGAACAGGGGCGTAACCATCTGGAGCTGGCTTAATGTGATCTATAGGCACTTGACAAGTGCCTTTCTTAGGGGTTAGTGCTAGTAGGATGGCTGTTTTTGAGAAAAATGAGTTCCAGTATCTTCACCTGAGGTCTGTAGCACGGTCCAAGTGCTTCTTTGTTGTATATCTTCTCCAGGACTCAGTCCGCCGATTTCCAAGTGCTCTGTGGCTTGCCTTTAACTTGTTGTGGTAAGGCATCTTCTCCCTGGATGGAGTCTCTCTGGAGATTTATGAGACACAGCTGGTCTGGTATGGTGAGAGAACTACAAGGAGTGCATAAGTCAGGCATATACAAGGGAGAACCAAGCAGCAACTCATAAGGCATTTTACGATCACATTGAGAAAGCTGAGATAGATTGTTTATGCTATGCTGCAGTATAGGTAAATGATTCACCCAATTATCTCAAGAAGAGAGAATGTTTTTAGTCAAGGCTTGCTTTACTATCCCACTGGCACTCCAATTGCCAGTGGGCAAAACAGATTAGAAAAGTGCAGAGTACAACCCAAGCTTGACTGGTCCATTGTCAGCTGGGAGTAATTCCGGTGCTGTCATAGCTACTAAGGACAGCAGACCTTTTATCACCTCCTTACAATCACCTTTCTTCTGGAGAATTAACCAGGTAAACCTTGTGCACAAGTCCACCACAACCAAAAAATATGTATACTTGTTAATGGTTGGCAATTGACCTATGCGGTCCATATACATGCATTTGAAAGGCACTGTCATCCTTGTCACTGTGCTCACTGGCAGTTTTCGCTAATTGTCCACTGTTGTTGAAAACACATTGAGCAATTTCCTATGTACTTTTGTACTTCTTTACCAAGCCCTGGCCACCAATATCCATCTTGTAAGAGTCCTATTGTAGATAACACCCCAAAGTGGGATGTGGATAAACTTGCATTTGTTGCAGAGATTAGTTTTAATCTTTCCTGCTTATTTGAGAGTACCCTGTCAATAGGGCCTACCTTTGACCTAGGTATAGTGACAATGCACCGTATTCTCTTTTACAAAGTAGGTATATATTTTGGGGAAGCCTGGTGGGTTAAGACTGTTTGCATTTAAACATGATAGTCAAAACACCAGAAATATGATTTTTCTATTGCCTATTTTAGATTTCTTGAAATTAAAATGTAGCAGCTAGTGTCCTAATTATTAAATCCACCTTCTTTAAGTGTTCATTGAAATCATCATCTGTGCAGTATACGTCATCTACATATGTCTAGCATGTCTGTATGCTTTATAAGAGGGATTATATTCTACTGGAGAATAAGTTTGGATTATGTTTGTACCTGTGGTTAGTCTCATGAAGCAACACTGTTTCCCTCTAAATGTTATTGCTGTATATGTATAGCTCTCTGGATCCAAAGGTAGGGTAAGAAATAAATTTCCCAAATCCAACAAAGTCTTATATTTACATCTTAGTATGTTACTCAAAATGCCTGAACTATGCACGTTCTGAACAGCTTCTATTTGTGTGTGTTTTCATCTAGAACCCTAAATTCTATATCCAGCTGATATGAACCAGGCTTGGACACTAGAAGAAATAGTGCTGTGTTGTGTGGGGTGTTGGGTGGGTTTTGCCTGTTGTACTAGAATCCCTTGGTCTACTAACTCATCCACAATTATCTTCAAATGTGGTTTATACTGTGCTTTGATTTGATGTTTTCTCTGAGGGTTTGGTGTTGCAAACACTGGCATTTTATGTGGTGACAATCTTTGTCATGTCCTATATGATTCTTGAATAATTGTGCTGCACCTAAAACAGCCCATGTAGCTATTCACACCGTGTTCTTCAAAGATATTCTGAAAAATATGATTTAATTATTTATTTTCCTAACATATAGCCTGGCCAGTCGTAGTCTGCTAAAAGTCTATATTGTCCTATGTGCAATTTAGACCAAATAAGTGCCTCTTTTTCCCTTGGATGTTCCCCTTCAAGATGCAGGGTAACTATGTAATTTTCCTCAACCACTTCTGTGGGAGTAATAATTTCTACTTTGTGATCAGTATGAATATGATGGAAAAGCTTATTGTGACTTTCTTTGAATATGGAGACCTGTGTACCAGAATCCAACTGTTCTACTAACCAATCACTTCATCATCTAGTCCCTGGTATTACCCTGTGAGTCTGATTCAGAGCTTTTGCTATTGACCACTCTTAAAGCTGCAGTTTGATCCCTTTCTCCTTTCTTCTCCTCTTTTCTGGTCGGATTCTGCTCTCCCTTGCATCCACAGCCCTGTTTCTTTTCTTTCTGCAAAGGAGAAGGATAGTCTTCATGTCTGTATCTTTGTGGTTGCCTAAACTGTGCCTTATCTCTTAACTGATAGATACTTTTCTCACCACGTTTTCCCCTATAGGATCTTCTATCCCAACCAGTTTCATCTGGGGCATGTACATCCCTCGCTACAGATACTGTTCTACCATGAAAGGTGTCTCTTTCTTGCTCTCCTATGGGGGGCATAGTGGAAGCATGTGTCCTTCCCATTCTGCTTCTAGCTGAGAAGGTGTTTCTGCCTGGGGCCTGTTTGGTACCACTAGTGTTGGTAGGTGATTCTGTTTTAGTGTGCTTATTCTCACCTGATTCTTTCTTTGGCCCCTCCCTTGGGCGTCTACCCAGGTGATCTTTACCTATGGACCTGTAAGTAGCTGGCATAAAGTGACCAAACTAGAGTTTCCTTTCCTGATCAGTGGCCAGCACTGCTAGACATTTAAATACTTCTAGCCTCACTGACTCACCTTTTATGATGGGCATGCGTACTCCCTCTATCATCGGATACTTTTCCCAACTATTGGAAGTCCCAGACCCATTGCTGCTTCTACTCCCTGGGGTTTCAGTATCTCTCCTATAATTGAAGTTAGTGATGTAATTGAAGTTCCTATTAAATGTAGGTATGACCAATTATACACTGAAACCCAGCTGTCAAGTGTTCCACCTGTTGGCATTATGATTGATAAAGCCTTCTGCCTCTGTTGAGGAGTGAATTGAGGGTAGGCTGCCTCGAGCTGACTCAATTTATTTGAATACCATCTAGGAATGTCCTCCTGCCTATTAGGCTTTGAGGGTCTGGATGGGAAGTTTTCCTTCCTCTCCCGCTATTACCGGTCTAGGTGCTGAGCCTCCAGAGCTTGAGTGCAGAGAGTGTCAAAGTGTCTCTTCAGGAGTTCATATTGTTCCCTTGTATAGGGAGTATTTGCCTCCCTATTTGGGTGGAACCTCAGAATGTGTTCTAAAGTTAACTCTTGCATAGCAAAAGGGACATGTCTAGCCCCAATAGTGGGTTTCATCAAACCCTCTTGAAACCAGTTCTGGTGGTCTATCTGTTGTAAAGCTAACTCAGGATACCTAAAGGGTGTGCACTGTATCTGGTCTAAATCCCTTCTGATGTATAGGGTTTCAAAAATGTTCCCTAGATTGATGCCAGGTATCTTCATATATGTAAACAAGGTTTCCCTGGCAATACTGCAGGCACAGCCACTGTAAAATGTGTTAACATCCCTAACACCACCTTCCTGCAACCATCTGGTTACTACTCGGTGGCAAGCTACAGGTTTAGGGACATCACTATGTGGGTTAACCATTCTAGCATCTCTCAGCTAGATAGCTGTTAAGACTGTTGGCTTAAAAAACACCCTTCTCTTCACTAGAGTGTATTTTTAAGATGTTTATATTTATTCTGTGTATCACCAGGCTTGCAGCAACCCGTTAGTCCCTCTTCAGTAGCTAAGTAGGGAGAATATTTTAGGGTGTAGGAGTGGTTGAGCTGTGGGTCCATCCAGGGACACCATCCTGCAGTGATCTTTATCACCTCTACCTTACAGAGCCTTCCCTCCACCCTCAGGGAAGTATCCTAGATGCCCCATTAAGGGGCTGTGGTAGGACTAGAGATAGAGAAAAACATATATCTGTCACTTTGCAGCAGTTAAGTGAGTAGGGAGCACCTGCCTGCAGTGGGGTGCTATTATCAGTCATCCTCACAGGAGTGGTTTGTTAATGTCACATATATATTTCTGGATGGTCCACTGCTCAAACCTTCCACCAACCATTTGTGTATTAAAACATGCACCATATCTATCATATCAATATACAATACTTCAAATAGATGCCCCACACATAATACTCATGCTCAAATGCTTCTGACAAGATTCCCAATAATGAACACTCAAAGAATGCACTCACACTCGTGTGTATAGTGTAATTATTTTTATTATATGAAATAAACAATAAAGAAACATTGCTAGCATTATTGTCACTACACATAACATATTTAATATGCAAAAAGGTTACAAATGAATATGCAGCTATCGTTTTCATTGCCTCTATGTCTACTCAAGAACAATCACTAATTTCAGAAGATTAATAGCCATTTCAGATGTACCTACCTACATCATTAGATCTTGCTAGGTAACCTTATAGAATGACCTGCCTTGCTTAATACCTCTCCCTTTTACCAGTGTGATATTAAAGATGGGAAAAATGGGTTCTTGTACTCACTACTATCCTTAGAAGGTAGGGAGATGAGAGCTGGAGAGCAGATGTCTGGTGGCCTGTGGTCGTATAATCCAAGAAAAAATCCCCAAAATATTAAAAACCACCTATCAAAATCACAATAGTCCCTTTTAGCAAAAACACAGCAAACCTAGGTAAAATGCTTTAAAGAAATCAATGTCAATTGGAATTAACCATGGTGTCAGCAATAGTCAACTGAGTATAGATGGTATCCTGATTGCCATAGATAGCCTACAGCTCCATTCAAAACAGTAGTTTAATTTATTGCATTGTTCTTCTCAAAAGTGAATACCAAGAGTCCTTTGTAGACTCAAAAGCCAAAAGTCCAATATGGTGGCTTCACAAAGTCAGGCAGAAAAACATAGAAAAGCATAGGGATTTTCCCGTATCCCCCTCCATAGGGTTTGAATGGAGAGAGTGATTCCAGTATGCTCCTGGCTGGTCCTCCAGCTTCCTTCTGCCACCTGTTTCTTCCCGATCTGTGAGGTTCGTGTACAGCTCATCTCCTGCTGCCACCGCCAAAGCTAGCCTTTTATAATATTGGAGTTCTGTTTACTCTAAGCTGTCTCCTCCTTTCCTAGCAGAGTGCCTTGAGTGAGCTGCCAATTATTATCATGGCGCCTAAACCTTTAGCCTACATTCTTCCTTATCCAGCCTTAGCGGGCTGTTGCCTTGTAACAAATTGCCATTTTATCAGTGATCAGTGTAGAGAGTTGCTGTATTATCACTAAAGCAAGGCCAACGCAAGAAGACTAAACCTTTCACTGAATGGCAAGCTCTATTCATAGTGTGCTACTGCTGGCTGCTAAAGAATCTCCAACCTACATTCACCCATTATCTCCCATATCTGGCATTGTCCTGAAACATTGAAATTTTTTATGTGAACATTTAGTTTTATTTACTATAACAATCGGGACAATTTGGATTACTATCCAGACTGTTGGATTACAGTCAGATGTTTTGTTTATGCAATGTGCTTGCATGTTCCAAAACATAGATGAGTGTTGGTGAACAGCCCAGACATCCAAAATTAACGTTTGTTCTCTGGTTTTAATTGTTAATTGCCTGAATATATGTTAATGCAATTGCAGTATGCACATGCATGCTTGCTGACTACATGGCTTGACATACTGGCATACTGTTCAACCCTAACATTCGGGCTAAATTACATGGCAAGCTTTGACTTTTATAAACATGCAGGATAATGACTTTATAGAATGTATTAACCATGATAACATGAACATAGTCAAAATCCATTTGAGATCATTTACTGTTATGAAAGTGATTATGGCACATCGTGAAGCATTTCAGGCAATGGGCTTTGACCTTTGGCCTCTGCAATATACTTCTCCCAAAAGGAGTTGCCTGTGAAGGTTAGGAAAGCTCCTAGAATAAAGAAGATACACAAGAAATGTGTAAAAATGTTCAGTTACAATTAAAAAGAAGTTTTAATAGGGAACATTTACATACCTAATTGTAGAACAAATGGAACATGGAGAAAATAAAAAGCAGGCTCTGGAAAATGACTGGCCCTGGTTACCCAAATGCTGATCTTTTTCCAGGGGTTCAAAAATAATTTCAGTGAAGGTAAACTTTTTTGACCACCTGTCTTTCCACAAAATCATTTCTACATAAGAGGTCTACCTCATAGTCACCCCATCCCCAGATTAATGAATGCACAATATCATTGCAGCTTTCTGTAAAAGGGTGAAAAGGCAGATCAAGACAGGAATTTCTCATAGGGGTAAAAAAAAAAAGAATACAAATTATGTCTTTTAAAAGTGGCAAACCATCTACTAATATTCTCGTGGGGTGGGTATGCACTACTCAAACGGGTAGTGACAATGGTGGAAACTGAAATGACAGCTAGATCTCCGACATCTGTACTGGGTGACATGAAATGAAGAGATCCTAATGATTGATATCCAGCGCTGTTTCAATTCAATGCACAGGGCAAAAATGTATTCCTCCTTCCATTACTGGACAATTGACTGTTTTGGAGTTAGCTATTTATCAGATTGTGGACTGATAATGTTGAATGGCAAATGACATTCAGGAAGCAATGGCAATGCTAGATCTGCGAAAATGAACGAATATTTCTCAGCAAATCCCATCTACGCATTCCAGCTTTCTATATTTTGCCCAAGGTGCATAAGAACATCACAAAACCACCAGGCCCACCCACTGTGTCAGCTTGTGACTCGTTATTGGAGCCACTCTCCCTGTACTTTCCTGAAGCCTTTTGCCAATCAGATAGCATCCTACCTGAGGCACACGACGGACACTATCCATGTCCTAGACAAGATTGCCATAGAGGTTAGTTACATTTTGGCCACCATGGATGTGGAGGACTTGTACATCTCGATACCACAATGGCAAGGCTTAGAAGCCTTGAGACTTTTTCTAGACCAAAGAGGAGACACCACATCCACTCCGACTGACTTAATTATTGAGTGTGCTAAATTGGCAATGTCTGAGAACTTCTTGTTATTTAGAAACCAACTATACAAACAAATAGGAGTCCGCATGGGGGCTACGTTTGCCCCTGACTTCGCAAACTTATATATGGCTAAATATGAGATCAACAACATCATGTCCGCCAAAAATCCATTCCCAGACAAGATAGTTGTTTGGAAGCATTACATAAACAACGTCCTGCTTATTTCGAAAGGCACTGATTGCGAATTGCTGCTATTCCACCAATGGCTCAAACAATGCAATGACTACATTAGATTTGTGATTCAATGCGATCATCACTCCATCGATTTCCTGGACTTAAACATTTATAAGTCTGGGCACCTACTAAATCTGAGCTTTACCGGAAGCCAGCTGACCGGAACAGCCTGCTGCATTTCCGTAGATATCACCCGGTAGGTTTGAAAAACAATTTACCTTATCGACAGTTCCTGAGACTTAGAAGAAACTGTTTGGACAATGAGAAATTCCAACTACATGTACTTGACCTAGCAGATAGCTTTTTTGGATATCCTCTGTTGGACAGTCTATCAAAAACACCCCAAAAAAGAGCAGCAAATACACATCGAGAAGTGTGCCTCACCACAAGACCAAAGAAAACTCTAGACAAACTGGTTTGTATTATGACATTTAGCCCTTTGAGCAACCTAATAAAGAGCACAGTTAAAAAACACTGGCACTTGATTAGGAACACAGGCAGTCTGGACAAAAAACCTCTTTTGCCTTCAAGAAAAACCAGAACTTGAAAGAAATTCTAGCCCAAACATATTTAGAACCATGGAAAACATCTAATACAATGTAGGACCTGCCACCAGCCAATGGACATCACAATGTGGACAATGTCGAGCATGTAATTTCACAGAAACAAAAAAGATTTTTTAACACAAACACTGGGAAATCAAGGACCACACCAACTGTAACAGCAAACACGTAATTTACATCATCGAATGTCCGTGAGGAGGGTCATATGTGGGCAAAACCATTACAGCCGTCAAGATGAGGATTTCTGAACACCACTCACTACCTATGAAAAATACGCACCAATTTGAACATAAAATGGTTTGTCATACAGAAACTTTCCGCAAAGGAGGAGTGGTGATATTGACAAAGCCCTTACTCAACTAGAGCAGAAATGGGTCCACAGACTCAACACAGTAAAAGAAGGCCTAAATGTGACCGTAGAGTGGAAACACTGTATGGACTCTTAGGCCCTCTCTAGATACTCTGTCTTCTTTTTCCCTACTATGTGGTAACCCAATCGAATAAGCCAACGAGTACAGTTCTAATACCATTTCATATCTGATCATGTGCCATAGGATCATGTTACCACGACATGGAGCTATGTCAAATGTTTGATGAGCCAGCCATTTTGTTAAAGGCTTTTTCTGTTTTCCCCCAACAGGGACACACAAAGCCTAACTGGGACACCGTATAAATGGGTGTGCCGGAGTGACATATTGTTTCAGACTATCTCAATCTTTTATTGGCCCAATGTCTGTGACTAGGCTGGTACAGATAACACTGTGAATAAGGACAATGTACTGTATTTCATGTAGTGCTATAGTGCCTACACCAGAAGGAATCTCAGTCTCGTTTCATGTACTGCCAAGATGTGACTCTCAGTTGATGTATATGCCGCAAGTGGCACTCCCTCCTTATTATCTTGAGTGCTCTCAGTCACCATGGGATCATACATGTATATGCAAGGTTGTGATTAACGAGTTTGTGTGATATACTGTTGTTACACTGTAATATATCCCAATACTTGACAATGCACCACCCTCGTGTTTACATACACACACGGGTGAGGATTCGTAATAATGATACATACCTGTTACTCTGTGTAATACTGGGTACTACATGGGAAAATGCCCAAGTGTTCTGTACTGTACCGGTCTATATTCCCCCTAATAGTCACATTCACTCATATACACCAGTGACAAGGTATATAGCTCAGAAGAGACCAGTGCACAAGCATATTAGTCACTTCAACAGAGTGTGCAATCAGGTAAACATATTTTGAGGAGGTGCACGGCCCAGCGTCACGGGCACTTCAATGAATCAATTGGGTCACAATGAAGTGAATTACCAGTTTGTTCAACAAAGGGAAATGCACCAGCAGCTCCCCCCTCTTCAGCAACTAACATGCCGCACCTCATCACCGAGCCGATCTCGGTCATTCATTATGCATTTACACTTCTGCATGACGAGATGCTCTCTCATCAGCCTTATAGGATTAAGGAGGACACTGATCCTCTGATACACCAGATTTTGAGGCAGCTAAACAGCTACTGGCTCGTTCCGCGTTACCATGGTTACCAGTGACGCTTACTAAAAACGATCAGCAACAATTCTTCGGTGTCATTCCTACAGTTATGGAGATTTCAGTCGACCTCAGAACCCTGAAGCAGATTTCATTAGTTATAATGCAGTTTAGGAATAACAAACCCCCTTTTATAAATTAAATGGATACTGCCACGTAGACACTACACAAAATGGCCAGCATTATTTAAAGGCGTGTAGCCTTGTCAATGAACAGTCACAGCACTCGGCACTCAGCATTCGGCAGCCGGAGGCTCTGCAGCACTCACAAATGACTCTACGTTTCGGGGTAAGGAGTTTTCTCTTTTTCTCTTGTGCATCCTCATCCGATTTCGGCACACAATCAGACTTTTAATGTAATTAAGTCAGATACAATATGTTACATAACGGTCATCCAGATTACTCTTTCTATCAGTCAGAGAGCAAGATGTAAATACCTTCTTTACACATGGAGTGACCTCTAACCAATACTATGCAATTTTTCTCAACAGACTACTTTTTGCCAACAGGCATAACGACTGCCTGATAACACAGAGGCTGAAACAATTACATTCCACCCCGACAAAATCCTCCGGATAGGGTAAGAGTGCATGCACCTTCAGCAGGCGGTTTGTAAATGGGACTTCAGCACTCCTCTTTAAAGAATTGAATTACTGAAATAGTCTCCGTCTCATTTTCTGACAGCTTCACGTGACATTCATTTCTAATAAACTCGCAAGCCATCCACTTGGGACTCTTGGTTCCTTTCGCCCATTTTGCAGAGGCGCAAACATTGCTACCAACGCAACTGCCAGATGATAGTAAGCTTGTATAAACCTTTGATCAAGGGCTGAGGTTCCTGAACCCACTCCGAGCTAAAATGAAAATGAAATTACTAAAAGTCATTATTTCATATTGACAGATCTGAGTGATTTGCATCACAATAGGCTCACTAGCCTTTCTTGGGATTACTTCACAGTTCCTTTTGGCCATTGACCTTGTCATGACTTCCTGCCTTCCTAATATAGGTAAGATCATGGCTGGTCTCCGGTATTACGAATTAAATACGAGCATTAATTACACATATTTTGTAATATAAGTATCTCTGTCACCCCAAATACACTCCTGACATACTTGCCTCTGTCCATTCCTTGACAGAACCAACAGGACCTTCCCACTCCAATTGTTATCCTGATGAAGGCCTACCCAAGAGAAGCTATACAATACAGTTAGAAATGGCCGAAACACAGTTGTCGACTTTCTGACTTTCTGTCACAGCGTCTAATTCGTACACTGTTGTAAATTGTGTAATTCACTACACTTCATTCAAGTTGTACATGTGCTCTTATGTTTTTCCTTTATGGTTTGAAGGCTTTGTACATATCTATGTATTGTGATCTAAGCCAACCTCTTTGGGCTAACACCATCGTATCACATCAGGATACTGTGCATGTGAATTGATACGTGTCCTGACATATTTAATTTTTATGGATTAAATCTCTTAAGTAAAACAATCAAGTCCGGTGTGTGACAACCAATAGGAGTGTATGTTTTTTGCGGGTGCAGTGACCGTGTTCACTTGTTTATTTTTTTACATTCAGGAAGTCACAATAATAAGTGAAACAGCTTCTTCAACACTTGATTTTATTTCTAATAGAATTCATTTTTATTTCTTATAGAAATAAAAAATACCCCCATTACTCTGAGTGAACATGTGCACTTGAACCTCTGAATATCTTTAAGAAAACCTCTGTGAAAACCAGGACGGGTCAGACAGGCACGACAACTTTAGGTAATCTTAGCACATAGTCCAAAAGTAATTTAAGGTCTTTTGGTAAACATGCACTGGAGTTTGGCTTCAACATTAGTACTATTTGGCATCAAGATAGTATCTTAACTGTGCCTAAATAATTCACTTACTGCATCCAAAGCACTACTGGACGAATTGCCTCTTTTCCTTGAAATAGTTTTTCTTCTCAGAGGGGAAGATTGCTTAAATCAAACAGGGATATAGGGATTAAGAAAAGAACGGGGCTTAATAAGCAATTTGCAGGAACTGAAAAAGAAACAAATGATTTACCCACCTAAGAGCTTTAAAGAAGAAAAAAAATATGAGGCTATACCATTTGTCCGATTCGTCATGGATAGACAAAAGTGAACACAACAGTGCAAGTAATCTAGATAATTATTGCAAAGCTTTTGGTCTTTTGTTAACAATCTGAGAATATAAACATTTAAGGTATAATTATACATACAAGTAGATCAAGAGCTCTCAGTCCAGATGGTTTAGGTAATGCAGTGATGATGAAAAAGCCTAACGTATGGTGTCTGGACTTTTTGGGTCATCTGCCAGCTAATTTTAATTGTATGCTGCCTGAGGCACTGACTGAATCAACTTTGTACTGATTTTTAAGAAAGGCTAGTAATAAGACCCTAGCACCTACTGACTAATCACCTCCCTAGATACTTTTGGCAAAGTGTTCACTGATCTGCTTTCAAGAGCGCTTACCAACAAGGTCCAAAAACACTAATTTCTATCACCACTCTAGACAGTGTTTAGGCAGGCACCAGTTAGTAGACATAAATAATAGCCTGACCTTGAGATTACTGGCAAGACACCTCACTGTTGGAAATCCCCCATTATCCTTCTTCGAATACTCAGCCGATTTTGACCGTGTGGAAAATGCAAGATGCATCTCTATTAGATGAAATGTAAAGAGGGCATTCATAGACATGAAAGTAACCAGTCGAGATCATAACAAGGGCTGTATCTTAGTTCTAATGTAGCCTTAAATCCCTGTTCCAAGGACTGGAATGTGGGTTATGGCCCGGCAGTGGGTATATTAGGAGAAGTAATGGCAATGGACAATTTTAAATTAATGCTTGATTCTGTATGATTGAAAGAGTGCTTTATTGAAGAAACTGGGGCAAGGGTATTGGTCCTTGTCCGTTACGAAATTAATTGCAGAACTGAGGCATAAAGCCAAGATTTGGGATTGGTTTAACTATGTAAATTATCTCGATTATGAATCGGCACTGAAAGGTACCATGAAGGTGTTAGGACTGAGAAGAGGAACCTTGAGAACAGCATTAGGAATTGTAGGGTTTGTGGACAATCAAAAGTACTTTAATCTCTAAAAGATCTTGTGAGAAAATTCATGATTTCCGTATCCTGCACTTAGTTGGCTTATTTCGAAATGTAATTATGCTTAAAACTGCACGCTTCAAAACTAATAATATGATTCAGTTTGTTTCAAATATCCTTGACTCTAGAACTTTTCAACTTTTGGGAAGCTATTCTAATTGATGAACCACTTACATACACACTCTCATTTATCACACCAGTGGCTCCCTATATTTTGTCAAAATGTCTTCACTGCCATTAAGCATTGGATTGGTGATGCAGCTTCACAGTGAACTACTTATTGTTTTATTCCTAATGATTTCCACTGATAGTGGGAACTTTCTCTTCTTTATAATTTAAGCTTTGAGGTGTTTGGTTTCTCTTGTAATGGGTGCTATTCTAAGCCAATGAGAAGGAAACGTTTCATGGTTTCTTTAAATCCATTCCAAGAGGCGGTGAATGGTGTTTTGCAAAACTTAAAGTGTGCCTTATTTTTGAATTGTATTTTTTATTTTTTATTAATTAGGATGACTTTTGACAAATGCTTATGCTTACTGACTTTGTCCGAATAGAAAAACTTGATGGAGTAAAACAGGGTGGCTAATGAGATTGCTGGTCTTCACACTGAATTCTCTTCACTATAAAAAATGTCTATACCCGAGTTCCACTTTGTTTATTCAGCAATACAGCACGGATTCTTGTGAGCTTTTTTCAAAACCTTTGCAAATCCATTACACAAATGTTAACGAAGCCAAAGTTCCGCACGAAAATTCCAACTGGGGTGCAATTTGAGCATCTACTGATTATCTGCCTGCGGTGTGCGTTACAACAGCTGTGCTAAATTGTTGACATCACTGGAGCTGCTGTTGAGGTCAACGTTGAAATTATTCGATGGTAACTTCGCACAGTGTCCTTTGTGCTTAATTTTGGCACGACAAAACTGATGAAAGAAGACCATGTCTGCATGGAACTTTGCAGGGAAGTGTTAAGTTAAAATTTTGTAATATCTAGTTGGATCCACAGCCTGTTTCTGTGTGAAAATGCTTAATTGTGTATGTAGAATCACCTTCAAAATACTGAATAAAGAATGGTGAGTGTGGAATGTTTAATTAAAACGTGCATTTCAATGCTTACTAGATATGCACTCAAATGTAAATATGTTCATGTATGCACAAGCACAGGGAAGGAAGGTTGCTTTTAAAAATCCACTTCACTTTTTTTTCGGACTCTTTCCTTTTTCTACATAATTATTTGGACGTTATGTACATTTGATCCTTCGTATTTAACACTTTCACCGCTTGTCACATAGGAGTGATTGAGGGAATTAGTTTTCTTCCACTATGTTTGCAATGGTATTTTCGTTGCTACATTGCGCGGGAAACACTGACACAGTCACTCGTCCTGGTACTATTTTTGGGGCCCCCAGGTGAACCACTTTTTAAATTCTAGTCCTCCAAACCTAAACTGACCACTAACCAAACTTTCAAAGGTTGGAGTGCATGCCGTTGTTTGAAAGACTCGAATAAATGCGTGATGAATAAAAGTGGCAGTCATTTTGGCAAGTCATCTTCCACAACTTGAAAGTGCAAGCATGTACGCATTTTCAAGTAACTATTTACCTTTATGAGTGCTGTATCCCCTAGCTATGACGTCATGGCAGGAGCTCATGGTATTCATAAATTACCTGCTATGACATGACAGCATTGGGATACAGCATTTTCTGTGCAATGATGTTTAGTACTTTCTTGTTGGGTTGGTGTGGGGTGAGCGAACCTGTTTTCTTAAAGTTTAGTTTGGTTCACTGAAGCCTCCATTCTTAGCAACACCATTTGCTTTCATGTCAGGAGTTTACACTTGTCTCCAGGGTAGAGGCTGAATACTATTCCTGAAAAGGCAATCAGGACTCGGTTAGCTTCCTCTTGCTCACTGTTTTTGGTGTAGATGGCGAGCAATCTAGGTCACGCACTTGGTTCGGAGTACAATGGATGCTTAGGCAGATATATACTTTACATGCTCAGGATAATTTACATTTAGATAGGGTTGAATTATACAAAGTATAGCAATGTTCTTTGGTGAAAATCCCCAGGTCTCTAGATGAAATAGTCCCAAAGCATCTAACAATTCGTCTTATGGTCTTGGGCAGGCTATCTTGGGCTGCCCTATTAGAGTTAACACTGGTTTGTTGAATAAATCGGTAGTTAGCATTAGTGATGAACGCATTTAAGATTTTTTTCTCTGCTTAAATATTCAGTTAGGATTTGTTTGTTCCATGTTAAGTTATGTATAGTACTGCTGTCAAGGACCAATCCCCACAGTCAAGTTCTTTTGGAAAGGTTCAGGGTTTGGGTAAACAATGAAGAGCTTTGAGAATGGCAACTCTTCATTTTGGGCTCTTTGGCTTTGGGAAACTTCTGATGGTGGGAACTTTGGCTTTTTAGGGTTAGAAATGGCTAATGCTCCATTTTCGATGTCATGGTGCCATTGGGCTTTTTCACATTCTTTGGTGTTGGTACCAGCCTGGCGTTTGCAAGAGGATTCTGGTGGTGTTGACACAGATGAAGGGCCTCAAACATGCTGTTCATTGGTGCTGATGAAGATACAAAGAGTGCAATGAAGACATTTCTCTCCAGCATTAATGCAGTCTTCCATATCAATGATTCAAGAAGAGGTACCTGTAGCTCCAAAGAATGAACAGGTTCAAAGGCACCCATCAGGAGTAGGCTCATCGCGGGCAGGTGGTACCTGGCTGTAAAACATGTCATTGTTTTGAAAGAGAGATAAGGTCACAGTGTTCTGGTGTCCTCTCAGGATCACCCCTCACTTGTGATACAGTTGAAAGTGTTCTTTGGGGCAGCTAGGTTCCTTTCAATTCAAGCCTTCTCTGCAATCAGCAATGTTATGACCTTTAATGAGGCTGACAAACCTAGGGGACACCGTTGTTGAGAAATCCTCCTGGCTCACCTCCGTGAGACAGGTCCTTGGTTCACTGTGTGGGGATTGAAGTCTGATTCCCCACAGCAATAAGCAGAGTCATGCTTTCTGAAGAACTTGAATGTCTTAGGCAGGAATTCACACTTCATCTTCCCACCAGCTTCTCTTTCCCATGACAAAATAAGTAATTGAAGTAGACATGCCACCTTCATGAAGTACTGGGACAAAATGAAGGCTCTAATATGATGTTTGCACCCTGCATCCTACTAGAAGTCTTATATTATGACTCCCATGAGCTCTGATGATTGTCTATGGTGGCTGGTGTGGATGAGAATTGGAGTCCAACACATCTGGAGAGCTAAAGTTTACTGACCCATGCTCTAATCTAGCTTTCTACTCTTCAGAAAATAGCTCAAGAAATACTCCCACCCTTAATTCCCTGCAACAGCTGATATATCTGGAGAAATCTACCACATGACCTTGTCTTTCAAGATTTATTGATTTATCCCTTTGTAATTTGTGCATGTCCACAGAATGATGGCGATTAAGTATTATTGGTGAAATGGAGGTATGTTGCATGAATATTAACATTGAAGTAATCTGGGGCATGGCGTTGTCTGTATTTCATTAAAATACAATGAAATGTAGATTTTTTTTTTTATTTAAGAAACAGAATGTGCCACTCCCTATTGTTTATTTTATTAATTTCAATGTTCTTATAAACAACGTGGGTTTGTCAGTCTGAAAAAACCAAACCCCTAAGCGTCGTGTTGCCCCCCCTTTTTGGGAAAGCACGCTCTCCGGTCTTTAGATAATCTTTGACAATCTCCTAGGGGGTTATGGATCACTATACCCCCCCTTGACTGAATTCATATCAGTCCCTATGTGCACTGTGGTTACTTACACAAATAACAAATAACATTAAGACACAAAGAATCGATTCAATTTATAACAATGGGATACATTTATTTATATACACACAGCTAAGCATAATGCATAACAATGCAGGCAGTTCTAATGCTATGTCTAATTTGCACCTTTTGTACTTCTGGTGCAAAGCTACCATGCAGTATCTATAAAGCCTTTCAGGTTCCTAATGTAAGCCTGTGCTGCAAATGTCTAATGTGTGGTTCTAATGCAATCTAATGCAAGCTCTAGTCATCCATCACCTTCATGGGCAAATCCACACCTTCAATCCACACCATCCACGCTCTAGACAATCCCTGTCTAGTTTCCCCTTCACCCAAAACTCTGTGTGTCTGTTCCCCTCAGTTTAGCCTATGCCAAAGCCATACTTCCCATTCTGTTGTCAATCAGTCAGTGACAGGCCTCAAGACTGCCAACTGCCAATTTCTCTCAAGCTCTCTCTCTGCCTCATCGTTCTCATCAAGGCCCATCAGTCTGCTGCACCAAGCACCAGCTCCAGCCAACTCTCTCTGTGTGGCTCTCCCGATCTCTCTGGCCAACTCTCGATCTCTCGTGCAGTGCCCTCTCGTGCAGACTCCTCGTGCAGACCCCTCTCGTGCAGACTCCCTCGAACTAGCTCTCTGTAACCACTTCCAACGGGCTCTCCTCTCCTCCTTGGTTATAGTCTTCCATGACGCACCATATTTCTATAATTACTTGCATTCTAAGAATGTCTCTTTCGGCATATGGCAAAATGACTGCCTGTCTGTGTTTGCGTGTTCCTTGCACGGCATGTCCTGTCACTTCGTGTGCTGTCAGCGTGACCTCATATCTCTCTGCCTTGGCCTTCCGAGTATGTTGCGAAATACATCATCTATTCCCTGTTTCTCCATTCTCTCCACTGTAGGCTCTCTCTGCATTACAAAATGCACTTTTAGGCCCCGTCCCTCTCATACAAAAGGCACTCCCTCCATCTCTCCATGTCACTCCCTTCATGGCCCCAACCCTCGTGGTTCTCTCCGCGAAGCACACCAGCCAAGCTGATAAGCTTCCTAGGCCGTCTCTACTAGGACAAGGGTCCATGTTATCTGTACTCTCTGCCAATGTTTACAAAACAATTCTCCGCACTGAGCCCAGTCTTATGTCTCTCTCCATCAGAAAATGGATTCAAATGCCAGCCTAATGCTTTCTAGCGTTTACGATTTCTCTCACAATACAAGCACTACATAATGCAAACTCATTCTAAATACATACTCAACATACATGCATGACAGTCTCTAAATGTGTCTCTACAAAGCATAACAATGTGTACTCTAAATGTCTCTACGTGCATTTCCAATATGACTGTGTGTGGTGCAAGCAATGCATTTTCTCTCTCAGCCTAAGCGCTTTATCTAATGCAAATATAAATGAACAGCAAATCATGGTGAGTATATGTTGTGTCTCTATAACACTACATGGCACTTCAAATATGTGCAAGTGCGAGTGTCATTCTATTTCAAATGGCAAAGTGCAAAGTGGTAGCATGTTTCTCTATCATTCTAAATGGCAAGCACTATATGCAAACATATCAATCTATAAGCAAATCTGCAAATGCATACAAAGGTGACAGTCTAATATGTGATATTGTCTACTTCAGCAATGTACTATGGGTAGCTAAACAGAATGCAATAATGGAATAGCAATAATGGAATGATTCCATAGCAAAGATTCTAATGATTCTAACAGTGAGTCTAATAATGGATAATGGTTCTCTACAGATAGTCTATGATTTCTAATAATGATAACAATTCCAGGCCTCATTTTATCCAATTCCACAGGTTGTGACCTCCTTTTTAGAAAGTACACTGTCTGGTAAGTCTTGGTAAATTGCTTCTTTATTAAGTTTCCAATGCGATGTATTAAAGCAAACAGGCATTCAAATGGGCCCAATGACACCCACCATCTAATAGGAAAGTTCCAACTGGCACCTGTGGAATGATTAGTTGGAGAGCGCTCTGTGGTGTGGTGGTATCACATATTCATGACATCACCCACATAGACACACAATGACATCCAGTCAGGGGTAAAGACAGGATGCCACAGGGTGAAACTAAGACTTCTCCAAATTATTATGGACAAAGGAATTTAAATTGAGAGAGGTTCCTGGGGAGTGAAGCAGCTGGAAATCACGGGAACCATATAGGACATTATCCAATCGGAAAAGTGATTCCCCAGATATCTGCAAAACCTAATTCCGTCAAGTTCCACACAGAAGAAGAAAGATAAAAGAATTCTAGGAGATGCAGTCATTTGTTGTTCCCTGGTTTTTTGGTTGCCAACCTCGAACTTCTGGTGGGCTTGTACAGCTGGTTTGTTTGAAGACACAACCACATATGATAAATTGAATACATTTTTGAAACTATTTCCAAATGCTTACTATTTAGAAAGCTTGGACCAAGGTGTGATATGGGTTTGTTAACCTGTCTATGTTTCCCTTGTTAAATAAATATATATCCCGTTGGCAACTAGAGTGTTAAACCTGCTTCAAACGGACTAGTTGTTGCGGACACTGTCTAACTTTGCCACGTCAGGTCAACTCAAAGACATGGCTGTTTAACATTTCATTTGCCAATGAAGGTTAATAATAAAGAAATACTGACATTGTTTCGAAACAGCCTCAAACAAATATACTAAAACAAGTGCATGATATCATAGGTTGTAATCCACATTTTGGAGACCAGCAATCAGAGGCCAACACCCTACACGCTAGCGCTTTTGTTTTTATTTGTGAGACCTATTACACAAGACAATGAACTTATTGATCAATCCCCAGTGCACTGTGTTCAAGCTAAAGACCCAAAGGCACGAGAGCTTTTTACGATCAACAGCACATTGTTCTCGTTTCATTTACAACGCAAACTCGTGAGTTTATTTTCAATACCTTTGCAAATCCATTACACAAATGATAACAAAGCCAACGTTGCGCTCGAAAATTCCAACTGGGCTGCACTTTCAGTATCTACTGACTATATGCCTCCATTGTGCGTCACAACAGCTGTGCTAAATTGTTGACATCACTGGCGCTGCTGTTGCGGTCAACGTTGAAATCATTGTATGGTAACTTGGCACCCTGTCCTTTGTGCTAGATTTTGGCACTACACAACTGATGAAAGGAAACCACGTCTAATTGGGACGTTGCAGGAAAGTGTTCTGCTTAAATTGTGTACTATCTAGTTGGATCCACAGCCTCTTTCGGTGCGAAAATGTTTGTGTGTAGAATCACCTCAAAATACTGAATGAAGAATGTTGAATGTGAAATGTTTAATACAAACGTGCGTTTCAATGCTTACTAGATATTCACTCAAATGTAAGTATGTTAATGTGATAAATGCAAAAACACAGGGAAGGTTGCTTTTAAAAATCCACTCCAACGGGTATTTTCTGGTTCTAATGTTTCTTTTTTCTACATAATTATGTTGATGTTATGTGCATGTGATCCTTCATATTTAACAGTTTCACCGTTTTTCACATAGGAATCATTGGGGGAATTAATGCATTTGCTCCTAATATGTTTGCAACTGTACTCTACATTGCACTATGACATACATTCACTCATCCCAGAAAGTTTGGAGAGAGAAACGTTCAGACAGCTATGTGCTGTTACTTTCGGAACCCGATGGTGACATTTTAAAGTCTAATTCTCCCACCCTAAATTGACCACTAACCAAATTTCCTAAGGTTGGCGTGCATGCCCTTCTTTCAAAGACTCGAACAAATACGCGATGAAATAAGTGAGCCAGTCATTTTGTAAAGTAATCTTCAGAATACAACTTGAAAGTGCAAGCTTGTACGCATTTATGGCTTTCAGCAACTATTTTCCTATCTGAGTGCAGTATCCCCTAGCTATGACATCATGGCAGGGGAGTATGATATAATGTGGCTTTTATAACGCGGCTGTACACAAGTGTTTCTAGGCAGCCATAGTAAACAAAGAAGATGGCCACCTCCTATGACATGACATCATTGGGATACAGCATTTCTCCAGCATGGGGTCTGGCATGGATTCACATGCTCATGAATATTCCCTGTCGTCAGGCCGGGAATCCTCGGTATAGAAAAAATCAGTATCAGTTTCGTTTCTGATCTGTCTTTCTTAGTAGTAACCAATCACTGGTCTCTGGGTCATACTGCCCCCAGCCAATGACTGCCCTCTCCCTAAGCCCCGCCTCCGGCAGCCATCCTCAGATTTTTACCGCACGTTCAAGTGTTGGGAGTCCTCGTGCTGTAGCTCTCGAGCTTTTGCTGCGTTTTTGCGCTTTTTCAGGAGATTTTTCTCATTTTTCGGTTAAATAGAGCCTCAAGCTCCACCGTTTCTACATCCGATCAACGGGGATCCGTTTCGGAGTTTTCTACGCCCCTCAAGGATGAAGATTTCGTCGAGTTACACTTTTGGAGGTTTCCAGAAGTTCCGAGGCCTATCCCGGACATGGCCCAGGAGAAAGGAAGCTCGACGCCCGGGAAGCTGTTCAGGACCTGCCCTGGATGCCAGCTTCAGAATGTATTCAAGGAGGACGAGCCTTCGTTATGCCTCTACTGTCTCCATGAGGACAAGACGCACAAGGAGAAGGACTGTGCGTTTTGTGGGAACATGTCGGAGCGCACCATGAAGGATCGCCACCTCCGTCTAGCCAACTGGCTGGAAGGGAAGAGCCCGTCAGGCGAGAAGAAGAAAAAGAAGTCTGAGCGGTCTTCTAAGTCCTGTGAGGGTGCCCCGGCGACGGGGGCCCAACAAAAGGCTAAGCACAGCGAGTCCGCGGGCACCGGGAGCGCCGAACGGTCGGGCTCCTTGGCTGCCAGGCAGGGCGCATCCTCTCCGGCGCCATCAACCACGAGCCAACGCTCTGGCTCGGTTAAGAGGAAGTCCGAGAACCCGGCGAAGCTTCTGGAGAGGCCCCGGACGATCTCGAAGATTCCGGCAGAGGGGGAGCGAGGCTCGGACCCTCCCCCCAAGGTGAAGGCCCCAGGCGTCCAGAAGGTGACGATGGCCTTAATTCACCCTGCTAAGACCTCGATTGAGGATGTCGCCGCGGCCCTGGCTCAGCCTGTGGAGGCTACACCAGTGGAGGCGCCCTCAGGATCCAGAGTCTCCCTGCCACCGCGGAGGGAGTCGTCTTTCAAGCCCATTGAGAAGACCCCCACGAAGTCCTCGTTGGAAAAGGTGGGGGAGGGGCTGGTGGCCATCATGGATACGGACACAACCTCTGAAGAAGAGCTCATCGAAGTCGTGGAAGAGGCCCAGCCCATCGGGAGGGATCCCGACGAGGGCGACGACGAGAGCGAAGGTGTCGCCGACAAGGCTCCTCAAGAGCCCTCGTGCCCGTCGTTTCCGGCGCCACAGGACACCTCGGTGGCCATTTTGTCAGCGATTCAGTCCTTATGCTCGGAGATAAGGACAAGGTTGCCCCTTACCTCGATGGAGGTACCTGAGCCAGACCCGACGGGGGAACTGGGACCTTCGGAGAGTCCACCTCATAAGAGGAGGAGGACGCATCCTACGCCACCTCTCCCACCTCTGTGGCCTGCTCTGCCTTCCCCCCGGTCTACTACCTATGGGGATGATACAGGCACAGACACGCTACGACAGGTACAGATGACGACGGAGGCGACTGCGGGACGTTTCCCCCGTCGCCCCCTGCTCGGGTGTCCCCACCCGACGAGATTGGATCCTTTCATGCCATGATTTCCAGGGCATCCGAGCTTTTCCAGCTCTGCCCAGAAAAAAAGAAGAAAGAAGGGTTCCTATACCAGGGCCGCGAGGCTAAAAGGAAGACGGTCCTCGCCGTACCGCTTCTTGATGACATTGGGGCAGGAAGTTGGACACGATGGGACGACGGATCATCTCATCCGCAGCGACGACTATCAAGGCGGCCAACGCCCTGGCTATCGTAGCCCGCTACGACAGGGAGTTGTGGTTCAAAATCGCCCCCCTGTTAGACTTCCTTCCGGACGCCAAAAGGGCTGAGGCCCTTGAAATCCTACAGGAGGGGGAGATTGCTTCGGACCACGCCATCACGGTGGCAACGGACATCGCCGACACCGGTTTCCGTCAGTTGGGCAACTGCGTTTGCTTGAGACAACGAGGATGGCTCACGGCCACAGATTTCTGCCAGGACGTACAAACCAAGGTTTTGGACATGCCCTTCGACGGGAACAACCTGTTTGGGAAGGCGGTTAATGAGTCCCTTCAGGCCATCAAGACAGACACAGAGACTGCCCGGGCTCTGGGAGTGCTCCAACAATGACGGCCGTCCTTTCGGAGCTCCAGAGGCAGACAAGGTGCCTCCAAGGGATCCAGCAGTGGCTCCTCCACTTACCGTCAAGCGGCGAGATCTTCATCCCAGGAAGCCTACAGGGGACGCGGCAAGTCAGGTGGTGCCCGTCGTCGTCGACAAGGAGGTCAAGGAGGCAAGGCGGCCTCCAAACAAGATTGAACCGTCCGTGGGGTCGGGCCCCCGCCGAAGCACCCCGGTGGGAGGCTGGCTGGCGAGGTTCGTCAGCCTGTGGGAGTCCATCTTCACCGACCATTGGGTGCTGGACGCCCTTGCCCAAGGGCACACCCTCGAGTTTTAGAAGAAGTGCCCTCGCGTTCCACCCGTGGCCAGGAAGGAAAATCACGTCCCTCAACTACTGTTGGAAGTAAGGGCGATGCTCAAGAAGGGTGCCCTCGAGCTCGTCCCAAAGAGGCTTCGGGCTCCGGAGTTTACTCAAGGTACTTCCTCGTAAAAAAGAAGACAGGAGGATGGTGCCCCATCCTGGACCTACGACGACTGAACAAGTACATCAAGGCACGGAAGTTCCGTATGGTCACCCTCCAGCATGTGCTGGGACAGCTGGAGGAGGGCGATTTCCTGTCGTCGTTGGACTTGGAGCATGCGTACTTCCACATTCCCATTCTAAAAAGACACCAAAAGTTCCTCAGGTTCGTGGTCCAAGGGCGGCACTCCCAGTTCAAGGCCCTCCCATTTGGATTGAAGTCGGCACCCAGGGTGTTCACCAAGTGCCTCGCACCGGTGGCGGCGCGGCTGTGCCTACCGGGGATCCACGTCTACCCCTACCCTGACGACTGGCTCATCCGGGCAAGGACCAGGGAGCTCGCTGTGGAGCACACTGCGAAGACGGTCCAGCTGCTCACAGACCTGGGATTCTCCATCAACTTTCCGAAATCCCCCCTGGTTCCGTCAAAAGTCGCCCTGTTCCTGGGAGCCAAGCTCGACACACTGGCACGGCTGGCCTCGCCATCGGAGGAAAGGACCAGGACCATTCTGGGCAAAGTGCAGCGTCTGCTGGCCACGGACATGGCCAGGGTAAGATCTATCAAGTTCCTCCTCGGGATGATGTCCTCCTGCATTTATCTGGTGCGCCTTTGCAGGCTTCGGATGAGACCCTTACAGGAGTTCCTCGACGCCCGCTGGATCCAGTCAACGGGCAGCTTCGAGGACAGGATCCCTCTCAACGAGACGTTCCGTCAGGCGATCCAGTGGTGGAGTACCCGCGCCCATCTGTCGGCAGGCACAGACTTTCAGACCCCAGCTCACCAGGTGACGGTGACGACGGACGCCTCCCTGGAAGGTTGGGGAGCACACTCTGGAGATCTTCACGCGAGAGGCCTTTGGCTCCCGGAGGAGAAGTCTCTCCACATCAACATCTTGGAGCTCCGCGCGGTGTTCTGGGCCCTCAGGTCCTTTCTTCCGTCCCTCAAGGGCAAGGTGGTGAGGATCTTCACCGACAACACCACCACGATGTTCTACATCCGAAAGCAGGGCGGAACCAGGTCCCCGGCCCTATCCAAGGAAGCCCAGGATCTGTGGCAGTGGGCCGTCGCCCAAGGGATGTTTCTGGTGCCTCTTCATCTGGCAGGAATAAATACACGATCGCCGACTCACTCAGCAGGGAGCTGCGCTCGTGCCACAAGTGGGAACTATGCCGGGATCAAGTGGATCGACTCTTTCGACGATGGGGCGAACCCCAAATCGATCTCTTCGCGACGGCGACGAATTCCAAGTGCCGGAGGTTCGCCAGCAGGTTCCCCCAGCCGAGGAGCATGGGTGATGCTTTCGCGTTCCCCTGGGACGGCCTATTTCTTTATGCGTTCCCTCCGCTGACGTTGCTGCTCCGGCTCATCAACCAGCTCAAGAGGTCCCGGTGCAGAATGATCCTTGTCGCACCGGCGTGGCCGAGGCAGATCTGGTTCCCGGACCTTCTGGACTTGTCAACGTCCCCACCAGTCAAGCTGCCGATGGACGCAGACCTTCTCTCCAGAGAAGGAGGTGCCATTCTTCACCACAACCCGGAGTCGCTGAACTTGCAGGCCTGGCTCCTGCAGCACTAGAGTTTGGAGGGTACGACATCCCGGCCGACTGCAGAGAGGTTCTTGTAAAGGCCAGGGTGTCCTCAACTCTCAAGTGCTACGGACATAAATGGAAGAGGTTCTCTGTCTGGTGCCGTGCACAGAAGATTAACCCTCTGCGGATTACGGCCCCTCAAGTACTGCTGTACCTACTGTCGCTGGCCAAAGCTGGACTGGCTCACGCCTCCATCAAAATACATCTGGCTGCAATCTCCCGATATACCAGGACGATGGGACGGGCGTCCTTGTGGTCTCATCGCCTGGTGAAAGAATTCATGAAGGGACTATTCCGATCATTCCCACCGGTGAAGGCTCCTGCCCCGGCGTGGGAGCTTAATGTGGTGCTGACCAAGCTCATGGGGGCCCCATTCGAGCCTATGCATTCGGCGCCTTTGAAGTTCCTGTCCTGGAAGACAGCTTTCCTTGTGCCCATCACCTCCGCACGACGAGTGGGAGAGATCCAGGCCCTATCTTGCAAGCCTCCATACTTGACTTTTCATGACACGAGGGTGGTGCTGAGGACACACCCATCCTTTATGCCCAAGGTGCCGTCGGACTTCCACCTCAACCAGCCCTTGGTGTTGCCAGTTTTCTTCCCGTCGCCTTCGTCGCCGGCTGAGAGGACTTTGCACTCGCTGGATGTAGCTAGAGCGCTGAAGTTCGACGTGGACCACACAAAGAGTTTTCGGAAGACGTCACAACTGTTTGTGAACTTTGGGACTGTGAATCAAGGGAAGGCTCTCTCGAAGACTTCCATTTCCAGATGGCTCTCCGGCTGCATCATGCACTGTCACCGGTTGGCAAACCGACAGCTGCCCGGCCGTCCAAGAGCACATTCGACCAGAGCGATCGCTGCTACCACGGCGTTCCTGTCTGGTGTGCCCTGTAAGAGGATTCAATTCAACACTACAGCTAAGTCAATGCCTAGTCTGGGATACTGAATGGAAACCCTTATTGATATATCTTTATGTCCAGTTCATGCGTTGTGGATGACTCCCCCTATATAACACCCCTCTCTTGGAATCCCCCTGACCCCACTGAGCCAAGAAGTAGTTCTGTTTTGCAAGTTAAAAGGTTTATTTGAGAATTTAAACAATATATATATATATCACACTTTATAATAAATTAATAATTGAATATCACACTTAATCTCATATGATAAAGATTAACAACGGAGAATCTGGCACTAGCCCACTTCTTTATAATCACTAAGGAGTTGACATGAAATGGATAAGGTAGCACACTGGTAAATAGGGACAGAAGAATAATGTGGTAGAGAATGCTTTATAGGGTTCAAGGAAATGCAAGGTTGAATGAATGAAATGCAGTATAGAAGATAAACTGATATGGTTTCACAAAAGACAAGGTAATCACTTTCCCTTTGTGGCAATTCACCCCCCCTATACAATGTAAGGAGATGGAAGGAAGAGCACACGGTTCAGGTATACAATCACAATGTAATAGAGTTCCAGTTTCCCAGCAAGCTTAGAGGAGAATAGATATGAGTTTTACACAGGCTCAAAATGCTTTAAAATGTGATAGCAATATATTGGAAAATGTGCTGAAATGATTTTAATTCCCTCTGGAGGTTCAGGTTGAGGATTAGTTGGTTTAAATAAGTTCAGGCTTACTTTAGCAATGTTCTAGGAATGATTGGCAGGTTAAACAAATTTTTGGCAAATGAAAGCAAGGAAGCTGCTGTTTTCACACGTGGAGAAATTTGCAAATCGCGGTAAAATTCGCGAGTGCGTTTTTCGCAATTGCGGCAAAAGTATAGGGAATAGGAATGCGCTTCTAGATTCGTTGAAAAGCCAAGATTCCCAGCTTTCAGAGGAAAGTTACTGCAAGTCTCTAAGACAAACGGTCACGGAGATATGAGCGATATGGTAAAGGTCGTTTTTCAGATTTGAAATTTTAAAAGTTCAAAGTGACAAGTTACAGCTAGCAACTAGAAATGACAGGTGACAGCTTTGCAAATGACAGGTGACAGTTAGGAGACAGTTCTGGTTAGATTAAAATAGATTGAATTATATTATTTTAACTGAGAGATTGGTTCTGCACAGTTCTGCTAGGTACTCACAATATATTTTTGAAATAAATGGGCCTCGCCACGGATCTGGTCAACAGGTTTTCTTCACTCGCCACGGACGGTGTCTGCGCACAGCGTCTGGGTCAGCTCTCTAGTTCTGTGAACAGCGGTCTGGGTCAGCTCTGCTCTGCCTCTGGTTCTGGATACTGCTCTGCTTTCTCTGGGTACAGCACTGCTTCTGGATCTTTCTGCACAGCTTTCTCTGGACCCAGCGCTGATCTGCACGGCTCTTGGATGCTGCGAACGCTGTTAGGTTTGCTGGATGCTGAGGCCCACTGAGAAGAGTTCTCAGTTTGTGGGTTTAGGCCCTTGCTTTGAGTTCTGAATCAAGTTCTTTGGAGTTTTAAAGTCTAAGTGTTGAATCTACTATCTTCTGGATGTTGTGTGGTCTGGCAGAGCGCGTTGCAGCAAATGGAATTGAATGTCCCTATCTGTCCTGACTGTCTGCTTTTATGTGTTTTGAAAGTGGGTGGAGAGGCTAGCTTTCTAGACCCTACCCCTCTCCACTTGTCATTGGCCACTTCATCCTCTTCCCCTTGATTGGGGGAATGAAAGGAAGTGTCATCATGATGAGGTCTGTTTATGATACAGAGAACCCACCCCTGTCAAATTACACACAATCTATATTTTGACCCAAAAGACATATTTGCACAGGTACACATTTGTTTAAAATTACATGCACCCATCACATATCACAGGAGGTATACCCTGTCCAAATCTGCTCTTCCTGAGAGCTTGCATTGAGAAATGGCAACATTTGCACTTTTTAACTGGTTTTGCAATATCGGACATTAACCCAAATTTACACACATGTGCGCAAGGAGTATGGACATTAATTGATGAAGTGTCAGATTTTTAACATGCATACATTTTAAGTAATACCCTCTTAACTGCTAGCTTGCCCCCAGATCATACCACCGGTTCTAAAAACCTCTTAAAATGTGGGCAGAAAAATCACAAGAATTATGGTATCATTTATAAAATTTTCACAAGTCCGCTCTATGAATGATCCATCTTTTTAGAGTTATGTTCTGGCCCCAAAGGGGTGTGGTTTCCCCCAGCACAAGGTTGAATTTCTGGTTTTTCCAGTTCTGCCAAGCCAGCTTGCTCTCACAGGCAGTGCTCCTCCCCTTTCCTTCCAGGAGGAAGCCACATTTACGACTCCCACCAATAAAACATTCGCCTGAGTCAGGACAGGGCTTTGTTCAATTTCCTGCAGAGCCCAGGTAATTCAATCAGAGAAGTGTCATATCCCTTTTGGTGGGAACAGCAAAAGGCAGCTAGGCCTGGGAACACAGCTGTTGTGCAAGTCTCAACTCCTGTCGGGGGTAGCTGGTGGGCAGAATTCAGTTCCTTAAGCCAGGCCCCAGCTAATGTCACTTTTAGTTACCCAGTTTTCTGCATTCAAATAAAACTAACCATTTTTACATATGCAGCTAGAATGCTGATTCTAAGTTTAAAACTATGACATTTCAACAATTGAAACCTATGTGACACTCAAAAGTAGGTCACTCATTTCTTTTAAACATTTAGATTTTTAGTGTCTTTCAGTCCAAATTTACTTAAACTGCTGAAATCCACAGCTCAGCCAGTCTTGTTATAAACCTTCAAGTCACTTCAGAATATAACTTGACATTGGATCCACCTCTCAGTAAGTCTTTCTTTGGCCTGCTTTGGGTTCATTTATTCAGTTTTACACAAAAAAGTCTGGTGTTGTTTTAAAACGCCGGCTTTCTGATAGTGGTGAGTACTGGTAATGCACCCATTTTTGGGATTTAAGAAAATGAATTCCCCACAATTCTAGGTTGCTTTTGGCAATCAGCATTGCCATTCCCAATGGTTTCAGGCTACTGTGTGGGTAGTCCAATGGTGGTTTCAGGCAGTGCCCTTCTGTGCCCATAACATCGGCAAAAATGGGTGGCAGCCTATTCTTCATACCTTTCCCTGGGCATTTTCTGGGAAGCTCTGGCCATCATGATGTTTTCAATGCCAGTACTGCACAGTTTTTGAGGTAGGGCTCGGATGCATGGGTAAAAACATCCCACAGCCCCTGCTGAACATCTGCAGGGCTGCGACGTGGAGGTCGACGCACACCTTCACAAGATTTTTACTGCGTCGATCGGGACTCCAGGGAGGAGTCCAGGGTCGGCCAAGCACTGTTCGCCTAAGGTGAGCTTGGTGAGGAGGTAAGAGTTGCTTAATGTTGAGTTGTTGTATTGCTTAATGTTGAGCCTGTTGCCACCTCTCGTGGTTGTGCATGTGTGTACTGCTATGTATTCTCTTATTCATGAGCATGTGAATCCATGCCAGACCCCATGCTGGAGAAGGAACAAGTTACTTACCTGTAACTGTTGTTCTCCAGCATGGGTCTGGCATGGATTCACATGCGAACCCTCCCGCCTACCCCACTTGGTCATACTGCCACTTTACGTGCTACCAAATCTGAAGATGGCTGCCGGAGGCGGGGCTTAGGGAGAGGGCAGTCATTGGCTGAGGGCAGTATGACCTACAGACCAGTGATTGGTTACTACTAAGAAAGACAGATCAGAAACGAAACTGATACTGATTTTTTTCTATACCGAGGATTCCCGGCATGACGACGGGGAATATTCATGAGCATGTGAATCCATGCCAGACCCATGCTGGAGAACAACAGTTACAGGTAAGTAACTTGTTCCTTTCTGTGCAATGATTTTTAGTGCTTTCCTTTTGGGTTGGTGTGGAGGGAGCGAATCAGTTTTCTTAAAATATTGTTTAGTTCACCGAAGCCTCAATTCTTAGCCACGTACAGACAGAGGGTTAGAAAATGATACAAGTGGTAAATACACAACTGAAAAAGTTCAATGGGTAGCGTTCAACAAGTGGATGGATTTTCCTTTTGGGTGACATCAAAGGCAACTGATGCTTCAGTCCCGTTGTCTATCAGAAGTCACTCTAAAGACCCTAAGTACCTCATAGCTATCCATCTGCAATTCTATATATGAAATGGTGTTTGCATCCGCAGAAGGGCAATTGGACAATCGGATAGCTGGAATAGTGAGAGAGAATATACACCCTCCGCCTGCTGTTCCAGCCACCCGAGGTCCTTCCCCAGGTGGCGCCCAGTCGTCATCAAGGCCCTCACTTCACTAAGGCCCGCTATGGCTGGCAGGCACCCCATTACCGGCCATGTCTGCTGTGCACCTAGGGGGTGAAAGCCATATTGATGCTCGGCCATGCTCATCTGAACTCATTGAATATGTGCCTCTCTGAAACATTTGGACATTTAACCATTTTTTTCCTGATGAAAACATCACTGGATAACATGCACATAACCAATTAATCCAGATTTCAAATCTAGTCTGGTATTATCTGATTAATATCAAGTGCAAAACTGATCTGACAGTCGGTTTACAGGAAGCTTTGCAGGAATACATGATTTGTACTTTCTAATTTTAGTGGTGCAGAGTTTCTGGATTTGCTGGAGTTAATTAAGCATTAGTACTCGGCACGCGCAGCTGAACAGGAATACTGTGTGGTGATTGGCTCATTTGCGAGCCATACCACACGGTATTCCCGTCCACGCTACTCAGTTCCCGGCGAGAGGCGTGGCAGCCCCTCATCCAATGAGGAGGCTCGAAACGGGGCAATCCCCGCTCCAAGCCTCCCCATGGCTGGAGGCTTCCTTCGTCCCCCGCCGGGGACGCAGGTAAGATTTTTTTTTCCCCAGCCTTTCCTCCCTCCTCCCTCCCACCCCACTTACCTTCTATCCCGTGGTCTCCGGTGGGGGACGATGGAAACCTCCAGCCATGTAGAGTCCCGCTCCAAGCCTCCACATGGCTGGAGGTTTCCATCGTCCCCCGCCGGAGACCGTGGTATGTTTTTTTTCTTTTCTTCCTCCCCATCCCCTCCCTCCCTTCTGCCCTCCTGACCCCACTTACCTTCTTTTTTTCTTCTGGTCTTGGAAGTGAACGCGCTGGGAACACTTCTGTTCCCAGCGCGTCTACTCCCGATGGCCGCCATGGAAAGGGAAACGGACTACGTTTTCCCTTTCCATGGCGGCGGCCATTTTTTTTTTTGTTTTTTTGTTGTTTTTTTGTTTTTTTCTGATCCGAAACGTTTTTCGGAACAGAACAAAAAACAATTAGTACCCCGGTCTAACGTGCCGGGGTACTAATGGCAATAAGCCACTCGGTGGCGGGCCAATACCGCCCGAGGTAATGCCCCCGGGGCACCGTTAAGGCCATCACTTCACTCAGGCCTATAACTCGCCCCGGGGGCATTACCTGGGGCGGGTTTGTCCCGCCACCTCGTGGCTTATTGCCACAATAATCCCTGAGCTAGGGGGCATTACTGAGTCAGGTAATGGCCCGGGGCCAATAGCTACAGGCCAGAGGGAGCAAGTGTCTGATCGAAGGCCCGGGGCATTACCTGACTCAGTAATTCCCCCCCCCCCCGGTCAGGGGCTTATTGCTTTTAGCATACCGGCCCATTAGACCTGGGTCCCTTCCCCATTTCCATGGCGGCCATAAACTATATTGGAAAAAAGTCAACAAAAAATGGCCGCCATGGAACGGGAAAAGGGACTATGTGTAGTCCCTTGTCTCTTTCCAAGGCGTTGTGTCGCAGTTCAAGAGTAAATACGGTCGGGACGGAAGGTTTCCTGGTGCATCCTCTCCCAGAAAAGACCAAAAAAGGAGAAGGTAACAGGGGCGGGAGAGTTAGGAAGGGAAATGTGAGCTAAAGAGGGCGGGGGAGTGAGGGAAGGAGATGGAACGTCAATTACCTAATTCCCTGGCAGTGGAGATGGCAACCTCCTGCCCTGAGGAGGCTCATTGCGGTGGGATTACCGTTTGGTAACACCCCCCGTTCCGAGCCTTCTCATTGGCTGAGAGGCCACCAACCCCCTTCGCCAGGTACTAATCATTCTTTCAACTATCAGAGTCGTGATAGTTATCAAGGGTCCAATCCATCAAAAGGAAAAGGGAATTTCCAAATAGGACTGTTGCTAATCTTTATTTTTCCAAAAAAGGATCACATACATTAAATCACGATATTGTATGGTCACAGCAAATAGAATATTGTCACGTAAAATACTGTAAATTATCATAGCCATCATGGCAACCTCACATTTCACAAACAGCCAAATGGCCTCCTATTCACACATGCAAGATGTTCTAGATTGTCTTTCCAGTAATATGTGGTCCGCTTATTGGTACGTTTTTTAGTGTGACCTGCAAATATTTGCAATTCGCATAGGGGCTCCTGAACTCACCACACACGTGTGGTCGAATTTGGTGGTTTCCAGTTTAAGACTTCTGGTTTCCAAGAAAATACTAACGTTGGGCCAGCAGCTGGAACTTCATCAGAAGGCACATTGCCTATGGTTGAGGCAGAAGATGATAGTGAAGGAGCTGTCAGAACACATCCTGATTTAGATGTAAAGATGGCATCAGTTCCCGTGCACCCATCAGCCCTTCCTATTCAAAGTCATTGATTAGTGTCGGGAGGAGTGCTGCTTTTGTGAGATAGTTTTATGAATTTTGTTGGAAATGGGTTAGTGCAGGGAAAAAATCTGTGAAGTGTGTAAGGTAAGTGGCAGGCATCCTGTTTATGCATGCAATGTGTGCACTTGGTTTAGGTTGATAAAATACATTTTGTGCTGCTTTTGTGCAATATTTTTATGAATTATTTAGGCTATGGATTAGTGCGGAAAATAATTCATAGGAGGTCATTACGTTCTTGGAGGTAGCCATGCCGCTATTTGCGGCATTACTACCCCATTCCGGGTACCGGGTCTAGGTTCCTGGAATGGGGAAATACCGGGCCATTCCGATCTTGGAGGGCCCGGTATTTCCCATTCTAGGAACCCATCCCCATTCCCATTTGAGCCCCCATAGGGCTCAATGGGAATGGGGAGCATGCTAACAATGGGCCTGTTAAGGATGGGCCGGTTGTTAGCATGCTGGTCTGCTCGCGGGACCCGCTAAGGACGCCTGGTAAAATCCATGTGGATGAATGTGGTTGCAAAAATCTTGGATAGTTATACTGAACTTTCTACTGGAGGTGCTTTGGAATCACACAACACTTACAGTGTGAATGTGTAACGGTACATATAAAGTGTTGTACAGAACTGACAGTGTTAGATGCTGACGTCTTGGATGTGATTGTTGGATGCGTGTGTGAGTATTTAACAGTACCCAACGAGGTAGTGCTGGACAGAAAATAGTGGAATGGGAAGAAGGACTGCTCCTGCTTTACTGGGGCGCTGCCCTCACAGTACTTGGGGAAGCGCACATGCCACATACTACCATTTTCAGCATGCTGCCCATGGGAATGGGACAGTGGGGATTATCGCTACTGAGGGTGTGGTTCACAGGAAGGGGCGTTAATACCTTTCTCCATGACTGTGCATAGTGAGCCAGGCTGACATGGTTGCCATTACTTGCAAAGATAATGTAGCACAGCAGAATTGGTCCGAAATCAATTATAGCTCAAAACTATGTTTGCCGCTACTCTGTTCTGAAAAGCTACAAACAGAATGTGAAGCAGTAATGGGGTGTGGCCTTTTGTAGGGATGCTGTGGAGGAGACGTTGCAACCGGCAAAGAGGCCTACATCGTTGAACCAAGTACATACATGTGCAATGGCACATTGTGGGGTATTTGTAAGCATGTACTTTCCCAATGACACTCCGTAGATTGTAGAACATTGTACTTTTCCACTGTCCGAGGGTCCGGATCGTATCCACGATACAAGGGCCCACACGCATGGGTGCGGTCGCATTGTGATGTTGCGGATGTTCTCCACTGAGACGGCTGTCCACATGACGTGTTTTGGGTGGAATACTTTGTGCACATGTGCGTAGGTGTCCTATGCACACCGTTGGGATCTCTGGACTGATTAATAGTGCAACACTTGCACCAACCATTTTGCGACAAGCTAGTTGTTTTTAGGGTCTAGCAGGTGGGATGTTTATGTGTACAGCTACCTGTAGGACATCGGTGTGCGCCTCGAATTACTGAAAGTGTGTCACAAGTTTCTTTGCAAATGCTGGACAGTTGCAGTGTTACTAGGAGACAGGGGAAAAGATACGCATGCGCGTACTTGTGCAACTGACAAATGTCCGCTCCCACAACTAGTTATAGGTGGTTCACAAGAAGCGGAAATGCGGTTCATACTGGCGTGGTACGGATGCCTCCATTGTGATTGTGGATAGGCCGAGCAGGTGCGGTGTCCGTAGGACACCTCCCTTTTGCTTCATTGCAGTCCTTGCCACCAGGACTGTCCGCCGCTGAGTCATAACAGGATTTTAAAAACAAAGGGAAAAGCCACATATACACTCAGGAACAATTTACATATCAACCTTCATTTCCACACATCCATAGATACTATTAGGAAAGGGAAGGGGTAGCAGAAGTGGATCAATATTGTGGGGATTTGGGATTTGTACAAGGTGGTCGTCAGGGGAGGAAGGGATTGAGGTATCATCAGAACATCTCTGATCACATAGATTTTGAGGGGATGGCGGGCTGTGAAATGGGAAAGGGTTACACATGCAGGTCGGGCAGTGGTATTTTATTTTGTCCATAATCTGTCTTTGTACGTAATGATTTAAGGTGTCAACATTGTTCACCAATTCTTCCATTTTGGCTTCCAGGCTGGCCAGTTTCCTATTTAGAGTTTCTTTCCTTTCCTGTGTCTGTATGCTGTTGTGGAAGAGGTGCCGCTTTTGCTGCATTGCTTTCCTTTCCAATATGTTCTCTTAAAGAAAAGAAAATCTGGTAGGTGTACATGAAGCAATAGATATTAAATATTTCACATTTCAGACTGTGGTGCGTACCGATGGGGTTACTAACCTAAGTCATTTTGTCATGAGGGAAATTCTCTTCCAGCCACTACAAGGTGCTTGCCATTGCTGCATACAAAATGAAATGTTCTGCTTATCTACCATTGTATACTGCACCACCTGTGTATTTATCAGACAAACCTTAGTGTGCTTACTAAGTTGTAGTGACGCTCTGGTTTTAGTAATTTCCAGTCCTTACTGTGGGCGTTCATTCTTTGCTCCTATGTAAAGCAGCAGTGCAGTAAGATTGTTGAAGGCAGACGTCACTTCTCTTATTGGTGCGTTCTGTTATGGTGCACTCTGTATGCCTTTGTTCTGTTTCTTTGATAAGTACACAGTTTGCAGACCTACTCTAATTTTTTCTTGCAATTCACATACATGCTGCTCTTGTATATGTTACTTGTTTTTTGTATGAGAACCTGTGCCTTTATAAGCAGGTTGGATGCCACCCGATGTCCGCGACCAGACACATATTCCGTGACTGCTATGCACATTAACATGGTGCCAGCGGGTTCATTATGTTGTACAGTGCATCTTTACAAACTAAAGGTATTCTGGTAAAAACCTATGAAATAGGGACATTATGTTTTAGTTGCCCTACTAAAAAGCTACTAAAAAGCTATCAAATTCAGTAAAAAAAACGTTAAAGGGACGTTATGGTTCAGTTGCCCTAAGAAAAACCTATCAAATTCTGTTCAAAATGTTTTTTAAAGGGACATTGCAGTTACTCTGTAGTAATACCAACCTATTGCTATGATGGTTACACGTAAAACCAAAAACCCCCAGAAATTCGCTAGTTATGGTAAGCTAAGCAACCATAACTCGTGACACCTTTGTGAACTGCTAAGACTAACACCCATGACATGAAAGATGACATCACAAATGTCATTGAGGACATCACTGATGACATCACATGTGAAGTTAGTTGTCATGAAAAGCCTCCACAATGGATTATCATTATAATGTTGGCATGAGTGGAAATTAGGATTGGGAGTTGAGGGATTGTACATTAGGTGGATGAAAGTTGGGTGTGGGTGATAAGGAGGCATGCAGCTGAGTCGCCATGCCTCCTACACTCAAATTTCATTTATGCCCATTATTCCTCCACATATAGTACGTTATTCCCATGATTCTTCCACGCATCGCACATGAGTTCATGTGTTATCTTCATTGTCCATGAGTCCTCACTTATAGTCTTTGAGTCCACAGGCCTCATTCCGAGTTTGGCGGTAACCACGCCGCTATTTGCGGCCTGGCTGCCTCCAAACTCGTTCCGATTCCGCCCTGGTGAATGGAGCAATTACCGGTCCATTCCAAGGTTGATGGTACCGGTAATTCCCCATTCACCAGGGCCCTTCCCCATTCCCATTTGAGCCCCCATGGGGAAGGCGCTAATAACGGTACCGTAAATTACGGTACCGTTATTAGCTCTAAAGTCCCATTGCGGGTCCCGTCCTTAACGCCTGCTAAAAGCAGGACTTAAGGAAGGACCCGCAAAGGGAACTCGTAGTAGGGCCCTACTTGTAATGAGGCCCCAGATGTACACCACCTTTAGTCCATGAGTCTCGATGATTCCAGCACTCTATGTCCATGAGTCCCTGTATTCCCCCATAAACCATGCCCCCCATGTTCCCAGCCTTACTAATTCATGAGTATCTGTCCTCTTTCCACACATTTTCCATGAGACCTCCAAATCCAGCATCACACAGTCCAGGAGTCTCCATGTTGCCTCAACTTAAAGTCCATGGGTCGTTATACTTCTTCCACTTATAGTCATTGCGTGTCATGCTTCCTTTACACATACTATCACATTTATAATATGTTCTAACAGTGTGGATTGATCATTCAGGTTACAATAGTTTGATTCACATACTGAACCAGTTCCACTGGAACTACTACAGAACCGCTCTAAGCTTTTCCAGTCTTTGTTATGATTGCCCTAATTCTAGGGTCTAGGGTCTTGTCCCCCAATGTGCTCACTGACACTGTGTTTGCTGTTGACGCAGTTGATCAGAGAATCACTAGACCAACCACTGAAAGACTGACCAGAACCCAATACACTAACCTTCTCGTAGTGCCCAATGTCAATAAAGTGCAGGCAGGAGGCTCAAGCTTCCCATTTATCACAGCAACTCAATGGAATGCTCTTCCTCCTAGCCTTAGAAACATCTCATCCCACCTAGCCTTCCGCAAGGAAATTAAAAACATGCCTGTTTATCTGAATCCCCTTGTACTCGCACATCTGTGCCTTCTGGCACTGAACTACCACCATGAATGTATCATATATGTACCGTGTCGCATTTTCCTGTAACATGTTTCCGGAATTGCCATGTATTCACTATTCCACATATTCCTTCAACCTCTTCCAGACTTTGCAAAATTTGAGTACCCTCTGCCGCTTACTCATGTAACTACCTACAACATAGCTACGCCTAATGTAACCAGTAAGCAATGCTGTGCTCTTGTAACCAAACTATCCTGATGTAACAGCGCCTTGATGCACCTGTGCTGCAAGTGCACTATATAAATACAAATAAATAAAATAAAATAAATACAGTTGTTTCCACAATAGCCCAATTATGCTGACCACAATAGTTGCCATGAGAAAACCTGCCATCCTACCTTGCCTTTTTCTCTTAATATTTGACGTGTTCATAAATGTCTTTTATAGCTGCATTAGAATGTCTTTGAGCCCCTTATCTGTGTATTTGAGCCCATTGTCTTACCTAAGCAGATTCCATTTCTGTAAAATTGAAATTATTTTCTAAAACCCTATATGGATCTATACTAGTATAATGTTCTGATATAAGAGTACTCTATTCCCTAATATGAATCTGGGGGCATCCTCCATCACAATTCCTGATGCTAGCCCTGGCTCGATCAGAACCTGTCCATTTGCCAGTGTGGAATGTGTCTGGGTTACTAGATACATAACTAGTATATCATTAAATAACACAACATGATTTTTTACACTCCTTTTCTTCTCACATTGGGTGGACTGCCGTGTTGTCATCTGGATTTCCTCCTTGCATCTGCCAGTCTCGTTCCAACTGCCAGACTCTTCCTTTTCTCATCCCAGGGACTCAATCTTGCTTTGGCCTGGGCCTCGTCCATGGACATCAGGCTTCATGGAACCTTTTGGAGGAAAACAGGTTATCCATTTCTAAAACGGAGGAAAGAGACAAACAAATTAAGTAACTTGCACCAATAACTTTATCCACATTTATTTTTCTTTTCACTTTTTACTTATACTTCAGTCATCCATTTGCTTCTGCATGCATAAAAAAACCACACCTACTTGTCTGTTACGATGAATCTGTTTAATCTTAATCTTGTGTTTTTCCCTTTGTGGACAATCGCAAACTGATGTGATCATTAAACCTCTATATCCTTATTGTTTTGTCCAGTTTGGTCCATTCTTTTCACCTCTTGTTTTGGGTGAAAGAGTTTTATTTGAGTCAGGTGGACAAACTGTTCCACAGACAGATCCCCTTTTTTATCAGTATTCTATACAACACAGGTAAAACTTTGTCCACAATTTTAAATGGTCCACACCAGGATGCCATGAATTTAGAATTCTTATTTTCCCTTTTGTATAATTGAACTTATATATATGATCACCTACCTCATACTTTCTAAAGGTTGACTTCCTGTCATAGTATGATTTGGCACCCTCAGCTGCACTTTCTAGGTTTCGCGTTGCGAATGCAAATGCGTGTTGCAAATGATTTCTCAACTCTTCCACATACCTGTGAATTGTAGATGCATTTACTAAGACTTGCTCATTGGTCCTGTACAACAAATATTGTGGAAGGACCATCTTCCTGCATGCGATAATCTCATGTGGACTGAGATTTGTACATTTTGATGATGTTGCTCTGATGGCAATCAGTACTAAAGGGAATCGTACATCCCAACTAGACCCTGCTTCAGCCACAAACTTTTTAATAATATCAATTATTGATCTGTGGCATCTTTCCACCCCACCACTGGAAGATGACCGATGTGAAATATGTAACTTCCTCTTTACCCCTAAAATTTGCCACATCTTGGTCATCACTGCACTGGCAAAATGACTTCCACGGTCTGACTCCATTCTCTGGCCCAATACAAACCTGGGAAATATGTGATTCACCAACAAGGTAGCCGTGGCTTGTGCACTGCAATAAGGGGCAGGTTTACGTTCCAACCATGTTGACATCAAACATTAACTGTTAGCATGTACTTGTGTCCCTGTTATGATATTTGGACTGGGCAAAAGAAATTGATTTGCAAATTTGACCACGGAAGTGTCAAATCTCTCTTCATTAACAGTGATCTATGTGTTGTGGAGGTGCACTGGAATTGCACACACAACAAACACCCTCGGGTATACAATTCCACATCTTGGGAAATATGCAGCCGATAAGCATATCATTTTAATATTTCCAAGGTTTTCTCTGATTAATATTTCCAATGTGTTCTCTGAACTTCTATTCCCCACTGTTATCGCATCATTGGTGTGATGTAACATTAACCCCCAGAATAACAGCGTCCGCCCATTGGATATGACTTGAAATGGATTTTCGGACCAACAGTCTGTCTTGCAGATGAAAATGTTTTTTGTTCTTCATCATCCCCCTCAATTACTCTCTTCCCTTGCAGTCCTTCTCTGTTAAGGGGTTATTTTATGCATCTGACACATGATTGTTCAACATAGCTACCCCTGGGTCTTCTTCTTGTGCTTTAATCAAATCCTGACCAGGCATATCAAATGTGAGAAACCTCAGGGCGTTCTCACCTATTTCTCCCTGATATCCTCTGCTCTTGTGGCCAGGGAAAGGACATCCCCTTTGGATCCCAATCCTGGGGGTCGATATCTGGGAGGATCACTTGGGTGGAGCAGTGTAACGCTCACCTGATTCCCACGGAGGCGCAGGTCTGGCTTCGAGTGCTGATGCTTCTTCAATGGTGAAGCGCAGGACTCTGAAGATGGACAGGAAGGGCCCCTCTACTCTGGCTTCTCTGGCTCGCAGGAATATTCCCCTGTGCGTGAAAAGGGAGTATTACCTACTGACTGAGTTATGCTCAAGCCTCCCACTCTCTTCCAACCCTCCACGATACCCTTCCACGATTCCCCGTGAAGTCTCACCTTAGGGTCATGAAGGATGAGCACTCCATCCTGCTTCTGATGCAGGGGCGCGTTGAAACCCAGTTACTTCACTGGATTGAGGATTGATGGGAGTTCAGGTAAGCTTGACTATTCAGGTAAGGCTCTGTAAAAGTTCTGTTGCAAGTTCAAAAGTCCAAGCTTAATAATAATATTCATTGTCTTTTTCCCCTTAGGGGCCGGGGTTCGGAATGCCGGAGATATGGCGCCGACCCGAAGTGAAACGTGCAGTTCCAGTAAATGACAGGTAAGTTCTGGATGAGCGCTCGGGTAATGTCTTTGCATTCGCTCATTCAATGTCTTTATCTTTTTCCCCATAGGGGCCGGGGTCCGGAAAATGCCTGGAAGCGACAAGACCCGAAATGAAATGGGAATGACCCAACAGGTAAGTCTTAGAAGGAAACTGAGCTTTTCCTATTCCCTTCCTTCTCTCACCTTGTTCTTGTCTTTTTCTCTCTAGGCTCTGGGAAGTGGCTGTGGATCCGGATGATCGCTGCTGAAGATAGTGGCGTCCAGGATAGGTGAGTGGAATGCAGCGCTGCAGCGATCGTAGCGAAATGCTTTTAAAAATGGTCTTCCTTTTCAGGATCATCGGTGTGATGTCTTCGTGGTGCTGATTTAGCAGGTAAGGTCTTTTGTCTCCCTTTGCAGGTGACCCAGGATACTGACAGGCGTGGCTGAGGTCCAGATGCAGGAGCCGACACGGTGAGCGTCCAGCTGCGAGGAGCAGAACAACGCGAAGCGTGAGTTGCTGATCGGGTGTGGTTTAAATAGCTTTGGGAGAAGTTCCAAGTGTGTATCCTTCCACCGATCAGGTATGTATCCTTCCCCGACCACACCCGGGTGGAAAGTAGTCCCACAGGTAAAGTAGTTCCATTCAGGCTCAAGAGGGCCTGGATGTGGCAGCATGGTCTGCATCAGGTAAGTGCACATTAAAACACTTGAACACATGTCTAGCTTTATGAGCCTGGCGCCTAAGGCGCCAGGACTGCGGTCCAACATGAGCCTGGCGCCAGGACTGCGTCCAAAGGGCCCCAGCTTGGGCCCGCTGGCACTCCCCTGGGGGGAAATGATGCCTGCCTCTGGGGTTGCTGGGTCGGACCTGGCTCCTTGGAGATAGGCATCATGACAAGGAGATTTGTGGAATGGCGAGAGGATGTCCTTGGGTGAGACATGGTATTCCCCATTCCCATTTCACAGTGAACCTTCAATCTCAGAAGCTGTATAAGGTACTGTCAAGCCCCCGCCCCTTTCTTCTTTCCAAAATGACCCTTGGCAATACCATTGTGGGACAAGGAACAGATCAACTAGGAGGACACCTCCTTATATGGGCATGTTAAAACCACATCAACCGTCTCTTGTTAATACAGAGAAATGTCAGAGCCATAACAAAACAGGGAAGCAACAACTGGGAATCGGGTCCCCTTCCATTCAGTCTTTTCCTCTTTTGCACACAGGCCTCATTATGAGGTTGGTGGTAACCAGCCTGTGCTACTGGTGGGTTGCTGCCAACCCCGTAACACCATTCTGCCACCTGATTCCCCAGTGCCACCGGGACATTACAAGTCCTGACACCTCGGAATGTCAGGCGGCAGAAAGTGTAAGTCGCAATTCCCTTGAAGTCCTCTAGGACTCAATGGGGACATTGAAGCACCGGCACGGTGGTAACGGGGCTTCTGTGAAAACCATGCATGCAGGTGCTGGTGCCCCCGGCAGTTCAGATCTCCTGCGGCACTGGCAACTGCAGGCATCCTCGTAATCTGATGGTCTGGAAAGGGTGCAGGTATGTTGCTACCGGCACCCTTATTTCCAGACTTGGAATAAGGCCAACTGTCTCACATTCATATTCTTTTAAGACAGGGACAAGGAAGGGGCAACTCAGAGTTATGCACACGTGTACCAATTTGGTACTGAGAAAGGGAAGAGGACTATGGAGTAACATCACAATGGCCAGGCCGTTCCAACTAATAGAATCAACTATGATCAGGCAAAGGACTTGCACCTGCAACCAATTGAGAGGCTACAGGTGCATAAAAGGAGAGACAGGCAGTAGCAAGGGAGAAACCGACCTGGGAAGAAGGACGCAGAAACCTGGCACAAAACAGGCTGGAGAGGAGCCCGTGAAAAGGATGCCGAATGATGCAGTGGGGAAAGAGAGAGGCATGGGCCTGAGTGGGCCACAAGAGGGTCGCCACCACAGCAGTCCCCTGTGCTGTGTGCCCTCAGCCAGAGCTGTAGGACACAAAAGACTTAAGTGTGCCACAGACCACTGCAGCAAGGTTCAAAGGAGATGAGCACTGCTCACCAGAGCCCCCAACATGTATGAGGGAAGAGAGAGAGAGCCAGAGAAGAGAACAAAGATTCCCACAGGAGTGGCTGAACACGACTGAGTGAAAGAAAGAGAACACAAATACCGCGGCGCTCCAGGGGCTGGCATTGGGCAGATGAAAATGCTGATTGAACAGAAACTTATAACGAATGGGTTGGAAGACCGAATGTTAGAATATTGAATATTGAACAAGCTCGAAAGTGCTTTTGAAATACAACAAGTATTATTGAATACCGAGCTAGAGAAAAGATATGCAAAGTATATGAAAATACTGCACGAGTGAAAAGAAAGTGATGTGCATTTATGACTGCTGTGAAAACAAGTAATAAGAATTGATGGACAATGTGAAAGCCATTATTGAGCACTTATGACTAAGTGAAAAACAAGTGATGGGTAATAATGGACAATATGAAAATAAGGTGCTGAAAAGGAATAAATACCACAGAATAAATGATGAGAAAGTCATGTTTTGGCATAACACATGAGACTGCCAAAGAGAAACAAAATTGAATGTGGTCTAATGACACAGGTTCACAAAGAAAATCTATGTTGACAAGAAGGACTGTATGAGAGATGAGTTTTGGCAAGAAGAATTTGAAATACTTGTTAGCCCAGAGTTACCTAAGGTATGGAAAGCACATTCCGGCAAAGCCAAGCGACAGTGATAGAAAAGCAGAATTGAGTGCTGACTAGTGATACAGATTCAAAAGAGAAAAAACATAAGTGGCAAACCAAATGGCCAGGGTCATCGGTTGCATGACCTGTAGTGGGAGGACCATGTGGCCCGACAACTGCACCTAGTCTGAGTAACTCGTACTTGGTAAGAACCGAGAAAAGCCAAGAACATAAAGTGCCACGGGTTATAGGTTACATGACCTGTAATGGGTGGACCGGGTGGTCCAATAACTGTGCCTAGACTGAGTAAGCCTACTTGGGAAGACCCAAAGAAAGTCAAGATACAGAAGCTGTTTTGTTTACTAAGTGTTGAAGTGATTGAAGAAAAGAGTGATCTATGTGAACTGTTGGAAAACCTGAAAGATTAGAAAATGTATTGAAAGCTGAACGATTTGAATTGACTGTGTTTTTGAAGCTGAAAAAGCTGCCTGCTTGGAGAAGAGAACCCCAAGACATTGTGAACTGTGGTGACCTTTGTGAAGGGAATCTCAAGGTCTTCTGGAGTTGTTTTTACTTGGGGAAGGGAACCAAGAGGGCATTTTGTTGATGTTTCTTGGCCTTGGCGTAGGGAACCCTGAGGACTTCTGGAGTTGTTTTGAACTTGGGGGAGGGAGCCCAGGTGCCTTTTTGGAACTGTTTGAACTTTTGGAAGGGGAAGCTGAGCAGTAAGCCAGGAGCTGGACGAAACTCAGAACTTTATGTTGAACACTGTTTCTTTTCATGCTGACATCCCTATATCTTGTACATCTTTAGTTGTGATGGCAAATATAGGTTTTGGACACAACAGACTTTTGAGTTGAACTTAATGACACATACTATCCTTAGTATCTTGAGGTAGGGAAATCCCACCTTAGCCTAGGGCAATGTAGGCCTTACTCCATACTGACATATAATAACAATTAACAATTTTTGTAGAGAGGTGAATCTGTTGTCTGTGTCTTACTTCATGATGCCTTCACACAAACCTCCACTGAACTACTGGTTGACTACTTGCCACTTAAGATTTGGAACATGTCAACACATCTACTTGGATCTCACCAAGATAATGTTCAATGGAAAACAGTTCTCCCATCTCCTCCCCAATTCTGGCCAACTGATCAGCCTTTTCATTCCCTTGCTTATCTCCTGGCGTTTTGGAGTGCCCCTTATTTTCCTGCAATCAATGTTCATCTCATTCTCTGAAACAAGAACATGCTTGTGTTTTTTTTTTGTTACAAGTGACCATCCCTCTCAGCTTCCATCCCGGTAAGTATTCCACAAAACTATTCTGATCATAGTCAGAATCCATAAGCAACACTATGGGCCTCATTACGAGGTATGCCGGTAGCCATGCCGCTATTGGCGGCATGGCTGCCGGCAAAACCGCATCCGTGTCCGTGTCCTCGGAATGAGGATTTACCGGACCATTCCGAGTTCGGATGGACCGGTAATTCCTCACTCGAGGACACGGACACGGTTCATCCCCATTCCCATTTCAGCCCCTATAGGACTGAATGGGAATGGGAGAGGGAGTAAACAACGGGCCATTACTAGATGGCCCGTTGTTTGCTCCCTCTTCCCCTCGCGGGACCCGGTATGCACGCCTGGTTTTCCCAGGCGTGCTTAACGTGTCCCACGAGGGGACCTCATAATGTGGCGGAACGGGTTGAACGGCGCCGCAGCCTTTTACGGCGCCGTTTAACCCGTTCGGCCAGGGTCGTAATTAGGCCCAATTTCTTTTAATTTTTTTTACTGCTGTGGATATTGCTTTGTAAATTGCAGCCAACTCTGCTACCTGACTACTCTGGGGCCTATTGTCATGCTCTCTGATGGGATACCTTCACATTTGACTCACAGTCCCTATTCCTGCCACCGATTCTTTTTCAGGGTCATTACTCAAGTGGTATGTACACCCATCCACATATACGTTTGGGAGATTTCTACATTTTTCTACATCAAACGCCTTGTGTGGTGATAGTTCAAATTCAATCAAATCTGTTTCTATTTCTGCACTATTGGTAGTACCTACAAATGCACAGTCATGTAATTATACCAGCCCCATAGTCACTGGACTTCTTTTACTCTGCCCATTTCTCACTTCTACAGGGAATCCTTGTAATGCCAATGCCCATGATGTTATTATGAATTTGACCAAACTTCCTGATCTGATCCTCTTACGTTGTAAAGTTTGCGGGGTTGATGAGTAGTCTCAACAATCACTTTCTTTCCTTGAATAATGGGGTGGAAATGTTGTAATGCCCCAACAGTCATCAATAGTGCTTTTTCACATTCTTTTTTTTTTAAAGTGCATTTTGGTTAAATCAACAAAAAAAAACTTTGCACTACAATATTAAAACCATTAATAACAATTAATAACAATTTAAAATATAACATCTGTAAATACAACAATCATTCAATTACGTCTATCATGCTTATAAACCAATCAATTCCTTGTTTTAAAACAATTTCAAATACATAGCAGGAAAAGCCCTTCTTGTATGTATTCTCACCTTTCAAGGTGCACTTACTTAGTTCTCTTTCACCACATTACTATCTAAAATTATTAGTATCTAATTATTCGAATACATCATCACTCCTTTGAATTTTCCACTAATTTCAATATTTTGTTCAATATATGCAAAGCTGCTAAAGAAATAACCAACGATTCCCCACCTATCAAAAACTGTTCAGATTCATAGCCCCTATGTGTGGACAGATCTTCAATAACTGAGCATATATAATTGCCTTACTGTATCACAATTAGTAAGAAGGTGTCTGCTGGTCTCTCTCTACCTACTACAGAGTCGAGACAATCTCTCCTCCTTGAATTTAAAATTACAGGCCCCTATATAGTCTAAATATGGCAGGATATTCAAGCACAGATAGCTAGTAAAGCGTCATGTTTTGCAAGTACAAGGTTTGATTAAATACGTTTTAGGTTTCCCTGGTTGAAATCCTTGTTTGCAGAATTCTCTGTATATTTTTTCTCTGCTAATTTACATACATGTGTATATCTATCCCACATTAAAGTTTTCTTTTCCAAAGAAAGCTTGAAACACTTGTGTATAGGTGTGTTATAAATGCCATATCATAATACATCATATCAAAGATTTAAAGCAAAATGGGAAGAAAAACCTCATTAGGTAAACCGAGATATATGGCTTCTAAAGTTTGTTTAACTAAATATGCTAGATCTGCTAACAAATCATTCCTTTCTTTGTTATCCTCATGGATTGTGAATAACATAAAAGTGTAATGTGCTTAACTTTAGAAGCACAAGGAGTGACGTAGAACTTCACCCTACGTATATACCAAAGGGCACCAAATGAGGGAGTACCCAACTCGCACCGAAGCGCTTCCACTGGAACCACCTGAGGAACCCTAAGGATGGAAGGGACTAGTTTACCCTCTAATTTGTCCAACCAGGTAACCATTTTTGAGGGAGAACCTCTAGGTCATAAAGGACAAGGTGTAATGCCTGTTTTATAGATTTCTAATAATCCCTCTATAGTGTGTCCTCTCTGTCTATGGATGAAATTAATTACGTATAGCCATCCACTACTTCATGACTTTAGTGCATACATAAATGCCCAGATGGGTAGTACTGGGCGTAGATGCAATGGGAATACCGAGATAGGTTTACATATTTACAATTTCCAGTATCTCCTTATGTAATTTCCAACTGAATTTAACACCTCTTTGCCCCACCTTACCAATCAGCATTACTTTAGTTTTACCAATATTAATTTTCATATTGTTTTTATTTGTGTAGAAAAGGAGGGCATTAAAGGACCGTTGAAGGCCTATTGGAGTAAGGCCCATCAATATAGTGTCATCTACACATGCTAAATAAGGGACTGCCATCCCACTCACACGTGGAGGAAGGTTGTGCACCGATCTTAAGATAGCATCCATATCGGCTGTATACAAATTATAGAGTGGGGAACAAGACACATCCATGTTTCAGTCCTATATCAACACTTATGGGCTGAGTCAGGGTGCTCTCTGCATATAAACGTACCAACACGTTATTGTTGGTGTATAGTAATTTGATAAAGTGGAGCAAAGAAGGAGCTATACCCCATCTCTTTAGTGTTTCCCAAAGTAATGGTCGAGACACCCTGTCAAAAGCACAGGAGTAGTCTATGTAACATATAAAGTCTCCTATTTAAATAATAATAATAATAATATCTGCCTTGATGTAAAATAAGTGCCCATAAGTTGTGGCCAATATTGAAGACAGGTCTGAATACAGTTTTTAAGGGGGTTGGGGGGATCCTTCTCCTCTACCAATTCATTTAGTTATTCCAACAAAAGCACCTAAAAAATGTTGTTACTGGAATCTAGCATTGCTAATAAGCTGTAGGCATTCGATAATTTGGGTTTCATTTTTTAAAAACTTGGGTCAAGATAGAACTTCCCCAGCTAGTCGGCAAGATGCCAGTTTCCAAACATTTTTCAAATAAAGATGTTAATACCTGGGCCCAATGTTCAGGATTGTTTTTAAAAACCACATTGTCTAACCGTTCCGGGCTGGGGGCCATAGATGCCTTACTTTTATTTATGGCTAATAATATATCAATCGCCTCAAATTCCTCAATTTCAGCAGGAGGCAAATAATAAGGAGAATTTTCTGTGTTAAGAGGAATGTCTGTAGTAAAAAAGTTCCACATGATATGTTGCACCCATGTCTCCTCTACCAGAGGACTGAAGATAAGAGTATACAGCCAAATATTTTCTATAACTAGGCCAACATTTATGTATATCATTGGTTTTTAATAAACTGAATATGAAATTCCAATGTGCTCTATTTTGACTGTTTTTAGGATTTCCAAGCCAGTTTTTATATTGGGTGCAAAGTCGTGTTCCATTTAAGCAATATGCCCCGAGAGGCGGGGGCATTACTGACTCCGGTAATGCCCCGGGGCCCATAGTTATATGCCTGAGTGAATCAAGGGCCTTAACGAACGCCCTGGGGCATTACTGGACTCGTTAATGCCCCTGCCGCTTGGGGCATATTGCTATTAGTACCCTGGCCTGCAAGACCGGGGTACTAAAAGCATTTTATTCTCATTCCGAAAGGCTGCAGCATTTCGGGACATTAAATTAAAAAAATGATAAAGAAAATGGCTGCCGGGAAAGGTAAAACAGTCTGTTTTCCCTTTCCATGGCAGCCTTCGGGAGTGGACGTGCTGGGAACAGAAGTGTTCCCAGCGCATTCGCTCCTGAAAAAAGGAGAAATCAGAAGGTAAGTCAGGTTGGGAGGGTGCAGAGGGTGCGAAGGGTGCAGAGGGTGAGGAGGGGGGAGGAAAGGGAAAGAAAAAAAAAACATACCTGAATCCCCAGCAGGGGGTGATGGCAGCTTCTCAGCCGTGTGAAGGCTCAAAGCGGGGATAGCCCCACTTTGGGCCTCCTCATTGGGTGAGGGGTTGCCACGCCCCCCACCACCGGGTACAATGGCCATGGAATCCCAGCTGAGGGATTCCCGGCTGGGTAACGACCCGATGAGAGCCAAACAGAATGTGTTTCACATTCTGGTTGACTCTCACCAGGTAGTAATAGTAATTCTTACATCTAAAGGACATCATTTATCTCAGAGGATGACCCGTGTAGCTCTACAAAATTCCCTTTCCTTATTGACAATTAGGATATATTCCATATTCTCACATTCTGGTTTTCAAGGTGCTGTTTCCCCTTACCAACAAGAATTCAAGTAATCACAGCACCTACACAATTAGCGAAGTCCGAGTCACAAGTCTCATGCTGGATCTTAATCGGTTCCTTTATGGCTATTAAGTACTTGTTACATTTTGCCACATTCCAAATGAGTTTATTTCCCTGGGAATTAACTTTAGTTTTAGTATTAAGTTTAGATACACTTTTACCAGTAGGGAATGCTAGACACCATGTGAGAGTAGAATGATCACTAATGCCATGTTTTACCTTTATAGCTGAGCATTTCTCTCTTATAAAAGGGCTAGTGAAGATGTAATCTAATCGCGAGAGTACTTTGCCATTTGTCCAGGTATATACCTCATTTACCTAATTTTCATTCTCCATCTCCATGATTCCTAGGTTGTACATTTCTTAGATTGGTTGAATTAATATGCAAAAGATGTGATAGCATAAATTGATACATTGTGCATGTTTTGATATATGTAAAATTAAAATTAAAAAAAACAAGCAAAGAGGTCTGCCCAGCTACACCACTTACCATTCTCGTTAACTTGTAAACCATAACCCCTACATTTAGCAGAGAATACATTTGTACTCCTCATCTACCACATGGTCATTTAATTATGTCTTGGTCATTCAAATCATCCATGACCATGCATTATTTACTTTATCTTTGTGACACCATCTCCTCAACAATGAGGCGACCTTAAACTGGATACTCTTGGTATAAGTCCCACCCCAGGGATCATACACATTGATGACTAGCATTTTCCCCTTGGAGGTGTATACACCTTCAATCACCTCACTTAAAATAAAGGAGCAGGGCTTACCTACAGAGTATTCAATTACTTTCAAATGAGTTTTCACACCTATACAAAGGACAGCCACAGGTCTACCTCTAGCCGTCGATATTGCAGGCTGTTGTAAGATATTACAACCATCAATAAAAATGTGTTTACTACTAAGGGTTTCCTGTAAGGCAAAGACATCAGATATTCGGGCCGATTAATGGAACAAATGTGCGCCGAAATTCGTGGCGCAAGCTGGCGCAAGTGTGAAAAGCAAGCGCATGCGTGCGATTCATGGAAGATACCGGTGATTTTGCAGGGATGTGCGCCAAATCCGCGCGTGGCTCACACGTCACTGCAACATCCCGAACGCTGTGCACGACACACACAGTGAAAGCACACAACGTTAGCGCACACACCAAAAAGGGTGTGGAACACGGGGCGGAACATGCGGAATGGGGAACAACGAATGAAAATAAGGGCGTAACTGGGGAAGTACTGCTGGGAAGTACACAGAACGCCCACACGCACGCAAACTACATGTATTCATGGAATCGAATAGGGGAAACCCGCGCACAGCAAAAGACACGCACATGCCTAAACACGTCCGCCACACGAAGGCAGGTGGTAGTGTCCATGTGCATTATAAAAGTGCGCGCAAACAACAAACCTGTATATACAGCTACGATGAATGTCCCATTTCTCGCAGCACTGATCATGGGACACCGCAGGAGGAGGAGAATAGCCGGGCCCGCATTATTTTGCCCAGGACCAGCCTTATTGGGATGCCTGATGACCAGGTCTATGCAGGTATAGGTTTCTACCTCATATCATCCTAGACCTGGTCCAGGAGTGGGAGGATGACCTCACATCACCCACCTTGTGCTCCCAAGCACTGAGCCCCTTGGAAAGGGTGCTCAATGTACTGCATTTCTTGGCCACTGGGTCATTTCAGCGGACCACTGCCATAGTGGGGGGGGCGTCTCACAGCCCACACAGTCACGCTGCCTACACCAGGTGTTGGCAATCATGACTAGACGACCCTCAGTCCGCAGGCACATATACATGCCCACAACGCCCGCAGAAAGGCAGGCCATGGTCCAGGACTTTTACAGGGTGCCACACTTCCCAAAAAGTGCTTGGTGCCCTAGATTGCACCCATGTGACCCTGCGTCCACTTAGGGCCATGGAGAATATCCACTGCAACCGCATGCACTGGCATTCCATCAACGTGCAGGTTGTTTGCGATGCAGAGGGGAGCATCACCTCTGTCTATGTTAACTATCCTCGGTCCACCCATGACAGTTTCATATACAGAATATCCGCCGCCCTGAGCCGGGACCTGGAAGCTGTGAAGCATGGTGACACATGGCTCATTGGTGAATACAAATGCCTGTGCACATGCATGCATGCATGTCACACACAGACAAATACACAAACCAAACTAATGACAACCATCATCCCCTCCCCAGGAGACAGTGCCTACCCTCTGAGCACCCACATGATAACGCCAATACGGAACACCACCACCCGACCCCTGCTAAGATACAACGCAGCCCATATTGCAACCTGGCACTCAGTGGAGGGCACATTTGGAGTGCTCGAGTCACGCTTCTGGTCCCTTGACCGCTCTGACGGGCAGCTACTGTATGCACCCCCAGTAGTGTGCAGGATCATTGTGGCAGCATGTGTCCTTCCCAATGTTGCAAGATGGTGGGGCGTACCGGTGGACATGGTGGTGCCTCCACATCCCCGACCACATGTGCTGCACATGTGCAGGGAAAGGGCACATAGAGGCCGCCCAACTGAGTTGGCCCTCACCTTTTGTGGCCTCCCAACCATGGTGCAGATGTACTAGTACCAATGGGAGGTGCACACAACAATTGTCCTGGGCAATTTGGGTGGAGGGGCAAGGGATGTGATGCAAACAGTACCCCTGTGCTCCTGCAAGGCTGCCTGTGGCCCCTTAGGAAAAATGATGTGTCACACAATGCTCAGGCATCCTAAAATAGCTAGAAAAAGAGATACGTGACCCCTGTAGCCCACATCCGTGTAAAAAGAAAACACACGCAGCACGCTGTGGCAGCCAGGAAGACAAAAAATGCATACGTGGTCAACACCCGGGCTAGTATGACCGAAAAAAGGGGTACACGACAAACAAGGACACCCGCAGTGGGATAAATAGCGTGCACGACTCACCATCTGCCGTGCGTGTAGAAGAAAAATGCGTAGGCAACACCCCCGCCAAAAGTATGCACTATAGCCGCTGTGAAGTAATCGTGTGTGGACCCCAACGTCTGGAAAACACACACACCGCTCTCCACGACGAAAAGCACGTACAGAGTGATGAAACCCACGTGGGACCTTTAACCCGTGCCGAGGGAAACGCCTGCGTGTGTTACGTCACATATGCGCTTACACGCTAAGGGCGTTTCCTCGAATTACACGTTGACGTGCTGTTCTTTCACGTGCCAAATCTCTCCGTATCAAGCTGGCCACGCACCAACACACGGAAGACCACACTCCTGCCCAGAAGGCAATTTTCCTGCCCCCCAGAGCCGACTCCCACCAGCCATCTGCTGCCTGCCTGCCTGCCTGCCTGCCTGCCTGCCTGCTGGCCACGTGTCCTGCTATTTGGTGCCTGCACGTCAGCCATCTGCAGGGGTCCAGTTGCTGTGACCACCCCTGCTGGAACAGAAGACTCCCGACTGCAGTTCCATCGCTCCACAGCCCAGCACCAGGACCCAGTTGCCCACCCACACCTGCTTCAGCGGTTGCCATGTCGGGGAAACACCATCGAAGACCACTGGCAACCCCCAGCCAGAGAGCTAAAGGGCTGCCAGATTCACTGCAGGAGAAGTTGGCATCCTGGTGGAGCAAGTCCTGGTGCATTATGATGCCCTCTACGGAAGAAGATGCGCCGACAAGGATGGACGGGAGAGGATCTGGAAGGACATTGTGGTTGCCATCAAGTTGGATGGGGTGGTAACCCGCGACCTACCACACTTCCATAAGCGCTGGGAGGACTTCAGGTCCAGGACCCTCAGGAAGGCCCGGCGCCTCTTGGAAGCAGCGGGTGCAGTGAAGCGCTGGGTCCTCCTTACCACCGACGACATGAGGGTTGTGGAAGGCATTAACTCAGCACTTCACCTCCAGGTCCTCGAGAGGCAGACCGGTCCGGAGTCGAGCGGTAAGTGTCCATGTGTACTTATTGGACGCAGTGCATTTTGAGGTGTGCCAGGAGTGTCCAGCTTGGACATATGTCTGAAAAGGCCCATGTATGAATGTGTATGTGCAGGGACATGACCGTGCTGCATGTGAGTCCTGTCATGTGTGATGCACATCAATGGTGTATGTGTTCCAAAGCATGATGCACAACTGCATGTGGAGATGCACACATGTTAGCATTTCTGTGTAAGTACTATGGCATGGTTGGGGTGTGACACATGGATGCTGGTTCTACCTTCATGTACGTGCACGGAATACATGTGTGTGTGTTTGACATGTGTGCGACTGTGATACACATGGGTGCATGTGACACAGACATGTAGGAACCCAATTGGCAGATGTGACATAGTTGCTGATGATTGCACTGTGACAGGTGGTGGATATGTACAGATGCATGTCAGTCTGTTGGCGTGTGGGTATGTGTTAGGCACTCCCCATGTTGCTTGTGACGTCATGCCAACCTTCAGATGTTCATGCTGTTGTGTGTGTATGGATTCTGCTGCTTGCTGCACGATTCCTGTTAATTTGTGCATGTGTGTGCGTTCAAATGATGAGTGTTGGGGAGTGTGGTGCCATCTGTGAAGTTTGACACTGCCACTCATGTGCAACTGTCATGTGTGTATCCGACCATTGTACAGTGCCCTGATGCCTGTGTTCTGTCTCTCCCTGTCTGCAGTGTTGACTGATGAAGCGGGCGGAGATGGTGCTGCTCCACAGCAACAGGGATCCCACCGCCAGTCAGAGACGCAAGGCCCAGCTCTCCTCCCACGTAGTCATCTCTTCCGGGAGTGAGGAGTCTGGTGCTGCAGCTGCCGAGGGAAGGTACAATAGGCGGAGGTTGGAGGTGGACTCCTCGGCCATGCCCCACAGGAAGCCCACACCACAGGGGGGACTTTTTCCATGCAATTTACCTGACGTGAGCGGGGTACACGTATTCAGAGGGGTCACGGGGAGTTTTACACGTTATTTCGCTGGTGCGAGTGGGGTATGCATATTCCGAGGGGTGCGTGGGGAGTTTTACATGTGATTTCGCTGGCGCAACCACGGTATGCGTATTCCGAGGGGTGCACAGGGAGTTTTACATGCGATTTTGCTGGTGCGAGCGGGGTACGTGTATTACGAGGGGTGCACGGGGAGTTTTACACACGATTTCGCTGGCATGTGAGGGCTGTGTGGTGTTTTCAGCGCATTTTTGTGGTTGGGGGCTGTATACTGGCCCCCTGGCCTTTGCTCTACGTAGGGGATTTGTGTGATGTTTTTGGCACACGGGACGGGATGGGGGCGTAACTGGCGTGCTGCAGGCTCGCTGCACCACTCTGCGTCACGGCTGGTTATGGATGTATAAATCCATGAATAAGCTGTTCGTCAAAATGGGTTTTGGCGCACGTGGCTGGCGCAAACTGCTGCAACGTGCACTCTGTGCGCCAGCCGCGTGCGCTACTTCTGTGCTTAATTCCATGAATTACCCCCTTAGTGATTGCTTTAAGTACATCTTGCTTGCACACGAAAGGGCGGTATTCCCCTACTGTTCCATGACAAAAATGTATAGTTCTGTGTTGTCACATACCATGATTCCTGTTCCCCTAAAAGTTCAGGAATCCACCCTTGTAAAACCACAATCAATTTTGCTGGTTTAGGCTTTGTCACACATGATGATAAACTTGAGCATACCGTTCTATGCCCTACATCCACCTCTGTATTCCTGTTCATGTTAGGGCATATAATCTCTGTAGGTGTTGGCTCCTTATTGTATTTACGACATATTATCATATTGAAATCTTTATTTTGGATTAAAGTTCTAATGAATAAACAAACTCTATAAGGGCCCAGTTTTTGGCACTGTAAAGTTCAAGCACCTCTACAAGTTATATATCATTCGAGTTGATGGATTTCAAAGCCAGCATCGATTTCAACAATTTTAGAAGGAAACCTTAATTATGGTCTTTCCATAGCAGGATGGCGCTCTACTAGCTTAAACCATTTTCCCACCACTTGTGTCAAAGGTAGGGAATTTAGTAAAGACCCATTTGATGTATTTTGTGAGCCTTTGTGGACTACATTTATCTCCCAGGTACCTAATGGTTGTCTGGTATTTTTCGGGTAACAGATGTCCCTAACATTCTCAGTGTGAGAGCTGTTTCAATTTCCATGATCCTCCTTAGAATGGACCCATTTATCAAGGGTGCCCTCTTCTTATGTTCGTATAGTTGGACTTTCCAGAGATACTTCATTGCACGAGGTTTATATCCTTATAGTGTGCCTTGGTCGCTCTGGGATTATGGGAATCCACTAGGACATTAGTGGCGGATCATCTCACCCCCCATTTCCTTTGGTGATGGGTTTACCTTTTATTTTTGCGATTTTCTCCTTTTTCGTTTTTCCATCTTTATTTCCCATTTTCCAATTTGGCTTATGTTATTTTCCACTGATTGATCAGTGAATGATATTTTTCCAATTGGCGCCACACTCACCATTTCATTAGATGCCATATGAGGAATCTTCTCTGTTAGTCGTTGGGTGCAAGCATAGAGCAAGGCGTAGAGGAAAGTATCGATTTGCATTTCAAAGATGAGACACTCATCTCACTTGCCTGCTGTTCTTCACTTTTTTTTTCTTTTCAAATTGATCTTTGTCATTTTTCAATAAACAATGCACATTATGCCAAATATCAATGTCATGTCAAAATGATTCACATAACAATGGCTCCTAACAAACTCTTCCCTCTACATAAATGCCCTAACCCCCCTCCCTGCCTCCCAGCTCATGCTGTCACAACCTCCTGGCTCCAGGGAGCCTCCTCTGAGTATGGTTTGCTGAATAATTACCCTTTTCAATCCGGTATCTCTGCAATTTCTTGCATCAATTACCAGCATACCTCCGATGCATTTGTAAAAGTTCAAATTTTCACCATACCCGCCCCTCTGTCTCCTCAACTGGGCCCTCAACCTTCAGCTAAGGTCTCCATTGTCATATATCTGCTCCTGAATTCCCCCCATTCCATCTCAGCCCCCGCCCCTCTGCCACGTATGGCTGTTGTAATTCTCTCCATCACATATATCCTTTTACCAACATTTATACATTCCTTCCTCCCGGGAGCAACAACCTCTTCCAATGTAACGTTAGGCAAGCCCTCCCCGCCAATAATAGAAATTGTGATAGTCGTGGGAGGCTGTAATATTCCCCTTCGCTCCCCTTGAGTCCAGATGGAACCAATAATGGTTTCTTAATCCGGGGGATTATATCCAGTTCTTTAACCCATCCCAACACCTCATCCCAGTAAATTTGAACCCTCTCACAGCCTCAACACATGGGCCAATAGTCGGCTTGCTCCCACATTCATGCCAGCAGAGAAGACTTGCTTCCGGGAACATCTTAGAGAGTTGTACTGGGTCATATTGCCACCTGTGGAGTAGTTTAATAGCGTGCAGTTTAAATTGGCAGGCAATGGAATCCCTGTACGCTCTGCGACAGATCTGGCCTCACAAGTGGTCATCCACTTCCACCCCAGACCTCCCTGCCATTTCCTGCCAAGTTTCTCTGTACTCCCCATGCTCCCCTCCAGCAGCCCCATGTATAAAGATGAGATTAGGCTTCTCATTTCACCTTTCAAGTCCAAGACGTTCCCCAGGGGGTGAGCTCCCTTTATATTATATTATCCAGAATACTCCCATGATCACCCCTTTCAGTGGAAGGTACGAGAACACTGAGTTTCCCTATTCCCAGCGCTCCTTCTAGTTCTACCAGGGAAATGAAGTGGACATCCCTCTACAACTGGCCAATCCTTGTTAGCCCCTCCTCAAACCATGTTTGGAACCTATTCAGGTTTGGGATCTGATCCCTCACCCCCGGAGCCCACAGATGGCTCATCGGTGAAGGTCACATCGTCATCCGCCCTCATCTCCGTGCCCTTCCTCAAAATGTTCCAAATGACACACTAGGATAGGATCTTCCTTAATACTTCTCGAGAAGTGGTCTCTTGTCACCCATATCCACTCCCCCACTGTCCCCGGACTAAGATAGGTGTTGTCCAAATCCACTCATTGAGAGTCCCGCCATTCCCTCCAATGTGGGACAAAAACCCTAAACTGTGCTGCTGTAGTAAAGGTACATGTCTCGTAAGCTCACCCCCTCTATCCTTTGGGAGAAACAATACCTTGTATGCCACTCTGGCTTTTTTCCCCTGCCACAGGAACCACAGGAGCCGACCCTTAACCTCACAAAAGTATGAATCTGGGATGTGAATCCAGAGCATCTGGAATAGGTATAGCATTCTGGGGAGAAAGGTCATCTTTATGGTGTTCAACCGTCCACGCCATTAGATTGTCAGTTTGCCCCATCTTTTCAAATTGTCAAACAGACTTGCTAGCAGATCGGGTAAATTCTCCTTGTACAGCCCCTCTTTTTCCCTTGTGATATTTATCCCCAGGTACCTCAGTTTATCTACCTTATTCTTCATCCCCAGGGTAGCCAGGCTCTGCCTATTGTCGTCCCCTTCTGTGTTTAATGGGAAAAGGATAGATTTCCCTTATTGATTTTAAAGCCCACAAACACCCCATATTGCTCCACTATTTCCACTGCTGCTGGGACCGAGGACACTGGGTTTCTAAGGTTAAATAAAATATCATATGTGTACTGGTCCAGCTTGTATTCCACTCTTCCCACGATAATACCTTCCACACAGGTGTTGTTCTGCAACCTCTGAGCCAGGTCTCCAAGGACAGGGCAAAAAGTAGCAGTGAATGGGGACACCCCTGTCTGGTGCCCTGACCCAGCCCGAGCCACCTTGAAAAATTACCATTGGCAACCACACTGGCCGTTGGTTCTGAATACAATGCCATGTTTCCCAGCAGGAACCTTTCCCCCTATCCCAAACTTAGCAAAGACCGCCCTAAAGAACCCCCAGTCCACTCGTTCAAATGCTTTTTCTGCATCAACTGATAAGAGCGTGGGGTTAACCCCCTCTGGCCCTTATGATCAAGAGCAAGGTTTTACGCATTGTGTCTGCCCTTTGTCGCCTCCTAATGAAATCCACTTGGTCTGAGTGCACCAATCGTGGCATATGGGCGTCTAGTTTTGTCGCCAACACCTGTGTAAAAGGTTTTGCATCCACGTTAAGAAGCAGAATCGGGTGATATGAGCTACAGAGCCGAGGATCCTTACCCTCTTTTGGTATCACTCAGATGAGTGCTCTAACAAATGATCTCGGGGCCCGTCTGGTTTCCAATATGCTATTGAACAATTTGACTAGATGTAAATCAAGGGTGCCCGCAAACATCTTGTAAAAACCTGCAGTATTTCGTCTTCCGGTGGTACTTTACCCAAGTGCAATTTCCGTATTGCTTGCATAATCTCTTCACTCGTGATGAACCCCATTGACCGTGGCTCTTCTTAAATCAGCACCAGAAGGTACAGGTCCTTCAAATAAGGTGCCATCCCATCCCAAGAGGGATGGTACCTCCTCTTGTGTAGCCCCTCATAAAAGTCAGCAAGACCCTCAACTATTTCCACAGATTAAGTCACTACGGTGCCCTCTGGTCCCTTCAAACCCAATATCCATCTTTCTGCCCTTTGACCACGCAGGCGCGCTGCCAGGAGGGCATCCGCCTTGTCCCCTTTTTCATAGTACATCTGCTTTAAAAACAGGAGTTTCCGAACTACCTTGTCTTCCTCTAATAAGCAGAGTTCCTCCCTCATGCCCCACACTTCCTCTATCCACTCCCCTGCCCCTTCTACCGTTGCTTGTATTCTTTCTCCAGTGTCCCTATCTGCCCACACAGCCTATTTTCCAATGAGGTCCGATCTCTTTTTTTGCGTGCCCCCTCCCTGAATAGGAGACCCCTCCATGTCGCCTTACCCATGGACAAAACCATTCCTGGTTCCACATCTCTTGTATCGTTCAGGAGGAGATACTCCTCCATCGCTTCTTCTAACTCCTTCCTAAAGACTGTGCCCTTCCATAGGGACTCATTAGACCTCCATGTCGATTTCCCTGGCCCCAGTTTAAACCAAGACAGATCTAGACACACCATATCATGATCCAACCAGGCAATCGGTTGGATTTCAGAGCCCGATGCCACCCCAAGATGCTCCCTCTGCACACACAAATAATCTATCAGAGTGTATGTCCCATGGGGTGAGGACATTCCTGGGGGAAGAAGTGCTAAGCGCCCCGCAAACTATATGAGCTCAGAGAACCCTGTAATCCAACCCCCCAGATATGAGGCCCCTGCCATTGCCGTTCCCATAGTTCTCCTATCCCACTGTGCATCAGCCCACACGTTAAGATCCCCCCACTACCAGGTGTCCCACCCCTCCTTCAGAAGTCTCCCTAACATGGGTATGAGAAACCGAAACTCACCCTTGTGAGGAGAGCACAATGCCCTCAAAGTGAAACTGACCCCTTATATGAAACCCGACAATAGAACCGCCCATCCATATGGGTACCTCCATAGTTTCGCTATATCGATTCTCATTCACTCGTGTAACTGGATACCAACACCCCCTTTCTCGAGATCTCAGGCGCTCCAGTATTCCTGTCCACAAGACTACAGGGAATTCTCCTTTCCTCCCCCTGAGAACCGTATCTCCTGGAGAAAGAGAACATCACTCCTAGATCTCTGGAATTCACTGGCCACTAGGGACTTATTGGTTGGTGAATTGAGCCCCTTGACATTTAATGTGCAGATCCACAAGCAATAACTCCTCTCCCACTTATTCAGGTCCCCCATCTCCCCACCTTCAACCCATCCCTTTGGACAGACCACCTCAAGTCCCAGGTAACTTCAGTGTGAATCGTGACAATGCATAATAGCTTTACCCCCTTAAGCCTTCCCACTCTTCCCAACAGTACCACTTTCCCCCTCTCCTTCACCCCCCTCCCCCTTGCAGTGCCTAGTTTCTGCCAGTTACCATCACTGGACAAACCCCAGACCACCAATAGGACCTGAACCCCGGGACAACAATTTAGACACCACCGAAATCATGAGCCCCCATTTTCTCCCTCATACGCCAACATTATAATATTCCAATATTCCCCGCCGGTCCCCTCTGGTTTAAACACCTTGCTTCAAAACCAACTTCAACAATCAAGCCCAACTGCAGGCTCCAATGGAGGGGCCATCCCGTGCCCCTTATCCGACTTCCATGTTCTTGCTGCCCTCCTCCAAAGAGCCTAATGTAATCATTCCATTGCACTCATGACTATTGCAAAAGAACGAACTCCGAAACAAGTGGGCCCCCGCTCCCTGCCGCCTGAAAAATACAAAAGCAGTAGATCAGGTGTCCCCTGCCTGTTCTTCACTATTAACCAAAATGACATCTACAACTCGTGCTAAAATGTGTTTAGGTTCATGTTGCTCAATTGCCATTGACAACAGTAGGGCAAACACAGCTTCAGTTGTTACTGCAATAAAATACAAATTTGTCACTGTAATGTTAGTGCAGTTCTCTGGAGAGCTAGTATCCAAACTGTTCTCAATCTCGCTGTCAGATTGCGTAGTCTCCTTTGTGGTCTCGCTTAGAGCTGACATATTCGGTGAAGCGGATACATTAGTGCCAATTATGTTATCATATATTGAAGCTGTTTCTGATACTCGAGCTGACTTACCGCCCCCTAATCAATCTCTTTGAAGATTCAGGCACAAGTTTAACAGAGAGGTATTATTATGCATCATAGGCGAGCTAAATCCATTGCCATCATCATTACTTATAAGAGGCAGCAGATTATGATGATCATTTCCATTTGGAGATTTTATCAATGGACCCACCGCTGTGTGTGCATAAAAGCCAGTTATTTTAGATTGGGCTTCCTTAAGAACTTCAGCAGTTACCCCATCCACCTACTGATAGATGGGACTGTTTTTGCAGCTTTCCCCTCCCCTTTATTTGGGCTTTTAATAGTCTTGTTATTACTCTTACTTCTTCTAAGCGCCTGCGCTTGTTTTGTAGATTTCATATTGGCAATAAAGAGGGAGGAGAGAGATTACTTACTCACCACTCTGGAGGGGTCCAGGAAAGACTCCTTGTGCCGTAAGCAAGAGACAATTAGGTTCTCAGATATCGAAGCAGTATTCCAATGTCACTCCTGCCTCCCTGCCTTAACTGTCTCAACTGTCCTTCATGTCCTTTGCAGCGCTTTGTGCCTGGACAGTGTATTCATGCTCACAAGAGTCCTCCCCTTCCTTTTCAATTACTCTGCCGCCAAAAGAAAAGAGGAACAGCAAGTAGTTTATACTATAAATTGCACATTGCTGAGGAGAGTTACTGAAATTCTGTGCCGTAGTAAAAATGCCTCTCAATAGCGTTATCCAAACAGGCGGTGACCTGTCTCAACTGTCCTTCGGATCCTTTGCAGCATTTCGCACTTGGTCAGTGTATTTATGCTCACACATGAGTCCTCTTCTTTGCCAATTTCTGTGCTGCCAAAAGAAAAGAACGACAATCAGTAGTTTTTACTATAAGTTGCACGTTGCTGAGGAAAGTTACCGAAATTGCATGCCACAGTAAAAATGCCTATCAATAGTAATATCAAAACAGGCAGAGTGACCGGTCTCAACTGTCCTTCAGGTCATTTTTCACATTGATTACATTTGGTTTCCACTTTTGATAAGGCTTTGCTGGCATATGCAATGGTCTTGTGATTGGAATCATGCTTCTGATAAAAGACCGCTGACATGCACGGGTCTGTGTACACTATTTATAGGAAGACATCCTGATTCTTCTTTGGATATGCCAAACATAGGGCCCTTACTAAACAATCCTTTGAATTGGCTACCGCCTCATGTTGTACCTGTCCCCATTTCCAGGGCACACTCTGTTTCAGTAGTTTAGTCAATGCTTGTGTGATTTCTACATAATCTTCAATGAATTTTCTATTGCAAATTGACATCCATAACAAGTTTTTCAAACTCTTCAAATGTTTGGGATCCTTCAACTTTTGAATGACGTCTACCATTTTCTTCTGTGGGTTCATTCCCTGGTCCCTGAATTCACGCCTCAATAAATGTAGCCTTTTTCCACAACACTACTCCTTCTGAAATGATACTTTTTATTTATTTTTTATTTTTATGTTTTATTGGTTAAGCCACTTAAACCTTTAACATTTCTTCACGTTAAAAAATCACTTTCAGTGCCATTAGTCGTACGGTCCTTATTAGTTGGCCATAATGTTAGTCTCCTCCATTATTTCAGACAACAAGGCAGGGCAGTTTTCTGAACCCAGATGTTTCCCTGACTTTTAAACACCTTCCTCTTCCAATCCCAACTTCAGGGATTCAATGAATTTCAAAGCATCAATAGTTTTACCACCGTTAACGTTATCGGCAGTCAAGAGTCTCCCCCAGTAGTTCTCCTCGGTTTCTGGCGAGAACTTGAGAGCATAGCTTCCCATTGCTAGCTGACGTTTCAGTATCATAGCCGGGCAGGCAAGCATAACATGTCTGACAGATTCCATTGCTCTCTGTTTTGGCAGTACGTGCAGTAGGCTTTAGTTTTCTCAAGCTGTTTTCTCCTCCATTTAACCTCTCTCGAGATTCAGATATTCAATCTGCATCTCATGAGCAGATCTCTATAATGGCTGGATGGGAACTTCTTTAAATAAGGCGGAAGACGGTTCAGCCCTTTGCGTTCCCATATGATATTATGACACTGGTTTCTTAAGAGTTTCTTCTCTTGGGTTTCTTCCCAGTCTTTTTCCTGGACCATTCTCTTAGCCTTGTCCGGGTTTGTCTCTTCAGAGATAGTAAGGTGATCAAGAATATCTATACATTTCGCTTTCCACTGTTGAATTGTCGTATCACCATTAAGTGGCCATGGCTGGGCTAGAATTTCAAATGATTGTGTTGATTTATCCAAGATACATTTCCGGTAGGAGGATAGAGTTTTCCACTTGACGATTGACACCAGGGACTGTAGCCTTAGTTCCATCCTTATGAGCTCAATCGGAAGCAAGTTTGGTAAACGTAGAATTTCCCTCCAGAAAAATGATTCACAGACATTTCATACTTCCCAACTAAGGGCTAACAGAGCTTCAGCTCCATAAGTGATGACCGCTGATACCTTTTTGTTTATAAAAAGTCACAATAGGCATCAAGGAAAACTTTCTATAATGCTGATTTATAATCCTCCCTTGATTAGTTAGGGATGCTAGTTTTTCTCGTATCAGGGCGTAATGGCCTGCTTCATTACAGTTTGTATTAATTCTTAAACCCAGGTAGATTGTTGACGTCCCCACTTTTAGTTTTTCGTTCTCTAGAACCCAGACAGGTCTTTTCACTGCCCTGATTTTGCCACAGCTGGACTTCATTATCAAAACCATGGTTTTTTTTATGTTTATTTTCATTTCGTTTTCCATAAGATACTCATTGGAGGCCACTATCCGTCTCTGAAGACCGATCGGTGTTAAATCTGCAAAGACTACGTCATCCACGTATAGCATCCATGGCACCTCTGTCCCATTTATCTTGCCTGCTCTTCATATCTGCCATGTAAATAACAAAAAGCAAGGGGGCCAGGGCACAGCCCTGCTTGATTCCATGAGATGTTCCTATCTTTCTGGGTACCCCTCCTGATGCTGTTGTTTGAATTTGAACCATCGTACCCGTATACAGGGCTTTGATTGCTTCTAGAAGGTGGGCCGGGCATCCCCATTTTTCAATTTTTTGCCACAGGCGCTCCCTATTGATCCCATCAAATGCCTGTTCGAGGTCGATGAAGGCCAGATATATGGCTTTTTTCCCTTCCAGGGCATTGGCTTTCAGGAGGTTTATCAGGAACAGATTTAAAGCTGTTCCTACTCCACTGGTAAAGGCCGATTGTCTCGAATCCAATATTTTAGCTTGGATTGCCCATCTTTTTAGGTCTCTTAACAATATCGTCGCAAAGAGTTTGCCTATTGAGTCCAGCAGTGCTATCGGCTTATAATTTCTTGGATTCCCCCGGTCTCCTTTTTTATATATTGGAACAATATAGGCCTCTTACCAGGAGGAGGGGATTTGTTTCTCTTGTCTTATTTGCTGAAATAATACATAAATTAAATCAGCCCGTTCTTCACAGCTGTCTTTCAACATTTTGTTAGAAATGCCATCAGGGCCCGCCGCCCTAGAGGAGCTTAGTTTTTTTTATCATCATGACGATGTCCTCTCTGTCAAATTCCAGAGACCAGGGGGATGAATCAGGGGTCTTCTTTACAGCCTTTTCGTCGCAATTTCCCTTCTATAATGAGGTATAGTGCTTGAACCAGTTCTCTTCCGATACTTTATTTACGCCTACTGCCGATTGGTTGAGGTCTCTGTTGTTGAGTAAATTCCATGTGCATCGGGCATTATTGGCTGATAGAGCTGCCATCATTTTCTCAGCGTCTCTTTGGGTTCTCATCCATCTCGTTGAGCGAAGCCAGTTTTTATATTTTTGCCGACACTTTCTTAGCACTTCATCTTTCCCGTTGGTATTAGCTTTTTTAATCTGGGCCAGCTCTCCTCTGTATTGTTTTTTCTGGATACTAACAGCTCATTATATGCATGCTTCTTATAGATGGTTTTCGACTTGGTTGGGTTAAACTCAACCTCAAAGGCTTTGAGAAGCCATTTGTATTTAACCCCAGTCTCTCAGTTCCTGGTGGCAATGTTATATTTATGCACTAAGCCTGGTATTGCGTGTTTTTTGATCCTTAATCGGTTTCTTCCCCAGGAGATTTCCGTTTCCAGTCTTCCTTTGCACTGCTTAGATACGATCAATTTCCAAGCTAATTATGTTTCCAACAAGCTGTGATCACTATTTAGCTGTCTCTTGATTGTAAAGGTGTTTACCCATTCCAATGTATTACCTCCTACAAAACAGTAGTCCAGGCATGCCCCGAGCTTCCCACAGTGCCATGTGTTCTTTCTTGTCACGGGTTTGCATTTCGCTCATCCATCTCTGTTCTTTTCCAACTAGATTTTCTGTCTTTTTGATCTTCCCATGAATGTCCAGCAATTTGATGTTCAAGTCCCCACTAAGGAGAATCAGTTGACCTTTGTCCTCCATCATGGACTTATCGATGGCGTTCATAATGTCTTTTAAGTACAAATCTTGATTTGGCATATTTTCACTCCAGTAAGTATTTATCACTGTCAGTTTCGATGGACCTCCCTTGACCTCTAAATTGAGGGAAATTTTCAATATTTGAAAGTATGGATTTGGAGTCAAATGTTCCATCACTTGCAGAGAACTGTCTAATTTTTTAAAGATCATGAGGCCCGCATATGGTCTGCCTTTGGGCCCTTTTCTGGCCGGGTTGATATACGCCTCATACCCCTCACAGACCGGTGTCAAATGAATCCAAGATTCCTGAATGGAGAGGAGGTCATATTTGGCCAATAAATTACTGTTCTCTGTGAACAGGTGCTTAAATCCTTTGGTGTTCCATGAGGCACAGGAGACGTTTCTTTGGGCATCTTCCTCAATTTATTGTTTTTTCTTTGTATTCAAAGTATTTGCCATCCATGACCAGTCAGTGGGGGTCGGCTTTCTATCCTTTTCCTTGGATTGTCCTTTTTCAGTGTTTCTTGAGTTGTCCACGGTAAATTTCAGCATTTTCATTTGTTCCGCCCTTTTAGTTGGCGTCGGGGGACAGGTCTTATGGTTTATCGTTGTTTCAGCCAGTCCTTTTAGGTCCTTTTTCCCTTCCTCCCCTCTGTTCGAACGGGGGGTTACCCTCATTTTCTTTTCACTGTCAATTTTTCCTTTTTGTGTCCTTTTCACGTCCTTGAATTCTTTTATTTCTTTGTTTGTTTTTGTTAAGTTGTTACCATGTTCTCTGTCTTTTATCAATTCTAATCGGAAGCCCAGTTTCCTCAGGCAGTCGCTAGCCTCCATTAGCTTTAGCTTGGTTGACTTTGAGGTTAAATGTAGAATGATTTGGTCCATCCTCGTTTCATCAGGAAATCCTACCACTTTAATTTCCACAGTTGTTATCTTTCTCAGAATTGGGTTCTGCTGAAAGAGACATCACATAGCTCCAGTTTAAAATGGCCCTTCTCTGGCCTTTTGCTGTTGTTTCCAGCTTCAGATACCAACCTCCCGAGGAATGAGATCTCCTTGTGCTCATCGAAGTCGGGGTTGTACTCTGATCCTCTTTCCTTTGATCTCTCTCATTATTTAGCAGTTCAGGTTTTTCCCAATTCTTTCCCAAGGCTTTTAAGACTTCTTTCTCTTTAGAAACCTGCTGGTTTCTTTTTTGTTCCAAAGTGTGGAATGGGGGGAGTCGAAAATTTCGGCGCTCGGAGAGGCCTTCCGATTGGGAGTCGTTTTTTTGCCTGATTTACTTGTCGCCTTAGATGCTGGCTGACTCCGAGCACTTGATATCTTCGGATCTTTAAGTTTTGATCTCTCCTCAGCAGTTTCCCAATTGTCTATGGTTTGCCAGTCGGATGTGTTGATGCTGTCCCATTCCTCCATTTCGTTATTTTGATCTATTATTTCAATGAGATCACTCAAGTCTGCATTTTGCTCCACATCATCGCCCGCCTTTTCGCCATCTTCATCATGGGTTGTTAATCCATTAGGCGTGGGGACGTTCTGCATACCAGGCTCGTTAAGTGACATCTCCCTTCGGGGTTTTTTTGCGCATTGCCCGTTGTCTCTTTTGGGCGGTATTCTTAGGTTCCTCAGGAAGGCTCTGGAACCATTTACTTTCTGTTTCAGGTTTTCGTTCTTTGTTTTTTTTTCTTTTTTCCTTTTTTTTTGGGCTACCAGTCCCCCCTTCGGTTCCTGGTTATTTGAGTCACCCGCAGCAAAAATTGCAAAGTTTGTTAGATCCAGTTTACGTACAGGGTCACCTCTCACCTCTCCCTCCTTTTGCGGGGAGATATGGATTACAGCATCTGATGGTTTACTTAATTGGTGTTGGTGGGAGCCATTTCCTTTTTTCAATTTCATTGGGCCCATACCACCCTTAGCAGGGTTTCCTTGCAGTTCCAAATCATTGTTTTTTTTGGTCAAATTCCTCATCCACTTGCAGTCTTCAAGGACAGCCTCCATCAAGATAGTTTTATCATTCGCATCTTGTTGTGCCTTGTCACTTAGGCGGTTCTGCCAGAGGAGAGTTTGGTCAACCTCTTTATCCAATTGCAGGTCTAATCTCCTTAGGGTGGCCTCCATTGACAGATTTGCTTCTTTAATTTGTATGTTAGCACCTGTTACATCTTGCAATGAGTCTTTATTCACCTCGTAGAGTTTTAGAAAAGGGGCAAGGGTGATACTTACGGACGACATAATCATCTATTGAATATTGGGAGAGTCCTTTAGGCTTTCGGTTTTGCAGGCTTCTTTAATTGATTGCAGTATTTTCTCTTCCGTTATCAGGCCATGGTGTGGCCTTTCCTCTCCCCCAGTCGATACTTGAGTGCTTTTGGATGCCATTTGTTTAACATTCGGCGGGGACAGAGCATTCCCCGTGAGTTCCGTCTCCCGAATCATCCATTTTCTCTTGTACTTTCTCCAATGCTGCCATTTTCTCACTTATGAAAGAGAAGCTTTTGTTTTCCCTTGCTATTTTCGCCGTCAGGATCGATATGTCTTGCATAATTTTGTTCGCTAGATTTGAGTTACTCAGGTTGGACGTCGATGTTGATTTATTTTCATTGCAACCTGCATTTACTGATTTTATAGAACTCAATACTAGCGGCAAGGTAGAGACACCTCAACCGCCCCCAGTCATATCAAGACTGCTCTTTTCCTGGTATAGGTGACGAGGTATCTTATTTCCCTGAATTAGATTAGCTTCCTGTACGGCTGGAATATGTCGTATCCAGTGGAGGAGTGATGACGAGGAATCCCCCCTCACAGGAAGTGCGCTGTGGAGGCCGTCTTCCAAGAGCCCGACGTCTGCCTTGTCCCAGGGATCTGTATTTTCCCACAAGGCCTCTGAAGCAAGTATTGGGTACAGGGATTGATCTAAACTTGCCTCTGCACCTACATGGATATCACTAGATGGACTAGCATCAGACACTGCTGGCAGTTGAATTTCCTTTAGGGCCAGCCGAAATTCTTTCCTCTTTGAATTAGCCGGCTGGTCATCATTAGGCAACTTACAGTTGGCAGCATCATCCTTGTCCTTTTCACCCTCAGTGCTAGATTGGGGTAGGTTCAGAGGGCAGTACACGGAGCCCTCAGCTGTACTTACACTCAAGGACTCACGAGCGTCAAATTGAGCTACCTCCATTTCTTTTGGAAGCACAACAGGAGCGTTGTCTGCACTGTCACAACAGTTCTCTTCTGTTGTGCCACTGCAGCAGTACTGATCTCTCTTAAGAGGGGGCACTCCATTCCATTACTTTCCTTTGAATCGCTGGCCTCCTGCTCTCCCCCTTCATCTTTATCCACCCGGCCCATGGCACCTAGTGGTTTCTCAACGACCAGAGCTAGACGACTGGGGCTCACCCCAGATAATGGGAGGCTGCTGGCCATTGGAGGACCAGTCGATTCAGTAATCGGGACGTCCATGACCTCTAAATCAACAGGGGTCATGGTTGGCGTGTCAGTTGGTGTACCCGACCCCATTGAAAGGCTCTTTTGAGTCTTCGAGTTGAAGAAAAGAAGTGTGTGTGTTTCAACTTAGGTGTATCTTTTTGGATCCCTTTCAGGGTGGGGTTAGAGTTAGACTCTGCCTCTGGAAAAGAGGCAAATCTTTGCCTGTCCTGCAGGCGAGTTCGTAAAACAGTGTTCGGTGTTTCAACTGGAAGTGACTTCATCTCGTTGTGCAGCTCCTCTGGTTAATTAACACTCGTATCAGCCAGAGGTTGCCTTCCACCAACCACCAAACTGCCGGTAGTTCACTGCCAACGCCACCGCCAGCAGCCAAACAGCACAACAGTAGGTCAGTCCTTCTGTAAACGCCCTTTGCTCACTCGGGCTTAGCGCTGCAAGGGTGCTTGGCTAACAGTTTTAAAGGCACACCTGCAGGCTGCTGTGGGCAGGGTTTACACAGCGTTTCCTCCTCCTTCCTCCTTCCCCGACTCAGACTCTCACTCCGATTCCAAAAGCAAAGGCAATCCGGCGTTTGGAAAGAAAAAAAAAGACGATTGAAAGGCTGCTTCAGCGCAGCGTAGCCACAGCACAACAGTAGGTCAGTCCTTCTATAAACGCCCTTTGCTCACTCGGGCTTAGCGCCGCAAGGGTGCTTGGGTAACAGTTTTAAAGGCACACCTGCGGGCTGCTGTGGGTGGGGTTTACACAGCGTTTCCTCCTTCCTCCTTCCGCGACTCAGACTCTCAGTCCGAGTCCAAAAGCAAAGGCAATCCAGAGTTTGGAAAAAAAAACTATTGAAAGGCTGCTTCAGCGCAGCCACAGCACAACAGTAGGTCAGTCCTTCTGTAAACGCCCTTTGCTCACTCGGGCCCTTTGCAATAGGCTGAGAACATGTCTGATTTCACTGAAATGGCTTTTTATGTCCTCTTTCTTACTCAGGACATCAGCCACATAAAACACAGTTCCTCTCTCTGCTGCATGCGGAAGAGCTTTATTCAGAAAGATTGCAAACTCAGTCTCACTATTGACGGGTCTAGCAGCACAAGGATGGCCTAGTTGCCAGAGTCGCGGATCTTGTCCATATGGATTTTTAAGTACAGCAGGGCAGTTTCAGTGCTATGCTTGGGACAGAACCCAGACTGTCTATTACAGAGCAGGTGCTTCTATTCTAAGAAAAGATGGACTTTAACGTAAGAAAGGCGGTCTAGAATTTTCAGGAAGGAAGTAAGGGTATGGAGGTGATGGGGTGATAGTTCGTGGGAATGGTGGGGTCCAGCGATGTTTTCTTAAGGGGTGGTGAGATCAAAGCCGATTTTATTTTGGGAGGTACAGTGTTGGTGGAGAAGGAGGCATTTTCAAACTTAGTGATGATAGGTGTTAATGTATGGGCACATAGTTTCACAATGTGGGCAGGGCAAGGGTCACCTTTATAGTTGGTGGGTTTTAACACTTGAATGGTGTTAAGCACTATTTCTGGGGTGACACTGCAGAATGTAAAAGGTTGGATCAGCAGGGTGTTCGCCCCACTGGATTGGGAGTCAGGGACAGATTGCGGGGGCTTTAGCAGCCAGCGGGGTCTTTCTAGCATTGATCTTGATTAGAAGAGTGGAGATTGTGTGGGACAATGCATCTTGTATTGATGTGCACCAGGCTTTGTCCACCAGGTAACCAGCAATAATCAGGATGAGAGTTTCCAGCTCTCTGAGGATAGAGAATAATTCTTATGTATTGGATCTAGATTTTGGTTATTGTGACATTGTAGCAGTTGGATTTTCTGGCTACTATGGCTTTCTTATATGCCTGGGTTGTCATTGCGAGGACTGTGCATTTGCTTGGTGAGGGCTGTTTATTGGTTAAATGCTCGAGGGATCTTTTGTTTCTGTGTAGGGTTCTCCAGATCTTCAGTGAGCCATGTATTATTGGGCTTGTGGGGTTTGGAGACTTTACTTTGTAACAGGAATGTTGGTCTTGAGTTTGAAGCAGGCATTCATGGAATTGGTTGGCAAGGGCTGCAGGGCAGTGAGGTACTGTTTGGGTGTTTGGACTGAGCATTGCTAGGAGGGTAGGTCTCAGAGTTTCATGCATCAGGTTGCTGGTATTCTGTTCTTGGATAGGGCTTTGGCTGATAGCAGGGTGTTTCTGAGGTTTAGCTAGGATGAGAATAAAGTGTATGAAGAAGTGGTCGGAGCAGGGGACTGGTTCAATGGCTGAGATGTTGATAGTTGCATTGGCAGTAAGGATCCAGTCTAAGGAATCGACATTTGGAATGCGTGGGTGCATCAGTTGGTTGAAATTCATATCATTGAGAGCTGTTGTAAGTGTGGTGGCTTTGGGGTCTAGGGCATCATTGAAGCCTAGGTTGAGGTTGCCTAGAATAATGCGCCTGGTTAGGGGTTTCATAAATGGAGCGGGATGTCAAAGTCGGAGGGGACTTGGGCCTGGTTGTCTGTAGATAAGAAGCACATTGAAGGTGATTTGGGAGTCAATAGTTAGTTTCACGAGTAGCATTTCATACCTAGGTGCAGGGAGGAGTTGGCGATGATGGTGACCCCTCCGCCTATGGTGTTGGGGAGGTCAGTCCTGAATATTGAATAATTGTCTTCGATAGCTAGGGAAAGCAAAGGGACAGAGACAACATGAAGCCAGGATTCAGTGGTGGCTAATGGGTCCAAGTGGTGTTTCAGGATAAGGTCAGGAATGTCTATGGCATGTGCACCTTGTGATCTCACATTGCTTAAGGCAAATTTTAGGTCCTGTGTTTGCTGGGAGCGGCTAGTGGGGCTACAGTTAAGAGGAGCTCAGAGTGTTTTGGGTGGTGCTGGTGGTGGTGGGTGGTGAAGGGGCACGGGTCCAATGACTTAGTCTGGCCAATCTAGCAGCCCCCAAGATTGGTCTAGCTGTGGGTGCAAGAGAACAGGTTCTGGTCCTAAGCCTAGATTGGAAAGATGGTCCCAAGCTGGGTAGGTTGGTGGTTGAGTACTTGGTGCAATGTGTGGGTGCCAGGCTGCTTATGTGTGTCTTGGGTGAATAAAACACATTAGGGGTTGTTAGGTCTTGTGTAGAATTCTCTGTGACCAGGTGCTGTGTTCAAGGTTGATGTGTGGTTTTGGTGCACTTTGTAGGCGTGACTATAGATGTGTCTGAAGTGGTGGGCGTCAGGTGGGTGTCATTTATTTTGGGGAGGGTGGTGGCATGGGGGCTTGCGGTTTGTGTGCAGGTGGGAGGAATATAGAGAGTGGCATGTTTTGGGGATGCTTTGCTGAGCCGCATAGCAGTTTTGGTGGGCTTGTTGTTCATATGGTGTTGTGATAACAGAGATTTGCTTTAACACTTTCTCATTAATGAAACTCCTCTCCTGTTCTAGGGCCAATATGGCCTTAATCATTTCTGGATGCCCATTCTTGTGCACTGATATCCATGCCTGACCCCCATTCATGTGTATCTCTGCAGTGGTTGAAATAATTGTGTCCTGATCTGACACAGAAGTGTCACATTGTTTAAAATCGGCATCACATAGATGGAACCATAATGTGTCTTTATCCAGTTGTGTTAACCAGTTTTTCTTGGGCTCTAGATGAATCTCCAATTAATGCTTTTCTTTTTCCCCTGCATTTCAACCCGGCATATGATAATAACAGTGACAATAGGTGGGTAGCCATTTTGAAGATATACCTCTACCTCTCTCTCTGACTTGTCAATGGTGTGGAATACATTTTAACTGCTAACCTGGCTTAACACTTTTTGAGACTTCAGGGGCTTTTTGGCCAAAGACCACAGAACACCATTTAACCCATCAATTAGCAATGACAGTCGCTTAAGACAATTTGTGAGTAATAGGAATGGTGTCTTCTCAATTGGAGTGACCACCCCTTCTTGTCTCAGTCTGTGTTTCCCTACTTTGATGTTAACTTCAGTCACACATTCCACCGGTATCTCTTCACCATTTCAATTATGCACAGGGACGTCAATCTAACTCTACTTCAACATGTTCTTTTGTGGTATCCTTTCATTTATGCTATCTAGCATTTTCTTGACATTACAGTAGACTGTGTAACCGTATCCACCATTGCAAACACATTGCATTGTTCTTCCACTGTGATAGGGGTATCGTTTTCATCTTCATATTCTTCAAGTATACATAGGAAATGTGAATTGTTCCTGATTTCAGGGCTGATTTTACTTAAACCTGCCTGGCTTCTTGCCAAACAAAAGGGCATGTGGAATGATACCTTACCCCCTTTTTGACCAAATGAATTTTCAACTTCCCTGTTAATTTTTCTGTCCTGAAATTCCATTTGAAGCTTTGCTATTGATTGGCCTACCTGCATAGTGGCCCACCTGCGTTCTCATCCAATTCCTTACCTGCATTCTCCACATTGTTTTGATTATCTTTGCTTACCTTCCCTATGAGTCACCACAGCTGTGTGTTTTCATTAGCATCTTTTCCATGTGGCAGCATACAATATGATGACAGTTTCATGCCTTGGTTATACCGCAACCCCTGTCTAATGTAGGAGTATGAGATTATGACGCCCTCTGCTCAGGAGAACAGACCTGATCTAAAACTTTGGATTCCAGCTACTTCATTCGTCCTTTGGTACCTCAAGGAGAGAGGGAGTTTTGCCTTTACTCTCCACTTTGACACCTAGCCAATTAAAATACCCTGCAAAGGAGATCCTGGTTGATTGTTGACCTATTTATACTGACCCCCCTTAAATGGTCCCTAGAAACACTGCCATGCGGAATGGGTCTCAGAAAGGTCGTCTCAACCTTGGCTCGCAAGCATCCTTTCTGCAACTAGGAACGTCTCGGCCGGGCTCTGTCTGGACACAGCCTTCAGAAATTACCTGCACTGTTCTCTCTGCCATCTTCCAAAAGTTAGCGGGAAGTCACAACCGCCAGCAGCCCAAGACCTTTTGCACTCTCCCAGTTTCAAACCAGAATTGCAAAAACCAAAAGTTGTATATTCGAGAGTAACAAAATGAACAAGCCAGTCCCAAGATTTCTCACTTGATTCAAACTAAGACAACAGAGCCAGTCTGCCCAAAGGCCCAAAGGTTTTCAGCTCTCTCTGGCAAAGAGCGCAGCCATCGTAGCACAAATCAAAGTCAAAAAATGTTTTTCTTCTCCCAGCATCTTTTAAATGTCAAAACATGTTTCTTCTTCTCCCAGCATCTTTTAAAACCTTTTCCCAACATTGCCCTCTTCATATGGCTCTATGTGTATTCTTTAACTTTTCCCCTCCTATTTCGTGATGTCACATTTCACCACCCCTCATACCTTTCCAGCCCCTTTCACAATGTCACCTCTAGCCACATCACGTGCCAGAACCTTCCAGTACGCCTCTGACTCAACTCCTGGCTTTTGGCAACCTTTGAACAGCATTTTGTTCATCAACCCATCCTGAGGATGGAGAACTATGAAAAATCTTACATACCATGATCTTGTTATCACGCATTACTTCCTGAAAATGGCAATTATCAGTGATAGTGGTTGTGCGCCTGCTGCAATATAGGTACAATCAGAGTCAGTGGCCTAACAAACTTAGCCCACTCAATTCACCCCTATACTAAGTGTTAGTAATAAATGTGCTAAATGTTAGTAACCCATGTAGTGTGTGTTGCACATATTCTTTAGTTCAATTCCTGGCTTTTAGCAATCTTTGAACAGCATTTTGTTCATCACCCCATCCTGCAGTGGGAGAAAGATACACCCATCCTTCCTGCATTCGCCTTTGTATGAATAATAGGCCTGCTCTCATCAAGGACAAGGACACTGTTCTATTGCACTCTCTGAACTTTGCCTGCTATTCAGCTTTCAATTTTGCATTACTTTCTGAAACTGGCGATGATCGGCAATAGTGTTTTTGCGCCTGCTGCGATATTAGTACACTCATAGCCTTTGGCCTAACAAATATAGGACGCTCAATTCACCCTTAAACAAAGTGTAAGCAACCAATGTACTAAATGTCAGTAACCCTTGTACTGCACTACACACAGCATATGCTGCACACCTTTTTTAGCTCATAACCTCCCTTAGAGCCCCATGTTAACAGTCAGTTTGGCCACTTGAAGCAGGTCAAAAACACGGTGAACATCATTCATTTTCCATTACCAGGCTCTAAATCATGAATTAAAAAGTCTGCGTTAGGAAATGCTACCGTTCAAAGTCTGACCTAAATGCTGTTGTCAATTACAAATCAAATTACATAATAAATATTTCCCACTGTAGACTGTTTTGTGCTCAGTACAGTCATATACTACCTATATTAGTAACTACATTACATACATACTAATAACATCATTCATGTATTTCGATCTAGTTTAATGATAGTTTTGTGGCAAAATTGATCCGAGTTTTGGTAAATATTTAGTATTTGTCGTGCCTACACGTGCATGTGTTTTGGTAATAGTTCTTCCTCCAGGGGATAATTAATTCCATTTCAATTATTGTGTTGGGAGGCCATTCACTAGATTTAGAAAAAAAGAACAGCAATTCAAATTAATGAAACAAATAATATGAAAAATATATATCAGGCCATGTCATAAATTTTAGGCGCAGTGTTTTGTTTTTGGTACATACAATCAACAAATATAATACACTTGACATAATGGGTCATTCACATCACACAATCATTCTTTTAGTCACCATAACATCAACAGACTACAGAGGACTCTGTGACATCTCAGCAGGTATTCAGACGATGACATGCAAGAGGTTTGGATGACTACTTGCCGCTTTTTTTCATTTTTCCTTTGGTGTTCCTTAGAAACGGGTATCATTGTCCCCTCTGTTGGTGCTGTGGTGTTGTGACATGCTGGAGGTAGGCAGAGGGAGCAGGGAGAATACCTGAGGGGAGCCTGCACAAGAAAGAAACACTTGGCAGTATGGTGTAGTCAGGGAAATAAAAGCACAATAAGCCAAGTGCTGGGGTGTTGAGTAGTTCTTCCTCACTTCATGTTTGCAGAGCAAGGCTGCCACAGCGTTTATTATAACAGCACTATTAAAATACACCAACTATTTTTCCAATCACCGAAAGACTACAATTTAAGATTTGCAGGCGTCACATTTGCAGTTTGTACATTTCATGCTGTTGAACACTCCTTTGATCCAAGGATAACACTGAAGAAAATGCTGCGCTATGCTGAACCCCATCCATATGACAAAAGAGAAAATAATGAAATATTCGGTGTGATAATTCATACAACTTTCCCACCCCCTCTCCCTCCAAGCAATTATGGGGAATGTTCACTCCAGAATGAAAGCGCAAGCAGCAGCTGACATTGTTCCACACATGCTCACCGAGTGACACCCACCTGCTTGCTTCAACTACTAAAGCACAATCGTTGTGCTTTGTGTGCGTTTAATGAAATCACCACTTCAACTATTCTGTCAAGAAAGACACATTTCCAACGCGTTCCGCAATTACGTCTTTGTCCTTATTTTGACTCATCTGTGCCATGCAGTTGACGTGCTTTGAGAACTAAGGAGCTGAAAGGCGGAAAGAGCTTAGAGCTCCAGGGGCTGTAACGAGTAATAGGGGGTGGGCGCGGTGAAAACCCACACAACTTTCAATAGAACTAAAAGATACCCATCATCATTAATATGCCAGAATATACCACTGCAAACGTTTATTTGAATAACACACTGCAAACGTTTATTTCAAGTTGTCTTCCCAGATGTAAGACTCCAATGCACACTGCCATAAAAATATTCCGACACACTAATGTTTTAAATTAATTTCATATACGGCTGACCTATCAACTTCATGAAATCACCAGGGATGCATCAAGTAATGCATACTGGGAAATAATAGCTACAGCTGTTTGTGTGTGTGTGTGTATTCTTTTTATTGAGTTTCTGTGATTATGTTTAAACACGTGTCTTTATCACTTTTATATCATAGAAATATATTGGTCTAGCTATGTTGCATGTCACCCCTCCTGGGAGCATGGTAGCTCCCAGGACTTGTGCCTTGGTCACATGGTTGTAACCATGTGACCCACCTAATAAAAAGGACCAGCCATTTCCGGCTCAACAGTCGATCAAGAGCTGACTCCTGCGTCATTGTTTGTTAGCACCATGCTGGTGCCGCACAGCCTGCTGAGGGCCTGTCCGCGTGGCCCGCCATCCAGACCATTCCCCTGCTGGGCAACACTGTCCCAAGGGATTTGTACTGTCATGTGATCGTGGTCAATTGGTGCAGCCTCGACCTGGATGCCCCCATGGCGGAGGCTGCGGTAAGCTGGGTGCTCCCGACTATGGTGTACGGCTCTGGTGACCGGGATGCCACAGGGTGCTCCCTGCGGCCCATGCACTGCGTGATCACAGCGCAGCTGTGAAACCGGATGATCCCGGTATTCGTTGTGGCCCGCCCTGGTGACTGGTGTTGGGCGTACACAAGCTAGAGGGCTTTATCTCTCTTACAGCTCTACTACATAGCATTAGAGAAACTTTGTTGTCAATGATCTATTCAACAAAGCAGAAACTGCTTTTGATTGGTCCTTTGCACCTTGGTAGTACGATTTCCCTTCCATTTCACAACAGCCGCCTTATGTACTTGTTTATGTCCTGCCTCCACACCTACTGGAAAATGTGCTATTTGTGAGCTGTAACATTCCATCTCCAGTGCCTGTGCTCCCTATCCTAACTAATTATCCATGCAATAGCCAATCATGGCCGCGTTTTTCTCACTGTACAGATTCAACTTTCAATATTCTGCTCAGTTGCAGCTCCATGCCCATGTCTGTTGGTCCGGCACACGTGCCGCCCAATGACTGTAAGCAATTCTTCTCCCTAAATCTCATTTCTGAAAACACCGGGACTCCACACTTGAGCAACTGTCTCAAAACCACGTGCTTCATACTCTGTGTCTCTTGGTCTCGGCCCTGCCCTCCATAACTCAATTATCTGAATTCCGTATGATTTGTAAGCATTTTTATGATTTGTTTTTTTGATGAATAGGATAAGTGATATTATAGTCAGTGCTAAACATGAAAAGGCACGGATTGACTGGCTGCTATAGACAAACCTCACTAAACAACCTGCTTCCACCAGGCCAACTAACATAATTCAGTGCCTCCCTCACCAACAACCAGCCCCCACTAGGCCAACGCAGCCAGACAGTGCTCCCCACACCAGACAAACCGCTCACTTCAGGCCAACACTGCCAGTCTATGCCTCTGAGGACTTGCGTGGAATACAGCAGCCGGCTTGGATTGAATGCACACCCAGGGGAACATGAAAACATGAAGCAGGCCAGAAAGAAGACAGCCAAGTGTGAGCGAGCCCACATACATGAAATGCAACCAAAAGCCAATAACATTACCCAGTGCACAAAAAATATATATACCCCCAAAACACCCATTTCCACATCTTCAGGCACACTCATCAGGAACACACACAACAACCATGTGACAATTGGCAAAAAGACCTCCCATGATTTCTTTGAGGTGACCAAGGAGGTACACACCCACCCAAACCACAACTAAAAAGTACCCTCAACTACTATTAAGACCTATTTCTACTGCCTCATCCACACACTGAACCTCAGACAGCCACACAAGTGACACAATGCACAGGCAAACTCATATCCATGAGCCTGTTATCATGCACATACACACCCTCTGCCCTACAGCCACAATCTGGTTGAAATTGTAGGACGCTTTGCTAATCTCCTTTGAAATCACACACACCACCCCACTCAAACACGCACATTGCAAACCCAGCAAAGAACCTGTCAGATGAGGCAATGCATCTCAGGAGGAAGTTCACAGGGAAGAACTTGCCATCGACAACTGCACATGGGCCAATCAGCGGAATCATGAATGGCTGGATATGGTAATCCTCATTACTCCAGTCCACCTGTCTTGTCATAGTCTTTACTAAATGAAGGCTCCCTACCATCCCAGACAGGAACCAATGAAGTTGCAAATATTTTCTAAATCTTCCCCTACTCCCCAAAAGGAGTATTAATTGTTGCCCCTCCTTGACCTCTACATGTGTGTTGCCCACAAGTACTAGTGGAAACAATAGATGAAAACACCTTATTTAGGGTCTTCATGATGAAATTGGTGAGTGACGCAAGCAACTGAGATGGAGTCTGTAAATTATTTCTCCACCATGGTATGTATGTATGTGGATCTACCCACGCATACTGGTAGATACAGTTGAAGTCTGCAAAGAACATTGCCTAGGATGTAGCTTTACCAGTGGCATGCAAGTCTGGAGAGGGATGGCCATGGACCAAACACTCTTAGAATGCCAAAGAAATATTCATTCAATAAATGTCATTCACAAATGACATTGATTGGCTGTCCTAGGTAGAATATCCTAGTGATTGACAATATCCTTACCACTGAGGAGCTGTTGTTGAAATCTACTCACCAGTCAGCTGTTTCACCTGTGATAAGTGAGGTATAACACACCATTCAGTTATATCCGATTCCCACTGAAGCCATTGGTACCCTGCACTGGCCAGCCAATGAACCTGGGCACCGGACAGTTTGAGACTAACCCTGAAGTCTGTTTGTACCCTATACAGTTGACAAGGACTTAACACACGCATATATGAATTTGAAGGGTAAGTCATGGGTCCCCAAGCAGCACAATTTATGCATAATGAGTGATAAAAGACATTTAGCATAAGAAGAGAAAAAAATCTCACCATTGTCAATATAAAGAATTTGATGCATGGCAAGCATTAAAATTCACATGTAATAGATAATCTAACTGAGTCCAGAAATAGCCTTGAAAACATTGGCGGTACGCATCTGGGCACATTCAGAGTTGCGACCCATCGCTGTTCCTTGACCCCACAGTCCAGAGTGAAATCACCTTTTCCCTGAATTGGTGTTCTTTTTCAAGATTGTTTTATTCAGAGAGTGGGTAAGTCCTCCACTGAGCTACCTCTTACCAAATTACAGCCCTCTCCTACTTCCAGGTATGAAGAGGGGCCAGCACTGGTCTAGAAAGGTGACCCCTAACCCTATGTCACTAAATTGGAAAGCTACAAACAAACTCCAAGCCACTTGCACCACACCCTAGAATTAGTATCTTTGTTCCATATAAAGTACAGAATAATCTGACAGATGTTTCAAGGTTTTCACAACAGAATCATCTTTACAGAAACAGCATTAATTCCCTTCGGTCAAGCCGTGGATCGCCCGAATTTCGTTCGTAGGTAGGAGGTTCAGCCTAGTTCTCAGGAATTGGTTCGGGGATTGTTTTAAATAGTTGCACAACATTCAATTTCCGTGGCACCGATGACAAGTGTGCTACTGATTTATAACTGGCAGCTGATTCCAATGTCATAATCCAGTCTTGCTCTTTCAGTTTTTCCTTAATCCATGTAGGATTAACAATTAATAGATCGACTGAACCCCCGATTTTTTCTTCAAGTTTGCTACTTGTTTTCAATCTCCATTTGTTCAGCATAGAGTTTTGGGATGACACAATTTCCTTATGGAGCATTTCCAAGATGTCAGGACGTTGAGATGTAAAGCATTTCCTGTAAAGAGCCAGGCTGTTCCATTCCACAGTTAGTTTTAAAGACAAGAGGCCCAACTCCTGTCGAATAATTTGGATCCTAGTAGATATAGGAATACCCAAAACTCTTGTCCAAAATAGGCCTTTCAACTGTGGCCATAACGACTCTGGGATGTTAAACATCGCCTCTGCTCCATAATTTATGGCAGGGAGATTTATAGAATGTTAGCACCAGGATTATCGAGAAGCGGACAAACTTTCGGTTCAAGTATTCAAGCAAAAATGAAGGGGAAAATCCACATGTGTTCACCAAGTTATTTGGAGGTGTTTGTCATAAATATTTAGATGAGACCAGTACTGATGCTCAGAAATTGAGTCAAGAGAGGGAGAGCAAGAAAAATACAGATATGTCTTCAAAGTTATGAACATTTATTTTCAACATAGAAATTATTTCAAACATTCATAAATTTGTAAAAAGGAAAAGTTGAAGTAAATATAAAAAGTAAAAACATTATTGAACAGAACCCACATTACAGGAGTTACATAAACTAGTTGTGTGGTAGGAGCAGTAAAGAGAAAGATCAGAAAACAATTAAATACTTTTATCTACCACAGGTATGTACCATAATTTCCCCCCATAGGTTAGGGTTAAGTCATGTAGGTGGTTGCATAGAAGGGTAAGGAATAATGTGTGTGTATGATCAGATTTTGATCATATCTGGTTGTGTAAAACTTTGCCAAATCTGCCAACGTGTTTGCCTGTGTTGCAAAATAGTCGCAGAGGAGCTTCATAGAGTAATAAACCACAGTATGATAAACAAAGGAAAAGGAAAGGATTAGTGTGGTTAAGTAAAGCTCTGTGACACGTTTGGTTAAGTAAAGCTCTGTGACACGTTTCGGCTGGCCGGGATTGGCATCATCAAAAGTTTCAGCCTTCTTCGGGGCAAAAACGGGGACCTCAGTCTCCCTGAAATTTTGACCAGGGGTACTTTTTGAGGTGTAATCTTAGGGTTGGTATTGCAGACTGCCTATGGTGTGGCCGTGCTGTGCACTGTTCTTATTTTGAACAGAGGCTGCAGGAGTTTCGTGAGTTTGGCTTGTTCAGGTGGTGCCTGGGGATTATGACTTGACCCCGGTAAAATGCCTAGGCAGGTGATGATTGAAGCTGCCTCTAGAAGAACCGATATTTAGCATTCGAGGTTAGCTTATTCATGGTTATTGGCTGGAGTCTCTGCACTTAGTGTGATTGCTGTGCTGTGTGTGGCGCCGCTCTTTCAAGATTCACTCAAAGTTGGGGTCCCGTGTGAGATTCAATCGCGCTGCAGGGTCCGATCAGTGTTGCTGACGAGTGGAACTGCCGGAGCTGTGTCCGTACTCCTCGGGCATCTTCTCCAGTGAACAACGAGAAACGGCTCAATGTTCGGTTCAAAGCACACGCTTTGCTAGCAAGGGCTTTCTCTTAGGTGGGAGACCATTGGAGCCTCTGATTGTGCATCGGTGATCCAGACATCCAAGAATGAATATGCGCACTTGCTCAATGGGCTCTCTGTCTAGGAACCATGAGTGGTCATTCTTTCCCCTGTTTGAGCTTCCAAAGCTCAGAATCTTTTTTTCTCCTTATTAATTTCCAGCCCGTTAGACTTGATGTAACTATCGAGGGAGTCCAGTTTGGCGTTGGTGTCCAACTGGAGTTTGGTCGATTAAGACCACGTAGTCCGCATAGAGTAGACGAGATAGCTGGACTCCCCCCACCGCTCGGGAAAAGCTCTCGTTGACAGATCTGGCTGTTTCATATCAGCCAAGAAAAAGTGCAACAAAGCTGTAGTCATTGGACAGCCCTGCTTATCTCCCTTAGATGTAGGAATTTAGTTGGATAGGAGGCCAGACTTGTCCAATTGGACACTCAATGTTGTGCCAAAGTGCATGGCTTTTATAGGATCCAAGGAAGCCCTAAAACAGTTCTTTGCTTCAAGTTTCTCCCACAGTTTGTGAGGATTAATCTGGTCAAATGTCTGAACCAGGTCTACAAAGGCCATGAAAATCTTGGGCTTCCCATCTCGTACACGCCCCTTAAGTATGTTAAGTAGAAGGATGTTGACCGAAGTCCCAATACCCTTAACAAGACCCATTTGAAAGGGGTCGTTGCAGCCTGATCGTAAGCACCAGTTGAGGAAATGGTCCAAAATTATAGCCCCGTAAAGTTTCCCTATTCCATCCACGAGGGCGATGGGTCGACATTCTTAGGGTTCTCCTGCTCACCTTTTTTGAAGATTGGGACCACTATTGCCCACCTCCAGGAACTTGGGATTTGGTGGGCTGTAGTGACTTGGACGAGCAGAGCATCTATGAAGCTAGCCCATTCCTGTGGATGTCCTTTTAGCATAAAGTTGGTTAAGCCATCGGGGCCAGGTGCTTGCAAGCTGTTCAATTTCCGGATACGCTTTTGGATGGCATTGATGTTGCTCGAAAGAACCCAAGGTGCCAGTCCTTGGACAAACAGATTGAGTTGTTGTTTGCTTCTGCGGCATATCATTTTTCAAAATGTTGGTTCCAGCCAGTCTCACTTATGGGTTTTGTCTGCTGGTCATTAAGAGAGAGTCCCATGGATTTTATCAGTGACCAAAGGCCCTCGTTTTCTTGTCTTCAAGTGCCCTGAGCATTGTTTCAGAGTCATTCTGGTACATTATAAGTCTGATGGCATATGGCCAATTTTTTTACTTCCTTTTTTCAATGTGAGCGTTTTCTTGATCCTTGAATAGGTTTGATTTATTTGCCAACCTTGAAAGACTCCTGACCGCTTTTCTTCAGATCACCAATTCTGCATTAAATGTATGTAGATGATTTACAGTCGGCCTGGCCCTCTTGCTAGACTCAGTGCAGTGTTGTTCCAAGAGTGGGGTGTATTGCACTGTAGAACTTACCAATTTGAAGTCCACTGAAAGTTTCTTAATGCTGTTATTTGAAAGTTTTAGAAGAGATCCACCACTGCAGACCGATACTGCCACAGGCATCCTCTGCCGGTTATCAGATGTAAAGGCCGACCATTCCAAGAATAGAATATGGTGGTCGCTTTTAGTTGTTTTGACCACTTTGAATGTCTTAACCAAGGGGAGAACATTTCTGTAGACAAAGTTGTAGTCTATCACTGAGGAGCGATCCATGCTCTCCCATGTCGCCTGATGTGGTGTATCCCCTTGATGTTGCCATTCACATGTTCCCCACATGGCACCTTTGATTAATCAGGCGTTCCTGCGGATCGTATTTTGGTGGCTAGAGTTGCTAATCAGGCATGATGTGTTTAAATCACCACATATGACCACGTATTGTGTCTGTTGATTTATGTATGCATCATCGATCAAGTCAGAGATCTGGTCTATAAAGGACTCGTATGTTAGCACAGGGTTCCAATAGACATTGATTATGACCAGTTTGGCTGGCTTCCCTGGACCCTGTAACTTATCAGCAACCTCCCAACGGATAAGAAGTTCTTGTAACAAGGGGCTTGATGAAACAGACTCAATTAAGTTTAGTGAACTGGCAGATTTAACAGCTGTTAAAAGACAAGGTGATGGACGCCCTTTATTCCATTTGATGGCTGCACTCAGGGATATCTCGAAACCGTCCAGGGTGGGGGTCTCACAGAGACAAGTTTCTTGTAGGCATAATAGGTCTCCCAAATTAATCCCGCTAGGTTTAGTGAGATGAGCGAAACCTCCCATGTTCCTGGAAGACATTTTTAATAGCGTGGTCCTCAGAGTGTCTTTGAAATTCAGTGAGATCTGAGTTGGTAATCCGTGAGGTGGCTTGGATGGCTAAAGCTTGTCGTAAAGTGTGAGTGCTCTCAGCAGCCATGACCGGTCCAGTGTTTTGCTCTCACCGGTTGTGCAGAGGGCAGCCCTCTGCTGCTGCTAACTTGTCAAAAAGATAACTCTGGTTGAATTGTGACATTCAGCTTGGTGCATAAGCCTACTGGTACCCGACCTGTCTGTAGCGGGTCTCGATATTTTAAAACGGGGTTTGCGCACCATGCTCCTTGGTTAAAGTCACTGTTTCCTGAACCCTTGATATTAGGTTTGGTCCTAGGTGATACAACTTGTGGCACTTGTAAAGCCTCAGACTCCAGGTCCTTAACTATTGTCAGGTCAAATCCGGGCATCAAAAAACTTTCCACTGCACTGATCAACATGTTCTTTACTACCGCAGAGGTGATTTGGAGATAGATTAGGTCAGTTTGCTGCTCATCTCCGAACTCGATGATCTTCAGATCTGCAGATGACAATTGTCTCAGGTTAGGGATCGAATGAAGTAGCTCCAACACCCTTCTGTGGTTGAGGATTAGGTTGTCATCCTTGTCTCTGAAGTTTGAGAGAGCGGGTTTTCAGATTTTGAATTCTCGACCCCAATTACCCGTTGTTATGTTGCTCAGAGATATTTGTCTTTCTTACCATTCATCCCATGGGGCTCTTCACCGGTCATGTTTTTGACCGAGGTGAAAATAGGTTGCTGTTCATTGGCTGGCTAAGAGCCACCTTGGTCCCTACAGGCTTATTTGCTGAAGGCAGGAGAGTCGGGGCTAGTCCAAAGTTAAGATCAGGAGGCTTTTTCCCACTAACTTGTTCTGTACTGGAGTATGCCTCTGGTGGGTAATTGAAGTCGGTTCCACCTTTTTGATTTTGATCATTGTTCATCCTTCTCCTTTTCTCTGATATGGTGAAAAATGGGGGCGATACAGGGGACCTGGGTGGTGAGCCAATTGGGAGCTCAGCCCTGACCAGAGTGGTGGATGGATCTGGTGAATTTCTTGAAGCTAATTACTCAGACCAGTGAACGAAACTGGGTACTGGACCAGTGATTAAAATTACGTATGAAATGTACTGGACACATGTTATGATCTAACAACTGGAATTTTTGGAAACTAATTACCTGAACAAGTGTATTGGACACTTGTTATAATCAAATATGAATTTCTTGAAACACTCAGACCAGTGAATGAAATTGGGTACTGGACCAGTGATCAAAATGATGTATGTAAACTGGGGCAGACAGCGTGGGGGAATTTGTTTATATTGAATCAATTGAGTGTATAACGGATTAACTCTTTTGCCTACATGCGCTGTGACAGGTGCTAGAAACTGGATTCATTAACTAATTACTTTTTAACACATGGATTATGTCGCGCTAAGATCCTTCTCAACCATCCCACAACCATGATACCATTAATGTGGAGCTTGGTCGGTGGCCCTTCATCATCATTCTACGATAAGTATGTGGTTGATTTGCCAGTTTGATCACTCCCCTTGGGCGGGGAGAGGGAATTGTGATTCTGGGAGATCTGAAAGGCACTAAAGCATGGAAATTGCTTTGCGGGCTTGGCAGTTACCATGTTTTTTTTTTGAGGCACCACCCACTAAGAGGTTACCGGGTTGCATGGCATTACGCCCGTTCACACAGCTTTGATCGAACAAGGAGTGTTTTCATTCTCAAGAGACAGAGAGCTCATTTCAAATTGATGTACCATTTCATGTGGCTCTCCGAAAGTCCTGGGCAATGGATTAGAGGGAAAGGCTGTGTCTAGGCAATCGCCTGTTTCCCACCTGCAATTAGGCAAGTGGGGGAGGATGGTCCGACTTTGGGTCTAGGTCCGACCACAGCGCCTGATTCATTTGCGCACTCAGATAGCACAGCTGGGGCTGCCGTCAACCCTGACCCCGTTAGGGTTGAAGCAGCAAGGGACTCCTGAGTCACTGTAGGGGCTTCAACATCCTCCATAGCTCCCTCCGTCCCTCTTCTCAATAGGGGTGATGAGTATGTATCATGATCCAGTGGCCCCACTGGCAGGGCGTTAACCAATTTCTGCGGTGCTAAGTCTACCATTTGCTTGTGTAGAGGAGGTCCCAAATATGGCCTGCACTCCAGCCACCCATTTCGAGATGCCAGAAGCATACTCGCCAAGATATGTGACGTATAAGGAGCAAATAAACCAACAGAGAGCCACAGTAGGGCTCTGTCCAGTGCCTATCAGAAGGACTTGTATACCTATTGAAGCGGGAACAACCAGACCACCATGGGCTGCACGGTATCCGTTGAGACAACCATACCAGCAGTTGACACAAAATGAAGACTACTTACAAACCGTCCTCAAAGTGACCCAAAGGGCCTTAATCGTAGGCAAATGGTGATCAACACAAGGGCCCAGACAGACGAACAAAACGCAGATCAAAAGAAGTCTCACAAAGATAATATGTTACGAATAATGACGTAATGAACATTGAAGAAGAGACAACATTGAAATCAAAAGGAGACGTAACCAGGATTGAATTATGCAACTGGCCAAATGCCTGTAAATAGGTTTGGAACGCAAGAAGCAAAGGAAACGATACTGCTTGCAATGCTTAGTAGAAGGATAGAGCTGCATTATAAAAGTGTGACTCCATTTTATAAATGCAGAATTAAGCCGTGGACAGTGAAGGACAAACAGGCCAGGATTCAGATATTAGCTCAAAGCCAGACAAAGAGCAGAATCGAAACTCAGCAAGAAGCGGCTCATGCCTAGGAATTCAAGGTCAATTCCAGGAAGGGAGGAGAGCGGTAACTCCGAAGAAAAGAAACTTAAGAGCATAGAAGCCTGCCCCATGAAGGTCGAGATGAGGAGGTCGGCAGGTGGTGAGGCCGAACAAAAGAATCAAATATACAAATTGAGGGAGAATGAAGCAGATTCACGGTGAATGGACACGTGATCAGCCAAGTGCGAAGAGGTACCAACGTCTGATGTCACCAAATCCAGAGGGTGCCATAACTTTTCCTGATAAGAAGCTACAGTTTCGAGGCCAACCTCAGCCAACTAATTGACACATAGCCCTAAAGCGCTGAATGATGGAAGGGAAGCAGGGTGAATCTTCCACTCCGCATCTGGGTGTCCGTTCTGCATGCTGCTAATTAAAGTGGAGTTTTATGCCTAGGGGTGTAACCCACCCAATCACAATGGACCAAATAATCTAGGGTCCTATAGCTAGTAAAGCCAAAGAGACATCATACTTGTAGTGACGTCTATCATGAGTGATGCAGAGGGATGTGTGTAGACGCCCACCCGATAAGAGTTATCCAATCCTCACGCTCTTTATCATATACAGATATAGCACCTATACTTAAGCTACCTTTCCCGACCAATAGAATTGCATGTCAAACTTATGAGTTCTACACGTCAATGATGATGAGAATTTGCTATAAAAATTACTGTTTGCATGAAGAATTTGGAAGTTGAAGCGAGACAGGCGATCGCATCACTGTTGATTTCCATTTGGTTCCCCGTTTTTTGTACTTGTCATTAAACAGACTTCCCTTTGCCAAACCATTGACTTGTCCTTATTGATTGGTGTTGGAGTAAGAGAATCCTGCACCCCCTCCTCCTTAAGTTGCGGCTATCTCGTTTTAAGGTGCCGGAGGGGGGGGGTCTGAATCTCATGGGCCCGTTTAGAGGTCGCTCCGCCCTCCAGTACACTTGGTAGCGACGAGGATGGTTATGACCTTCAACTAGTGAATATCGATTATTGATAAGACACCTATTGTCCATCGACACAAAGTAACTCTAGGTCTTCGTCAATATCACGAGACCTTCGCCATTCGGCTGGGTAGACTGAGAAGCTTCCTGTGGACAATGATAGTGTGAGTCCATCAAAACATGCAGTGGGTCTGAAGGAACCTGCCTTACAGAGCATAACCCTTCTCATTCATACGGGCAGCCGATCGGACGAAAAGACCGAAGGAGGCGTTAAAGGAGGCAGTGATCCCAAAGATTCAGAGAGGAACGAGGCAAGCGGTGAGTGAAACAAAAATTGATGCTTTGGCAAATGTCCTTAGGCATTAGAACAAGTAAGGGAAAGGTAACAGAGGCAGGCAGAAAATACAAAATAGTCAGAAGTAGAGAAGACTGAATATATATATATATATATATATATATATATATATATATATATATAGGGATAATGACTCGAGTATAATTGAGAAAACAGAGGTTAACAGGATAGACACCCGAGAGAAAAAAGAGGTTACCGGGATAGACACCCAAGAGAAAACAGAGGATACCGGGATAGACACCCGAGAGAAAACAGGATACCAGGGCAGACACCTGAGAAGAGAGAGGATACCGGGGAGGACACCCGAGATAAAGGATTTGCCTTGTTCCTGCACTTTAATATAGCAGTCAGAAGAAACGTGAACTCATAGTCCCACATAATAGGGAAAAACTAGGCTACTATGACAATTAAAGACGTCATAAAAGGAGTTTGTTTAAACTCCATGTCGGGGTATTGTTTAGAAGGCAGAGATATCTGTGTCCAGCTGGTGTCTGTCTAGTCTGTCTAGTCTGTTTAACGTTCGTCATACATGTTCTGTTGATGTGTCACATGTAAGAAAATTTGTTTCTTTGTTGTTTGAAATGGATTAGGGGTTTTTCGCGATTCTATAATTAAGAGGGAATCGCACATGAATTGATGTTCTTGAATGAATTGTTATATAAAAAAGTTTGCGGGAGAAGATTGGTTTGGAGCTTGTGACATTTGGTGCTCGCTCACATTCGTGAGTGCAGTGAAATTGCATGAAAGTATTGCTAAAACAGATTGAGCATGGAAGATATTACTCCGCTAGCTCAATTGTGTAAACAATTGCCTAAACATGCACCCAAGCTTAAGAAATACAATACAGAGTGGGTTAAGGGCGCCGCCCGCCCACAAGATGTTCATGCCGTGGCCACAGAATGGGTCCTTATCTAAAGCCGTCTTACAACTTATGATGACTTATTTGCATGCCACATATACAGGCAAGAAACTAGAGAAACGCATTGCTGTTCTAGAACTTTGGAAAATGTTCGAACAGGCGAAAGAGGAAAAGCCACCTGCAGATTGGATATTAAATGTATGCACGGAGGGGGGTGAGACGCCTACCGCGCCACCAACACCGCCTGAAACAGAAAGCGAGGGAAGTAAGTCAGAGGGACTCTACCCATTAAGACAGCTCAAGGCAGCTACAGGGTACAGCAACCCCGCATATGAGTCACCTACGTACAGTAGTGACAAAAATAAAGGGAAGGATCAGGATAAGAATCTCACCTCCACAGTCCCGAGGGACAAGGAGAGACGCTATGATAAAAATGAGGATCAGGCACAGACCAGTGCACCTCTCGATAAGGAGACAGAGGGAACGAAATGGAAAAGAAGTGAAGACAGAACTGATGAGATAGCATTCGCAAAAGACAAATGGATGGGAGGACAGATATTGTTTTAACTCTATGGTAAGGGAAGTGATGATGTGAGACCGAGAGAGAGGTCTGATGAGGCACAGAGAAGGGGGAAAGAGAAGGAAAAGGAAGTAAGGGACAAAAGAATAAAGAGGAAAGATAGGCTGAGGTGAGAACAGCTATATCGCGAAGAGCAAGGAAAGCCGCTCAGTCGCAAACAGTACGCAGCCTATGACAAGTACAGGCAGAACCTGCAAAGGTTGGAAGAAGAGCAAAGAGAACATAAAAGAAAAATAAAGAGACGAGAAGATGAGGAAGTTAGAAGGGCAAACAAACGTATAAATGAAAGAAGAAGGGAAGAAGATAAGGGCAGAGAAGAGGCGAGGAAGCGCAAAGAATTTGATGATGATATTGAACGTAAGCGTAGACAGAGGGCACGTGATCTCGACTATCTGGAGCGGGAAGTTAAAAAACCCAATCCTGTTGTAGAATGGGAAGACATTGAAGAATTTTTCCCTGCGTACGATTCAGTACCATGCACCAGTGGGGCGAATATTGAGGATGACTTTGTCACCAGAAGCATCGGGGAGACGATCGATAAAATATATGATGAAATGGGGTTAGAACGAGTATCCCAAGCGGAAAGGGAAGACAAGCGCTTAGAAAGCACTCAGCTGTATGACACTGAGGACGTCTCCCGAAGTAGTGGGAGCAGGAGACTGTTCCTGGATAGGCTGGAAATCAGTAAGAACGAAGATGACGCAAGGAGCTGCGTGAATTGGGAACAATCGATGTCTGACTCCGGAGAAGAGATGGAGTGCGAGGCAAATGAAGAAGGCAGACAGCGCGAAAAGTGGCTCCCAAGGGACAAAGGGGTACGATGGTCAGACGCTAGTGAGTCTGCACCAAGGGCATCAGAGTCCACCACACAGTCTGACCGACACGAAGGAACACCCCATGGTCAGAGGGGGTGCTGGCGCCCGCCTATGCAGACAGGTTGAGGACATTGCCAGGTAGACGGCGATGCAGGTATGTTACCCCAGTGGTAGACAGGAGATCTATGGGGAAAGAGAAGGGAGTCTGCGCGTTCCAATTTCCGCTTCTAGAAAAAGGGGGAGCGAGAGTGCAATATATTCTGTGGCCACACATGGATCAAGAGAACTTGAAAAACAAGCTTTCAATGTTGACATCGGGAGCTGGGAAGTGGATACACGAGTTAGAAAATATGACAGGGGATGTCATGTTAGCTACAGGGGACATTAAAGGTCTCCTGATTTCCATACTCGGTGAGAGAGCAGACGATGTATGGGTCGGGGTGGGTACTGTGGTGTTACCATAATTAACACTGCCCACGACGGAGCGCTATTTAATAATTGCAGAGCAGCAGTATGGAAAGCGCTACGAGTGCTTTACCCAGATACTTCTGATATGGGAACTATAATGACTCGCAAAATGAAGGAGTCAGAAGATCCGTTAATTTATATCCAGAATTTCCAAGACGTGTGGGTGCTCGAAATGCATGAATCTTGGACAAAATCCATACCTGTGTTTTACCACATTTTATGCCAAGGGTTACCAGAGCCTGTACAAAAACAGCTTAAGAAATTGGTAGGATTTGAGGCTAAACCTTGGGCCGAAATACAGTTGACGGTTGCACATTATTGCAGACTGTTGCAAGAAAAGAATGGGAAAATGAGGCAACTCGTAAAGGGGAGGAAGCGAAGCTGGTGCAAAAGAAATTATCCAAGTATGCTCTTGAAGGAGCCATGCTGACTAGCCCAGCTGAACAGAACGCACAACAGGTTGCTATCCCAAAGCAGAATAACCAGGGTTTCGTAGGACAATACCCCAGGGGAAGGGGATTGAGAGGAAGAGGATGGCAGAGTAATCAGGGAGGTTTCCAGAGTAATCAAGGAGCCTTTCAAAACGTGCAGATGGGCAGTCCAGATATGTCATATGGACAAACAACCTGACCACCGCCGGTTTGTTGGCTGTGTGGAATGACGGGGCACCTGGTGCGCACGTGCAGAAGCCAAGGGACATGGCAAAATAGCCAAGGATTGGGAGCAGGCGCAGAGAATGCACCTGTAATCCCACAACAGGGCAGTGCACAGAATCACACAGTACAGCAGCAATCACCAGGCATGCAGCAAGGTGCACAGCAGGGTGCGCAGCAGGCGGTTCAAGCCCCGAGCATGGGGAACTTGCCACAAGGGCAATTCCAAGAGGCACCACCGCAAATGTCTCAGAGCACAAACTCCGCGAGGGGAGGCAACCCTGGGAATGGAGAAAATCCACAAGTGTACAGTGGACCTAACTTATATATGAACTAGGACAGCTCACTGGGAACCCTGATGTGCTCTATCCTATCAGTGACACCAGACCCTAATAGGGAACCTAGGGTGAATGTCGCCATAGGGGGTAAAGAATATTCCTTCTTAGTTGACACAGGGGCAACACGCTCATGCATACGAGAAGGCAAAGGCTTCTCCTTTCCTTGTCCGGCGAGGCTATAGATACTCAGAGTTTTACAGGAGTTCACAGTTGAGTTCCCTTTACAGACGCACTCCCAGTCTCCATAGGGGAATGTGAAATGAATGTACCTTTGTTGTATTCGGGTCAGACCCCAGTAAACATTCTGGGTCGAGATCTAATGACAAAATTGAATATGACTATCTCGTTTACAGAGGAGGGCATAGTATGCTCTACCCCGGGAATACATTATTCGAACGTGTGCAATGTGATTAGAGCCAATTCAGGACACAAAGCCATGAGTGCTATACCACTGGAACCTGAGGTTTTCGCATATGGCATATGTGTACTTATGGCGGGATTACCAGGCCTCGCAGACAAGGTCAGGAGAACCCCGGATACATTTTTATTCAGGCCGAGAATACCAATGCATGAAGAGAAGGGACAAATATTTCCCTTGATGATATATGCTGCAACAGTGCGAAGTAGGATAGCTTTAGTTGAAGGCTACAATGATGAAGGCAGACAATGGGGTGCAATTATCGCCATTGAAGAAGGGTATCGTGTGACTGACGTCACCGATGACGATCTGTTTGAAGAACAGCCTGACACAGAAGAGACAAGGGTAGAAATGAGTCTCATATTTTGGGTGAAAATGATCAAAAGAGAAGTGCCCCAGCGGCGAATGATGTTGTCACTGATACGTTCAGAATACTTTGATGACGACATGGCCCAGGTGCCTGTCTCAGTACGGACCACAGGACCTTATGACGTAGGCCTCCTGAAAGGGGTGGGAGAAGTGGAAATTAAACTTAAACCAGGAGCAATTTTACCAAAAGCACATCAATATCCCATGTCCAGAGAGGCGGATGAAGGGATCGCAAAGACTATTTCCGCCATGATGGAACACGGCATCCTTGTGATGTCAGAGTCACCCTGTAACACAGTGATTTACCCTGTCAAGAAATCAAAAGGAGGTTCTTGCCGTTTAATTCACGATTTAAGAGCGTTAAACGATATTGTTGAAGCCGAGTTCCCTCTAGTCCCAAATCCTTCCACGATTTTATGTAATATACCCGTCGAGGCAAAATATTTCACGGCGATTGACTTGAAAAATGCTTGCACCGTGATTCACAAGATCTGACGTCGTTCACATTCAGACAAATGCGTCTGAAAAGCCCAAGGTTGCCACAGAGGGGTACTGTGAGTTCCCGTCCATCTTTAACAGAGTCCTCCAGATAGACCTGAGCAATATTGCAGTAGCAAGCATTGTCTTGCAGTATGTGGATGACATTCTGATTTGCAGCACGGCAGAAGAACAATGCAGGCTCGATTCAGCTCAGCTACTGACTATACTGGCCGAGAAGGGTTATAAGGTTGACAAGGAAAGATTGAAATATTGTCAACAGGAGGTGCTGTACATAGGCCAGTTGATTTCGCATGAGGGGAAAAAGTAACCCTAGAAAAAGCTGAAGCTATCATGAAAACGGCAAAGCCACTCACCGTAAAGCAAAGGCAGAGCTTTTTAGGTCTGTGCAATTATGTTAGAGCATGGGTCTTCGATTACAGCTCATATACCAAGCCCTTGCTCCAGGCCCTAAAGAAGGCCCAGGCGACAAAGGAAAAGATTGAATGGACTGAGACAATGGAAAAGGGGTTTATAGGACTCAAGAGAGCGATTTGTACAGCTCCAGTCCTCGGGATTCCTAATTATGCAGAAGAATTCTACCTGTTCTCGCACACATGGCAGCGTTATGACAGCAGTGCTCGCCCCAAAAGCCTTGTTGGGGTACAAGCCCCTGGCATATTATGGCGGGAATCTGGAACCAGTAATGAGAGGCCAATTCCCATGCAAACAAAGCTTAGCTGCCGCAGCGTTACCCATAGAGAAAGCGACGACCTTTGTAATGGGATGCTCCATGATGTTATACGTCGAGCACTCATGATTTGCCATCTTAGAGAAACCAAAGGGTACGCTGACAGCTCAAAGAGCTTCTGCCTATGAGGTGATTATATCTAACCCATCGATCAAAATAGTTCGATGTAAAACAGTAAACCCAGCTACATTCATAGCGGAGCCAGTCACTGAACGAGAACTGATACATGACTGTGCAAACTATGAGGAATTCTATGAGGAAATCCCAAGGGTAAAAGAAAACGCCCGAGCAGGAGAAGAGATCGTTTTCATTGACGGTTCTTCAAGAATCGACCAAGAAGACGGACAAAGATATTCAGGCATTGCCGTGATGAAACACATAGCAAACGGAGAATTTCGAGTACTCGTCAGTGCATGAATACCATCTCATTTTTCAGCAAAGGCTTCAGAGTTATTGGCTTTGATACTCGCCATTGAGAATCACGCAGACCAGGAAATAGCAGTGTACAGTGACTCCACCTCTGTGACATCCACAGTGCACGCAGGCTTAGCGTGCTGGAAAAGGAGGGACAACCTCCGAGCGGACGGCATGCCAGTGCAGCACGCAGCCTTATTGGACAGGCTGATTAAGGCACTACAACTCCCAGTGGGCATAGCGGTCGTGAAATGCGCCACCCATACTCACGGGACAGATTTTGTGTCACACAGAAGTCACGCAGCAGACACGGAAGCCAAGCGTATGGCCTCCAAAAGTGAGACGATCATGGAAGTAGAAGTGGCGTGCACCCATGAACGAATGATGGTAGCACAAACCACGCCCGAAGCCTATAGTAATATGGGGCAGAACAATTGATGGAGCTTCAAGGGGAGGCACCGCAAGATGAAAAGAACCTTTGGAAACATTGATGGTGTTCTTTAAACCCCTCTGATGGATTGTGGCGGCAAGACAGCACTGGTAAACCAGTCATGCCTGTAGCCCTACTTAAAATAGCATTGGAGCAATGTTATGTTATGTTATATTAAGTCATTTATAAAGCGCCGAAGCCTTAAGGCATCTAAGTGCTCCTACACAAGCAGAAAAAGGTTCAGTGAGGTTTAGCTGAGAGTTAGACAAAGAGTGTCATTTTCAAAAGTTTTCGTAATGATTGGAGGTTACTTTCCACTCTAAGGCCGGACGATAACTTGTTCCATGCCTTAGATGCAATCACTGGAAAGGAGCGTCCATTTCCACAAGCTCTCTTCGTCCTTTCCACCTGTAGGAGGCAGGTGGAGGTAGAACAAAGATTTTTTGTAGGCTGGTATATGGTAATCCTGTTCCTTGGGTAAGTAGGGGCCGTCCCATGAATGCATTTATGGCACATAGTCAGTACTTTAAAAGTAATTCTAGCCTGTATCGGCAGCCAGTGTAGTTCCCTTCTAGCCATAGAGGTAGTTTCATGCCTTTTCATGCCATGGATTATACGCACAGAAGTATTCTGAATTTTCTGCAGTCTGAGGATGTCTTCTCTGCTAGCACCCCCTAATAGGGCGCTGCAGTAGTCTAGACGAGGCAAGATAACTGCCCTTACTAACTTAACTCGATTTTCTTTGGAAATTAGAGGGGCAACTTGTCTCAATACTCGCAGATGGTATCAGTGTTTTTTTCAATATCCTCTACATGGGCTCCTGCATCCAAGGAGGCCTCTAGGTATGCACACAGAGTTTTTACCTTATCGACCACTTTGATAAGTCTGTCCTCTACCATGAAGCTCGCAAAGGTAGGAGCTAATGCCTCTCTAGATATTTTGGGCCCATAAATCATAAGTTCCGTTTTGCCTGCGTTCAAGCATAACCAGTTTGATGTCATCCAGTTCTTTATCACTCTGTAGACTTTGTTTAATTTATGCTGATCCTCCAGGTGATCTCCTGACAGCTCCATAGATAGCTGAAAATCGTCTGCATAAGTGGTAAAGAAAAAGCCTAGCTTTTCCAATTCTCTGCAGAGGGGAACAATGTAAATGTTGAAGAGCAGGTACGATAGACATGCTCCCTGAGGGACACCACAGAAGATAGTTTCTACATCAGAGGATGCGTCTCCCCAGTGTACCCTAGATCTTCTGCCCTCCAGGAAGGACCTAAAACAACTTATCATCTTGGGGGCCAAGCCACCAGTATCCGACAGCCTATTTAGTAGGATCTTATGGTCCAGGAGATGGAAGGCAGTGCAAAGATCTAGAAGTATTAACAGTCCTGATCTATTCCTTTCCACTAAGGATGACATATGAGTTTGGAGGTCCACCAAAGCACTTTCTGTGCCGTGAAAGCGGCGGAAACCAGATTGTCTTTCGTGTAACCTGTTAGTATTTTCGATATAAAGTTGAAGATGGATTGTAGCAACTTTATCAACCAGTTTCAACAAAAACAAGGTGTTTGTGATTGGTCGAAAGTTAGTGGCGTCTTTAGGATCTAAGACAGCCTTTTTTAGGAGAGGCGTAACTGCCACTGTTTTAATGGCTTGTGGGACCATACAATGTCTGAAAGAGGCATTCACGAATCTGCATAAGAAAGGAGCAAAAATGCCCAAATGACCCAAAATAATTTTAGAAGGTAAGAGATCTCCCGGACAACTAGTCGGGTTCATGGTTCTCATAATGCCTTCAATCTCTATGATTGAAATATCTGGGAATTTGAATCCTGTCTGAGTAGGTTTTAATTCCTCCTTTAACGTAGATATCTGTTCAATCGAACATTTAGTTTTTACATTCTGTAAATTGAGGGAGCCTTTACTTGAGGTTTGATTTTGCTTCTCTCTCCTAATTTTGTCTTGGGCGCTTATCAATTTGTTTGCGAAGGCTCTCTGTGTTCTAACGCAGTCTTCCTCCGTTGGAGTGATGGTGTGGTTTAGAACTTCTGGCTTCTCCCAGGATCTAAAAAGGCGAAAGAGTTCCTTAGTACCATTATCTGCTGATTCTATTTGGTCATTATAATAAGTTTGCTTGGCTTGCATGATGGCTTCTTTTTATGTTTTTTCATGAGATTTCTAAGTGGCCTTATTCTTTGAATTCGGGTCTTTGAGCCAGATATGTTGTGCGCATCTTTTGGTTGCTTTCCATTTGGCAAACTCTGGTGAAAACCAACTATATTGGTGCACAGATTTCCTAGTTGTTTTAGGTTTCAAAGGGGCTACATCATCCAGCAAACTGGTTATATGCGTATTAAATTCTTCCACCAGTGTATCTGGGTGATCTGATTCATTAGTTTTAGGTTATCAGCGGTAAGAGCCTTGTAGTTTCTACGCATAATTTTACGCAGTGGCTCATGCGTGATCTTTTTAGAATTAGGAAGTAATATTTTGCTGGAAACAAAGAAGTGGTCAGACCAAATACAAGGTGTAGTAGTAGTCCCTGATAGCAAGATATTCTGACTTGCCATCCAATCCAAGATGTTGCCCTTAATATGAGTTGGGTCATTATTATGTACTAAGATATCTTCCATATATTTAAATCTCCTACTAGTATGATAGCAGAGTTTGCCATTTGTATAGCATTAAGTATATTTGTGAGTTCCTCATTAAAGTTTTGTGACACTCCTGGTGGCCTATATACTGTTATCAGGTGTATACTAAAGTTAGGGTTGGGAATGAATTTAGTATGTAGGATATCACATCTCTCACAATCAATTTTGGTCTCACACATTTTCGACTCCTTTTTACAGATGACTGCAACGCCACGACCATGGCCCTCTTTACGGTGTTTCCCAAACAATGTGTAGCCTGGTGGGGTGACCTGTTCTATAGTGGGTCAGTGCGCCTCAGATAGCCAGGTTTCCGTAAGACACATAATATCTATGTTATTATCACTGATGTAATCCCGGACGTCCAAGGAATGTTTGACCAATGATCTAGTGTTTAAAAGTGTTAAATTCAGCACTGGGGTATTCAAGGGGGAGGGGTACTTTATTAGTTTTTATTATTAGCAATTACATTACCCATTACATATGTTATAAGAAAATCTAGCTGCAACGCTCGCAGAAGACTGGTTCATATCGAATTTAGCAGAGCATGTTGCATTCTTTATGGTGAACTGCATAATCTGCCAGCAATTCACTGCTGGGCACACATTAAAAGTAGTGAGAGGAGTCCTCCCCCGGCCAAATGGCCCTTTTCAGCACTTACATATCGACTACGTCGACATGATCCAAGTGTGTAATGGGTACAGGTACTTAATTGTAGTGATGTGTCCATTCTCTAGTCTAGATGGATAGAAGCAGGTCCCTGTACACACCCAGACTCAACCTGTGCAGCCAGATTCCTGTTGAGGGAAGTGATTCCTAGATGGGGGGTGTGCAAGGTGATAAGATCAGACAACGAGGCTCATTTTGTTAACTCAGTCTTTGAACAGATCAGCTTGCTGCTTGGTATAAAGCACAAGTTCTCGTCGGCATATCATGCGGAAGGTAATGGTGTTTGTGAGAGGCTCAACGGCTTGTTAAAGGAAAGGATAGCCAAGTTGAAGCTTACTGTAAAGAGGGGATAGTTGCACTGCCTTCCACTGACATTGTATGCTCTTCGGAACCAACCAGGCTCCGACCATCATCTTACGCCGCACGAGATATTCACAGGAAGGAGAATGAATACCGCTCTCACGCCATGAGATAGAGCTAGATGTGATGCCCAGCCAACCAAAGAGGTCCTGGGAACCGAATTGTCACAATACTTGAACTGTATGAAATCCAGCTTTACTGTCATTTCAGACCAACTACAGCGACGACGAAAACGGTGCAGCGCAGCACAAGACACAGCAGGAAGCACTGAGGCAGACGCAGTTCATGCTCTACGTGTACCTCTCATCTTCCCTGGAGACGCCGTGTTGCTAAAAAACCACACAAGGAAAAGGTGGGACGAGCCAAGATTCAACGGCCCTTTTATCTTAGAGGACTGCACTCCGTCAGCTATTAAACTGCAGGGCAGGAGAGCATGGATTTTTATAAATGACATTAAGCCCTATATCGGAGAAGGCCCTCAAGCTGCACCCCACCGCGAAGAAATTACAAACAACGGGGAGAACCTCAGCACGTGCAGACGAGATCAATGACGAGGAAGAAGGATGCATGAGCAGAAAAGCCAAGCCAAGGAACCCGTTTGTAAGTTGAGACTTAAACTGGACAGTTACTCTAAGCAAAAAGGGGATGAGGACATAACGGACACTCTGTGCATCTCAGTTGTAGGGTGATGAAGACAATTGCGCATCTAAGCCACAACACAGTTGATGACACGGACTTGTCAAGATCCTGCCAACAAGAAAGTAATCTGGCAACTGTTAACTGTCATTGCAGAAGCCTACGTTCAGTTGCCTGAATACCGTGATAAGGACACAAATGCTTCCACCACAGGCATTATAGATGAACTCATCAATACACTCTTCTTCCGCATTATAGAAGAGTGCCCAGCTATTGTTGGAAGAACCACTGACATACTTACATTTATCAGAGATCCAACGAACACTGAACATTTAAACCAGTTGTGGGTCAAACTGAACTACCTAGTAGCAATCCACGCTGCAGGAAAGTACAGGGACTGTTCACGTCAAGGGAAGGGCCTGTGATCCAGAACCCAGCCAGCAGGGCAAATGTCCCTGTCACCCGAGGACAGCCGGCTGGCACACAACGTCCTGTTTCGCCTAGTAACTGACTTTCCGGAAATGATGGGGACACCAGCCGAGGTTGATGTCATTACCTTCATCAGAGATCCAGCTAACGTCGCACAGATGGAAACGCTCCTCCACGGTATCATGCTGCAAGTGGGGCTGTCCAACTTTCAGAGAGACTACATGAGGAGATGCCAGTGAAACCGTCCGCCATGGGACAGATCCAGGAGACAGAGTCAAAGCACTTCATCTTTCCGCCATGGGACAGATTGTAGAAGCAGAGACGAGAAATTCACTGTTTTATTTTTTCTTATTTTTTTACTTTAATTTTTTGCATTGAACAGATTCTAGCATTTCCTCAGGATTGAAGCAGATTCGGGGTGTGGACTGGGATCTCACCTATTTTGAATATGCACAATGAATGTGATTCGCCAAAGGTGTTAGTCTAATCTTTTTCCAAAGTCTAGCAAGGCAACTGTATCCCATATCCAGAGACAATCAGCACCCACAAGAGGGGGGACACTTACGAAGCACCAGACAATTTAAGACACTAACTTTCAAGAACCAACAATGGAGTGAACGAAAAGAGTAGAACATTAACATTTTCCTATAATCAAAAATGGGGCCCAGAACAGTAACCTGGTCATACCACCAGCAGAGGGGCGCCCCCGCTTCCCAGGAAGGAAATGCTGCCACCTGTTTTACCGCACAATCATATGTATATGCATGGTGATTATCATTGTCTTTTTGTCATTAACAATCAGAACTGCATTCTTTATTGGTGCACAAAGCGGTCCAATTGCAGTACACCCACATGATAATGTACGCATGAGTCCCACACAAGCGCCTAGACCCTATATAGTTATTTCAGTCCCGAGAAAATCCAATGGTAAGGTAAATGAACTGAAATTGAATGTAATCAGCAGTGACACACATACATTTGAGTTAACGAATGAAGAGAGGAGCTGGAGACAGGGTCAGTACTGAATGAATGAAAACATAGCACTGACCACTACACGCACCCACACACTGAATGCACATGATCTAGGGCAAGTGTCAATGGCTACAGAACCTCAAGCAAAGGCAGCAGAGAGCCCAAGACTGCCTGCCGAACAATCAGCCTCAGAAAACAATGAGAGAAACTGAGAAGAATCAAGAGAAACGCCAACTAAAGAAGATGTAACAAGAGCCCTTAAAAAGACAGAAGCAGCTGTAGGAGAATTCACTGCAAGGACACAAATGTTGATAGATCATTTATTCCCGTTCATAGCTAAAGCTAAGAAGCTACATAAGGAACTGGAAACCAAACCCAGAGAGACTGTACTGACAATCAAACATGTTCCAACACAAGGAACAAGTACCAGGCTCATGATGCAGCCATACACGGGGCCTGTGACAGGCTGGTGGCTAATAAAGACACTTGTAGAGGGCAGGAAAAGGATGAAAGAAGAGAAGGAGGGAATTGCAAAACCTCCACCTACCACATTGATGCAGAGAAGGAAACATGCTCCATCGACCAGAATGCCTGTGAATCGCCGAGCAAGGAAAAGTCACACAGACGCGTTTAGAGATGTAGTTATAGCGAACTACAGGAAGACACTAAGAATCAAGAGAGGCCCACATGAAGACAACAATGAATTGAAAGGACAGCATAGCGCATCTGGGGAACAACATTTGGTACCAGCACATGAAAGAAGTTGGAAGACGAAATTCGGAAGGAGAATACATCGTGTGTGCACTTCTACCATACAGCATGGGAAAATCCAAGATCTTCGTGGCTGTCGAAATTAATGTCCCGACAGCACACTGTTTGTCACACGTAGCAATGTGCAACACCAGAGGACAGTTTATGGGAAAAGATGCCTCACTGATATGGGCAACTGAAACAGCATATCCCGATGAAGATGATTATATCCAGGACATTAAGACAAGAAACAGAGCTCATACCAGGAAACACGTGATCAAGTATGAAAAGCCAGAAGTAAAAGGAGCAGGAACAAGAAGGGAAATGAACCCGAAACTGAACGTCCAAGGAAAAACTCCAGAAGAAGCCCAAATTTGAGAGAATAGAGGCCAAATGCAAATTTGGGGAACAGTGCTTTCACCAAACGGATGGGAAGAAGGAGTAGTGATATGCCGAGCGTGGATGGTCCTTGGAGCCTGCAAAGAAGCAGTAGAAAACACACAAAAACTGTGCAAATCTCTATGGCCAAAGTTGGTAAAGTTACAAACCTGGGTCGAAGATAGAGGGGGACCATTGCAGATAGTGCCACTGGAAAGCCCAAATTTGTGCTTCAGGAACAATGGCACGAGGAAGATGGGAGAGAATCAGAATGCAGACACATCTTTGAAGCTCCAGGAATGACTCACGGAACTGCAGTAATTATGCATCATTACTGGGCGTGTGGATCCAAAGCATACATAAGGCTGCCGAGAAATTGGGGAGGCATATGCACAATAGTGAACGTCCACGTTCCTGCACTAGTGATCCCGGAGAGTGACCTAAACATTGACAGCTTTCCAAAAGCAGATGCCCACCTGAGGAAAAGGAGATCTGCAGAATTGGTATCCCGAATAAAGAGAGAAAACCACTTTTCTGCCAAATCGGAAGAGGCATTCCTTGCAATCCCGTATGAACACAGGCTCTTCAGCCTCACCTCATCAGTATTCACAACGATCCTCATGCCATGGATCCAAGTTGGAGTAAATACTAAACGGTTGCAGATAACTATATGGGAGTTATTGCAGACCATTAACACAGAAAAAAATCTCACCATTGTCAATATAAAGAATTTGATGCATGGCAAGCATTAAAATTCACATGTAATAGATAATCTAACTGAGTCCAGAAATAGCCTTGAAAACATTGGCGGTACGCATCTGGGCACATTCAGAGTTGCGACCCATCGCTGTTCCTTGACCCCACAGTCCAGAGTGAAATCACCTTTTCCCTGAATTGGTGTTCTTTTTCAAGATTGTTTTATTCAGAGAGTGGGTAAGTCCTCCACTGAGCTACCTCTTACCAAATTACAGCCCTCTCCTACTTCCAGGTACGAAGAGGGGCCAGCACTGGTCTAGAAAGGTGACCCCTAACCCTATGTCACTAAATTGGAAAGCTACAAACAAACTCCAAGCCACTTGCACCACACCCTAGAATTAGTATCTTTGTTCCATATAAAGTACAGAATAATCTGACAGATGTTTCAAGGTTTTCACAACAGAATCATCTTTACAGAAACAGCATTAATTCCCTTCGGTCAAGCCGTGGATCGCCCGAATTTCGTTCGTAGGTAGGAGGTTCAGCCGAGTTCTCAGGAATTGGTTCGGGGATTGTTTTAAATAGTTGCACAACATTCAATTTCCGTGGCACCGATGACAAGTGTGCTACTGATTTATAACTGGCAGCTGATTCCAATGTCATAATCCAGTCTTGCTCTTTCAGTTTTTCCTTAATCCATGTAGGATTAACAATTAATAGATCGACTGAACCCCCGATTTTTTCTTCAAGTTTGCTACTTGTTTTCAATCTCCATTTGTTCAGCATAGAGTTTTGGGATGACACAATTTCCTTATGGAGCATTTCCAAGATGTCAGGACGTTGAGATGTAAAGCATTTCCTGTAAAGAGCCAGGCTGTTCCATTCCACAGTTAGTTTTAAAGACAAGAGGCCCAACTCCTGTCGAATAATTTGGATCCTAGTAGATATAGGAATACCCAAAACTCTTTTCCAAAATAGGCCTTTCAACTGTGGCCATAACGACTCTGGGATGTTAAACATCGCCTCTGCTCCATAATTTATGGCAGGGAGATTTATAGAATGTTAGCACCAGGATTATCGAGAAGCGGACAAACTTTCGGTTCAAGTATTCAAGCAAAAATGAAGGGGAAAATCCACATGTGTTCACCAAGTTATTTGGAGGTGTTTGTCATAAATATTTAGATGAGACCAGTACTGATGCTCAGAAATTGAGTCAAGAGAGGGAGAGCAAGAAAAATACAGATATGTCTTCAAAGTTATGAACATTTATTTTCAACATAGAAATTATTTCAAACATTCATAAATTTGTAAAAAGGAAAAGTTGAAGTAAATATAAAAAGTAAAAACATTATTGAACAGAACCCACATTACAGGAGTTACATAAACTAGTTGTGTGGTAGGAGCAGTAAAGAGAAAGATCAGAAAACAATTAAATACTTTTATCTACCACAGGTATGTACCATAATTTCCCCCCATAGGTTAGGGTTAAGTCATGTAGGTGGTTGCATAGAAGGGTAAGGAATAATGTGTGTGTATGATCAGATTTTGATCATATCTGGTTGTGTAAAACTTTGCCAAATCTGCCAACGTGTTTGCCTGTGTTGCAAAATAGTCGCAGAGGAGCTTCATAGAGTAATAAACCACAGTATGATAAACAAAGGAAAAGGAAAGGATTAGTGTGGTTAAGTAAAGCTCTGTGACACGTTTGGTTAAGTAAAGCTCTGTGACACGTTTCGGCTGGCCGGGATTGGCATCATCAAAAGTTTCAGCCTTCTTCGGGGCAAAAACGGGGACCTCAGTCTCCCTGAAATTTTGACCAGGGGTACTTTTTGAGGTGTAATCTTAGGGTTGGTATTGCAGACTGCCTATGGTGTGGCCGTGCTGTGCACTGTTCTTATTTTGAACAGAGGCTGCAGGAGTTTCGTGAGTTTGGCTTGTTCAGGTGGTGCCTGGGGATTATGACTTGACCCCGGTAAAATGCCTAGGCAGGTGATGATTGAAGCTGCCTCTAGAAGAACCGATATTTAGCATTCGAGGTTAGCTTATTCATGGTTATTGGCTGGAGTCTCTGCACTTAGTGTGATTGCTGTGCTGTGTGTGGCGCCGCTCTTTCAAGATTCACTCAAAGTTGGGGTCCCGTGTGAGATTCAATCGCGCTGCAGGGTCCGATCAGTGTTGCTGACGAGTGGAACTGCCGGAGCTGTGTCCGTACTCCTCGGGCATCTTCTCCAGTGAACAACGAGAAACGGCTCAATGTTCGGTTCAAAGCACACGCTTTGCTAGCAAGGGCTTTCTCTTAGGTGGGAGACCATTGGAGCCTCTGATTGTGCATCGGTGATCCAGACATCCAAGAATGAATATGCGCACTTGCTCAATGGGCTCTCTGTCTAGGAACCATGAGTGGTCATTCTTTCCCCTGTTTGAGCTTCCAAAGCTCAGAATCTTTTTTTCTCCTTATTAATTTCCAGCCCGTTAGACTTGATGTAACTATCGAGGGAGTCCAGTTTGGCGTTGGTGTCCAACTGGAGTTTGGTCGATTAAGACCACGTAGTCCGCATAGAGTAGACGAGATAGCTGGACTCCCCCCACCGCTCGGGAAAAGCTCTCGTTGACAGATCTGGCTGTTTCATATCAGCCAAGAAAAAGTGCAACAAAGCTGTAGTCATTGGACAGCCCTGCTTATCTCCCTTAGATGTAGGAATTTAGTTGGATAGGAGGCCAGACTTGTCCAATTGGACACTCAATGTTGTGCCAAAGTGCATGGCTTTTATAGGATCCAAGGAAGCCCTAAAACAGTTCTTTGCTTCAAGTTTCTCCCACAGTTTGTGAGGATTAATCTGGTCAAATGTCTGAACCAGGTCTACAAAGGCCATGAAAATCTTGGGCTTCCCATCTCGTACACGCCCCTTAAGTATGTTAAGTAGAAGGATGTTGACCGAAGTCCCAATACCCTTAACAAGACCCATTTGAAAGGGGTCGTTGCAGCCTGATCGTAAGCACCAGTTGAGGAAATGGTCCAAAATTATAGCCCCGTAAAGTTTCCCTATTCCATCCACGAGGGCGATGGGTCGACATTCTTAGGGTTCTCCTGCTCACCTTTTTTGAAGATTGGGACCACTATTGCCCACCTCCAGGAACTTGGGATTTGGTGGGCTGTAGTGACTTGGACGAGCAGAGCATGTATGAAGCTAGCCCATTCCTGTGGATGTCCTTTTAGCATAAAGTTGGTTAAGCCATCGGGGCCAGGTGCTTGCAAGCTGTTCAATTTCCGGATACGCTTTTGGATGGCATTGATGTTGCTCGAAAGAACCCAAGGTGCCAGTCCTTGGACAAACAGATTGAGTTGTTGTTTGCTTCTGCGGCATATCATTTTTCAAAATGTTGGTTCCAGCCAGTCTCACTTATGGGTTTTGTCTGCTGGTCATTAAGAGAGAGTCCCATGGATTTTATCAGTGACCAAAGGCCCTCGTTTTCTTGTCTTCAAGTGCCCTGAGCATTGTTTCAGAGTCATTCTGGTACATTATAAGTCTGATGGCATATGGCCAATTTTTTTACTTCCTTTTTTCAATGTGAGCGTTTTCTTGATCCTTGAATAGGTTTGATTTATTTGCCAACCTTGAAAGACTCCTGACCGCTTTTCTTCAGATCACCAATTCTGCATTAAATGTATGTAGATGATTTACAGTCGGCCTGGCCCTCTTGCTAGACTCAGTGCAGTGTTGTTCCAAGAGTGGGGTGTATTGCACTGTAGAACTTACCAATTTGAAGTCCACTGAAAGTTTCTTAATGCTGTTATTTGAAAGTTTTAGAAGAGATCCACCACTGCAGACCGATACTGCCACAGGCATCCTCTGCCGGTTATCAGATGTAAAGGCCGACCATTCCAAGAATAGAATATGGTGGTCGCTTTTAGTTGTTTTGACCACTTTGAATGTCTTAACCAAGGGGAGAACATTTCTGTAGACAAAGTTGTAGTCTATCACTGAGGAGCGATCCATGCTCTCCCATGTCGCCTGATGTGGTGTATCCCCTTGATGTTGCCATTCACATGTTCCCCACATGGCACCTTTGATTAATCAGGCGTTCCTGCGGATCGTATTTTGGTGGCTAGAGTTGCTAATCAGGCATGATGTGTTTAAATCACCACATATGACCACGTATTGTGTCTGTTGATTTATGTATGCATCATCGATCAAGTCAGAGATCTGGTCTATAAAGGACTCGTATGTTAGCACAGGGTTCCAATAGACATTGATTATGACCAGTTTGGCTGGCTTCCCTGGACCCTGTAACTTATCAGCAACCTCCCAACGGATAAGAAGTTCTTGTAACAAGGGGCTTGATGAAACAGACTCAATTAAGTTTAGTGAACTGGCAGATTTAACAGCTGTTAAAAGACAAGGTGATGGACGCCCTTTATTCCATTTGATGGCTGCACTCAGGGATATCTCGAAACCGTCCAGGGTGGGGGTCTCACAGAGACAAGTTTCTTGTAGGCATAATAGGTCTCCCAAATTAATCCCGCTAGGTTTAGTGAGATGAGCGAAACCTCCCATGTTCCTGGAAGACATTTTTAATAGCGTGGTCCTCAGAGTGTCTTTGAAATTCAGTGAGATCTGAGTTGGTAATCCTTGAGGTGGCTTGGATGGCTAAAGCTTGTCGTAAAGTGTGAGTGCTCTCAGCAGCCATGACCGGTCCAGTGTTTTGCTCTCACCGGTTGTGCAGAGGGCAGCCCTCTGCTGCTGCTAACTTGTCAAAAAGATAACTCTGGTTGAATTGTGACATTCAGCTTGGTGCATAAGCCTACTGGTACCCGACCTGTCTGTAGCGGGTCTCGATATTTTAAAACGGGGTTTGCGCACCATGCTCCTTGGTTAAAGTCACTGTTTCCTGAACCCTTGATATTAGGTTTGGTCCTAGGTGATACAACTTGTGGCACTTGTAAAGCCTCAGACTCCAGGTCCTTAACTATTGTCAGGTCAAATCCGGGCATCAAAAAACTTTCCACTGCACTGATCAACATGTTCTTTACTACCGCAGAGGTGATTTGGAGATAGATTAGGTCAGTTTGCTGCTCATCTCCGAACTCGATGATCTTCAGATCTGCAGATGACAATTGTCTCAGGTTAGGGATCGAATGAAGTAGCTCCAACACCCTTCTGTGGTTGAGGATTAGGTTGTCATCCTTGTCTCTGAAGTTTGAGAGAGCGGGTTTTCAGCTTTTGAATTCTCGACCCCAATTACCCGTTGTTATGTTGCTCAGAGATATTTGTCTTTCTTACCATTCATCCCATGGGGCTCTTCACCGGTCATGTTTTTGACCGAGGTGAAAATAGGTTGCTGTTCATTGGCTGGCTAAGAGCCACCTTGGTCCCTACAGGCTTATTTGCTGAAGGCAGGAGAGTCGGGGCTAGTCCAAAGTTAAGATCAGGAGGCTTTTTCCCACTAACTTGTTCTGTACTGGAGTATGCCTCTGGTGGGTAATTGAAGTCGGTTCCACCTTTTTGATTTTGATCATTGTTCATCCTTCTCCTTTTCTCTGATATGGTGAAAAATGGGGGCGATACAGGGGACCTGGGTGGTGAGCCAATTGGGAGCTCAGCCCTGACCAGAGTGGTGGATGGATCTGGTGAATTTCTTGAAGCTAATTACTCAGACCAGTGAACGAAACTGGGTACTGGACCAGTGATTAAAATTACGTATGAAATGTACTGGACACATGTTATGATCTAACAACTGGAATTTTTGGAAACTAATTACCTGAACAAGTGTATTGGACACTTGTTATAATCAAATATGAATTTCTTGAAACACTCAGACCAGTGAATGAAATTGGGTACTGGACCAGTGATCAAAATGATGTATGTAAACTGGGGCAGACAGCGTGGGGGAATTTGTTTATATTGAATCAATTGAGTGTATAGCGGATTAACTCTTTTGCCTACATGCGCTGTGACAGGTGCTAGAAACTGGATTCATTAACTAATTACTTTTTAACACATGGATTATGTCGCGCTAAGATCCTTCTCAACCATCCCACAACCATGATACCATTAATGTGGAGCTTGGTCGGTGGCCCTTCATCATCATTTTACGATAAGTATGTGGTTGATTTGCCAGTTTGATCACTCCCCTTGGGCGGGGAGAGGGAATTGTGATTCTGGGAGATCTGAAAGGCACTAAAGCATGGAAATTGCTTTGCGGGCTTGGCAGTTACCATGTTTTTTTTTTGAGGCACCACCCACTAAGAGGTTACCGGGTTGCATGGCATTACGCCCGTTCACACAGCTTTGATCGAACAAGGAGTGTTTTCATTCTCAAGAGACAGAGAGCTCATTTCAAATTGATGTACCATTTCATGTGGCTCTCCGAAAGTCCTGGGCATTGTTTTAGGGTGAAAGGCTGTGTCTAGGCAATCGCCTGTTTCCCACCTGCAATTAGGCAAGTGGGGGAGGATGGTCCGACTTTGGGTCTAGGTCCGACCACAGCGCCTGATTCATTTGCGCACTCAGATAGCACAGCTGGGGCTGCCGTCAACCCTGACCCCGTTAGGGTTGAAGCAGCAAGGGACTCCTGAGTCACTGTAGGGGCTTCAACATCCTCCATAGCTCCCTCCGTCCCTCTTCTCAATAGGGGTGATGAGTATGTATCATGATCCAGTGGCCCCACTGGCAGGGCGTTAACCAATTTCTGCGGTGCTAAGTCTACCATTTGCTTGTGTAGAGGAGGTCCCAAATATGGCCTGCACTCCAGCCACCCATTTCGAGATGCCAGAAGCATACTCGCCAAGATATGTGACGTATAAGGAGCAAATAAACCAACAGAGAGCCACAGTAGGGCTCTGTCCAGTGCCTATCAGAAGGACTTGTATACCTATTGAAGCGGGAACAACCAGACCACCATGGGCTGCACGGTATCCGTTGAGACAACCATACCAGCAGTTGACACAAAATGAAGACTACTTACAAACCGTCCTCAAAGTGACCCAAAGGGCCTTAATCGTAGGCAAATGGTGATCAACACAAGGGCCCAGACAGACGAACAAAACGCAGATCAAAAGAAGTCTCACAAAGATAATATGTTACGAATAATGACGTAATGAACATTGAAGAAGAGACAACATTGAAATCAAAAGGAGACGTAACCAGGATTGAATTATGCAACTGGCCAAATGCCTGTAAATAGGTTTGGAACGCAAGAAGCAAAGGAAACGATACTGCTTGCAATGCTTAGTAGAAGGATAGAGCTGCATTATAAAAGTGTGACTCCATTTTATAAATGCAGAATTAAGCCGTGGACAGTGAAGGACAAACAGGCCAGGATTCAGATATTAGCTCAAAGCCAGACAAAGAGCAGAATCGAAACTCAGCAAGAAGCGGCTCATGCCTAGGAATTCAAGGTCAATTCCAGGAAGGGAGGAGAGCGGTAACTCCGAAGAAAAGAAACTTAAGAGCATAGAAGCCTGCCCCATGAAGGTCGAGATGAGGAGGTCGGCAGGTGGTGAGGCCGAACAAAAGAATCAAATATACAAATTGAGGGAGAATGAAGCAGATTCACGGTGAATGGACACGTGATCAGCCAAGTGCGAAGAGGTACCAACGTCTGATGTCACCAAATCCAGAGGGTGCCATAACTTTTCCTGATAAGAAGCTACAGTTTCGAGGCCAACCTCAGCCAACTAATTGACACATAGCCCTAAAGCGCTGAATGATGGAAGGGAAGCAGGGTGAATCTTCCACTCCGCATCTGAGTGTCCGTTCTGCATGCTGCTAATTAAAGTGGAGTTTTATGCCTAGGGGTGTAACCCACCCAATCACAATGGACCAAATAATCTAGGGTCCTATAGCTAGTAAAGCCAAAGAGACATCATACTTGTAGTGACGTCTATCATGAGTGATGCAGAGGGATGTGTGTAGACGCCCACCCGATAAGAGTTATCCAATCCTCACGCTCTTTATCATATACAGATATAGCACCTATACTTAAGCTACCTTTCCCGACCAATAGAATTGCATGTCAAACTTATGAGTTCTACACGTCAATGATGATGAGAATTTGCTATAAAAATTACTGTTTGCATGAAGAATTTGGAAGTTGAAGCGAGACAGGCGATCGCATCACTGTTGATTTCCATTTGTTTCCCCGTTTTTTGTACTTGTCATTAAACAGACTTCCCTTTGCCAAACCATTGACTTGTCCTTATTGATTGGTGTTGGAGTAAGAGAATCCTGCACCCCCTCCTCCTTAAGTTGCGGCTATCTCGTTTTAAGGTGCCGGAGGGGGGGGGGTCTGAATCTCATGGGCCCGTTTAGAGGTCGCTCCGCCCTCCAGTACACTTGGTAGCGACGAGGATGGTTATGACCTTCAACTAGTGAATATCGATTATTGATAAGACACCTATTGTCCATCGACACAAAGTAACTCTAGGTCTTCGTCAATATCACGAGACCTTCGCCATTCGGCTGGGTAGACTGAGAAGCTTCCTGTGGACAATGATAGTGTGAGTCCATCAAAACATGCAGTGGGTCTGAAGGAACCTGCCTTACAGAGCATAACCCTTCTCATTCATACGGGCAGCCGATCGGACGAAAAGACCGAAGGAGGCGTTAAAGGAGGCAGTGATCCCAAAGATTCAGAGAGGAACGAGGCAAGCGGTGAGTGAAACAAAAATTGATGCTTTGGCAAATGTCCTTAGGCATTAGAACAAGTAAGGGAAAGGTAACAGAGGCAGGCAGAAAATACAAAATAGTCAGAAGTAGAGAAGACTGAATATATATATATATATATATATATATATATATAGGGATAATGACTCGAGTATAATTGAGAAAACAGAGGTAAACAGGATAGACACCCGAGAGAAAAAAGAGGTTACCGGGATAGACACCCAAGAGAAAACAGAGGATACCGGGATAGACACCCGAGAGAAAACAGGATACCAGGGCAGACACCTGAGAAGAGAGAGGATACCGGGGAGGACACCCGAGATAAAGGATTTGCCTTGTTCCTGCACTTTAATATAGCAGTCAGAAGAAACGTGAACTCATAGTCCCACATAATAGGGAAAAACTAGGCTACTATGACAATTAAAGACGTCATAAAAGGAGTTTGTTTAAACTCCATGTCGGGGTATTGTTTAGAAGGCAGAGATATCTGTGTCCAGCTGGTGTCTGTCTAGTCTGTCTAGTCTGTTTAACGTTCGTCATACATGTTCTGTTGATGTGTCACATGTAAGAAAATTTGTTTCTTTGTTGTTTGAAATGGATTAGGGGTTTTTCGCGATTCTATAATTAAGAGGGAATCGCACATGAATTGATGTTCTTGAATGAATTGTTATATAAAAAAGTTTGCGGGAGAAGATTGGTTTGGAGCTTGTGACATTTGGTGCTCGCTCACATTCGTGAGTGCAGTGAAATTGCATGAAAGTATTGCTAAAACAGATTGAGCATGGAAGATATTACTCCGCTAGCTCAATTGTGTAAACAATTGCCTAAACATGCACCCAAGCTTAAGAAATACAATACAGAGTGGGTTAAGGGCGCCGCCCGCCCACAAGATGTTCATGCCGTGGCCACAGAATGGGTCCTTATCTAAAGCCGTCTTACAACTTATGATGACTTATTTGCATGCCACATATACAGGCAAGAAACTAGAGAAACGCATTGCTGTTCTAGAACTTTGGAAAATGTTCGAACAGGCGAAAGAGGAAAAGCCACCTGCAGATTGGATATTAAATGTATGCACGGAGGGGGGTGAGACGCCTACCGCGCCACCAACACCGCCTGAAACAGAAAGCGAGGGAAGTAAGTCAGAGGGACTCTACCCATTAAGACAGCTCAAGGCAGCTACAGGGTACAGCAACCCCGCATATGAGTCACCTACGTACAGTAGTGACAAAAATAAAGGGAAGGATCAGGATAAGAATCTCACCTCCACAGTCCCGAGGGACAAGGAGAGACGCTATGATAAAAATGAGGATCAGGCACAGACAAGTGCACCTCTCGATAAGGAGACAGAGGGAACGAAATGGAAAAGAAGTGAAGACAGAACTGATGAGATAGCATTCGCAAAAGACAAATGGATGGGAGGACAGATATTGTTTTAACTCTATGGTAAGGGAAGTGATGATGTGAGACCGAGAGAGAGGTCTGATGAGGCACAGAGAAGGGGGAAAGAGAAGGAAAAGGAAGTAAGGGACAAAAGAATAAAGAGGAAAGATAGGCTGAGGTGAGAACAGCTATATCGCGAAGAGCAAGGAAAGCCGCTCAGTCGCAAACAGTACGCAGCCTATGACAAGTACAGGCAGAACCTGCAAAGGTTGGAAGAAGAGCAAAGAGAACATAAAAGAAAAATAAAGAGACGAGAAGATGAGGAAGTTAGAAGGGCAAACAAACGTATAAATGAAAGAAGAAGGGAAGAAGATAAGGGCAGAGAAGAGGCGAGGAAGCGCAAAGAATTTGATGATGATATTGAACGTAAGCGTAGACAGAGGGCACGTGATCTCGACTATCTGGAGCGGGAAGTTAAAAAACCCAATCCTGTTGTAGAATGGGAAGACATTGAAGAATTTTTCCCTGCGTACGATTCAGTACCATGCACCAGTGGGGCGAATATTGAGGATGACTTCGTCACCAGAAGCATCGGGGAGACGATCGATAAAATATATGATGAAATGGGGTTAGAACGAGTATCCCAAGCGGAAAGGGAAGACAAGCGCTTAGAAAGCACTCAGCTGTATGACACTGAGGACGTCTCCCGAAGTAGTGGGAGCAGGAGACTGTTCCTGGATAGGCTGGAAATCAGTAAGAACGAAGATGACGCAAGGAGCTGCGTGAATTGGGAACAATCGATGTCTGACTCCGGAGAAGAGATGGAGTGCGAGGCAAATGAAGAAGGCAGACAGCGCGAAAAGTGGCTCCCAAGGGACAAAGGGGTACGATGGTCAGACGCTAGTGAGTCTGCACCAAGGGCATCAGAGTCCACCACACAGTCTGACCGACACGAAGGAACACCCCATGGTCAGAGGGGGTGCTGGCGCCCGCCTATGCAGACAGGTTGAGGACATTGCCAGGTAGACGGCGATGCAGGTATGTTACCCCAGTGGAAGACAGGAGATCTATGGGGAAAGAGAAGGGAGTCTGCGCGTTCCAATTTCCGCTTCTAGAAAAAGGGGGAGCGAGAGTGCAATATATTCTGTGGCCACACATGGATCAAGAGAACTTGAAAAACAAGCTTTCAATGTTGACATCGGGAGCTGGGAAGTGGATACACGAGTTAGAAAATATGACAGGGGATGTCACGTTAGCTACAGGGGACATTAAAGGTCTCCTGATTTCCATACTCGGTGAGAGAGCAGACGATGTATGGGTCGGGGTGGGTACTGTGGTGTTACCATAATTAACACTGCCCACGACGGAGCGCTATTTAATAATTGCAGAGCAGCAGTATGGAAAGCGCTACGAGTGCTTTACCCAGATACTTCTGATATGGGAACTATAATGACTCGCAAAATGAAGGAGTCAGAAGATCCGTTAATTTATATCCAGAATTTCCAAGACGTGTGGGTGCTCGAAATGCATGAATCTTGGACAAAATCCATACCTGTGTTTTACCACATTTTATGCCAAGGGTTACCAGAGCCTGTACAAAAACAGCTTAAGAAATTGGTAGGAGTTGAGGCTAAACCTTGGGCCGAAATACAGTTGACGGTTGCACATTATTGCAGACTGTTGCAAGAAAAGAATGGGAAAATGAGGCAACTCGTAAAGGGGAGGAAGCGAAGCTGGTGCAAAAGAAATTATCCAAGTATGCTCTTGAAGGAGCCATGCTGACTAGCCCAGCTGAACAGAACGCACAACAGGTTGCTATCCCAAAGCAGAATAACCAGGGTTTCGTAGGACAATACCCCAGGGGAAGGGGATTGAGAGGAAGAGGATGGCAGAGTAATCAGGGAGGTTTCCAGAGTAATCAAGGAGCCTTTCAAAACGTGCAGATGGGCAGTCCAGATATGTCATATGGACAAACAACCTGACCACCGCCGGTTTGTTGGCTGTGTGGAATGACGGGGCACCTGGTGCGCACGTGCAGAAGCCAAGGGACATGGCAAAATAGCCAAGGATTGGGAGCAGGCGCAGAGAATGCACCTGTAATCCCACAACAGGGCAGTGCACAGAATCACACAGTACAGCAGCAATCACCAGGCATGCAGCAAGGTGCACAGCAGGGTGCGCAGCAGGCGGTTCAAGCCCCGAGCATGGGGAACTTGCCACAAGGGCAATTCCAAGAGGCACCACCGCAAATGTCTCAGAGCACAAACTCCGCGAGGGGAGGCAACCCTGGGAATGGAGAAAATCCACAAGTGTACAGTGGACCTAACTTATATATGAACTAGGACAGCTCACTGGGAACCCTGATGTGCTCTATCCTATCAGTGACACCAGACCCTAATAGGGAACCTAGGGTGAATGTCGCCATAGGGGGTAAAGAATATTCCTTCTTAGTTGACACAGGGGCAACACGCTCATGCATACGAGAAGGCAAAGGCTTCTCCTTTCCTTGTCCGGCGAGGCTATAGATACTCAGAGTTTTACAGGAGTTCACAGTTGAGTTCCCTTTACAGACGCACTCCCAGTCTCCATAGGGGAATGTGAAATGAATGTACCTTTGTTGTATTCGGGTCAGACCCCAGTAAACATTCTGGGTCGAGATCTAATGACAAAATTGAATATGACTATCTCGTTTACAGAGGAGGGCATAGTATGCTCTACCCCGGGAATACATTATTCGAACGTGTGCAATGTGATTAGAGCCAATTCAGGACACAAAGCCATGAGTGCTATACCACTGGAACCTGAGGTTTTCGCATATGGCATATGTGTACTTATGGCGGGATTACCAGGCCTCGCAGACAAGGTCAGGAGAACCCCGGATACATTTTTATTCAGGCCGAGAATACCAATGCATGAAGAGAAGGGACAAATATTTCCCTTGATGATATATGCTGCAACAGTGCGAAGTAGGATAGCTTTAGTTGAAGGCTACAATGATGAAGGCAGACAATGGTGTGCAATTATCGCCATTGAAGAAGGGTATCGTGTGACTGACGTCACCGATGACGATCTGTTTGAAGAACAGCCTGACACAGAAGAGACAAGGGTAGAAATGAGTCTCATATTTTGGGTGAAAATGATCAAAAGAGAAGTGCCCCAGCGAATGATGTTGTCACTGATACGTTCAGAATACTTTGATGACGACATGGCCCAGGTGCCTGTCTCAGTACGGACCACAGGACCTTATGACGTAGGCCTCCTGAAAGGGGTGGGAGAAGTGGAAATTAAACTTAAACCAGGAGCAATTTTACCAAAAGCACATCAATATCCCATGTCCAGAGAGGCGGATGAAGGGATCGCAAAGACTATTTCCGCCATGATGGAACACGGCATCCTTGTGATGTCAGAGTCACCCTGTAACACAGTGATTTACCCTGTCAAGAAATCAAAAGGAGGTTCTTGCCGTTTAATTCACGATTTAAGAGCGTTAAACGATATTGTTGAAGCCGAGTTCCCTCTAGTCCCAAATCCTTCCACGATTTTATGTAATATACCCGTCGAGGCAAAATATTTCACGGCGATTGACTTGAAAAATGCTTGCACCGTGATTCACAAGATCTGACGTCGTTCACATTCAGACAAATGCGTCTGAAAAGCCCAAGGTTGCCACAGAGGGGTACTGTGAGTTCCCGTCCATCTTTAACAGAGTCCTCCAGATAGACCTGAGCAATATTGCAGTAGCAAGCATTGTCTTGCAGTATGTGGATGACATTCTGATTTGCAGCACGGCAGAAGAACAATGCAGGCTCGATTCAGCTCAGCTACTGACTATACTGGCCGAGAAGGGTTATAAGGTTGACAAGGAAAGATTGAAATATTGTCAACAGGAGGTGCTGTACATAGGCCAGTTGATTTCGCATGAGGGGAAAAAGTAACCCTAGAAAAAGCTGAAGCTATCATGAAAACGGCAAAGCCACTCACCGTAAAGCAAAGGCAGAGCTTTTTAGGTCTGTGCAATTATGTTAGAGCATGGGTCTTCGATTACAGCTCATATACCAAGCCCTTGCTCCAGGCCCTAAAGAAGGCCCAGGCGACAAAGGAAAAGATTGAATGGACTGAGACAATGGAAAAGGGGTTTATAGGACTCAAGAGAGCGATTTGTACAGCTCCAGTCCTCGGGATTCCTAATTATGCAGAAGAATTCTACCTGTTCTCGCACACATGGCAGCGTTATGACAGCAGTGCTCGCCCCAAAAGCCTTGTTGGGGTACAAGCCCCTGGCATATTATGGCGGGAATCTGGAACCAGTAATGAGAGGCCAATTCCCATGCAAACAAAGCTTAGCTGCCGCAGCGTTACCCATAGAGAAAGCGACGACCTTTGTAATGGGATGCTCCATGATGTTATACGTCGAGCACTCATGATTTGCCATCTTAGAGAAACCAAAGGGTACGCTTACAGCTCAAAGAGCTTCTGCCTATGAGGTGATTATATCTAACCCATCGATCAAAATAGTTCGATGTAAAACAGTAAACCCAGCTACATTCATAGCGGAGCCAGTCACTGAACGAGAACTGATACATGACTGTGCAAACTATGAGGAATTCTATGAGGAAATCCCAAGGGTAAAAGAAAACGCCCGAGCAGGAGAAGAGATCGTTTTCATTGACGGTTCTTCAAGAATCGACCAAGAAGACGGACAAAGATATTCAGGCATTGCCGTGATGAAACACATAGCAAACGGAGAATTTCGAGTACTCGTCAGTGCATGAATACCATCTCATTTTTCAGCAAAGGCTTCAGAGTTATTGGCTTTGATACTCGCCATTGAGAATCACGCAGACCAGGAAATAGCAGTGTACAGTGACTCCACCTCTGTGACATCCACAGTGCACGCAGGCTTAGCGTGCTGGAAAAGGAGGGACAACCTCCGAGCGGACGGCATGCCAGTGCAGCACGCAGCCTTATTGGACAGGCTGATTAAGGCACTACAACTCCCAGTGGGCATAGCGGTCGTGAAATGCGCCACCCATACTCACGGGACAGATTTTGTGTCACACAGAAGTCACGCAGCAGACACGGAAGCCAAGCGTATGGCCTCCAAAAGTGAGACGATCATGGAAGTAGAAGTGGCGTGCACCCATGAACGAATGATGGTAGCACAAACCACGCCCGAAGCCTATAGTAATATGGGGCAGAACAATTGATGGAGCTTCAAGGGGAGGCACCGCAAGATGAAAAGAACCTTTGGAAACATTGATGGTGTTCTTTAAACCCCTCTGATGGATTGTGGCGGCAAGACAGCACTGGTAAACCAGTCATGCCTGTAGCCCTACTTAAAATAGCATTGGAGCAATGTTATGTTATGTTATATTAAGTCATTTATAAAGCGCCGAAGCCTTAAGGCATCTAAGTGCTCCTACACAAGCAGAAAAAGGTTCAGTGAGGTTTAGCTGAGAGTTAGACAAAGAGTGTCATTTTCAAAAGTTTTCGTAATGATTGGAGGTTACTTTCCACTCTAAGGCCGGACGATAACTTGTTCCATGCCTTAGATGCAATCACTGGAAAGGAGCGTCCATTTCCACAAGCTCTCTTCGTCCTTTCCACCTGTAGGAGGCAGGTGGAGGTAGAACAAAGATTTTTTGTAGGCTGGTATATGGTAATCCTGTTCCTTGGGTAAGTAGGGGCCGTCCCATGAATGCATTTATGGCACATAGTCAGTACTTTAAAAGTAATTCTAGCCTGTATCGGCAGCCAGTGTAGTTCCCTTCTAGCCATAGAGGTAGTTTCATGCCTTTTCATGCCATGGATTATACGCACAGAAGTATTCTGAATTTTCTGCAGTCTGAGGATGTCTTCTCTGCTAGCACCCCCTAATAGGGCGCTGCAGTAGTCTAGACGAGGCAAGATAACTGCCCTTACTAACTTAACTCGATTTTCTTTGGAAATTAGAGGGGCAACTTGTCTCAATACTCGCAGATGGTATCAGTGTTTTTTTCAATATCCTCTACATGGGCTCCTGCATCCAAGGAGGCCTCTAGGTATGCACACAGAGTTTTTACCTTATCGACCACTTTGATAAGTCTGTCCTCTACCATGAAGCTCGCAAAGGTAGGAGCTAATGCCTCTCTAGATATTTTGGGCCCATAAATCATAAGTTCCGTTTTGCCTGCGTTCAAGCATAACCAGTTTGATGTCATCCAGTTCTTTATCACTCTGTAGACTTTGTTTAATTTATGCTGATCCTCCAGGTGATCTCCTGACAGCTCCATAGATAGCTGAAAATCGTCTGCATAAGTGGTAAAGAAAAAGCCTAGCTTTTCCAATTCTCTGCAGAGGGGAACAATGTAAATGTTGAAGAGCAGGTACGATAGACATGCTCCCTGAGGGACACCACACAAGATAGTTTCTACATCAGAGGATGCGTCTCCCCAGTGTACCCTAGATCTTCTGCCCTCCAGGAAGGACCTAAAACAACTTATCATCTTGGGGGCCAAGCCACCAGTATCCGACAGCCTATTTAGTAGGATCTTATGGTCCAGGAGATGGAAGGCAGTGCAAAGATCTAGAAGTATTAACAGTCCTGATCTATTCCTTTCCACTAAGGATGACATATGAGTTTGGAGGTCCACCAAAGCACTTTCTGTGCCGTGAAAGCGGCGGAAACCAGATTGTCTTTCGTGTAACCTGTTAGTATTTTCGATATAAAGTTGAAGATGGATTGTAGCAACTTTATCAACCAGTTTCAACAAAAACAAGGTGTTTGTGATTGGTCGAAAGTTAGTGGCGTCTTTAGGATCTAAGACAGCCTTTTTTAGGAGAGGCGTAACTGCCACTGTTTTAATGGCTTGTGGGACCATACAATGTCTGAAAGAGGCATTCACGAATCTGCATAAGAAAGGAGCAAAAATGCCCAAATGACCCAAAATAATTTTAGAAGGTAAGAGATCTCCCGGACAACTAGTCGGGTTCATGGTTCTCATAATGCCTTCAATCTCTATGATTGAAATATCTGGGAATTTGAATCCTGTCTGAGTAGGTTTTAATTCCTCCTTTAACGTAGATATCTGTTCAATCGAACATTTAGTTTTTACATTCTGTAAATTGAGGGAGCCTTTACTTGAGGTTTGATTTTGCTTCTCTCTCCTAATTTTGTCTTGGGCGCTTATCAATTTGTTTGCGAAGGCTCTCTGTGTTCTAACGCAGTCTTCCTCCGTTGGAGTGATGGTGTGGTTTAGAACTTCTGGCTTCTCCCAGGATCTAAAAAGGCGAAAGAGTTCCTTAGTACCATTATCTGCTGATTCTATTTGGTCATTATAATAAGTTTGCTTGGCTTGCATGATGGCTTCTTTTTATGTTTTTTCATGAGATTTCTAAGTGGCCTTATTCTTTGAATTCGGGTCTTTGAGCCAGATATGTTGTGCGCATCTTTTGGTTGCTTTCCATTTGGCAAACTCTGGTGAAAACCAACTATATTGGTGCACAGATTTCCTAGTTGTTTTAGGTTTCAAAGGGGCTACATCATCCAGCAAACTGGTTATATGCGTATTAAATTCTTCCACCAGTGTATCTGGGTGATCTGATTCATTAGTTTTAGGTTATCAGCGGTAAGAGCCTTGTAGTTTCTACGCATAATTTTACTCAGTGGCTCATGCGTGATCTTTTTAGAATTAGGAAGTAATATTTTGCTGGAAACAAAGAAGTGGTCAGACCAAATACAAGGTGTAGTAGTAGTCCCTGATAGCAAGATATTCTGACTTGCCATCCAATCCAAGATGTTGCCCTTAATATGAGTTGGGTCATTATTATGTACTAAGATATCTTCCATATATTTAAATCTCCTACTAGTATGATAGCAGAGTTTGCCATTTGTATAGCATTAAGTATATTTGTGAGTTCCTCATTAAAGTTTTGTGACACTCCTGGTGGCCTATATACTGTTATCAGGTGTATACTAAAGTTAGGGTTGGGAATGAATTTAGTATGTAGGATATCACATCTCTCACAATCAATTTTGGTCTCACACATTTTCGACTCCTTTTTACAGATGACTGCAACGCCACGACCATGGCCCTCTTTACGGTGTTTCCCAAACAATGTGTAGCCTGGTGGGGTGACCTGTTCTATAGTGGGTCAGTGCGCCTCAGATAGCCAGGTTTCCGTAAGACACATAATATCTATGTTATTATCACTGATGTAATCCCGGACGTCCAAGGAATGTTTGACCAATGATCTAGTGTTTAAAAGTGTTAAATTCAGCACTGGGGTATTCAAGGGGGAGGGGTACTTTATTAGTTTTTATTATTAGCAATTACATTACCCATTACATATGTTATAAGAAAATCTAGCTGCAACGCTCGCAGAAGACTGGTTCATATCGAATTTAGCAGAGCATGTTGCATTCTTTATGGTGAACTGCATAATCTGCCAGCAATTCACCGCTGGGCACACATTAAAAGTAGTGAGAGGAGTCCTCCCCCGGCCAAATGGCCCTTTTCAGCACTTACATATCGACTACGTCGACATGATCCAAGTGTGTAATGGGTACAGGTACTTAATTGTAGTGATGTGTCCATTCTCTAGTCTAGATGGATAGAAGCAGGTCCCTGTACACACCCAGACTCAACCTGTGCAGCCAGATTCCTGTTGAGGGAAGTGATTCCTAGATGGGGGGTGTGCAAGGTGATAAGATCAGACAACGAGGCTCATTTTGTTAACTCAGTCTTTGAACAGATCAGCTTGCTGCTTGGTATAAAGCACAAGTTCTCGTCGGCATATCATGCGGAAGGTAATGGTGTTTGTGAGAGGCTCAACGGCTTGTTAAAGGAAAGGATAGCCAAGTTGAAGCTTACTGTAAAGAGGGGATAGTTGCACTGCCTTCCACTGACATTGTATGCTCTTCGGAACCAACCAGGCTCCGACCATCATCTTACGCCGCACGAGATATTCACAGGAAGGAGAATGAATACCGCTCTCACGCCATGAGATAGAGCTAGATGTGATGCCCAGCCAACCAAAGAGGTCCTGGGAACCGAATTGTCACAATACTTGAACTGTATGAAATCCAGCTTTACTGTCATTTCAGACCAACTACAGCGACGACGAAAACGGTGCAGCGCAGCACAAGACACAGCAGGAAGCACTGAGGCAGACGCAGTTCATGCTCTACGTGTACCTCTCATCTTCCCTGGAGACGCCGTGTTGCTAAAAAACCACACAAGGAAAAGGTGGGACGAGCCAAGATTCAACGGCCCTTTTATCTTAGAGGACTGCACTCCGTCAGCTATTAAACTGCAGGGCAGGAGAGCATGGATTTTTATAAATGACATTAAGCCCTATATCGGAGAAGGCCCTCAAGCTGCACCCCACCGCGAAGAAATTACAAACAACGGGGAGAACCTCAGCACGTGCAGACGAGATCAATGACGAGGAAGAAGGATGCATGAGCAGAAAAGCCAAGCCAAGGAACCCGTTTGTAAGTTGAGACTTAAACTGGACAGTTACTCTAAGCAAAAAGGGGATGAGGACATAACGGACACTCTGTGCATCTCAGTTGTAGGGTGATGAAGACAATTGCGCATCTAAGCCACAACACAGTTGATGACACGGACTTGTCAAGATCCTGCCAACAAGAAAGTAATCTGGCAACTGTTAACTGTCATTGCAGAAGCCTACGTTCAGTTGCCTGAATACCGTGATAAGGACACAAATGCTTCCACCACAGGCATTATAGATGAACTCATCAATACACTCTTCTTCCGCATTATAGAAGAGTGCCCAGCTATTGTTGGAAGAACCACTGACATACTTACATTTATCAGAGATCCAACGAACACTGAACATTTAAACCAGTTGTGGGTCAAACTGAACTACCTAGTAGCAATCCACGCTGCAGGAAAGTACAGGGACTGTTCACGTCAAGGGAAGGGCCTGTGATCCAGAACCCAGCCAGCAGGGCAAATGTCCCTGTCACCCGAGGACAGCCGGCTGGCACACAACGTCCTGTTTCGCCTAGTAACTGACTTTCCGGAAATGATGGGGACACCAGCCGAGGTTGATGTCATTACCTTCATCAGAGATCCAGCTAACGTCGCACAGATGGAAACGCTCCTCCACGGTATCATGCTGCAAGTGGGGCTGTCCAACTTTCAGAGAGACTACATGAGGAGATGCCAGTGAAACCGTCCGCCATGGGACAGATCCAGGAGACAGAGTCAAAGCACTTCATCTTTCCGCCATGGGACAGATTGTAGAAGCAGAGACGAGAAATTCACTGTTTTATTTTTTCTTATTTTTTTACTTTAATTTTTTGCATTGAACAGATTCTAGCATTTCCTCAGGATTGAAGCAGATTCGGGGTGTGGACTGGGATCTCACCTATTTTGAATATGCACAATGAATGTGATTCGCCAAAGGTGTTAGTCTAATCTTTTTCCAAAGTCTAGCAAGGGAACTGTATCCCATATCCAGAGACAATCAGCACCCACAAGAGGGGGGACACTTACGAAGCACCAGACAATTTAAGACACTAACTTTCAAGAACCAACAATGGAGTGAACGAAAAGAGTAGAACATTAACATTTTCCTATAATCAAAAATGGGGCCCAGAACAGTAACCTGGTCATACCACCAGCAGAGGGGCGCCCCCGCTTCCCAGGAAGGAAATGCTGCCACCTGTTTTACCGCACAATCATATGTATATGCATGGTGATTATCATTGTCTTTTTGTCATTAACAATCAGAACTGCATTCTTTATTGGTGCACAAAGCGGTCCAATTGCAGTACACCCACATGATAATGTACGCATGAGTCCCACACAAGCGCCTAGACCCTATATAGTTATTTCAGTCCCGAGAAAATCCAATGGTAAGGTAAATGAACTGAAATTGAATGTAATCAGCAGTGACACACATACATTTAAGTTAACGAATGAAGAGAGGAGCTGGAGACAGGGTCAGTACTGAATGAATGAAAACATAGCACTGACCACTACACGCACCCACACACTGAATGCACATGATCTAGGGCAAGTGTCAATGGCTACAGAACCTCAAGCAAAGGCAGCAGAGAGCCCAAGACTGCCTGCCGAACAATCAGCCTCAGAAAACAATGAGAGAAACTGAGAAGAATCAAGAGAAACGCCAACTAAAGAAGATGTAACAAGAGCCCTTAAAAAGACAGAAGCAGCTGTAGGAGAATTCACTGCAAGGACACAAATGTTGATAGATCATTTATTCCCGTTCATAGCTAAAGCTAAGAAGCTACATAAGGAACTGGAAACCAAACCCAGAGAGACTGTACTGACAATCAAACATGTTCCAACACAAGGAACAAGTACCAGGCTCATGATGCAGCCATACACGGGGCCTGTGACAGGCTGGTGGCTAATAAAGACACTTGTAGAGGGCAGGAAAAGGATGAAAGAAGAGAAGGAGGGAATTGCAAAACCTCCACCTACCACATTGATGCAGAGAAGGAAACATGCTCCATCGACCAGAATGCCTGTGAATCGCCGAGCAAGGAAAAGTCACACAGACGCGTTTAGAGATGTAGTTATAGCGAACTACAGGAAGACACTAAGAATCAAGAGAGGCCCACATGAAGACAACAATGAATTGAAAGGACAGCATAGCGCATCTGGGGAACAACATTTGGTACCAGCACATGAAAGAAGTTGGAAGACGAAATTCGGAAGGAGAATACATCGTGTGTGCACTTCTACCATACAGCATGGGAAAATCCAAGCTCTTCGTGGCTGTCGAAATTGATGTCCCGACAGCACACTGTTTGTCACACGTAGCAATGTGCAACACCAGAGGACAGTTTATGGGAAAAGATGCCTCACTGATATGGGCAACTGAAACAGCATATCCCGATGAAGATGATTATATCCAGGACATTAAGACAAGAAACAGAGCTCATACCAGGAAACACGTGATCAAGTATGAAAAGCCAGAAGTAAAAGGAGCAGGAACAAGAAGGGAAATGAACCCGAAACTGAACGTCCAAGGAAAAACTCCAGAAGAAGCCCAAATTTGAGAGAATAGAGGCCAAATGCAAATTTGGGGAACAGTGCTTTCACCAAACGGATGGGAAGAAGGAGTAGTGATATGCCGAGCGTGGATGGTCCTTGGAGCCTGCAAAGAAGCAGTAGAAAACACACAAAAACTGTGCAAATCTCTATGGCCAAAGTTGGTAAAGTTACAAACCTGGGTCGAAGATAGAGGGGGACCATTGCAGATAGTGCCACTGGAAAGCCCAAATTTGTGCTTCAGGAACAATGGCACGAGGAAGATGGGAGAGAATCAGAATGCAGACACATCTTTGAAGCTCCAGGAATGACTCACGGAACTGCAGTAATTATGCATCATTACTGGGCGTGTGGATCCAAAGCATACATAAGGCTGCCGAGAAATTGGGGAGGCATATGCACAATAGTGAACGTCCACGTTCCTGCACTAGTGATCCCGGAGAGTGACCTAAACATTGACAGCTTTCCAAAAGCAGATGCCCACCTGAGGAAAAGGAGATCTGCAGAATTGGTATCCCGAATAAAGAGAGAAAACCACTTTTCTGCCAAATCGGAAGAGGCATTCCTTGCAATCCCGTATGAACACAGGCTCTTCAGCCTCACCTCATCAGTATTCACAACGATCCTCATGCCATGGATCCAAGTTGGAGTAAATACTAAACGGTTGCAGATAACTATATGGGAGTTATTGCAGACCATTAACACTACCATAAAAGGATTCAATGCTATTAAGAAAGAACTAAGAGCAATCCGACTGATGACCCTCCAGAACAGATATGTACTTGACATGATCACAGCGATGGATGGAGGTGTTTGCACAAAAATTGGAGAATCGTGTTGCACGTTTACACCTTCGCATGACAAAGAAAATGGAACCTTAACAGAAGCCATAAGTATGCTGACAAACCTACAGAACCAGATGATCAATGAATCTGTCGAAGTTGATGATGACAGCTGGTTTGGAACAATATTCTCATGGGTCCCACAATGGATGGCAGACATATTCAAGTTTCTGGGAGCCTTGCTATTCATGATACTACTAGGATTTTGTGTTACCAAGATAATCCTCACACAATGCCAGAAAAGTGCGAAAAAAGACATTGGGATGAAGATCATGATTGACGTCAAACCAGGATGGAAGCCGAGAGACCTAACAGATGAAGAAATAAGAGACTTTGTGAAGGCCAGCGAATTTGCGCCAGAAGGAACTAAATTTGTCTATCCCAGAAGACGTAGACTTTATGAAGGAAAATGGATCTATTGTAGCCCAAATGGTCAGTGTCAGCTTATGACCTGGAACAAAGACGAACATGTAAAAACAGCAGGAAGCTTGAAAGGAGTGATAAAAATATGGACTCCAAAGAAACACATTTTTGCACCATCATGTACAACCCCAGAAGACGAAGAATTGGATGCAGAAGATCCAAGTAAGAGTAACCTAAAGTAGGAAGAAGGGGTCGATAAACTGACCAGTGGTGGGTGTGTAGAGGAGGTCCCAAATATGGCCTGCACTCCAGCCACACATTTCGAGATTCCAGAAGCATACTTGCCAAGATATGTGACATATAAGGAGCAAATAAACCAACAGAGAGCCACAGTAGGGCTCTGTCCAGTGCCCATCAGAAGGACTTGTATACCTATTGAAGCGCCAATAACCAGACAACCATGGGCTGCACGGTATCCATTGAGACAACCATACCAGCAGTTGACACGAAATGAAGACTACTTACAAACTGTCCCTGAAGATACCCAAAGGGCCTTAATAGAAGGCAAATGGTGAACAACACAAGGGCCCGGACAGACGCACAGATGAACAAAACGCGGATCAAAAGAAGTCTCACAAAGATAATATGTTACGAATAATGATGTAATGAACATTGAAGAAGATACAACATTGAAATCAAAAGGAGACGTAACCAGGATTGAATTATGCAACCAGCCAAATGCCTGTAAATAGGCTGGAATGCAAGAAGCTAAGGAAACAATACTGCTTGCAATGCTTAGTAGAAGGATGGAGCGGCAAGCGCCAACTATATATCTACCTCAAGAAGCACATTATACAAGTGTGACTCGATTTTATAAACGCAGAATTAAGCTCTGGACGGTGAAGGGCAAACAGTCCAGGATTCAGATACTAGCTCAAAGCCAGACAAAGAGCAGAATCGAAACTCAACAAGAAGCGTCTCATGCCTAGGAATTGGAGGTCAACTCCAGGAAGGGAAGAGAGCTGTAACTCAGAAGAAACGAAACATAATAGCATAGAAGCCTGCCCTGTGAAGGTTGAGATAAGGAGGCCCGGCAGGTGGTGAGGCCGAACAAAAGAATCAAATATACAAATTGAGGGAGAATGAAGCAGATTCACTGTGAACGGACACGTGATCAGCCAAGTGCGAAGAGGTACCAACGCCTGATGTCACCCAAACCAGAGGGTGCCATAACGTTTCCTGATAAGAAGCTACAGTTTCAAGGCCAACCTTAGCCGCCAACTAATTGACACATAGCCCTAAATTGCTGATTGATGGAAGGGAGGCAGGGTGAATCTTGGGGCACTCCACATCTGGGTGTCCATTCAGCATGCTGCTAATTAAAGTGGAGATTTATGCCTAGGGGTGTAACCCACCCAATCACAATGGACCAAATAATCTAGGCTCCTATAGCTAGTAAAACCAATGAGACATTGTACTTGTAGTGACGTCTATCATGAGTGATGTAGAGGGATGGGCGTAGACGCCCACCCGATAAGTTATCCAATCCTCACGCTCTGTTACCATATACAGATATAGCACCTATACTTAAGTTACCTTTCCCTACCAATAGAATTGCATGTCAAACTTATGAGTTCTACACGTCAATGATGACGAGAATTTGCTATAAAAATTACTGTTTTCATGAAGAATTTGGAAGTTGAAGCGAAACAGGCGATCGCATCACTGTTGATTTCCATTTGTTTCCCCGTTTTTTGGACTTGTCATTAAAAGGACTTCCCTTGGCCAAAACATTGACTTGTCCTTATTGATTGGTGTTGGAGTAAGAGAATCCTGCCCCCTATCCTCCAAAAGTTGCAGCTATCTCGTTTTAAGGTGCCGGAGGGCGAACTCTGAATCTCATGGGCCCGTTCAGAGGTCGCTCCGACCCTCCAGTAAACTCGAATTGGGCGCCTGCCAGCAGCCCAACCATGGAAGAGCTCTAGTGAGAGAGACTTGGGCCAAAACTTAACGGAATTGTTCTGGAATGGGGCTAGTTGGAAAAGCAGCCCTTGACCAGTTGGTCTCCGGTGGTGATTCCCCGCTCCCTGCCGTGGCATCCGACCCTGTTACAATAGGTATAGGTGAGATTCCAGGGGCTGGAGTGTGTGCTGATGGGGCGATTGGCAGAGCTCAGGTGGGGGTGCTCGGCAAGTAGTGAGGTTTGGGGCTTATGGGAGGAGAGCAATGAAATATTCAAAGTTGAATTTTGCACAAAGTCCTACTCGCCAGAGGCACAGTGAGCACCCAATTCTCTGGTGGATGAAAGTATGGCAATGCAGACTTTGGGCTTCCTGCTGATATCAAAAGGACCGGGTTGCCTTCTTTCTGGCTCTTCAAACTCCTCATGGTCCTGCCTTTCTCCATTGGGCCACTGGCCCATGGCACACCGGACACTAGACACTGGTCCACACTCTGCCACTCTCCGCTTGGCTCTTCTAGATGGTGTTGAAGGTGGGTGTCAGCTAGAGGGGCGAGGTCTAAAACTTCTATTACCTCCGGATTGGATCCAGCCCACCATGTACTTTCCAGGTACCGCAATGATATGTTCAGCCACATGCTGTCAATCTCAGGATGTGGCTCCCGGTTCAAGGCTACCTAATTCACTTGGGTTTCCCAACATGTAAATCGTCAGATACACAATCTTTGTTATCCACATTCTAAGTTTATTGTCCACACAAGTCCTTTCGATTCATATATATCTATTCTCAGTGCTGATATCTTAATAGACCCTTCTACAGCGTTCCCCTGTTCAAAAACCTTTGCCTTGCCCCTCTGGAAAGTATAAGGAGTTATTTACTTACTTTTGAATTGTGTTTCACCCTTCTAGAAAGTAATTGAGTTGGTATTGTTTTATTATTCTAAAACTGAATGATTGTAAAAGCTTATCAATAGGGTTTACTCACCTTGAAAAGCTGTTGCATTCTGAAAGTGTACCATTGGGTTTTGCTTACCCTGAACTGCTTAGTGCATTTCTGAAATAGTCTAAGAGTTATTCTCCTAGAGTTGCATACTGCCCCTCTGAAAAGTCTGATAGAGGTATTTCTTAATTTAGAATTGTATTGCACACTTCTGAAAAATATAATTGGAATAACTGCCTGTTCCTGTATTAGAAATAGAGTTAGGATGTATATACCAATAGGGCTACTTACCTTGAATAGCTGCTGCTCTTCTAAAACTGTAACGTTTGGTTGTGCTTACCTTGAATTTCTTAGTGCACTTCTATAGAAGTCCTACTGAGTTCTTATTTATCCGTGAGTATCTGACTGCCCCTCTGAAAAGTTATTTTCAAGGAGACCTGAACGATAGAAGCAAAACATTGCAAGGGAGCAGGAGGTTCCTTTCTGGTCTATGCCTGTCATCTTTGTTACTGGGAATCAAGGGCAAGGCATACTACGATAAGCGCCACCATGCAACCACATCAGCATGCAAGCCCAATGCACCCTCCCACTGCAGCATGGCACGTCCAATAGGCATTAAGAGTACTAGAACTTCATGCATAGAACCTGCCATGTTTGTTACTGGGAATCAAGAGTCACACTCAGCACGAAAATGGGTCCATAGAATAGGCCCACTTTTCATGGACAATGATGTGTTGCTCCGACCCACAATGTGGTGCAGTACCAAAGCACAGCAACAAAACATATGAGTACAAAAAACAAATATCAAGTTGGGATTTGACAGAAGGAAGCTGCCGTACATAAAGAAATATGTATTACATATTACAGCATGGAAATCTATTGGAATGAGAGTGTACCCATTTATTAGTTGTGGATAGAACAGCAAACAGCCACTGTAAATACCCACACTGGAAAACTGCTTTCTACAATTTGAAGGAGTGACAGAAGTTAAGGAGCCCATTGTTGGAACCATCCATACTTTCACTTTAGGTGAACATATGGAAAGAGAATGTAAGGAGCACATACACCTCATCAACCCACTTGTCTACAAGAAATGACACTCAGTACCGAGTGTTTAGGACCTATCAATGTTGTCAACACTTCAGCAGGCCTGTTGAAACAATAGTGTTAATTTGTCAAGCTCTGGAGGACTGATGAGATGTGACTAACCATAGATCAACAGAGGGCACAAGTGTGGATGAATCAGCATTGGGGAATTAATATTTTACCCAACACATGTCACCACCTGGTTATAAAATGCATTACTAGGAAAGCCGCATCTGACCAACTCCTATTATTGAAATGGTGTATTTCTCATTCATAACAATACTATATTGATGTCCCAATTTCTGAGGCAATAGAGCACAGCGCCTTGGTAAGTTTCCTCAGTCTGTACTGCGAGCCAAACCTGATTTGGCGATGCCAGCCCTGCCTACCTGGTGAATATACTTTAAACCATAGAGGGAATAAAGGTTGTGTTCACACCTAAGTAGGTTTCCCCGTTATACCTCATCACCACCTCTGGAGTAGTAGATTGTTGCTAAGTGCCATGAATCTTGATATGCCAGGCGTACCTGTAGCATGCTAACCCAGAACAGATCATACAGAACACTACTGCAGTATAAGAGTGCCTACTAATTGAAACCTTATCTGTCCTGACCTGGGTGTCTGTTGTAGGGGGAACAACCACCGGTAGCATAGCCAAGAACAGAGCTCATTTCCTTAAGGAAGGATTCCAGTATGATCAGGAAAACCACTATTCTAATGAAGAAATCCCTTGCTCTGTCCATGGAATTAAGGATTATCGTGAGTTACTCAAATGAGAACTTGTTTATAAGGAACATATGTATCTCCATATACCGACTATCAATTATAAGGGAAAACCTATGCTCCAATAGGAAAGAAAGTGTTGACATCGCATGGTGCAACTCATTAGCATTTTTCAGAAACCCACACCTGGGAATGCCTAATATTTTTCACACTATGGCACACTGTACTTATCTGTGATGGTTATTGGTCAGTATTTTCTATTATTATTTTGTTTACAATTGGCGACTGGGTCATCCCAGGTTACCAATGGTAGTCCCATGTGTTACTGCTTGAGCCATTCAGTTCTACTATAGCCTTGCTGCTGGGACAGCGATTATAAACAAAAACAATGAGAAGAAAAAAACGAGTGGGTTTTTTCTCATGCTCACACTGTCTTTGTATCAGCAAGCTATCGATGTTTTTTCTTGCTATGCAAGGCACACCCTGTTCTCACAATTTAAGTGGCCTAGCAATTCACTGCTATGAGGAGCTTTTACCCAGCTCTTAGCATAATTGGCAGGAAGTCTATCAAGTTGAAGCACCTGTTAAGCCCTTCCAGTGACTGAGGAGGTGGAAGACATTAAGCATGACCTGCAGCCCCATTTGCCCTGGCATACAAGTTATAGTGTAAGTACTACACAAACAAATGTATTAAACAAAAAACACTTTTACCATTCGGTCTGTACAATGATAATCATATGTTTCACCTGAGACCCTTGGGGCTCATTACAATTATGGCAGTGTGGGAATTACTACCACTTTTTCCGCTTCGCAATACATGATGCTAAAGGTAAAGCCTCCCAATTTTCACAGAAAAATTTGCAAATACGGTGCAATTACCGCTGGCGGAATTAAAGTCGGGGTAATTCTGCCGAAATCCCCCATGGAGTCCTATGAACTCCAAAACATTGGGGACTAACACCGCCAATTGTAATTGGTAAATCTGGCAGACCAAGGGGCAGTAATAGTAATTCCGTTGGGTGGTATTCCGGCAGATTTACCACCAGAATACCGACCAACAGTCTGTTAAAAGCTCATTATGCTCAGTGCAGAATCTGCTTGAGCATTAACAGTGGAATAACCTTTTAATTGTATGTTACAACATCTACAAGGTGAGGCAGTTTGTAAGGCCTGTGCTGCATTCTATTACTGCAGCTATGGAAAGGCATTCTGACTTCATTGATCTGTAAACAAGTAGATGCCAAACAGGATCTGCAAGTGTGTGATCCTTACACACATTTTTTTTTATCTTCATGCATGAATGCTACTAACAGGAATAACATAATTTAAAGCCAGATGTGCAACCTCCCAGCACCAGCGGATATAGTTAGGTGTGGTTGCATTCCCGTTATTGCAAAATGTGGCCTACCTGCCATCTGTAAAATGTTGACTCTAAGGACAAAAAGGCCTACATATCAAAGTTTGACAGGCCCCCGTAACAACGAGACTGCAAGGGGCAACACATGTTCACATATTAAAGTCCGCCATTCATCCGCAAATGCACAGATGGGAGGGCGTGACCTGATATAATTTCAACTTAATTTTCCCCCCTTTTTTTTAGCATGCAGCGGTGCAGCCTCTATCAGAAATTGGAAAATAGTAAACACCCCAAGCGTGCAACATAAGGCCATTGGTTAAAGGAAGGTGGGGGGCGGGGTCGGGAAGCAATGAAATTGAAGTTTGCAACACCATATCCTCCTATGAGGAGACAAGGGTGGAAACAGAGGTAATGTAATCTATTTCTCGAAGAAGTCAGCACCACTGTTGCAAACACCATCAGATTCAATGGCCCTGTTGGACAACACACAAGAAGGCCACATCTTACATACCCATTACTAATCATTCAGAAATACAGCATGGAACAACCTGCCTGAACCAAGGGAGGGCTAAACAAGTCACAGTGGAAAGTACATCACGTGAGAAGCAGAGAGCAAGGGTTTCATTCAAGCAAATGTGGAGCAAACCATGGGGGCGGGGAAGGTGGCCAATTAGGCAACAAGAATCATCAAAAACAAGGAGAAGAAACAAGGAGGAGCACATGGTACAATATTAGGTTCAGTGTGTTCTGGAGGTGGTGTGGAACTATGTGTCATGGAGGAGCCATTACTTGAAGTGCAGGGTCTTTAGCAAATGCGTCAAATCTAGCAGAAAACGGACGAGTCTGCTGTTGAGGGGGAAAATGTACCAGAGTCTGGGGGCATAGGGAGAAAAGACCTGAGTATGCCTGCTGTATTTACTGTACCGGTTTAGTCGAAGTCCACAGATGGCCTTGTCTGGTTGATCTCACACCTCTAGAGATGCCAGTCCTATTAGCTAGGTACCGTGGAGTTCTGAGTAACATGGTCATCTAAAAGATTGCCACTGGATGTGAAGGTTAGACGTGCTAACAGCGAGAGCCAGTGTAGCCCTATGAGTGTTGTGGATCTGAGGTACTATTTGGTCAGTCCTTAGAAGAGTAATGTTGCAGCATGTCAGGTACATTGATGGGGTGACAGGATGTTAGTAGGAAGGCCTGCCTAGAGGCCAGTGGCACCATTCAAGTTATAGAGAAGCATGCTTTGACCCAATATCACGATTACTTTGCCATGGTAAAGTGCTTGATTGGCTGCATGAGTCTAAGTGTGTGTCAATCTGTTTGTGTCTTCCTTGCTATGTGCTACTTGAGGAATATGCCTCAATTAATGTATGCCACTTGGTACTTTGATCAAGGTCAGTAGGTGTTCGTAGTGGAAAGGCTGGTCCATAATATTTCTCAGCAGTATTATCATGATCCTGGAGGGTATGACATTCAGACAAGTCATCATGGACAGGATCCATATGACCCACACCTAGATGCTCTTAAAATCTGAAATAGAAGACATTTTGAGGTACAGCTGAATGTCATCTGGATATTGTTGGATGTGAATGCTGTGTGCAGCCTGGACGTTACCAAGTGGTACCATGTAGAAATTGAACATAAAGGAGGGGATTTCAGGTTGAACTCACAGTTGATATGTAAAATTGTAATCATGAGGAATACCTAATGGCAAATAGGTGCTGGTTATCAAGATAGGACTTCACCAGATGGCAAGGTTCTTGGTGAAATCTATGCAGCAATGTAGAATGATGCAGATTATGAAGTTGTCAACTTTGTCCAAAATGGCCAAGAGGTCACCTTGAACCACAAGAATGACCATTCATAGGGATCAGAAGAGCATTCTACATCACCCTCATAGTTGCAATGTTGGTGCAGTATCTGGGTCTGAATCATCATTACTAGAACAGAAGGATGTTGTTGGTGTTATGCATAGCTACTTCCCTTTCAAGGATTGAAGCTACTAAGGGAAGATGCCTGTTATGGCTCTAGTTTCAGAGAAGATAGGGCCTCATTCCTGGTTACTAGAGAAGCATCCATTCTTGAGTGTCCAGAGTAAGGTGCTGTGAGTGATGTAGATGTGTATGATTTCCAGATAGGGTAGTAGTGTCTCAGTTGGAAGGGTCTTGAGGGCGGAGCCTCAGAGGAGGTCCACAGTGTAAAATGTTGCCTTGAGTCAATTTACACTTGATGTCTTGTCTTCATGATGAGTGTCTTGAAAGTTGTTCAGTCAGTAGTATATGTGCACAATGAAATGTGTTTTGTGGTGTCACTTGTGGTGTCCAGCACTATGTGCATGTGCATCCCAATCACCTTGCAGACAATTACAGATTGCACTCTATTTTATTTATAATTTGAGCATGGTATGAATGGAATGGAGTATTACATGATGCAATTTGTGAGGACTTTGAAGAGGGCTCTGCCTTACTTGTTGAGCTTGGCTATGCTGTTAAGCTAGTGTCTGGCCTTGGCAGTCATGATTACTCTTCTGCGTGTAGGCCACATTTCCCAGAACTGGATGACCCTGGATGTGGTGCATGATACTGCACAAGTCATACCTTCTTTTCTGATCCTCACTTTGTAGAAGGAGACCTCTACATTAGACCAGGCTGTGGAAGGTTAAGGCGCAAGGGCGGTTTCTTTCACTTAGACATGGTGGCTGATTTTCATTGCAAGAGTGTACTTGTCATTTAGTAGAAGAAAGTCACAGTCCTGTTGTGTTTCAGGTGTGTGTATTGTTTTATAAGTTCACCATCATGCGTTAAACCTGAAAGGTCTTATTGATAATAGGGGTTGTCTGCTGCCATTCGAATGTGTGTGGTTGACTTGGGTAGTATGACCAATGTCAGAGAATAGTCAGATGGCCAAGTATGCTCAGCGTGATTGTAGAGCCATCTTAGAGGGTGTGTACAATGTTGATGATAAGTATGAGGACACAGTCTTTGCTGGATTTTGTGTAGTATGTTAGTGTCAGTATATAGATCCTCATCCCGTTATCAGGTAACTACCTCCAAGACTCATTAACATAAAAGAAATCTATTCCATAATCCAAAACTGGGTGGCCTTCAACAGTCTGTGCCTTAACGATGACAAGACAGAGATTCTCATCGTGGGCTCACAGCCCAAAATAAACACTCTTCATTCCGACTACGCGACCATCAATATAGACGGCACCATCATCCCAGTACTGAAACATATTAAAACCCTAGGAGTCTACCTGGAGTCCAAACTCACACTAACAAAACTTATCAGCACTCTTGCATCATCGTCATCCTACACCTCTAAACTCATCTCCCTCAGCAGCCAACTCCTGACTCTGACTAAGTACATTATACTAGACAGGGCCCTGATATTATCAAGACTTGATTACTGCAATGTACTCCTCCTAGGTGCCACGACCACCAACCTCAATAAACTGCAGTTGATACAAAACAAAGCCTTGAGAGCTGCACTTGGAATAAGAAAATCATATCACATATCCAAAATCCGCAGAGAGCACTATTGGCTACCCATCAAAACTAGAGTTATCTTTAAAACTCTATGCATTACTTTCAAATGCCTCCATGAAAAGCACCCATTTACCTAAACCAGTTAATTGCCAGAAAAAACAATACCAGAATCCTAAGATCCAACAACCAGTCACTTTTGGCATTACCGCGATTTAAGGAGACAAGATCAGGGGGCACTAGTGTCCAAAACCTAGCCCCTAAACATTGCAACTCACTTCCACTCACTATCAAAAATCAGGAAACCCTTTCGGGTTTTAAAAAACTGCTGAAAACCTGGTTATTCAACCAAGATCAATAACATAACCAGTTCACCACCCTGTAAATATGTATAATTTGTACTATTTTCCTTTTCATTGTATATCCTGCTCTGTTATATTTTATTGTGTGCCTCCATCTCTACACTTTGTTCCATTGCGAGTGATAGTGTGCCACACAGATGGCCCACTAATTGTACGCATTTCTTTAAGTTGTCTGTGACATAGTCGTGATACCTAAGGGTCTGGGTGAGTAATAAATGTAATAAAAAAGAGAACCCAGTGGTGACCTTCCTTCGGGTACTTGTTTGTTGCATTCCCAGGAATGTCAAAGCCATCACGGACATGTTGTTGTTGTGAGTGACACACATTGTGGGTAACTTGTCTGTGAAGTTAACATGAAAGACTAGTTCTTCTTGTGTGGTTGATAGATGATATTGAATATGATTGTGTCATTTTACTGAGAGCAGGAAGTGTCACGAGAGTACTTTCAATGAGCCTATGGTGATGTACATTTGAGGGCATGTTCATGACACCATGTGAATTACATCTCTGATCATAGTTTTCTGAAACATCAGTAGAATGTTGCATCTATGTGTTATTAGGATGTCTTGGATATGGGTGGAGGTACATGGCATACAGTTCATGGTCATGAAGATGACATTCAAGATTTTGTTGGCATTCATGTAGGTGATGTATGTTTTGTGGTTGTTTTCTGAGTGGGCTATATATGCAGTGCAGATGGTGTATATGGTGATGTGTGTGGAGTAGCTGCAGTGATATTCTCACAAAGGTGTCTATGAGCACTGCTGTTGCCAATTAGTGATGGTGTGTCTTGGCTGGATGGAGACAAACAATAAAAGGGAGTTCACCTCATGTTTGATTAACAAGGATCTGTTAGTGTCTCCTCCTGGTTCAAATTGGTCCAAACCAGACTTTGCCTCTACCAAGTCTGCCCTTACCCTCGGAGCCCTGGCTGAGAGATGCCCAGTGATCAAACATTTAAGAAAAGAATGCCAGGGTCCCGGCTAATCTGGTTGGGTGTGGCGGAGGTCGCATAGCTGACAGCCACTTGCTCCATTTGAGCAGATGTTAAAGCACCTAGGGTCCAACAACAACAGACACCTCGACTTCAAGGGGCATATAGCAAGGATTTGAATGAAAGCATGGTAACAACTTTCAGTCAAAAGAACAGTCCAGTCCCTCATATCTGCAAAATATATCAGAGCTATGATCCAAGTCCTCTTCCACTCCCTTTTGGATTATGGCAATGGCTGCTTGAAAGGGTCTCTAGCAACCACCCTGTCACCCCTGAAATATGTCATACATGCTGCAGTAGTGTTCTTCAAATGACTATGCAAATAAATCAGACCACTTCACCAACACTCTCATTGCAGAACTTTAACTGCAACAAAATATATCATTCAGTTTTAAATTCGCAAGCAGCATTTTCAAGGCTGTCTCCCTAAAGTCACCAAGCGGCCTTGTGTATAACATCTGCATCTATTGAGGCCTGCAAGGCGCAAGGACTAAGGACATGAGCTGAATTCAACTCTGCTAGGCCAGGAAATAAAGACAAAGAATGTTGGCCTTCTCTAACTATGCACCTATATTCTAGAATATCCTCAACTTTTGACTCACCACTTCTCACTTCTACCTCTTAGGAATGACCCCAAGACCCTCATCTTCCAGGAATACCTCCACTTCAACGCCTACTTCCACACCAACTCCTGTCCCAACCAAAACTGTGTTTGGGACAATTACCCCCAGTAGCATTCACTGGTTGCTTGTACATCACTTGCTGCAAAATTGACAATGCTCCCCCACTGTCAGATACCCACTCAGATACCAATTTAACAGCATGCAAACACATTCACCATATGCTGCAATACCAATGCATTAGCATAGATTGTGGTGGTAATAAACATAATGAAGAAGCATACAATCACAGAAACGTTCTTCAAAATATATATAAAAGAGACATTAAAAAATCCGACCAACCATTAAACACACTTTCAACAAAATTAGCACACACATACAATTACAATTGAAATGTGTCCTCTTCCTCCAGTTCAACAATTGTGAGGGTCAATGTGGATTGAGCTGCAACTTCAACTTCCCTTAGTTTGACTTTTCTATCATTGTTCAGCCACTCTAAGGCCTACCTCCTTTGCCATCTATTAAATGCTGAGACCAGAGTCTTCCATAATGGCATCCATTAAAATGTATATGGTTAGACTAAACAAAGATTTCACATATCTTAAAGGCTTGTAGATCTACATTTTTCATTTGGAGAATGCTGTGCGGTTAAATATGTTTCTTTTTGTGCTAAAAAGCATTCATATGTGTTCTTCTAAATATCCCTCATAAATGCTAATTATTTGTTGCAAGAGATATAAATAAAATGTCATAAGAATTAGTATTAATCACTACTATGCTCTATCTTTGGTCATATATTACATTTTATTGCAAACTTTACATTTCACAATGAAATCATTTTTATACTTCAAATGTTCAAATGACTCCAGTCTAATATGGTGGCCTTGAATGTGCCTTTGAGACATCATTAATAGAAACTAATTAAGGACTATTCACACCTGGGGTAGGGTGTTCAGCCAATCAGGTGGCTGGAAAATTGTAAGGTGAATGACCCAAAACCAGAATGATAAAACATAATTATGGTTTCCTGTTTTCGAGGTTTATTCTTTTTTTTTTACTTCTGGGGTGTTTTTACAATGTTTTCAAATATTTTCAGATTCTGTTCTTATCAGTGTTTTCCCATTTGACCCCTTCAGACAATCTCGTATAACTGTTTTTTCCAGTGTAAACACACACATATTATTTTATTGTTTCACTGTCTGCATAAGTAGGGTAGTGTCTCGCAGAGCAAGATGTTATGAACACTTTCCCGAGAATAAAGATGAATGTGTTAATCCAATAATATAAAACCTTTCCACAAGTCGTAATTATTGTAGTAAATCACACAATACTTTTTCAGGGACTCTTTGCCCATCCTTGCTCTTTCTTTTCTTCCCGTGAAGACTTTGATTTGTGAAAATGAACTTTCCACATTCTAGAGAATTCTAATTTTAGCAGATAAGACATAGCATGATAAAAGGATTTGCCCGGGAGCACCCACTTTGGTGGAGATAAGGATTATTTTGACTGTCAAAAGAAATAAACTCCAAGCATATAATAACTGTTTATCAAGTGTTTCTCACTACAAAATTAGTAGGGATTCTCATTAATGTACCCCCTGAGGCTTGATTGGAGGGGATGAGCAGGCCAACACTGTTTGGTGGGTGCAGGATCCTATAACAGAATGTTGCAAAGGCAACTCGGCATGCTAGGTGATTGTTGCTTTGAAGTTATATGTTTATACTTTCCTGTAAATCATATGGCTTTTTTCCTATTCCTGCTGCAACATGTGCTGTAAAGTGTGTTGTTTAGACTGGGGATGAGCACAGCTCTCTTGCTTCACTCTGTGTGGGAACTTTGTCCCCGTAGCGAAAATAAAAAAAAACACAAGGGGTTGCGTCCTCCCTTTGAACAAAAGATAAAGATAACTTGAAAAGTACACATACCATAGTTAGATACTCACACACATGTATAATTGTAGCATTATTGTCCCCATCTTGACTGAGAGACTACAAACACCTAACTGCAATTCAGCAAAAGGCAAAAAATGGCCTTACGGTTTTAAAAGGCTTATGACAAAATGTAATGTGTGAAAGATGTACCTGTTTGTGTTTGACAAATGTAATGTTCATCTATGATGTGATGAAAATATTACATTCTAACAAAAAGAAACACTTTTGGTGTTAAAAATGAACGTCTGAAAATAAAGTAGCTAGTTAGTTTAAAACTGTTCTGTGTGACATTGGGTTGGTGCATGGCATAGATTTAGGCAACTAACTTGTGCTTTCTGTGTGCTTTAGAATGAAATGCCTATTTGCAATTCTTCACATGGGAAGGTTACGAGCGTCTTGTCCAAAACAATGGTCCTTTAAATGAGCTATCATTTATAAATCGCTCCTAATTTAAAAACTCTCCTTGAAGAAAGAAAGTGCTAAGCAGGAATTAAGGGGCCTGCAGCTTCTGATGGGCCTCTAGGTGCAGGTGCTCTAGACAGCCACAGGAGCCTGGGAGGTGACCGTGACACGGTGGCCTGATGCAAGCCTCATACATGGAAGGCTCACGCGAATTTCCTTTTAATGCCGACCAGAAGCTGATATATTTCAGCTCACATACACATAGACACTGACAAATCCATGTTAAACCATTTTTATAAATACATATATTTGTCAGTGATCAAGGGCTATTTTGGGGCATTTTAGCCAATTTTAAGACATGAATCAGCAACCGCAAAAATGACCCAAATTTGTCTCCAATTCCTTAAAATACAAATACAATTATTTTTTTTTTACAAAGATAACAATGCAACATTGAATGTGCAATGTTTTTGAATAAAGTCAGGGAATAGGAGGGGAAGCAATGGGAGAAAGCAAACAAACATATGTGGGGGAGTAGGGTCCTTTTTCTGTTGTCTGCCAACACCCCTCTCCAGCCAATCCTTCACCCACAAACTTCATCCCATCCGTGCTCACATTAAGGCACCACTTGGATAGGAGAAACAGTGTTTTTCAGTTTAAACCTAGGAGGCACTTTTTCTTCCGGTGGTGTTTTGCCAGTGTTTATCGGATTTCAGTGAAAACAGGGAAGCCTAAAAATAATTCCAAATAATCGACGCACAGTTTGCCAGGAAAACAATGATTTATTACATGCAAAAGTATCAGACTGCCCGTAGAACCAAACTAACAGAAAGCTCGCCTCACGCACAGAAGTTACATCAATTCATAGTGGAAAACCACAAATTAACTGAACTATAATAAAAAAGATGACATGATCCCGCACTCTGCACTGGCTAACACCTACATACAATTCTAATTATCCCCTATAGTCTATTACCCTGTTGGTCATACATTACCTAAACACATTCCCCTAAACTTTCGACCTACACCATCGGCACATGGAACTTAGGAGTTGATTAATTACCAGGTACATTGTTAACATAATACATTTCTTTCATGAGTACAATATTCCTGATCACCACTTGATGTGCACCCCTCTGTCAGATCCTGATAAAAATGTGAATAGCGAGGTAAACTCTACTTTGATGATACAATGGCCCTCCTCATTAAACCAGACACTGTGGAATGCACAAACCACTCCCTGACCTCATAGATACATTTATTGACATCACCTCTGCTCCTCCTATCCCAAATTATGGTACAGCCCTAGAACGTCTCTGCCCTTTTCTCTGTGGAAACACATGTGCCCATGAATCATGTGATCAGGGAACTACTCTTCTGCCTGAATTTTGCATTTTTCTTCATCCCTGGAGTGTGTCACCTGCAGTTAAAATAGGATGGCTCCTCTTCAGGTGAGGAAAGTAGTGCGCTAAATCCTCACCAGGCCTCTTGGCATCCCAGAACCCCATGCCCTGCTTACGTGAATTTAAGCTTCAAAAGGTGCATCTCTACCTTTCCTCCCTGGACCCAACATTCCTTTCCCGGCTCCTCTGATCTCTGCAGCTGGACTCAATTAACTGTGATTGACACAGCACAGCTGCCTGTGACCTCGACATAATAACTTCTCTTTGGAGGAAAGAAAGGAGGACTCGCCTCAGGACTAACTGAACAGAGACGCAGCTGGACGTTTGGACCTGTTTCTCATACTTTCAAAAAAACATCCTGTAACATGCCCTTAAATCCAACACAGCGGCACTCCAGCCAGAGGTGTTGCTGAGGGGATGGGGGGGGGGCCTGAGGGGGCTATAGCCACGGGTCTTTTGGTTGTAGCCTCGGATAGAAGCTCTGGAGCTACAAGCAAAAGACTAGCTAGCCTGAGTCTTGATAGTCCCGACATTAGTGTAGCCCCGGATCCTTTCCAGACCTAGAAACACCCCTGACTCCAGCTATCTTAGCCCCCGGACTGTGCCTTTACTGCATCACTTCTCTGTCTCCATGCTACCCATATCAGCAACCTATTCGAACATCCCTTGAGATGTGACACTGTACATTACCACTAAATGCAAGATTTAGCACCCTATTGTTAACCTCTGCTACCACAAGGCAAATACATTGTTGCTCTTTCTGTATGACTATATGATGTTTCCAATACTGGCACTAGGACACTTGAAAATATATTTCTCTTCACCAGACTACGCCATTGCACTTGCATCCCAAAGCTCCCCCCTTTGGTTAATACTGCATTAACTAACCCTGCTTCCCTTCTTCTAGGATCATCATCTTTGGACACCGACACTTTGCACATGTGGCGTAAATGTTTCCCCAGCCGGGCATATTCTTCGGGTGTACCCGTCATAAAACAACATCACCCAGATCCTGCCAAATCTACCCAATGATCTACATAATAGTCTGGATCAGGTGGGGGGGTGGCACAGTGTTCCCAAGGGGCCAACTGGTTGTTCTACTGTTACCATCATGTGCCCTAGTTCACCATTCCACTTCTCAGTCTGTGTGTGCATGTGTTTTGTGAGGGGAGCAGTTTTACTTCTTGTTATGAACACCACCATCATCATTGCACTCTTAGGCAATAGGCCTCATTATAATTTTGCTGGTCGATGCAAGCGTGATAAGCTACCAGTGCCGTTACTACCAGACCGTCAAACTACAAGTTCTGCTTGCGGGTGCCTTTCCGCTTGCCAGGTCTGACCTGGCGGGCGTACCGGCACCCACGAGCAGAGCATGTCTGATGCAACGGCACCATTCATGAATGGTGCGGGTGCATCCGGCTTCCCCGTTCCCATTGAGCCTTATCGGGCTCAATGGGAATGGGGAAGAATATTTTCCGGCGCGCGGAAATGGCCAAATACCAGGTCTGGCAAGGACGTAATGACCCGGTAATTGCCCATTCGCGGGTGCCGGGGAAAAAAAATGATACCGACGGCTACTGCCGGTATTATAATGAGGCTCAGTGTCTTAGAGCAACAACGTAGAATATTTTGACACAAACAAAAAATTACAAGAACAAAAAATGATAGGAAACCAGTACTTTATCAGCTATACCCACCCAAGATGGAGTCCAAACGGTCCTCAACACTCACTGCAACCTCCTTTTCCAGGGAATCTGCTAATTAAGGATCCATTGTCTGCATAATTATGGAATGTGTATGTGCAGCAAGGAGATCCTATCTTCTTGCACACGCCCCCTTCCATTGCTTTAAGTACATCCAGAACATACCGGTTCTGGAGAGTTATGAGACAAATAGCTTGCAATTCTGATTTCATTGATTTGTGACCCTGCTCTGTCTTGTTCGCTCTCTGGAGCAACTCCCACCTTGTTATCTGCTAACACTTTGCATTTGCAGCAATTTGATGGCAGGCACAAGGAGGGAAGTAAAACATGAAACCCAGTAGACCCCACGCTGTACAGCTCACTAGTCATTTCAACCTTCTGTTGTTGGAATCCAATTTCAGTAGTGGTCTTATTTAACAACGTCCTTGCTCTTTGTTCTTGGCGCACTTGCTTTTATCTCTGTCCTTTATGACTGCCTGGACCGTGTGTCTTTGAAATAGGCTTCATACTCAGCAAAGGGATAGGTGCACTAATATTGGGCTATAAGAGATAGCAATTCTTGCTGGATGAACAGTGTGGGCGTGCCTGTTGGTTACATGGGGTATAAGCGAGAAAATGTGCAGCATTCATTTGACTTTCCTCGTCCCACCTCCCTCATGCAGTTGTACCAAATATTATCTGTTTCGGAGTGGTGCACATCTGCAATGGTATCCAAAATAACTCCTTGCTATTCATCATATTCAATTTCATCTTTTGTTTCCCTTTTACTTCTTGCCATCCCTACACTTAATATTTCTGTTTCATTGTTATACTCCTCATTTTATATGCACAAACCATATAAAATTGCACACGAAAAGGAAAGAAGAAGACAGAAACACAAGCATCCTATATATAACAATAAATGCAATGTACAACGTCCTAATCATGGAAGCTGTGAGGAAGAAGAAAGCGTAGTGTCTTTGTTCCCGTGGGGGATACATCTGTTGCAAAAATGTAATTATAAAGGTCACCACATTCAGTGTTTTAATGTCAATGTTCATGAGGTTCTGCAGTGGGTGGGATTGTTCCAGTAGCTTTTAGAACGTCAAATAAGTGGACCCAATACTGCAGTTTTATAACTCTTAAAGCATATGGAGTGGTATACACCACCTTGAATGGACCTTGATTTCGACAGACGTTCCACTTCCTCATGAACAACCGCACATATACAAAATCTCTGGAGTAGAGCTGAGGTGCCTGTAGAGACATTGGGCCTCATTACGAGGATGGAGGTAGCCTTGCCGGTTTTACCGGCAAGTCTACCTCCATACTTGCATCCGGGTCCGGCACCACGAATGGGAAATTACCGGGCTATTCCAGCCCAGCCGGACCTGGTAATTGCC